>NW_027362856.1:1209827-2419654 GCF_046119375.1 Phyllobates terribilis
TGCACCTTGCAATGCGGAGATATTACTGTTTGTGCATTTACAATATTCATTGATTTTTGCCATTGAAAAACGTCCAGAAATGTTTGAAGCTACTGACTGAATGAAAAGAGCTGGCATCTCACTCTCTTTGAATCTTCTTTATCATGCTAGGATTAGCAGGAAAAAGCAAAAAATTTCAGAATTGCACCTTGCAATGCGGAGATATTACTGTTTGTGCATTTACAATATTCATTGATTTTTGCCATTAAAAAACATCATGTTATTCATATACCAGAAATGTTTGAAGCTACTGACTGAATGAAAAGAGCTGGCATCTCACTCTCTTTGAATCTTCTTTATCATGCTAAGAGGAGCAGGAAAAAGCAAAAAATTTCAGAATTGCACCTTGCAATGTGGAGATATTACTGTTTGTGCATTTACAATATTCATTGATTTTTGCCATTGAAAAACATCATGTTATTCATATACCAGAAATGTTTGAAGCTACTGACTGAATGAAAAGAGCTGGCATCTCACTCTCTTTGAATCTTCTTTATCATGCTAGGATTAGCAGGAAAAAGCAAAAAATTTCAGAATTGCACCTTGCAATGTGGAGATATTACTGTTTGTGCATTTACAATATTCATTGATTTTTGCCATTGAAAAACGTCCAGAAATGTTTGAAGCTACTGACTGAATGAAAAGAGCTGGCATCTCACTCTCTTTGAATCTTCTTTATCATGCTAGGATTAGCAGGAAAAAGCAAAAAATTTCAGAATTGCACCTTGCAATGCGGAGATATTACTGTTTGTGCATTTACAATATTCATTGATTTTTGCCATTGAAAAACGTCCAGAAATGTTTGAAGCTACTGACTGAATGAAAAGAGCTGGCATCTCACTCTCTTTGAATCTTCTTTATCATGCTAGGATTAGCAGGAAAAAGCAAAAAATTTCAGAATTGCTCCTTGCAATGCGGAGATATTACTGTTTGTGCATTTACAATATTCATTGATTTTTGCCATTGAAAAACGTCCAGAAATGTTTGAAGCTACTGACTGAATGAAAAGAGCTGGCATCTCACTCTCTTTGAATCTTCTTTATCATGCTAGGATTAGCAGGAAAAAGCAAAAAATTTCAGAATTGCACCTTGCAATGCGGAGATATTACTGTTTGTGCATTTACAATATTCATTGATTTTTGCCATTGAAAAACGTCCAGAAATGTTTGAAGCTACTGACTGAATGAAAAGAGCTGGCATCTCACTCTCTTTGAATCTTCTTTATCATGCTAGGATTAGCAGGAAAAAGCAAAAAATTTCAGAATTGCACCTTGCAATGCGGAGAAATTACTGTTTGTGCATTTACAATATTCATTGATTTTTGCCATTGAAAAACGTCCAGAAATGTTTGAAGCTACTGACTGAATGAAAAGACCTGGCATCTCACTCTCTTTGAATCTTCTTTAACATGCTAGGATTAGCAGGAAAAAGCAAAAAATTTCAGAATTGCACCTTGCAATGCGGAGATATTACTGTTTGTGCATTTACAATATTCATTGATTTTTGCCATTGAAAAACGTCCAGAAATGTTTGAAGCTACTGACTGAATGAAAAGAGCTGGCATCTCACTCTCTTTGAATCTTCTTTATCATGCTAGGTTTAGCAGGAAAAAGCAAAAAATTTCAGAATTGCACCTTGCAATGCGGAGAAATTACTGTTTGTGCATTTACAATATTCATTGATTTTTGCCATTGAAAAACGTCCAGAAATGTTTGAAGCTACTGACTGAATGA
Source organism: Phyllobates terribilis (assembly GCF_046119375.1). Taxonomy (NCBI): domain Eukaryota; kingdom Metazoa; phylum Chordata; class Amphibia; order Anura; family Dendrobatidae; genus Phyllobates; species Phyllobates terribilis. Next base: position 1,211,600 of record NW_027362856.1, read on the forward strand.
AAAGAGCTGGCATCTCACTCTCTTTGAATCTTCTTTATCATGCTAGGATTAGCAGGAAAAAGCAAAAAATTTCAGAATTGCACCTTGCAATGTGGAGATATTACTGTTTGTGCATTTACAATATTCATTGATTTTTGCCATTGAAAAACATCATGTTATTCATATACCAGAAATGTTTGAAGCTACTGACTGAATGAAAAGAGCTGGAATCTCACTCTCTTTGAATCTTCTTTATCATGCTAGGATTAGCAGGAAAAAGCAAAAAATTTCAGAATTGCACCTTGCAATGCGGAGATATTACTGTTTGTGCATTTACAATATTCATTGATTTTTGCCATTGAAAAACGTCCAGAAATGTTTGAAGCTACTGACTGAATGAAAGGAGCTGGCATCTCACTCTCTTTGAATCTTCTTTATCATGCTAGGATTAGCAGGAAAAAGCAAAAAATTTCAGAATTGCACCTTGCAATGCGGAGATATTACTGTTTGTGCATTTACAATATTCATTGATTTTTGCCATTGAAAAACGTCCAGAAATGTTTGAAGCTACTGACTGAATGAAAAGAGCTGGCATCTCACTCTCTTTGAATCTTCTTTATCATGCTAGGATTAGCAGGAAAAAGCAAAAAATGTCAGAATTGCACCTTGCAATGCGGAGATATTACTGTTTGTGCATTTACAATATTCATTGATTTTTGCCATTGAAAAACATCATGTTATTCATATACCAGAAATGTTTGAAGCTACTGACTGAATGAAAAGAGCTGGCATCTCACTCTCTTTGAATCTTCTTTATCATGCTAGGATTAGCAGGAAAAAGCAAAAAATTTCAGAATTGCACCTTGCAATGCGGAGAAATTGCTGTTTGTGCATTTACAATATTCATTGATTTTTGCCATTGAAAAACATTATGTTATTCATATACCAGAAATGTTTGAAGCTACTGACTGAATGAAAAGAGCTGGCATCTCACTCTCTTTGAATCTTCTTTATCATGCTAGGATTAGCAGGAAAAAGCAAAAAATTTCAGAATTGCACCTTGCAATGCGGAGATATTACTGTTTGTGCATTTACAATATTCATTGATTTTTGCCATTGAAAAACGTCCAGAAATGTTTGAAGCTACTGACTGAATGAAAAGAGCTGGCATCTCACTCTCTTTGAATCTTCTTTATCATGCTAGGATTAGCAGGAAAAAGCAAAAAATTTCAGAATTGCACCTTGCAATGCGGAGATATTACTGTTTGTGCATTTACAATATTCATTGATTTTTGCCATTGAAAAACGTCCAGAAATGTTTGAAGCTACTGACTGAATGAAAAGAGCTGGCATCTCACTCTCTTTGAATCTTCTTTATCATGCTAGGATTAGCAGGAAAAAGCAAAAAATTTCAGAATTGCACCTTGCAATGCGGAGATATTACTGTTTGTGCATTTACAATATTCATTGATTTTTGCCATTGAAAAACGTCCAGAAATGTTTGAAGCTACTGACTGAATGAAAAGAGCTGGCATCTCACTCTCTTTGAATCTTCTTTATCTTGCTAGGATTAGCAGGAAAAATCAAAAAATTTCAGAATTGCACCTTGCAATGCGGAGAAATTACTGTTTGTGCATTTACAATATTCATTGATTTTTGCCATTGAAAAACGTCCAGAAATGTTTGAAGCTACTGACTGAATGAAAGGAGCTGGCATCTCACTCTCTTTGAATCTTCTTTATCATGCTAGGATTAGCAGGAAAAAGCAAAAAATTTCAGAATTGCACCTTGCAATGTGGAGATATTACTGTTTGTGCATTTACAATATTCATTGATTTTTGCCATTGAAAAACGTCCAGAAATGTTTGAAGCTACTGACTGAATGAAAAGAGCTGGCATCTCACTCTCTTTGAATCTTCTTTATCATGCTAGGATTAGCAGGAAAAAGCAAAAAATTTCAGAATTGCACCTTGCAATGCGGAGATATTACTGTTTGTGCATTTACAATATTCATTGATTTTTGCCATTGAAAAACGTCCAGAAATGTTTGAAGCTACTGACTGAATGAAAGGAGCTGGCATCTCACTCTCTTTGAATCTTCTTTATCATGCTAGGATTAGCAGGAAAAAGCAAAAAATTTCAGAATTGCACCTTGCAATGCGGAGATATTACTGTTTGTGCATTTACAATATTCATTGATTTTTGCCATTGAAAAATATCATGTTATTCATATACCAGAAATGTTTGAAGCTACTGACTGAATGAAAAGAGCTGGCATCTCACGCTCTTTGAATCTTCTTTATCATGCTAGGATTAGCAGGAAAAAGCAAAAAATTTCAGAATTGCACCTTGCAATGCGGAGATATTACTGTTTGTGCATTTACAATATTCATTGATTTTTGCCATTGAAAAACGTCCAGAAATGTTTGAAGCTACTGACTGAATGAAAGGAGCTGGCATCTCACTCTCTTTGAATCTTCTTTATCATGCTAGGATTAGCAGGAAAAAGCAAAAAATTTCAGAATTGCACCTTGCAATGCGGAGATATTACTGTTTGTGCATTTACAATATTCATTGATTTTTGCCATTGAAAAACGTCCAGAAATGTTTGAAGCTACTGACTGAATGAAAAGAGCTGGCATCTCACTCTCTTTGAATCTTCTTTATCATGCTAGGATTAGCAGGAAAAAGCAAAAAATTTCAGAATTGCACCTTGCAATGCGGAGAAATTACTGTTTGTGCATTTACAATATTCATTGATTTTTGCCATTGAAAAACATCATGTTATTCATATACCAGAAATGTTTGAAGCTACTGACTGAATGAAAAGAGCTGGCATCTCACTCTCTTTGAATCTTCTTTATCATGCTAGGATTAGCAGGAAAAAGCAAAAAATTTCAGAATTGCACCTTGCAATGTGGAGATATTACTGTTTGTGCATTTACAATATTCATTGATTTTTGCCATTGAAAAACATCATGTTATTTATATACCAGAAATGTTTGAAGCTACTGACTGAATGAAAAGAGCTGGCATCTCACTCTCTTTGAATCTTCTTTATCATGCTAGGATTAGCAGGAAAAAGCAAAAAATTTCAGAATTGCACCTTGCAATGCGGAGATATTACTGTTTGTGCATTTACAATATTCATTGATTTTTGCCATTGAAAAACGTCCAGAAATGTTTGAAGCTACTGACTGAATGAAAAGAGCTGGCATCTCACTCTCTTTGAATCTTCTTTATCATGCTAGGATTAGCAGGAAAAAGCAAAAAATTTCAGAATTGCACCTTGCAATGCGGAGAAATTACTGTTTGTGCATTTACAATATTCATTGATTTTTGCCATTGAAAAACGTCCAGAAATGTTTGAAGCTACTGACTGAATGAAAGGAGCTGGCATCTCACTCTCTTTGAATCTTCTTTATCATGCTAGGATTAGCAGGAAAAAGCAAAAAATTTCAGAATTGCACCTTGCAATGCGGAGAAATTACTGTTTGTGCATTTACAATATTCATTGATTTTTGCCATTGAAAAACGTCCAGAAATGTTTGAAGCTACTGACTGAATGAAAGGAGCTGGCATCTCACTCTCTTTGAATCTTCTTTATCATGCTAGGATTAGCAGGAAAAAGCAAAAAATTTCAGAATTGCACCTTGCAATGTGGAGATATTACTGTTTGTGCATTTACAATATTCATTGATTTTTGCCATTGAAAAATATCATGTTATTCATATACCAGAAATGTTTGAAGCTACTGACTGAATGAAAAGAGCTGGCATCTCACTCTCTTTGAATCTTCTTTATCATGCTAGGATTAGCAGGAAAAAGCAAAAAATTTCAGAATTGCACCTTGCAATGTGGAGATATTACTGTTTGTGCATTTACAATATTCATTGATTTTTGCCATTGAAAAACATCATGTTATTCATATACCAGAAATGTTTGAAGCTACTGACTGAATGAAAAGAGCTGGCATCTCACTCTCTTTGAATCTTCTTTATCATGCTAGGATTAGCAGGAAAAAGCAAAAAATTTCAGAATTGCACCTTGCAATGCGGAGATATTACTGTTTGTGCATTTACAATATTCATTGATTTTTGCCATTGAAAAACATCATGTTATTCATATACCAGAAATGTTTGAAGCTACTGACTGAATGAAAAGAGTTGGCATCTCACTCTCTTTGAATCTTCTTTATCATGCTAGGATTAGCAGGAAAAAGCAAAAAATTTCAAAATTGCACCTTGCAATGCGGAGATATTACTGTTTGTGCATTTACAATATTCATTGATTTTTGAGATTAAAAAACATCATGTTATTCATATACCAGAAATGTTTGAAGCTACTGACTGAATGAAAAGAGCTGGCATCTCACTCTCTTTGAATCTTCTTTATCATGCTAAGAGGAGCAGGAAAGAGCAAAAAATTTCAGAATTGCACCTTGCAATGTGGAGATATTACTGTTTGTGCATTTACAATATTCATTGATTTTTGCCATTGAAAAACATCATGTTATTCATATACCAGAAATGTTTGAAGCTACTGACTGAATGAAAAGAGCTGGCATCTCACTCTCTTTGAATCTTCTTTATCATGCTAGGATTAGCAGGAAAAAGCAAAAAATTTCAGAATTGCACCTTGCAATGTGGAGATATTACTGTTTGTGCATTTACAATATTCATTGATTTTTGCCATTGAAAAACGTCCAGAAATGTTTGAAGCTACTGACTGAATGAAAAGAGCTGGCATCTCACTCTCTTTGAATCTTCTTTATCATGCTAGGATTAGCAGGAAAAAGCAAAAAATTTCAGAATTGCACCTTGCAATGCGGAGATATTACTGTTTGTGCATTTACAATATTCATTGATTTTTGCCATTGAAAAACGTCCAGAAATGTTTGAAGCTACTGACTGAATGAAAAGAGCTGGCATCTCACTCTCTTTGAATCTTCTTTATCATGCTAGGATTAGCAGGAAAAAGCAAAAAATTTCAGAATTGCTCCTTGCAATGCGGAGATATTACTGTTTGTGCATTTACAATATTCATTGATTTTTGCCATTGAAAAACGTCCAGAAATGTTTGAAGCTACTGACTGAATGAAAAGAGCTGGCATCTCACTCTCTTTGAATCTTCTTTATCATGCTAGGATTAGCAGGAAAAAGCAAAAAATTTCAGAATTGCACCTTGCAATGCGGAGATATTACTGTTTGTGCATTTACAATATTCATTGATTTTTGCCATTGAAAAACGTCCAGAAATGTTTGAAGCTACTGACTGAATGAAAAGAGCTGGCATCTCACTCTCTTTGAATCTTCTTTATCATGCTAGGATTAGCAGGAAAAAGCAAAAAATTTCAGAATTGCACCTTGCAATGCGGAGAAATTACTGTTTGTGCATTTACAATATTCATTGATTTTTGCCATTGAAAAACGTCCAGAAATGTTTGAAGCTACTGACTGAATGAAAAGAGCTGGCATCTCACTCTCTTTGAATCTTCTTTAACATGCTAGGATTAGCAGGAAAAAGCAAAAAATTTCAAAATTGCACCTTGCAATGCGGAGATATTACTGTTTGTGCATTTACAATATTCATTGATTTTTGCCATTGAAAAACGTCCAGAAATGTTTGAAGCTACTGACTGAATGAAAAGAGCTGGCATCTCACTCTCTTTGAATCTTCTTTATCATGCTAGGTTTAGCAGGAAAAAGCAAAAAATTTCAGAATTGCACCTTGCAATGCGGAGAAATTACTGTTTGTGCATTTACAATATTCATTGATTTTTGCCATTGAAAAACGTCCAGAAATGTTTGAAGCTACTGACTGAATGAAAAGAGCTGGCATCTCACTCTCTTTGAATCTTCTTTATCATGCTAGGATTAGCAGGAAAAAGCAAAAAATTTCAGAATTGCACCTTGCAATGTGGAGATATTACTGTTTGTGCATTTACAATATTCATTGATTTTTGCCATTGAAAAACATCATGTTATTCATATACCAGAAATGTTTGAAGCTACTGACTGAATGAAAAGAGCTGGCATCTCACTCTCTTTGAATCTTCTTTATCATGCTAGGATTAGCAGGAAAAAGCAAAAAATTTCAGAATTGCACCTTGCAATGCGGAGATATTACTGTTTGTGCATTTACAATATTCATTGATTTTTGCCATTGAAAAACGTCCAGAAATGTTTGAAGCTACTGACTGAATGAAAGGAGCTGGCATCTCACTCTCTTTGAATCTTCTTTATCATGCTAGGATTAGCAGGAAAAAGCAAAAAATTTCAGAATTGCACCTTGCAATGCGGAGATATTACTGTTTGTGCATTTACAATATTCATTGATTTTTGCCATTGAAAAACGTCCAGAAATGTTTGAAGCTACTGACTGAATGAAAAGAGCTGGCATCTCACTCTCTTTGAATCTTCTTTATCATGCTAGGATTAGCAGGAAAAAGCAAAAAATGTCAGAATTGCACCTTGCAATGCGGAGAAATTACTGTTTGTGCATTTACAATATTCATTGATTTTTGCCATTGAAAAACATCATGTTATTCATATACCAGAAATGTTTGAAGCTACTGACTGAATGAAAAGAGCTGGCATCTCACTCTCTTTGAATCTTCTTTATCATGCTAGGATTAGCAGGAAAAAGCAAAAAATTTCAGAATTGCACCTTGCAATGCGGAGAAATTGCTGTTTGTGCATTTACAATATTCATTGATTTTTGCCATTGAAAAACATCATGTTATTCATATACCAGAAATGTTTGAAGCTACTGACTGAATGAAAAGAGCTGGCATCTCACTCTCTTTGAATCTTCTTTATCATGCTAGGATTAGCAGGAAAAAGCAAAAAATTTCAGAATTGCACCTTGCAATGCGGAGATATTACTGTTTGTGCATTTACAATATTCATTGATTTTTGCCATTGAAAAACGTCCAGAAATGTTTGAAGCTACTGACTGAATGAAAAGAGCTGGCATCTCACTCTCTTTGAATCTTCTTTACCATGCTAGGATTAGCAGGAAAAAGCAAAAAATTTCAGAATTGCACCTTGCAATGCGGAGATATTACTGTTTGTGCATTTACAATATTCATTGATTTTTGCCATTGAAAAACGTCCAGAAATGTTTGAAGCTACTGACTGAATGAAAAGAGCTGGCATCTCACTCTCTTTGAATCTTCTTTATCATGCTAGGATTAGCAGGAAAAAGCAAAAAATTTCAGAATTGCACCTTGCAATGCGGAGAAATTACTGTTTGTGCATTTACAATATTCATTGATTTTTGCCATTGAAAAACGTCCAGAAATGTTTGAAGCTACTGACTTAATGAAAAGAGCTGGCATCTCACTCTCTTTGAATCTTCTTTAACATGCTAGGATTAGCAGGAAAAAGCAAAAAATTTCAGAATTGCACCTTGCAATGCGGAGATATTACTGTTTGTGCATTTACAATATTCATTGATTTTTGCCATTGAAAAACGTCCAGAAATGTTTGAAGCTACTGACTGAATGAAAAGAGCTGGCATCTCACTCTCTTTGAATCTTCTTTATCATGCTAGGTTTAGCAGGAAAAAGCAAAAAATTTCAGAATTGCACCTTGCAATGCGGAGAAATTACTGTTTGTGCATTTACAATATTCATTGATTTTTGCCATTGAAAAACGTCCAGAAATGTTTGAAGCTACTGACTGAATGAAAAGAGCTGGCATCTCACTCTCTTTGAATCTTCTTTATCATGCTAGGATTAGCAGGAAAAAGCAAAAAATTTCAGAATTGCACCTTGCAATGTGGAGATATTACTGTTTGTGCATTTACAATATTCATTGATTTTTGCCATTGAAAAACATCATGTTATTCATATACCAGAAATGTTTGAAGCTACTGACTGAATGAAAAGAGCTGGCATCTCACTCTCTTTGAATCTTCTTTATCATGCTAGGATTAGCAGGAAAAAGCAAAAAATTTCAGAATTGCACCTTGCAATGCGGAGATATTACTGTTTGTGCATTTACAATATTCATTGATTTTTGCCATTGAAAAACGTCCAGAAATGTTTGAAGCTACTGACTGAATGAAAGGAGCTGGCATCTCACTCTCTTTGAATCTTCTTTATCATGCTAGGATTAGCAGGAAAAAGCAAAAAATTTCAGAATTGCACCTTGCAATGCGGAGATATTACTGTTTGTGCATTTACAATATTCATTGATTTTTGCCATTGAAAAACGTCCAGAAATGTTTGAAGCTACTGACTGAATGAAAAGAGCTGGCATCTCACTCTGTTTGAATCTTCTTTATCATGCTAGGATTAGCAGGAAAAAGCAAAAAATGTCAGAATTGCACCTTGCAATGCGGAGATATTACTGTTTGTGCATTTACAATATTCATTGATTTTTGCCATTGAAAAAAATCATGTTATTCATATACCAGAAATGTTTGAAGCTACTGACTGAATGAAAAGAGCTGGCATCTCACTCTCTTTGAATATTCTTTATCATGCTAGGATTAGCAGGAAAAAGCAAAAAATTTCAGAATTGCACCTTGCAATGCGGAGAAATTGATGTTTGTGCATTTACAATATTCATTGATTTTTGCCATTGAAAAACATCATGTTATTCATATACCAGAAATGTTTGAAGCTACTGACTGAATGAAAAGAGCTGGCATCTCACTCTCTTTGAATCTTCTTTATCATGCTAGGATTAGCAGGAAAAAGCAAAAAATTTCAGAATTGCACCTTGCAATGCGGAGATATTACTGTTTGTGCATTTACAATATTCATTGATTTTTGCCATTGAAAAACGTCCAGAAATGTTTGAAGCTACTGACTGAATGAAAAGAGCTGGCATCTCACTCTCTTTGAATCTTCTTTATCATGCTAGGATTAGCAGGAAAAAGCAAAAAATTTCAGAATTGCACCTTGCAATGCGGAGATATTACTGTTTGTGCATTTACAATATTCATTGATTTTTGCCATTGAAAAACGTTCAGAAATGTTTGAAGCTACTGACTGAATGAAAAGAGCTGGCATCTCACTCTCTTTGAATCTTCTTGATCATGCTAGGTTTAGCAGGAAAAAGCAAAAAATTTCAGAATTGCACCTTGCAATGCGGAGATATTACTGTTTGTGCATTTACAATATTCATTGATTTTTGCCATTGAAAAACGTCCAGAAATGTTTGAAGCTACTGACTGAATGAAAAGAGCTGGCATCTCACTCTCTTTGAATCTTCTTTATCTTGCTAGGATTAGCAGGAAAAATCAAAAAATTTCAGAATTGCACCTTGCAATGCGGAGAAATTACTGTTTGTGCATTTACAATATTCATTGATTTTTGCCATTGAAAAACGTCCAGAAATGTTTGAAGCTACTGACTGAATGAAAGGAGCTGGCAACTCACTCTCTTTGAATCTTCTTTATCATGCTAGGATTAGCAGGAAAAAGCAAAAAATTTCAGAATTGCACCTTGCAATGTGGAGATATTACTGTTTGTGCATTTACAATATTCATTGATTTTTGCCATTGAAAAACGTCCAGAAATGTTTGAAGCTACTGACTGAATGAAAAGAGCTGGCATCTCACTCTCTTTGAATCTTCTTTATCATGCTAGGATTAGCAGGAAAAAGCAAAAAATTTCAGAATTGCACCTTGCAATGCGGAGATATTACTGTTTGTGCATTTACAATATTCATTGATTTTTGCCATTGAAAAACGTCCAGAAATGTTTGAAGCTACTGACTGAATGAAAGGAGCTGGCATCTCACTCTCTTTGAATCTTCTTTATCATGCTAGGATTAGCAGGAAAAAGCAAAAAATTTCAGAATTGCACCTTACAATGCGGAGATATTACTGTTTGTGCATTTACAATATTCATTGATTTTTGCCATTGAAAAATATCATGTTATTCATATACCAGAAATGTTTGAAGCTACTGACTGAATGAAAAGAGCTGGCATCTCACTCTCTTTGAATCTTCTTTATCATGCTAGGATTAGCAGGAAAAAGCAAAAAATTTCAGAATTGCACCTTGCAATGCGGAGATATTACTGTTTGTGCATTTACAATATTCATTGATTTTTGCCATTGAAAAACGTCCAGAAATGTTTGAAGCTACTGACTGAATGAAAAGAGCTGGCATCTCACTCTCTTTGAATCTTCTTTATCATGCTAGGATTAGCAGGAAAAAGCAAAAAATTTCAGAATTGCACCTTGCAATGCGGAGATATTACTGTTTGTGCATTTACAATATTCATTGATTTTTGCCATTGAAAAACGTTCAGAAATGTTTGAAGCTACTGACTGAATGAAAAGAGCTGGCATCTCACTCTCTTTGAATCTTCTTGATCATGCTAGGTTTAGCAGGAAAAAGCAAAAAATTTCAGAATTGCACCTTGCAATGCGGAGATATTACTGTTTGTGCATTTACAATATTCATTGATTTTTGCCATTGAAAAACGTCCAGAAATGTTTGAAGCTACTGACTGAATGAAAAGAGCTGGCATCTCACTCTCTTTGAATCTTCTTTATCTTGCTAGGATTAGCAGGAAAAATCAAAAAATTTCAGAATTGCACCTTGCAATGCGGAGAAATTACTGTTTGTGCATTTACAATATTCATTGATTTTTGCCATTGAAAAACGTCCAGAAATGTTTGAAGCTACTGACTGAATGAAAGGAGCTGGCAACTCACTCTCTTTGAATCTTCTTTATCATGCTAGGATTAGCAGGAAAAAGCAAAAAATTTCAGAATTGCACCTTGCAATGTGGAGATATTACTGTTTGTGCATTTACAATATTCATTGATTTTTGCCATTGAAAAACGTCCAGAAATGTTTGAAGCTACTGACTGAATGAAAAGAGCTGGCATCTCACTCTCTTTGAATCTTCTTTATCATGCTAGGATTAGCAGGAAAAAGCAAAAAATTTCAGAATTGCACCTTGCAATGCGGAGATATTACTGTTTGTGCATTTACAATATTCATTGATTTTTGCCATTGAAAAACGTCCAGAAATGTTTGAAGCTACTGACTGAATGAAAGGAGCTGGCATCTCACTCTCTTTGAATCTTCTTTATCATGCTAGGATTAGCAGGAAAAAGCAAAAAATTTCAGAATTGCACCTTACAATGCGGAGATATTACTGTTTGTGCATTTACAATATTCATTGATTTTTGCCATTGAAAAATATCATGTTATTCATATACCAGAAATGTTTGAAGCTACTGACTGAATGAAAAGAGCTGGCATCTCACTCTCTTTGAATCTTCTTTATCATGCTAGGATTAGCAGGAAAAAGCAAAAAATTTCAGAATTGCACCTTGCAATGCGGAGAAATTGCTGTTTGTGCATTTACAATATTCATTGATTTTTGCCATTGAAAAACATCATGTTATTCATATACCAGAAATGTTTGAAGCTACTGACTGAATGAAAAGAGCTGGCATCTCACTCTCTTTGAATCTTCTTTATCATGCTAGGATTAGCAGGAAAAAGCAAAAAATTTCAGAATTGCACCTTGCAATGCGGAGATATTACTGTTTGTGCATTTACAATATTCATTGATTTTTGCCATTGAAAAACGTCCAGAAATGTTTGAAGCTACTGACTGAATGAAAAGAGCTGGCATCTCACTCTCTTTGAATCTTCTTTATCATCCTAGGATTAGCAGGAAAAAGCAAAAAATTTCAGAATTGCACCTTGCAATGCGGAGATATTACTGTTTGTGCATTTACAATATTCATTGATTTTTGCCATTGAAAAACGTCCAGAAATGTTTGAAGCTACTGACTGAATGAAAAGAGCTGGCATCTCACTCTCTTTGAGTCTTCTTTATCATGCTAGGATTAGCAGGAAAAAGCAAAAAATGTCAGAATTGCACCTTGCAATGCGGAGATATTACTGTTTGTGCATTTACAATATTCATTGATTTTTGCCATTGAAAAACGTCCAGAAATGTTTGAAGCTACTGACTGAATGAAAAGAGCTGGCATCTCACTCTCTTTGAATCTTCTTTATCTTGCTAGGATTAGCAGGAAAAATCAAAAAATTTCAGAATTGCACCTTGCAATGCGGAGAAATTACTGTTTGTGCATTTACAATATTCATTGATTTTTGCCATTGAAAAACATCCAGAAATGTTTGAAGCTACTGACTGAATGAAAGGAGCTGGCAACTCACTCTCTTTGAATCTTCTTTATCATGCTAGGATTAGCAGGAAAAAGCAAAAAATTTCAGAATTGCACCTTGCAATGCGGAGATATTACTGTTTGTGCATTTACAATATTCATTGATTTTTGCCATTGAAAAACGTCCAGAAATGTTTGAAGCTACTGACTGAATGAAAGGAGCTGGCATCTCACTCTCTTTGAATCTTCTTTATCATGCTAGGATTAGCAGGAAAAAGCAAAAAATTTCAGAATTGCACCTTGCAATGCGGAGATATTACTGTTTGTGCATTTACAATATTCATTGATTTTTGCCATTGAAAAATATCATGTTATTCATATACCAGAAATGTTTGAAGCTACTGACTGAATGAAAAGAGCTGGCATCTCACTCTCTTTGAATCTTCTTTATCATGCTAGGATTAGCAGGAAAAAGCAAAAAATTTCAGAATTGCACCTTGCAATGCGGAGATATTACTGTTTGTGCATTTACAATATTCATTGATTTTTGCCATTGAAAAACGTCCAGAAATGTTTGAAGCTACTGACTGAATGAAAGGAGCTGGCATCTCACTCTCTTTGAATCTTCTTTCTCATGCTAGGATTAGCAGGAAAAAGCAAAAAATTTCAGAATTGCACCTTGCAATGCGGAGATATTACTGTTTGTGCATTTACAATATTCATTGATTTTTGCCATTGAAAAACGTCCAGAAATGTTTGAAGCTACTGACTGAATGAAAAGAGCTGGCATCTCACTCTCTTTGAATCTTCTTTATCATGCTAGGATTAGCAGGAAAAAGCAAAAAATTTCAGAATTGCACCTTGCAATGCGGAGAAATTACTGTTTGTGCATTTACAATATTCATTGATTTTTGCCATTGAAAAACATCATGTTATTCATATACCAGAAATGTTTGAAGCTACTGACTGAATGAAAAGAGCTGGCATCTCACTCTCTTTGAATCTTCTTTATCATGCTAGGATTAGCAGGAAAAAGCAAAAAATTTCAGAATTGCACCTTGCAATGTGGAGATATTACTGTTTGTGCATTTACAATATTCATTGATTTTTGCCATTGAAAAACATCATGTTATTTATATACCAGAAATGTTTGAAGCTACTGACTGAATGAAAAGAGCTGGCATCTCACTCTCTTTGAATCTTCTTTATCATGCTAGGATTAGCAGGAAAAAGCAAAAAATTTCAGAATTGCACCTTGCAATGCGGAGATATTACTGTTTGTGCATTTACAATATTCATTGATTTTTGCCATTGAAAAACGTCCAGAAATGTTTGAAGCTACTGACTGAATGAAAAGAGCTGGCATCTCACTCTCTTTGAATCTTCTTTATCATGCTAGGATTAGCAGGAAAAAGCAAAAAATTTCAGAATTGCACCTTGCAATGCGGAGAAATTACTGTTTGTGCATTTACAATATTCATTGATTTTTGCCATTGAAAAACGTCCAGAAATGTTTGAAGCTACTGACTGAATGAAAGGAGCTGGCATCTCACTCTCTTTGAATCTTCTTTATCATGCTAGGATTAGCAGGAAAAAGCAAAAAATTTCAGAATTGCACCTTGCAATGCGGAGAAATTACTGTTTGTGCATTTACAATATTCATTGATTTTTGCCATTGAAAAACGTCCAGAAATGTTTGAAGCTACTGACTGAATGAAAGGAGCTGGCATCTCACTCTCTTTGAATCTTCTTTATCATGCTAGGATTAGCAGGAAAAAGCAAAAAATTTCAGAATTGCACCTTGCAATGCGGAGAAATTACTGTTTGTGCATTTACAATATTCATTGATTTTTGCCATTGAAAAACATCATGTTATTCATATACCAGAAATGTTTGAAGCTACTGACTGAATGAAAAGAGCTGGCATCTCACTCTCTTTGAATCTTCTTTATCATGCTAGGATTAGCAGGAAAAAGCAAAAAATTTCAGAATTGCACCTTGCAATGTGGAGATATTACTGTTTGTGCATTTACAATATTCATTGATTTTTGCCATTGAAAAACATCATGTTATTTATATACCAGAAATGTTTGAAGCTACTGACTGAATGAAAAGAGCTGGCATCTCACTCTCTTTGAATCTTCTTTATCATGCTAGGATTAGCAGGAAAAAGCAAAAAATTTCAGAATTGCACCTTGCAATGCGGAGATATTACTGTTTGTGCATTTACAATATTCATTGATTTTTGCCATTGAAAAACGTCCAGAAATGTTTGAAGCTACTGACTGAATGAAAAGAGCTGGCATCTCACTCTCTTTGAATCTTCTTTATCATGCTAGGATTAGCAGGAAAAAGCAAAAAATTTCAGAATTGCACCTTGCAATGCGGAGAAATTACTGTTTGTGCATTTACAATATTCATTGATTTTTGCCATTGAAAAACGTCCAGAAATGTTTGAAGCTACTGACTGAATGAAAGGAGCTGGCATCTCACTCTCTTTGAATCTTCTTTATCATGCTAGGATTAGCAGGAAAAAGCAAAAAATTTCAGAATTGCACCTTGCAATGCGGAGAAATTACTGTTTGTGCATTTACAATATTCATTGATTTTTGCCATTGAAAAACGTCCAGAAATGTTTGAAGCTACTGACTGAATGAAAGGAGCTGGCATCTCACTCTCTTTGAATCTTCTTTATCATGCTAGGATTAGCAGGAAAAAGCAAAAAATTTCAGAATTGCACCTTGCAATGCGGAGATATTACTGTTTGTGCATTTACAATATTCATTGATTTTTGCCATTGAAAAACGTCCAGAAATGTTTGAAGCTACTGACTGAATGAAAAGAGCTGGCATCTCACTCTCTTTGAATCTTCTTTATCATGCTAGGAGTAGCAGTAAAAAGCAAAAAATTTCAGAATTGCACCTTGCAATGTGGAGATATTACTGTTTGTGCATTTACAATATTCATTGATTTTTGCCATTGAAAAACATCATGTTATTCATATACCAGAAATGTTTGAAGCTACTGACTGAATGAAAAGAGCTGGCATCTCACTCTCTTTGAATCTTCTTTATCATGCTAGGATTAGCAGGAAAAAGCAAAAAATTTCAGAATTGCACCTTGCAATGTGGAGATATTACTGTTTGTGCATTTACAATATTCATTGATTTTTGCCATTGAAAAACATCATGTTATTCATATACCAGAAATGTTTGAAGCTACTGACTTAATGAAAAGAGCTGGCATCTCACTCTCTTTGAATCTTCTTTATCATGCTAGGATTAGCAGGAAAAAGCAAAAAATTTCAGAATTGCACCTTGCAATGCGGAGATATTACTGTTTGTGCATTTACAATATTCATTGATTTTTGCCATTGAAAAACGTCCAGAAATGTTTGAAGCTACTGACTGAATGAAAAGAGCTGGCATCTCACTCTCTTTGAATCTTCTTTATCATGCTAGGATTAGCAGGAAAAAGCAAAAAATTTCAGAATTGCACCTTGCAATGCGGAGATATTACTGTTTGTGCATTTACAATATTCATTGATTTTTGCCATTGAAAAACATCATGTTATTCATATACCAGAAATGTTTGAAGCTACTGACTGAAAGAAAAGAGTTGGCATCTCACTCTCTTTGAATCTTCTTTATCATGCTAGGATTAGCAGGAAAAAGCAAAAAATTTCAGAATTGCACCTTGCAATGCGGAGATATTACTGTTTGTGCATTTACAATATTCATTGATTTTTGCCATTGAAAAACGTCCAGAAATGTTTGAAGCTACTGACTGAATGAAAGGAGCTGGCATCTCACTCTCTTTGAATCTTCTTTATCATGCTAGGATTAGCAGGAAAAAGCAAAAAATTTCAGAATTGCACCTTGCAATGCGGAGAAATTACTGTCTGTGCATTTACAATATTCATTGATTTTTGCCATTGAAAAACGTCCAGAAATGTTTGAAGCTACTGACTGAATGAAAAGAGCTGGCATCTCACTCTCTTTGAATCTTCTTTATCATGCTAGGATTAGCAGGAAAAAGCAAAAAATTTCAGAATTGCACCTTGCAATGGGGAGATATTACTGTTTGTGCATTTACAATATTCATTGATTTTTGCCATTGAAAAACGTCCAGAAATGTTTGAAGCTACTGACTGAATGAAAGGAGCTGGCATCTCACTCTCTTTGAATCTTCTTTATCATGCTAGGATTAGCAGGAAAAAGCAAAAAATTTCAGAATTGCACCTTGCAATGTGGAGATATTACTGTTTGTGCATTTACAATATTCATTGATTTTTGCCATTGAAAATCATCATGTTATTCATATACCAGAAATGTTTGAAGCTACTGACTGAATGAAAAGAGCTGGCATCTCACTCTCTTTGAATCTTCTTTATCATGCTAGGATTAGCAGGAAAAAGCAAAAAATTTCAGAATTGCACCTTGCAATGCGGAGATATTACTGTTTGTGCATTTACAATATTCATTGATTTTTGCCATTGAAAAACGTCCAGAAATGTTTGAAGCTACTGACTGAATGAAAAGAGCTGGCATCTCACTCTCTTTGAATCTTCTTTATCATGCTAGGATTAGCAGGAAAAAGCAAAAAATTTCAGAATTGCACCTTGCAATGTGGAGATATTACTGTTTGTGCATTTACAATATTCATTGATTTTTGCCATTGAAAAACGTCCAGAAATGATTGAAGCTACTGACTGAATGAAAAGAGCTGGCATCTCACTCTCTTTGAATCTTCTTTATCATGCTAGGATTAGCAGGAAAAAGCAAAAAAATTCAGAATTGCACCTTGCGATGTGGAGATATTACTGTTTGTGCATTTACAATATTCATTGATTTTTGCCATTGAAAAGCATCATGTTATTCATATACCAGAAATGTTTGAAGCTACTGACTGAATGAAAGGAGCTGGCATCTCACTCTCTTTGAATCTTCTTTATCATGCTAGGATTAGCAGGAAAAAGCAAAAAATTTCAGAATTGCACCTTGCAATGCGGAGAAATTACTGTTTGTGCATTTACAATATTCATTGATTTTTGCCATTGAAAAACATCATATTATTCATATACCAGAAATGTTTGAAGCTACTGACTGAATGAAAGGAGCTGGCATCTCACTCTCTTTGAATCTTCTTTATCATGCTAGGATTAGCAGGAAAAAGCAAAAAATTTCAGAATTGCACCTTGCAATGCGGAGAAATTACTGTTTGTGCATTTACAATATTCATTGATTTTTGCCATTGAAAAACGTCCAGAAATGTTTGAAGCTACTGACTGAATGAAAAGAGCTGGCATCTCACTCTCTTTGAATCTTCTTTATCATGCTAGGATTAGCAGGAAAAAGCAAAAAATTTCAGAATTGCACCTTGCAATGTGGAGATATTACTGTTTGTGCATTTACAATATTCATTGATTTTTGCCATTGAAAAACGTCCAGAAATGTTTGAAGCTACTGACTGAATGAAAAGAGCTGGCATCTCAATCTCTTTGAATCTTCTTTATCATGCTAGGATTAGCAGGAAAAAGCAAAAAATTTCAGAATTGCACCTTGCAATGTGGAGATATTACTGTTTGTGCATTTACAATATTCATTGATTTTTGCCATTGAAAAACATCATGTTATTCATATACCAGAAATGTTTGAAGCTACTGACTGAATGAAAGGAGCTGGCATCTCACTCTCTTTGAATCTTCTTTATCATGCTAGGATTAGCAGGAAAAAGCAAAAAATTTCAGAATTGCACCTTGCAATGCGGAGAAATTACTGTTTGTGCATTTACAATATTCATTGATTTTTGCCATTGAAAAACATCATGTTATTCATATACCAGAAATGTTTGAAGCTACTGACTGAATGAAAGGAGCTGGCATCTCACTCTCTTTGAATCTTCTTTATCATGCTAGGATTAGCAGGAAAAGGCAAAAAAATTCAGAATTGCACCTTGCAATGCGGAGATATTACTGTTTGTGCATTTACAATATTCATTGATTTTTGCCATTGAAAAACGTCCAGAAATGTTTGAAGCTACTGACTGAATGAAAAGAGCTGGCATCTCACTCTCTTTGAATCTTCTTTATCATGCTAGGATTAGCAGGAAAAAGCAAAAAATTTCAGAATTGCACCTTGCAATGCGGAGAAATTACTGTTTGTGCATTTACAATATTCATTGATTTTTGCCATTGAAAAACATCCAGAAATGTTTGAAGCTACTGACTGAATGAAAGGAGCTGGCATCTCACTCTCTTTGAATCTTCTTTATCATGCTAGGATTAGCAGGAAAAAGCAAAAAATTTCAGAATTGCACCTTGCAATGCGGAGAAATTACTGTTTGTGCATTTACAATATTCATTGATTTTTGCCATTGAAAAACGTCCAGAAATGTTTGAAGCTACTGACTGAATGAAAGGAGCTGGCATCTCACTCTCTTTGAATCTTCTTTATCATGCTAGGTTTAGCAGGAAAAAGCAAAAAATTTCAGAATTGCACCTTGCAATGCGGAGATATTACTGTTTGTGCATTTACAATATTCATTGATTTTTGCCATTGAAAAATGTCCAGAAATGTTTGAAGCTACTGACTTAATGAAAAGAGCTGTCATCTCACTCTCTTTGAATCTTCTTTATCATGCTAGGATTAGCAGGAAAAAGCAAAAAATTTCAGAATTGCACCTTGCAATGCGGAGATATTACTGTTTGTGCATTTACAATATTCATTGATTTTTGCCATTGAAAAACGTCCAGAAATGTTTGAAGCTACTGACTGAATGAAAAGAGCTGGCATCTCACTCTCTTTGAATCTTCTTTATCATGCTAGGATTAGCAGGAAAAAGCAAAAAATTTCAGAATTGCACCTTGCAATGTGGAGATATTACTGTTTGTGCATTTACAATATTCATTGATTTTTGCCATTGAAAAACGTCCAGAAATGTTTGAAGCTACTGACTGAATGAAAAGAGCTGGCATCTCAATCTCTTTGAATCTTCTTTATCATGCTAGGATTAGCAGGAAAAAGCAAAAAATTTCAGAATTGCACCTTGCAATGTGGAGATATTACTGTTTGTGCATTTACAATATTCATTGATTTTTGCCATTGAAAAACATCATGTTATTCATATACCAGAAATGTTTGAAGCTACTGACTGAATGAAAGGAGCTGGCATCTCACTCTCTTTGAATCTTCTTTATCATGCTAGGATTAGCAGGAAAAAGCAAAAAATTTCAGAATTGCACCTTGCAATGCGGAGAAATTACTGTTTGTGCATTTACAATATTCATTGATTTTTGCCATTGAAAAACATCATGTTATTCATATACCAGAAATGTTTGAAGCTACTGACTGAATGAAAGGAGCTGGCATCTCACTCTCTTTGAATCTTCTTTATCATGCTAGGATTAGCAGGAAAAGGCAAAAAAATTCAGAATTGCACCTTGCAATGCGGAGATATTACTGTTTGTGCATTTACAATATTCATTGATTTTTGCCATTGAAAAACGTCCAGAAATGTTTGAAGCTACTGACTGAATGAAAAGAGCTGGCATCTCACTCTCTTTGAATCTTCTTTATCATGCTAGGATTAGCAGGAAAAAGCAAAAAATTTCAGAATTGCACCTTGCAATGCGGAGAAATTACTGTTTGTGCATTTACAATATTCATTGATTTTTGCCATTGAAAAACATCCAGAAATGTTTGAAGCTACTGACTGAATGAAAGGAGCTGGCATCTCACTCTCTTTGAATCTTCTTTATCATGCTAGGATTAGCAGGAAAAAGCAAAAAATTTCAGAATTGCACCTTGCAATGCGGAGAAATTACTGTTTGTGCATTTACAATATTCATTGATTTTTGCCATTGAAAAACGTCCAGAAATGTTTGAAGCTACTGACTGAATGAAAGGAGCTGGCATCTCACTCTCTTTGAATCTTCTTTATCATGCTAGGTTTAGCAGGAAAAAGCAAAAAATTTCAGAATTGCACCTTGCAATGCGGAGATATTACTGTTTGTGCATTTACAATATTCATTGATTTTTGCCATTGAAAAATGTCCAGAAATGTTTGAAGCTACTGACTTAATGAAAAGAGCTGTCATCTCACTCTCTTTGAATCTTCTTTATCATGCTAGGATTAGCAGGAAAAAGCAAAAAATTTCAGAATTGCACCTTGCAATGCGGAGATATTACTGTTTGTGCATTTACAATATTCATTGATTTTTGCCATTGAAAAACGTCCAGAAATGTTTGAAGCTACTGACTGAATGAAAAGAGCTGGCATCTCACTCTCTTTGAATCTTCTTTATCATGCTAGGATTAGCAGGAAAAAGCAAAAAATTTCAGAATTGCACCTTGCAATGTGGAGATATTACTGTTTGTGCATTTACAATATTCATTGATTTTTGCCATTGAAAAACGTCCAGAAATGTTTGAAGCTACTGACTGAATGAAAAGAGCTGGCATCTCACTCTCTTTGAATCTTCTTTATCTTGCTAGGATTAGCAGGAAAAATCAAAAAATTTCAGAATTGCACCTTGCAATGCGGAGAAATTACTGTTTGTGCATTTACAATATTCATTGATTTTTGCCATTGAAAAACATCCAGAAATGTTTGAAGCTACTGACTGAATGAAAGGAGCTGGCAACTCACTCTCTTTGAATCTTCTTTATCATGCTAGGATTAGCAGGAAAAAGCAAAAAATTTCAGAATTGCACCTTGCAATGCGGAGATATTACTGTTTGTGCATTTACAATATTCATTGATTTTTGCCATTGAAAAACGTCCAGAAATGTTTGAAGCTACTGACTGAATGAAAGGAGCTGGCATCTCACTCTCTTTGAATCTTCTTTATCATGCTAGGATTAGCAGGAAAAAGCAAAAAATTTCAGAATTGCACCTTGCAATGCGGAGATATTACTGTTTGTGCATTTACAATATTCATTGATTTTTGCCATTGAAAAATATCATGTTATTCATATACCAGAAATGTTTGAAGCTACTGACTGAATGAAAAGAGCTGGCATCTCACTCTCTTTGAATCTTCTTTATCATGCTAGGATTAGCAGGAAAAAGCAAAAAATTTCAGAATTGCACCTTGCAATGCGGAGATATTACTGTTTGTGCATTTACAATATTCATTGATTTTTGCCATTGAAAAACGTCCAGAAATGTTTGAAGCTACTGACTGAATGAAAGGAGCTGGCATCTCACTCTCTTTGAATCTTCTTTATCATGCTAGGATTAGCAGGAAAAAGCAAAAAATTTCAGAATTGCACCTTGCAATGCGGAGATATTACTGTTTGTGCATTTACAATATTCATTGATTTTTGCCATTGAAAAACGTCCAGAAATGTTTGAAGCTACTGACAGAATGAAAAGAGCTGGCATCTCACTCTCTTTGAATCTTCTTTATCATGCTAGGATTAGCAGGAAAAAGCAAAAAATTTCAGAATTGCACCTTGCAATGCGGAGAAATTACTGTTTGTGCATTTACAATATTCATTGATTTTTGCCATTGAAAAACATCATGTTATTCATATACCAGAAATGTTTGAAGCTACTGACTGAATGAAAAGAGCTGGCATCTCACTCTCTTTGAATCTTCTTTATCATGCTAGGATTAGAAGGAAAAAGCAAAAAATTTCAGAATTGCACCTTGCAATGTGGAGATATTACTGTTTGTGCATTTACAATATTCATTGATTTTTGCCATTGAAAAACATCATGTTATTTATATACCAGAAATGTTTGAAGCTACTGACTGAATGAAAAGAGCTGGCATCTCACTCTCTTTGAATCTTCTTTATCATGCTAGGATTAGCAGGAAAAAGCAAAAAATTTCAGAATTGCACCTTGCAATGCGGAGATATTACTGTTTGTGCATTTACAATATTCATTGATTTTTGCCATTGAAAAACGTCCAGAAATGTTTGAAGCTACTGACTGAATGAAAAGAGCTGGCATCTCACTCTCTTTGAATCTTCTTTATCATGCTAGGATTAGCAGGAAAAAGCAAAAAATTTCAGAATTGCACCTTGCAATGCGGAGAAATTACTGTTTGTGCATTTACAATATTCATTGATTTTTGCCATTGAAAAACGTCCAGAAATGTTTGAAGCTACTGACTGAATGAAAAGAGCTGGCATCTCACTCTCTTTGAATCTTCTTTATCATGCTAGGATTAGCAGGAAAAAGCAAAAAATTTCAGAATTGCACCTTGCAATGCGGAGAAATTACTGTTTGTGCATTTACAATATTCATTGATTTTTGCCATTGAAAAACGTCCAGAAATGTTTGAAGCTACTGACTGAATGAAAGGAGCTGGCATCTCACTCTCTTTGAATCTTCTTTATCATGCTAGGATTAGCAGGAAAAAGCAAAAAATTTCACAATTGCACCTTGCAATGCGGAGATATTACTGTTTGTGCATTTACAATATTCATTGATTTTTGCCATTGAAAAACGTCCAGAAATGTTTGAAGCTACTGACTGAATGAAAAGAGCTGGCATCTCACTCTCTTTGAATCTTCTTTATCATGCAAGGATTAGCAGTAAAAAGCAAAAAATTTCAGAATTGCACCTTGCAATGTGGAGATATTACTGTTTGTGCATTTACAATATTCATTGATTTTTGCCATTGAAAAACATCATGTTATTCATATACCAGAAATGTTTGAAGCTACTGACTGAATGAAAAGAGCTGGCATCTCACTCTCTTTGAATCTTCTTTATCATGCTAGGATTAGCAGGAAAAAGCAAAAAATTTCAGAATTGCACCTTGCAATGTGGAGATATTACTGTTTGTGCATTTACAATATTCATTGATTTTTGCCATTGAAAAACATCATGTTATTCATATACCAGAAATGTTTGAAGCTACTGACTGAATGAAAAGAGCTGGCATCTCACTCTCTTTGAATCTTCTTTATCATGCTAGGATTAGCAGGAAAAAGCAAAAAATTTCAGAATTGCACCTTGCAATGCGGAGATATTACTGTTTGTGCATTTACAATATTCATTGATTTTTGCCATTGAAAAACGTCCAGAAATGTTTGAAGCTACTGACTGAATGAAAAGAGCTGGCATCTCACTCTCTTTGAATCTTCTTTATCATGCTAGGATTAGCAGGAAAAAGCAAAAAATTTCAGAATTGCACCTTGCAATGCGGAGATATTACTGTTTGTGCATTTACAATATTCATTGATTTTTGCCATTGAAAAAAATCATGTTATTCATATACCAGAAATGTTTGAAGCTACTGACTGAATGAAAAGAGTTGGCATCTCACTCTCTTTGAATCTTCTTTATCATGCTAGGATTAGCAGGAAAAAGCAAAAAATTTCAGAATTGCACCTTGCAATGCGGAGATATTACTGTTTGTGCATTTACAATATTCATTGATTTTTGCCATTGAAAAACGTCCAGAAATGTTTGAAGCTACTGACTGAATGAAAGGAGCTGGCATCTCACTCTCTTTGAATCTTCTTTATCATGCTAGGATTAGCAGGAAAAAGCAAAAAATTTCAGAATTGCACCTTGCAATGGGGAGATATTACTGTTTGTGCATTTACAATATTCATTGATTTTTGCCATTGAAAAACGTCCAGAAATGTTTGAAGCTACTGACTGAATGAAAGGAGCTGGCATCTCACTCTCTTTGAATCTTCTTTATCATGCTAGGATTAGCAGGAAAAAGCAAAAAATTTCAGAATTGCACCTTGCAATGTGGAGATATTACTGTTTGTGCATTTACAATATTCATTGATTTTTGCCATTGAAAAACATCATGTTATTCATATACCAGAAATGTTTGAAGCTACTGACTGAATGAAAAGAGCTGGCATCTCACTCTCTTTGAATCTTCTTTATCATGCTAGGATTAGCAGGAAAAAGCAAAAAATTTCAGAATTGCACCTTGCAATGCGGAGATATTACTGTTTGTGCATTTACAATATTCATTGATTTTTGCCATTGAAAAACGTCCAGAAATGTTTGAAGCTACTGACTGAATGAAAAGAGCTGGCATCTCACTCTCTTTGAATCTTCTTTATCATGCTAGGATTAGCAGGAAAAAGCAAAAAATTTCAGAATTGCACCTTGCAATGTGGAGATATTACTGTTTGTGCATTTACAATATTCATTGATTTTTGCCATTGAAAAACGTCCAGAAATGTTTGAAGCTACTGACTGAATGAAAAGAGCTGGCATCTCACTCTCTTTGAATCTTCTTTATCATGCTAGGATTAGCAGGAAAAAGCAAAAAAATTCAGAATTGTGCCTTGCGATGTGGAGATATTACTGTTTGTGCATTTACAATATTCATTGATTTTTGCCATTGAAAAACATCATGTTATTCATATACCAGAAATGTTTGAAGCTACTGAATGAATGAAAGGAGCTGGCATCTCACTCTCTTTGAATCTTCTTTATCATGCTAGGATTAGCAGGAAAAAGCAAAAAATTTCAGAATTGCACCTTGCAATGCGGAGAAATTACTGTTTGTGCATTTACAATATTCATTGATTTTTGCCATTGAAAAACATCATGTTATTCATATACCAGAAATGTTTGAAGCTACTGACTGAATGAAAGGAGCTGGCATCTCACTCTCTTTGAATCTTCTTTATCATGCTAGGATTAGCAGGAAAAAGCAAAAAATTTCAGAATTGCACCTTGCAATGCGGAGAAATTACTGTTTGTGCATTTACAATATTCATTGATTTTTGCCATTGAAAAACGTCCAGAAATGTTTGAAGCTACTGACTGAATGAAAAGAGCTGGCATCTCACTCTCTTTGAATCTTCTTTATCATGCTAGGATTAGCAGGAAAAAGCAAAAAATTTCAGAATTGCACCTTGCAATGTGGAGATATTACTGTTTGTGCATTTACAATATTCATTGATTTTTGCCATTGAAAAACATCATGTTATTCATATACCAGAAATGTTTGAAGCTACTGACTGAATGAAAGGAGCTGGCATCTCACTCTCTTTGAATCTTCTTTATCATGCTAGGATTAGCAGGAAAAAGCAAAAAATTTCAGAATTGCACCTTGCAATGCGGAGAAATTACTGTTTGTGCATTTACAATATTCATTGATTTTTGCCATTGAAAAACATCATGTTATTCATATACCAGAAATGTTTGAAGCTACTGACTGAATGAAAGGAGCTGGCATCTCACTCTCTTTGAATCTTCTTTATCATGCTAGGATGAGCAGGAAAAGGCAAAAAATTTCAGAATTGCACCTTGCAATGCGGAGATATTACTGTTTGTGCATTTACAATATTCATTGATTTTTGCCATTGAAAAACGTCCAGAAATGTTTGAAGCTACTGACTGAATGAAAAGAGCTGGCATCTCACTCTCTTTGAATCTTCTTTATCATGCTAGGATTAGCAGGAAAAAGCAAAAAATTTCAGAATTGCACCTTGCAATGAGGAGAAATTACTGTTTGTGCATTTACAATATTCATTGATTTTTGCCATTGAAAAACATCCAGAAATGTTTGAAGCTACTGACTGAATGAAAGGAGCTGGCATCTCACTCTCTTTGAATCTTCTTTATCATGCTAGGATTAGCAGGAAAAAGCAAAAAATTTCAGAATTGCACCTTGCAATGCGGAGAAATTACTGTTTGTGCATTTACAATATTCATTGATTTTTGCCATTGAAAAACGTCCAGAAATGTTTGAAGCTACTGACTGAATGAAAGGAGCTGGCATCTCACTCTCTTTGAATCTTCTTTATCATGCTAGGTTTAGCAGGAAAAAGCAAAAAATTTCAGAATTACACCTTGCAATGCGGAGATATTACTGTTTGTGCATTTACAATATTCATTGATTTTTGCCATTGAAAAATGTCCAGAAATGTTTGAAGCTACTGACTGAATGAAAAGAGCTGTCATCTCACTCTCTTTGAATCTTCTTTATCATGCTAGGATTAGCAGGAAAAAGCAAAAAATTTCAGAATTGCACCTTGCAATGCGGAGATATTACTTTTTGTGCATTTACAATATTCATTGATTTTTGCCATTGAAAAACGTCCAGAAATGTTTGAAGCTACTGACTGAATGAAAAGAGCTGGCATCTCACTCTCTTTGAATCTTCTTTATCATGCTAGGATTAGCAGGAAAAAGCAAAAAATTTCAGAATTGCACATTGCAATGTGGAGATATTACTGTTTGTGCATTTACAATATTCATTGATTTTTGCCATTGAAAAACATCATGTTATTCATATACCAGAAATGTTTGAAGCTACTGATTGAATGAAAAGAGCTGGCATCTCACTCTCTTTGAATCTTCTTTATCATGCTAGGATTAGCAGGAAAAAGCAAAAAATTTCAGAATTGCACCTTGCAATGCGGAGAAATTACTGTTTGTGCATTTACAATATTCATTGATTTTTGCCATTGAAAAACGTCCAGAAATGTTTGAAGCTACTGACTGAATGAAAGGAGCTGGCATCTCACTCTCTTTGAATCTTCTTTATCATGCTAGGATTAGCAGGAAAAAGCAAAAAATTTCAGAATTGCACCTTGCAATGCGGAGATATTACTGTTTGTGCATTTACAATATTCATTGATTTTTGCCATTGAAAAACATCCAGAAATGTTTGAAGCTACTGACTGAATGAAAAGAGCTGGCATCTCTCTCTCTTTGAATCTTCTTTATCATGCTAGGATTAGCAGGAAAAAGCAAACAATTTCAGAATTGCACCTTGCAATGTGGAGATATT
The DNA here is from genome assembly GCF_046119375.1 of Phyllobates terribilis. Lineage (NCBI taxonomy): Eukaryota > Metazoa > Chordata > Amphibia > Anura > Dendrobatidae > Phyllobates > Phyllobates terribilis. The sequence continues at coordinate 1,238,433 of NW_027362856.1, forward strand.
ACTGTTTGTGCATTTACAATATTCATTGATTTTTGCCATTGAAAAACATCATGTTATTCATATACCAGAAATGTTTGAAGCTACTGACTGAATGAAAGGAGCTGGCATCTCACTCTCTTTGAATCTTCTTTATCATGCTAGGATTAGCAGGAAAAAGCAAAAAATTTCAGAATTGCACCTTGCAATGCGGAGAAATTACTGTTTGTGCATTTACAATATTCATTGATTTTTGCCATTGAAAAACGTCCAGAAATGTTTGAAGCTACTGACTGAATGAAAGGAGCTGGCATCTCACTCTCTTTGAATCTTCTTTATCATGCTAGGATTAGCAGGAAAAAGCAAAAAATTTCAGAATTGCACCTTGCAATGTGGAGATATTACTGTTTGTGCATTTACAATATTCATTGATTTTTGCCATTGAAAAACGTCCAGAAATGTTTGAAGCTACTGACTGAATGAAAGGAGCTGGCATCTCACTCTCTTTGAATCTTCTTTATCATGCTAGGATTAGCAGGAAAAAGCAAAAAATTTCAGAATTGCACCTTGCAATGCGGAGAAATTACTGTTTGTGCATTTACAATATTCATTGATTTTTGCCATTGAAAAACGTCCAGAAATGTTTGAAGCTACTGACTGAATGAAAGGAGCTGGCATCTCACTCTCTTTGAATCTTCTTTATCATGCTAGGATTAGCAGGAAAAAGCAAAAAATTTCAGAATTGCACCTTGCAATGTGGAGATATTACTGTTTGTGCATTTACAATATTCATTGATTTTTGCCATTGAAAAACATCATGTTATTCAAATACCAGAAATGTTTGAAGCTACTGACTGAATGAAAAGAGCTGGCATCTCACTCTCTTTGAATCTTCTTTATCATGCTAGGATTAGCAGGAAAAAGCAAAAAATTTCAGAATTGCACCTTGCAATGCGGAGATATTACTGTTTGTGCATTTACAATATTCATTGATTTTTGCCATTGAAAAACGTCCAGAAATGTTTGAAGCTACTGACTGAATGAAAGGAGCTGGCATCTCACTCTCTTTGAATCTTCTTTATCATGCTAAGAGGAGCAGGAAAAAGCAAAAAATTTCAGAATTGCACCTTGCAATGCGGAGATATTACTGTTTGTGCATTTACAATATTCATTGATTTTTGCCATTGAAAAACGTCCAGAAATGTTTGAAGCTACTGACTGAATGAAAAGAGCTGGCATCTCACTCTCTTTGAATCTTCTTTATCATGCTAGGATTAGCAGGAAAAAGCAAAAAATTTCAGAATTGCACCTTGCAATGCGGAGATATTACTGTTTGTGCATTTACAATATTCATTGATTTTTGCCATTAAAAAACATCATGTTATTCATATACCAGAAATGTTTGAAGCTACTGACTGAATGAAAAGAGCTGGCATCTCACTCTCTTTGAATCTTCTTTATCATGCTAAGAGGAGCAGGAAAAAGCAAAAAATTTCAGAATTGCACCTTGCAATGTGGAGATATTACTGTTTGTGCATTTACAATATTCATTGATTTTTGCCATTGAAAAACATCATGTTATTCATATACCAGAAATGTTTGAAGCTACTGACTGAATGAAAAGAGCTGGCATCTCACTCTCTTTGAATCTTCTTTATCATGCTAGGATTAGCAGGAAAAAGCAAAAAATTTCAGAATTGCACCTTGCAATGTGGAGATATTACTGTTTGTGCATTTACAATTTTCATTGATTTTTGCCATTGAAAAACGTCCAGAAATGTTTGAAGCTACTGACTGAATGAAAAGAGCTGGCATCTCACTCTCTTTGAATCTTCTTTATCATGCTAGGATTAGCAGGAAAAAGCAAAAAATTTCAGGATTGCACCTTGCAATGCGGAGAAATTACTGTTTGTGCATTTACAATATTCATTGATTTTTGCCATTGAAAAACGTCCAGAAAAGTTTGAAGCTACTGACTGAATGAAAGGAGCTGGCATCTCACTCTCTTTAAATCTTCTTTATCATGCTAGGATTAGCAGGAAAAAGCAAAAAATTTCAGAATTGCACCTTGCAATGTGGAGATATTACTGTTTGTGCATTTACAATATTCATTGATTTTTGCCATTGAAAAACGTCCAGAAATGTTTGAAGCTACTGACTGAATGAAAAGAGCTGGCATCTCACTCTCTTTGAATCTTCTTTATCATGCTAGGATTAGCAGGAAAAAGCAAAAAATTTCAGAATTGCACATTGCAATGTGGAGATATTACTGTTTGTGCATTTACAATATTCATTGATTTTTGCCATTGAAAAACATCATGTTATTCATATACCAGAAATGTTTGAAGCTACTGATTGAATGAAAAGAGCTGGCATCTCACTCTCTTTGAATCTTCTTTATCATGCTAGGATTAGCAGGAAAAAGCAAAAAATTTCAGAATTGCACCTTGCAATGCGGAGAAATTACTGTTTGTGCATTTACAATATTCATTGATTTTTGCCATTGAAAAACGTCCAGAAATGTTTGAAGCTACTGACTGAATGAAAGGAGCTGGCATCTCACTCTCTTTGAATCTTCTTTATCATGCTAGGATTAGCAGGAAAAAGCAAAAAATTTCAGAATTGCACCTTGCAATGCGGAGATATTACTGTTTGTGCATTTACAATATTCATTGATTTTTGCCATTGAAAAACATCCAGAAATGTTTGAAGCTACTGACTGAATGAAAAGAGCTGGCATCTCTCTCTCTTTGAATCTTCTTTATCATGCTAGGATTAGCAGGAAAAAGCAAACAATTTCAGAATTGCACCTTGCAATGTGGAGATATTACTGTTTGTGCATTTACAATATTCATTGATTTTTGCCATTGAAAAACATCATGTTATTCATATACCAGAAATGTTTGAAGCTACTGACTGAATGAAAGGAGCTGGCATCTCACTCTCTTTGAATCTTCTTTATCATGCTAGGATTAGCAGGAAAAAGCAAAAAATTTCAGAATTGCACCTTGCAATGCGGAGAAATTACTGTTTGTGCATTTACAATATTCATTGATTTTTGCCATTGAAAAACGTCCAGAAATGTTTGAAGCTACTGACTGAATGAAAGGAGCTGGCATCTCACTCTCTTTGAATCTTCTTTATCATGCTAGGATTAGCAGGAAAAAGCAAAAAATTTCAGAATTGCACCTTGCAATGTGGAGATATTACTGTTTGTGCATTTACAATATTCATTGATTTTTGCCATTGAAAAACGTCCAGAAATGTTTGAAGCTACTGACTGAATGAAAGGAGCTGGCATCTCACTCTCTTTGAATCTTCTTTATCATGCTAGGATTAGCAGGAAAAAGCAAAAAATTTCAGAATTGCACCTTGCAATGCGGAGAAATTACTGTTTGTGCATTTACAATATTCATTGATTTTTGCCATTGAAAAACGTCCAGAAATGTTTGAAGCTACTGACTGAATGAAAGGAGCTGGCATCTCACTCTCTTTGAATCTTCTTTATCATGCTAGGATTAGCAGGAAAAAGCAAAAAATTTCAGAATTGCACCTTGCAATGTGGAGATATTACTGTTTGTGCATTTACAATATTCATTGATTTTTGCCATTGAAAAACATCATGTTATTCAAATACCAGAAATGTTTGAAGCTACTGACTGAATGAAAAGAGCTGGCATCTCACTCTCTTTGAATCTTCTTTATCATGCTAGGATTAGCAGGAAAAAGCAAAAAATTTCAGAATTGCACCTTGCAATGCGGAGATATTACTGTTTGTGCATTTACAATATTCATTGATTTTTGCCATTGAAAAACGTCCAGAAATGTTTGAAGCTACTGACTGAATGAAAGGAGCTGGCATCTCACTCTCTTTGAATCTTCTTTATCATGCTAAGAGGAGCAGGAAAAAGCAAAAAATTTCAGAATTGCACCTTGCAATGCGGAGATATTACTGTTTGTGCATTTACAATATTCATTGATTTTTGCCATTGAAAAACGTCCAGAAATGTTTGAAGCTACTGACTGAATGAAAAGAGCTGGCATCTCACTCTCTTTGAATCTTCTTTATCATGCTAGGATTAGCAGGAAAAAGCAAAAAATTTCAGAATTGCACCTTGCAATGCGGAGATATTACTGTTTGTGCATTTACAATATTCATTGATTTTTGCCATTAAAAAACATCATGTTATTCATATACCAGAAATGTTTGAAGCTACTGACTGAATGAAAAGAGCTGGCATCTCACTCTCTTTGAATCTTCTTTATCATGCTAAGAGGAGCAGGAAAAAGCAAAAAATTTCAGAATTGCACCTTGCAATGTGGAGATATTACTGTTTGTGCATTTACAATATTCATTGATTTTTGCCATTGAAAAACATCATGTTATTCATATACCAGAAATGTTTGAAGCTACTGACTGAATGAAAAGAGCTGGCATCTCACTCTCTTTGAATCTTCTTTATCATGCTAGGATTAGCAGGAAAAAGCAAAAAATTTCAGAATTGCACCTTGCAATGTGGAGATATTACTGTTTGTGCATTTACAATTTTCATTGATTTTTGCCATTGAAAAACGTCCAGAAATGTTTGAAGCTACTGACTGAATGAAAAGAGCTGGCATCTCACTCTCTTTGAATCTTCTTTATCATGCTAGGATTAGCAGGAAAAAGCAAAAAATTTCAGGATTGCACCTTGCAATGCGGAGAAATTACTGTTTGTGCATTTACAATATTCATTGATTTTTGCCATTGAAAAACGTCCAGAAAAGTTTGAAGCTACTGACTGAATGAAAGGAGCTGGCATCTCACTCTCTTTAAATCTTCTTTATCATGCTAGGATTAGCAGGAAAAAGCAAAAAATTTCAGAATTGCACCTTGCAATGTGGAGATATTACTGTTTGTGCATTTACAATATTCATTGATTTTTGCCATTGAAAAACGTCCAGAAATGTTTGAAGCTACTGACTGAATGAAAGGAGCTGGCATCTCACTCTCTTTGAATCTTCTTTATCATGCTAGGATTAGCAGGAAAAAGCAAAAAATTTCAGAATTGCACCTTGCAATGCGGAGAAATTACTGTTTGTGCATTTACAATATTCATTGATTTTTGCCATTGAAAAACGTCCAGAAATGTTTGAAGCTACTGACTGAATGAAAGGAGCTGGCATCTCACTCTCTTTGAATCTTCTTTATCATGCTAGGATTAGCAGGAAAAAGCAAAAAATTTCAGAATTGCACCTTGCAATGTGGAGATATTACTGTTTGTGCATTTACAATATTCATTGATTTTTGCCATTGAAAAACATCATGTTATTCAAATACCAGAAATGTTTGAAGCTACTGACTGAATGAAAAGAGCTGGCATCTCACTCTCTTTGAATCTTCTTTATCATGCTAGGATTAGCAGGAAAAAGCAAAAAATTTCAGAATTGCACCTTGCAATGCGGAGATATTACTGTTTGTGCATTTACAATATTCATTGATTTTTGCCATTGAAAAACGTCCAGAAATGTTTGAAGCTACTGACTGAATGAAAGGAGCTGGCATCTCACTCTCTTTGAATCTTCTTTATCATGCTAAGAGGAGCAGGAAAAAGCAAAAAATTTCAGAATTGCACCTTGCAATGCGGAGATATTACTGTTTGTGCATTTACAATATTCATTGATTTTTGCCATTGAAAAACGTCCAGAAATGTTTGAAGCTACTGACTGAATGAAAAGAGCTGGCATCTCACTCTCTTTGAATCTTCTTTATCATGCTAGGATTAGCAGGAAAAAGCAAAAAATTTCAGAATTGCACCTTGCAATGCGGAGATATTACTGTTTGTGCATTTACAATATTCATTGATTTTTGCCATTAAAAAACATCATGTTATTCATATACCAGAAATGTTTGAAGCTACTGACTGAATGAAAAGAGCTGGCATCTCACTCTCTTTGAATCTTCTTTATCATGCTAAGAGGAGCAGGAAAAAGCAAAAAATTTCAGAATTGCACCTTGCAATGTGGAGATATTACTGTTTGTGCATTTACAATATTCATTGATTTTTGCCATTGAAAAACATCATGTTATTCATATACCAGAAATGTTTGAAGCTACTGACTGAATGAAAAGAGCTGGCATCTCACTCTCTTTGAATCTTCTTTATCATGCTAGGATTAGCAGGAAAAAGCAAAAAATTTCAGAATTGCACCTTGCAATGTGGAGATATTACTGTTTGTGCATTTACAATATTCATTGATTTTTGCCATTGAAAAACGTCCAGAAATGTTTGAAGCTACTGACTGAATGAAAAGAGCTGGCATCTCACTCTCTTTGAATCTTCTTTATCATGCTAGGATTAGCAGGAAAAAGCAAAAAATTTCAGAATTGCACCTTGCAATGCGGAGATATTACTGTTTGTGCATTTACAATATTCATTGATTTTTGCCATTGAAAAACGTCCAGAAATGTTTGAAGCTACTGACTGAATGAAAAGAGCTGGCATCTCACTCTCTTTGAATCTTCTTTATCATGCTAGGATTAGCAGGAAAAAGCAAAAAATTTCAGAATTGCTCCTTGCAATGCGGAGATATTACTGTTTGTGCATTTACAATATTCATTGATTTTTGCCATTGAAAAACGTCCAGAAATGTTTGAAGCTACTGACTGAATGAAAAGAGCTGGCATCTCACTCTCTTTGAATCTTCTTTATCATGCTAGGATTAGCAGGAAAAAGCAAAAAATTTCAGAATTGCACCTTGCAATGCGGAGATATTACTGTTTGTGCATTTACAATATTCATTGATTTTTGCCATTGAAAAACGTCCAGAAATGTTTGAAGCTACTGACTGAATGAAAAGAGCTGGCATCTCACTCTCTTTGAATCTTCTTTATCATGCTAGGATTAGCAGGAAAAAGCAAAAAATTTCAGAATTGCACCTTGCAATGCGGAGAAATTACTGTTTGTGCATTTACAATATTCATTGATTTTTGCCATTGAAAAACATCCAGAAATGTTTGAAGCTACTGACTGAATGAAAAGAGCTGGCATCTCACTCTCTTTGAATCTTCTTTAACATGCTAGGATTAGCAGGAAAAAGCAAAAAATTTCAGAATTGCACCTTGCAATGCGGAGATATTACTGTTTGTGCATTTACAATATTCATTGATTTTTGCCATTGAAAAACGTCCAGAAATGTTTGAAGCTACTGACTGAATGAAAAGAGCTGGCATCTGACTCTCTTTGAATCTTCTTTATCATGCTAGGTTTAGCAGGAAAAAGCAAAAAATTTCAGAATTGCACCTTGCAATGCGGAGAAATTACTGTTTGTGCATTTACAATATTCATTGATTTTTGCCATTGAAAAACGTCCAGAAATGTTTGAAGCTACTGACTGAATGAAAAGAGCTGGCATCTCACTCTCTTTGAATCTTCTTTATCATGCTAGGATTAGCAGGAAAAAGCAAAAAATTTCAGAATTGCACCTTGCAATGTGGAGATATTACTGTTTGTGCATTTACAATATTCATTGATTTTTGCCATTGAAAAACATCATGTTATTCATATACCAGAAATGTTTGAAGCTACTGACTGAATGAAAAGAGCTGGCATCTCACTCTCTTTGAATCTTCTTTATCATGCTAGGATTAGCAGGAAAAAGCAAAAAATTTCAGAATTGCACCTTGCAATGCGGAGATATTACTGTTTGTGCATTTACAATATTCATTGATTTTTGCCATTGAAAAACGTCCAGAAATGTTTGAAGCTACTGACTGAATGAAAGGAGCTGGCATCTCACTCTCTTTGAATCTTCTTTATCATGCTAGGATTAGCAGGAAAAAGCAAAAAATTTCAGAATTGCACCTTGCAATGCGGAGATATTACTGTTTGTGCATTTACAATATTCATTGATTTTTGCCATTGAAAAACGTCCAGAAATGTTTGAAGCTACTGACTTAATGAAAAGAGCTGGCATCTCACTCTCTTTGAATCTTCTTTATCATGCTAGGATTAGCAGGAAAAAGCAAAAAATGTCAGAATTGCACCTTGCAATGCGGAGATATTACTGTTTGTGCATTTACAATATTCATTGATTTTTGCCATTGAAAAACATCATGTTATTCATATACCAGAAATGTTTGAAGCTACTGACTGAATGAAAAGAGCTGGCATCTCACTCTCTTTGAATCTTCTTTATCATGCTAGGATTAGCAGGAAAAAGCAAAAAATTTCAGAATTGCACCTTGCAATGCGGAGAAATTGCTGTTTGTGCATTTACAATATTCATTGATTTTTGCCATTGAAAAACATCATGTTATTCATATACCAGAAATGTTTGAAGCTACTGACTGAATGAAAAGAGCTGGCATCTCACTCTCTTTGAATCTTCTTTATCATGCTAGGATTAGCAGGAAAAAGCAAAAAATTTCAGAATTGCACCTTGCAATGCGGAGATATTACTGTTTGTGCATTTACAATATTCATTGATTTTTGCCATTGAAAAACGTCCAGAAATGTTTGAAGCTACTGACTGAATGAAAAGAGCTGGCATCTCACTCTCTTTGAATCTTCTTTATCATGCTAGGATTAGCAGGAAAAAGCAAAAAATTTCAGAATTGCACCTTGCAATGCGGAGATATTACTGTTTGTGCATTTACAATATTCATTGATTTTTGCCATTGAAAAACGTCCAGAAATGTTTGAAGCTACTGACTGAATGAAAAGAGCTCGCATCTCACTCTCTTTGAATCTTCTTTATCATGCTAGGATTAGCAGGAAAAAGCAAAAAATTTCAGAATTGCACCTTGCAATGTGGAGATATTACTGTTTGTGCATTTACAATATTCATTGATTTTTGCCATTGAAAAACGTCCAGAAATGTTTGAAGCTACTGACTGAATGAAAAGAGCTGGCATCTCACTCTCTTTGAATCTTCTTTATCATGCTAGGATTAGCAGGAAAAGCAAAAAATTTCAGAATTGCACCTTGCAATGCGGAGATATTACTGTTTGTGCATTTACAATATTCATTGATTTTTGCCATTGAAAAACGTCCAGAAATGTTTGAAGCTACTGACTGAATGAAAAGAGCTGGCATCTCACTCTCTTTGAATCTTCTTTATCTTGCTAGGATTAGCAGGAAAAAGCAAAAAATTTCAGAATTGCACCTTGCAATGCGGAGAAATTACTGTTTGTGCATTTACAATATTCATTGATTTTTGCCATTGAAAAACGTCCAGAAATGTTTGAAGCTACTGACTGAATGAAAGGAGCTGGCATCTCACTCTCTTTGAATCTTCTTTATCATGCTAGGATTAGCAGGAAAAAGCAAAAAAGTTCAGAATTGCACCTTGCAATGTGGAGATATTACTGTTTGTGCATTTACAATATTCATTGATTTTTGCCATTGAAAAACGTCCAGAAATGTTTGAAGCTACTGACTGAATGAAAAGAGCTGGCATCTCACTCTCTTTGAATCTTCTTTATCATGCTAGGATTAGCAGGAAAAAGCAAAAAATTTCAGAATTGCACCTTGCAATGCGGAGATATTACTGTTTGTGCATTTACAATATTCATTGATTTTTGCCATTGAAAAACGTCCAGAAATGTTTGAAGCTACTGACTGAAAGAAAGGAGCTGGCATCTCACTCTCTTTGAATCTTCTTTATCATGCTAGGATTAGCAGGAAAAAGCAAAAAATTTCAGAATTGCACCTTGCAATGCGGAGATATTACTGTTTGTGCATTTACAATATTCATTGATTTTTGCCATTGAAAAATATCATGTTATTCATATACCAGAAATGTTTGAAGCTACTGACTGAATGAAAAGAGCTTGCATCTCACTCTCTTTGAATCTTCTTTATCATGCTAGGATTAGCAGGAAAAAGCAAAAAATTTCAGAATTGCACCTTGCAATGCGGAGATATTACTGTTTGTGCATTTACAATATTCATTGATTTTTGCCATTGAAAAACGTCCAGAAATGTTTGAAGCTACTGACTGAATGAAAGGAGCTGGCATCTCACTCTCTTTGAATCTTCTTTATCATGCTAGGATTAGCAGGAAAAAGCAAAAAATTTCAGAATTGCACCTTGCAATGCGGAGATATTACTGTTTGTGCATTTACAATATTCATTGATTTTTGCCATTGAAAAACATCCAGAAATGTTTGAAGCTACTGACTGAATGAAAAGAGCTGGCATCTCACTCTCTTTGAATCTTCTTTATCATGCTAGGATTAGCAGGAAAAAGCAAAAAATTTCAGAATTGCACCTTGCAATGCGGAGAAATTACTGTTTGTGCATTTACAATATTCATTGATTTTTTCATGTTATTCATATACCAGAAATGTTTGAAGCTACTGACTGAATGAAAAGAGCTGGCATCTCACTCTCTTTGAATCTTCTTTATCATGGTAGGATTAGCAGGAAAAAGCAAAAAATTTCAGAATTGCACCTTGCAATGCGGAGAAATTACTGTTTGTGCATTTACAATATTCATTGATTTTTGCCATTGAAAAACATCATGTTATTCATATACCAGAAATGTTTGAAGCTACTGACTGAATGAAAAGAGCTGGCATGTCACTCTCTTTGAATCTTCTTTATCATGCTAGGATTAGCAGGAAAAAGCAAAAAAATTCAGAATTGCACCTTGCAATGCGGAGAAATTACTGTTTGTGCATTTACAATATTCATTGATTTTTGCCATTGAAAAACATCATGTTATTCATATACCAGAAATGTTTGAAGCTACTGACTGAATGAAAAGAGCTGGCATCTCACTCTCTTTGAATCTTCTTTATCATGCTAGGATTAGCAGGAAAAAGCAAAAAATTTCACAATTGCACCTTGCAATGCGGAGATATTACTGTTTGTGCATTTACAATATTCATTGATTTTTGCCATTGAAAAACGTCCAGAAATGTTTGAAGCTACTGACTGAATGAAAAGAGCTGGCATCTCACTCTCTTTGAATCTTCTTTATCATGCTAGGATTAGCAGCAAAAAGCGAAAAATTTCAGAATTGCACCTTGCAATGCGGAGATATTACTGTTTGTGCATTTACAATATTCATTGATTTTTGCCATTGAAAAACGTCCAGAAATGTTTGAAGCTACTGACTGAATGAAAGGAGCTGGCATCTCACTCTCTTTGAATCTTCTTTATCATGTTAGGATTAGCAGGAAAAAGCAAAAAATTTCAGAATTGCACCTTGCAATGCGGAGATATTACTGTTTGTGCATTTACAATATTCATTGATTTTTGCCATTGAAAAACATCATGTTATTCATATACCAGAAATGTTTGAAGCTACTGACTGAATGAAAAGAGCTGGCTTCTCACTCTCTTTGAATCTTCTTTATCATGATAGGATTAGCAGGAAAAAGCAAAAAATTTCAGAATTGCACCTTGCAATGCGGAGATATTATTGTTTGTGCATTTACAATATTCATTGATTTTTGCCATTGAAAAACGTCCAGAAATGTTTGAAGCTACTGACTGAATGAAAGGAGCTGGCATCTCACTCTCTTTGAATCTTCTTTATCATGCTAGGATTAGCAGGAAAAAGCAAAAAATTTCAGAATTGCACCTTGCAATGCGGAGATATTACTGTTTGTGCATTTACAATATTCATTGATTTTTGACATTGAAAAACGTCCAGAAATGTTTGAAGCTACTGACTGAATGAAAAGAGCTGGCATCTCACTCTCTTTGAATCTTCTTTATCATGCTAGGATTAGCAGGAAAAAGCAAAAAATTTCAGAATTGCACCTTGCAATGCGGAGATATTACTGTTTGTGCATTTACAATATTCATTGATTTTTGCCATTGAAAAACATCATGTTATTCATATACCAGAAATGTTTGAAGCTACTGACTGAATGAAAAGAGCTGGCATCTCACTCTCTTTGAATCTTCTTTATCATGCTAGGATTAGCAGGAAAAAGCAAAAAATTTCAGAATTGCACCTTGCAATGCGGAGAAATTACTGTTTGTGCATTTACAATATTCATTGATTTTTGCCATTGAAAAACGTCCAGAAATGTTTGAAGCTACTGACTGAATGAAAAGAGCTGGCATCTCACTCTCTTTGAATCTTCTTTATCATGCTAGGATTAGCAGGAAAAAGCGAAAAATTTCAGAATTGCACCTTGCAATGCGGAGATATTACTGTTTGTGCATTTACAATATTCATTGATTTTTGCCATTGAAAAACGTCCAGAAATGTTTGAAGCTACTGACTGAATGAAAGGAGCTGGCATCTCACTCTCTTTGAATCTTCTTTATCATGTTAGGATTAGCAGGAAAAAGCAAAAAATTTCAGAATTGCACCTTGCAATGCGGAGATATTACTGTTTGTGCATTTACAATATTCATTGATTTTTGCCATTGAAAAACATCATGTTATTCATATACCAGAAATGTTTGAAGCTACTGACTGAATGAAAAGAGCTGGCTTCTCACTCTCTTTGAATCTTCTTTATCATGATAGGATTAGCAGGAAAAAGCAAAAAATTTCAGAATTGCACCTTGCAATGCGGAGATATTATTGTTTGTGCATTTACAATATTCATTGATTTTTGCCATTGAAAAACGTCCAGAAATGTTTGAAGCTACTGACTAAATGAAAGGAGCTGGCATCTCACTCTCTTTGAATCTTCTTTATCATGCTAGGATTAGCAGGAAAAAGCAAAAAATTTCAGAATTGCACCTTGCAATGCGGAGATATTACTGTTTGTGCATTTACAATATTCATTGATTTTTGACATTGAAAAACGTCCAGAAATGTTTGAAGCTACTGACTGAATGAAAAGAGCTGGCATCTCACTCTCTTTGAATCTTCTTTATCATGCTAGGATTAGCAGGAAAAAGCAAAAAATTTCAGAATTGCACCTTGCAATGCGGAGAAATTACTGTTTGTGCATTTACAATATTCATTGATTTTTGCCATTGAAAAACGTCCAGAAATGTTTGAAGCTACTGACTGAATGAAAGGAGCTGGCATCTCACTCTCTTTGAATCTTCTTTATCATGCTAGGATTAGCAGGAAAAAGCAAAAAATTTCAGAATTGCACCTTGCAATGCGGAGATATTACTGTTTGTGCATTTACAATATTCATTGATTTTTGCCATTGAAAAACATCATGTTATTCATATACCAGAAATGTTTGAAGCTACTGACTGAATGAAAAGAGCTGGCATCTCACTCTCTTTGAATCTTCTTTATCATGCTAGGATTAGCAGGAAAAAGCAAAAAATTTCAGAATTGCACCTTGCAATGCGGAGATATTACTGTTTGTGCATTTACAATATTCATTGATTTTTGCCATTGAAAAACATCATGTTATTCATATACCAGAAATGTTTGAAGCTACTGACTGAATGAAAAGAGCTGGCATCTCACTCTCTTTGAATCTTCTTTATCATGCTAGGATTAGCAGGAAAAAGCAAAAAATTTCAGAATTGCACCTTGCAATGCGGAGAAATTACTGTTTGTGCATTTACAATATTCATTGATTTTTGCCATTGAAAAACATCATGTTATTCATATACCAGAAATGTTTGAAGCTACTGACTGAATGAAAAGAGCTGGCATCTCACTCTCTTTGAATCTTCTTTATCATGCTAGGATTAGCAGGAAAAAGCAAAAAATTTCAGAATTGCACCTTGCAATGCGGAGATATTACGGTTTGTGCATTTACAATATTCATTGATTTTTGCCATTGAAAAACATCATGTTATTCATATACCAGAAATGTTTGAAGCTACTGACTGAATGAAAAGAGCTGGCATCTCACTCTCTTTGAATCTTCTTTATCATGCTAGGATTAGCAGGAAAAAGCAAAAAATTTCAGAATTGCACCTTGCAATGCGGAGAAATTACTGTTTGTGCATTTACAATATTCATTGATTTTTGCCATTGAAAAACATCATGTTATTCATATACCAGAAATGTTTGAAGCTACTGACTGAATGAAAAGAGCTGGCATCTCACTCTCTTTGAATCTTCTTTATCATGCTAGGATTAGCAGGAAAAAGCAAAAAATTTCAGAATTGCACCTTGCAATGTGGAGATATTACTGTTTGTGCATTTACAATATTCATTGATTTTTGCCATTGAAAAACATCATGTTATTCATATACCAGAAATGTTTGAAGCTACTGACTGAATAAAAAGAGCTGGCATCTCACTCTCTTTGAATCTTCTTTATCATGCTAGGATTAGCAGGAAAAAGCAAAAAATTTCAGAATTGTACCTTGCAATGCGGAGATATTACTGTTTGTGCATTTACAATATTCATTGCTTTTTGCCATTGAAAAACGTCCAGAAATGTTTGAAGCTACTGACTGAATGAAAGGAGCTGGCATCTCACTCTCTCTGAATCTTCTTTATCATGCTAGGATTAGCAGGAAAAAGCAAAAAATTTCAGAATTGCACCTTGCAATGCGGAGAAATTACTGTTTGTGCATTTACAATATTCATTGATTTTTGCCATTGAAAAACGTCCAGAAATGTTTGAAGCTACTGACTGAATGAAAGGAGCTGGCATCTCACTCTCTTTGAATCTTCTTTATCATGCTAGGATTAGCAGGAAAAAGCAAAAAATTTCAGAATTGCACATTGCAATGCGGAGATATTACTGTTTGTGCATTTACAATATTCATTGATTTTTGCCATTGAAAAACGTCCAGAAATGTTTGAAGCTACTGACTGAATGAAAGGAGCTGGCATCTCACTCTCTTTGAATCTTCTTTATCATGCTAGGATTAGCAGGAAAAAGCAAAAAATTTCAGAATTGCACCTTGCAATGCGGAGATATTACTGTTTGTGCATTTACAATATTCATTGATTTTTGCCATTGAAAAACATCCAGAAATGTTTGAAGCTACTGACTGAATGAAAAGAGCTGGCATCTCACTCTCTTTGAATCTTCTTTATCATGCTAGGATTAGCAGGAAAAAGCAAAAATTTCAGAATTGCACCTTGCAATGCGGAGATATTACTGTTTGTGCATTTACAATATTCATTGATTTTTGCCATTGAAAAACGTCCAGAAATGTTTGAAGCTACTGACTGAATGAAAGGAGCTGGCATCTCACTCTCTTTGAATCTTCTTTATCATGCTAGGATTAGCAGGAAAAAGCAAAAAATTTCAGAATTGCACCCTGCAATGCGGAGATATTACTGTTTGTGCATTTACAATATTCATTGATTTTTGCCATTGAAAAACGTCCAGAAATGTTTGAAGCTACTGACTGAATGAAAAGAGCTGGCATCTCACTCTCTTTGAATCTTCTTTATCATGCTAGGGTTAGCAGGAAAAAGCAAAAAATTTCAGAATTGCACCTTGCAATGCGGAGAAATTACTGTTTGTGCATTTACAATATTCATTGATTTTTGCCATTGAAAAACATCATGTTATTCATATACCAGAAATGTTTGAAGCTACTGACTGAATGAAAAGAGCTGGCATCTCACTCTCTTTGAATCTTCTTTATCATGCTAGGATTAGCAGGAAAAAGCAAAAAATTTCAGAATTGCACCTTGCAATGCGGAGATATTACTCTTTGTGCATTTACAATATTCATTGATTTTTGCCATTGAAAAACATCATGTTATTCATATACCAGAAATGTTTGAAGCTACTGACTGAATGAAAAGAGCTGGCATCTCACTCTCTTTGAATCTTCTTTATCATGCTAGGATTAGCAGGTAAAAGCAAAAAATTTCAGAATTGCACCTTGCAATGCGGAGAAATTACTGTTTGTGCATTTACAATATTCATTGATTTTTGCCATTGAAAAACATCATGTTATTCATATACCAGAAATGTTTGAAGCTACTGACTGAATGAAAAGAGCTGGCATCTCACTCTCTTTGAATCTTCTTTATCATGCTAGGATTAGCAGGAAAAAGCAAAAAATTTCAGAATTGCACCTTGCAATGCGGAGATATTACTGTTTGTGCATTTACAATATTCATTGATTTTTGCCATTGAAAAACATCATGTTATTCATATACCAGAAATGTTTGAAGCTACTGACTGAATGAAAAGAGCTGGCATCTCACTCTCTTTGAATCTTCTTTATCATGCTAGGATTAGCAGGAAAAAGCAAAAAATTTAAGAATTGCACCATGCAATGCGGAGATATTACTGTTTGTGCATTTACAATATTCATTGATTTTTGCCATTGAAAAACGTCCAGAAATGTTTGAAGCTACTGACTGAATGAAAGGAGCTGGCATCTCACTCTCTCTGAATCTTCTTTATCATGCTAGGATTAGCAGGAAAAAGCAAAAAATTTCAGAATTGCACCTTGCAATGAGGAGAAATTACTGTTTGTGCATTTACAATATTCATTGATTTTTGCCATTGAAAAACGTCCAGAAATGTTTGAAGCTACTGACTGAATGAAAGGAGCTGGCATCTCACTCTCTTTGAATCTTCTTTATCATGCTAGGATTAGCAGGAAAAAGCAAAAAATTTCAGAATTGCACCTTGCAATGCGGAGATATTACTGTTTGTGCATTTACAATATTCATTGATTTTTGCCATTGAAAAACGTCCAGAAATGTTTGAAGCTACTGACTGAATGAAAGGAGCTGGCATCTCACTCTCTTTGAATCTTCTTTATCATGCTAGGATTAGCAGGAAAAAGCAAAAAACTTCAGAATTGCACCTTGCAATGCGGAGATATTACTGTTTGTGCATTTACAATATTCATTGATTTTTGCCATTGAAAAACATCCAGAAATGTTTGAAGCTACTGACTGAATGAAAAGAGCTGGCATCTCACTCTCTTTGAATCTTCTTTATCATGCTAGGATTAGCAGGAAAAAGCAAAAAATTTCAGAATTGCACCTTGCAATGCGGAGATATTACTGTTTGTGCATTTACAATATTCATTGATTTTTGCCATTGAAAAACGTCCAGAAATGTTTGAAGCTACTGACTGAATGAAAAGAGCTGGCATCTCACTCTCTTTGAATCTTCTTTATCATGCTAGGATTAGCAGGAAAAAGCAAAAAATTTCAGAATTGCACCTTGCAATGCGGAGATATTACTGTTTGTGCATTTACAATATTCATTGATTTTTGCCATTGAAAAACGTCCAGAAATGTTTGAAGCTACTGACTGAATGAAAAGAGCTGGCATCTCACTCTCTTTGAATCTTCTTTATCATGCTAGGATTAGCAGGAAAAAGCAAAAAATTTCAGAATTGCACCTTGCAATGCGGAGATATTACTGTTTGTGCATTTACAATATTCATTGATTTTTGCCATTGAAAAACATCATGTTATTCATATACCAGAAATGTTTGAAGCTACTGACTGAATGAAAAGAGCTGGCATCTCACTCTCTTTGAATCTTCTTTATCATGCTAGGATTAGCAGGAAAAAGCAAAAAATTTCAGAATTGCACCTTGCAATGCGGAGAAATTACTGTTTGTGCATTTACAATATTCATTGATTTTTGCCATTGAAAAACGTCCAGAAATGTTTGAAGCTACTGACTGAATGAAAAGAGCTGGCATCTCACTCTCTTTGAATCTTCTTTATCATGCTAGGATTAGCAGGAAAAAGCAAAAAATTTCAGAATTGCACCTTGCAATGCGGAAATATTACTGTTTGTGCATTTACAATATTCATTGATTTTTGCCATTGAAAAACGTCCAGAAATGTTTGAAGCTACTGACTGAATGAAAAGAGCTGGCATCTCACTCTCTTTGAATCTTCTTTATCATGCTAGGATTAGCAGGAAAAAGCAAAAAATTTCAGAATTGCACCTTGCAATGCGGAGATATTACTGTTTGTGCATTTACAATATTCATTGATTTTTCCCATTGAAAAACGTCCAGAAATGTTTGAAGCTACTGACTGAATGAAAGGAGCTGGCATCTCACTCTCTTTGAATCTTCTTTATCATGCTAGGATTAGCAGGAAAAAGCAAAAAATTTCAGAATTGCACCTTGCAATGCGGAGAAATTACTATTTGTGCATTTAGAATATTCATTGATTTTTGCCATTGAAAAACATCATGTTATTCATATACCAGAAATGTTTGAAGCTACTGACTGAATGAAAAGAGCTGGCATCTCACTCTCTTTGAATCTTCTTTATCATGCTAGGATTAGCAGGAAAAAGCAAAAAATTTCAGAATTGCACCTTGCAATGCGGAGATATTACTGTTTGTGCATTTACAATATTCATTGATTTTTGCCATTGAAAAACGTCCAGAAATGTTTGAAGCTACTGACTGAATGAAAAGAGCTGGCATCTCACTCTCTTTGAATCTTCTTTATCATGCTAAGAGGAGCAGGAAAAAGCAAAAAATTTCAGAATTGCACCTTGCAATGCGGAGATATTACTGTTTGTGCATTTACAATATTCATTGATTTTTGCCATTGAAAAACGTCCAGAAATGTTTGAAGCTACTGACTGAATGAAAGGAGCTGGCATCTCACTCTCTTTGAATCTTCTTTATCATGCTAGGATTAGCAGGAAAAAGCAAAAAATTTCAGAATTGCACCTTGCAATGCGGAGATATTACTGTTTGTGCATTTATAATATTCATTGATTTTTGCCATTGAAAAACGTCCAGAAATGTTTGAAGCTACTGACTGAATGAAAGGAGCTGGCATCTCACTCTCTTTGAATCTTCTTTATCATGCTAGGATTAGCAGGAAAAAGCAAAAAATTTCAGAATTGCACCTTGCAATGCGGAGATATTACTGTTTGTGCATTTACAATATTCATTGATTTTTGCCATTGAAAAACGTCCAGAAATGTTTGAAGCTACTGACTGAATGAAAGGAGCTGGCATCTCACTCTCTTTGAATCTTCTTTATCATGCTAGGATTAGCAGGAAAAAGCAAAAAATTTCAGAATTGCACCTTGCAATGCGGAGATATTACTGTTTGTGCATTTACAATATTCATTGATTTTTGCCATTGAAAAACGTCCAGAAATGTTTGAAGCTACTGACTGAATGAAAAGAGCTGGCATCTCACTCTCTTTGAATCTTCTTTATCATGCTAGGATTAGCAGGAAAAAGCAAAAAATTTCAGAATTGCACCTTGCAATGCGGAGATATTACTGTTTGTGCATTTACAATATTCATTGATTTTTGCCATTGAAAAACGTCCAGAAATGTTTGAAGCTACTGACTGAATGAAAGGAGCTGGCATCTCACTCTCTTTGAATCTTCTTTATCATGCTAGGATTAGCAGGAAAAAGCAAAAAATTTCAGAATTGCACCTTGCAATGCGGAGAAATTACTGTTTGTGCATTTACAATATTCATTGATTTTTGCCATTGAAAAACATCATGTTATTCATATACCAGAAATGTTTGAAGCTACTGACTGAATGAAAAGAGCTGGCATCTCACTCTCTTTGAATCTTCTTTATCATGCTAGGATTAGCAGGAAAAAGCAAAAAATTTCAGAATTGCACCTTGCAATGCGGAGATATTACTGTTTGTGCATTTACAATATTCATTGATTTTTGCCATTGAAAAACGTCCAGAAATGTTTGAAGCTACTGACTGAATGAAAGGAGCTGGCATCTCACTCTCTTTGAATCTTCTTTATCATGCTAGGATTAGCAGGAAAAAGCAAAAAATTTCAGAATTGCACCTTGCAATGTGGAGATATTACTGTTTGTGCATTTACAATATTCATTGATTTTTGCCATTGAAAAACGTCCAGAAATGTTTGAAGCTACTGACTGAATGAAAGGAGCTGGCATCTCACTCTCTTTGAATCTTCTTTATCATGCTAGGATTAGCAGGAAAAAGCAAAAAATTTCAGAATTGCACCTTGCAATGTGGAGATATTACTGTTTGTGCATTTACAATATTCATTGATTTTTGCCATTGAAAAACGTCCAGAAATGTTTGAAACTACTTACTGAATGAAAGGAGCTGGCATCTCACTCTCTTTGAATCTTCTTTATCATGCTAGGATTAGCAGGAAAAAGCAAAAAATTTCAGAATTGCACCTTGCAATGCGGAGATATTACTGTTTGTGCATTTACAATATTCATTGATTTTTGCCATTGAAAAACGTCCAGAAATGTTTGAAGCTACTGACTGAATGAAAAGAGCTGGCATCTCACTCTCTTTGAATCTTCTTTATCATGCTAGGATTAGCAGGAAAAAGCAAAAAATTTCAGAATTGCACCTTGCAATGCGGAGATATTACTGTTTGTGCATTTACAATATTCATTGATTTTTGCCATTGAAAAACGTCCAGAAATGTTTGAAGCTACTGACTGAATGAAAAGAGCTGGCATCTCACTCTCTTTGAATCTTCTTTATCATGCTAGGATTAGCAGGAAAAAGCAAAAAATTTCAGAATTGCACCTTGCAATGCGGAGATATTACTGTTTGTGCATTTACAATATTCATTGATTTTTGCCATTGAAAAACGTCCAGAAATGTTTGAAGCTACTGACTGAATGAAAGGAGCTGGCATCTCACTCTCTTTGAATCTTCTTTATCATGTTAGGATTAGCAGGAAAAAGCAAAAAATTTCAGAATTGCACCTTGCAATGCGGAGATATTACTGTTTGTGCATTTACAATATTCATTGATTTTTGCCATTGAAAAACATCATGTTATTCATATACCAGAAATGTTTGAAGCTACTGACTGAATGAAAAGAGCTGGCTTCTCACTCTCTTTGAATCTTCTTTATCATGATAGGATTAGCAGGAAAAAGCAAAAAATTTCAGAATTGCACCTTGCAATGCGGAGATATTATTGTTTGTGCATTTACAATATTCATTGATTTTTGCCATTGAAAAACGTCCAGAAATGTTTGAAGCTACTGACTGAATGAAAGGAGCTGGCATCTCACTCTCTTTGAATCTTCTTTATCATGCTAGGATTAGCAGGAAAAAGCAAAAAATTTCAGAATTGCACCTTGCAATGCGGAGATATTACTGTTTGTGCATTTACAATATTCATTGATTTTTGACATTGAAAAACGTCCAGAAATGTTTGAAGCTACTGACTGAATGAAAAGAGCTGGCATCTCACTCTCTTTGAATCTTCTTTATCATGCTAGGATTAGCAGGAAAAAGCAAAAAATTTCAGAATTGCACCTTGCAATGCGGAGAAATTACTGTTTGTGCATTTACAATATTCATTGATTTTTGCCATTGAAAAACGTCCAGAAATGTTTGAAGCTACTGACTGAATGAAAGGAGCTGGCATCTCACTCTCTTTGAATCTTCTTTATCATGCTAGGATTAGCAGGAAAAAGCAAAAAATTTCAGAATTGCACCTTGCAATGCGGAGATATTACTGTTTGTGCATTTACAATATTCATTGATTTTTGCCATTGAAAAACATCATGTTATTCATATACCAGAAATGTTTGAAGCTACTGACTGAATGAAAAGAGCTGGCATCTCACTCTCTTTGAATCTTCTTTATCATGCTAGGATTAGCAGGAAAAAGCAAAAAATTTCAGAATTGCACCTTGCAATGCGGAGATATTACTGTTTGTGCATTTACAATATTCATTGATTTTTGCCATTGAAAAACGTCCAGAAATGTTTGAAGCTACTGACTGAATGAAAGGAGCTGGCATCTCACTCTCTTTGAATCTTCTTTATCATGCTAGGATTAGCAGGAAAAAGCAAAAAATTTCAGAATTGCACCCTGCAATGCGGAGATATTACTGTTTGTGCATTTACAATATTCATTGATTTTTGCCATTGAAAAACGTCCAGAAATGTTTGAAGCTACTGACTGAATGAAAAGAGCTGGCATCTCACTCTCTTTGAATCTTCTTTATCATGCTAGGGTTAGCAGGAAAAAGCAAAAAATTTCAGAATTGCACCTTGCAATGCGGAGAAATTACTGTTTGTGCATTTACAATATTCATTGATTTTTGCCATTGAAAAACATCATGTTATTCATATACCAGAAATGTTTGAAGCTACTGACTGAATGAAAAGAGCTGGCATCTCACTCTCTTTGAATCTTCTTTATCATGCTAGGATTAGCAGGAAAAAGCAAAAAATTTCAGAATTGCACCTTGCAATGCGGAGATATTACTGTTTGTGCATTTACAATATTCATTGATTTTTGCCATTGAAAAACATCATGTTATTCATATACCAGAAATGTTTGAAGCTACTGACTGAATGAAAAGAGCTGGCATCTCACTCTCTTTGAATCTTCTTTATCATGCTAGGATTAGCAGGAAAAAGCAAAAAATTTCAGAATTGCACCTTGCAATGCGGAGAAATTACTGTTTGTGCATTTACAATATTCATTGATTTTTGCCATTGAAAAACATCATGTTATTCATATACCAGAAATGTTTGAAGCTACTGACTGAATGAAAAGAGCTGGCATCTCACTCTCTTTGAATCTTCTTTATCATGCTAGGATTAGCAGGAAAAAGCAAAAAATTTCAGAATTGCACCTTGCAATGCGGAGATATTACGGTTTGTGCATTTACAATATTCATTGATTTTTGCCATTGAAAAACATCATGTTATTCATATACCAGAAATGTTTGAAGCTACTGACTGAATGAAAAGAGCTGGCATCTCACTCTCTTTGAATCTTCTTTATCATGCTAGGATTAGCAGGAAAAAGCAAAAAATTTCAGAATTGCACCTTGCAATGCGGAGAAATTACTGTTTGTGCATTTACAATATTCATTGATTTTTGCCATTGAAAAACATCATGTTATTCATATACCAGAAATGTTTGAAGCTACTGACTGAATGAAAAGAGCTGGCATCTCACTCTCTTTGAATCTTCTTTATCATGCTAGGATTAGCAGGAAAAAGCAAAAAATTTCAGAATTGCACCTTGCAATGTGGAGATATTACTGTTTGTGCATTTACAATATTCATTGATTTTTGCCATTGAAAAACATCATGTTATTCATATACCAGAAATGTTTGAAGCTACTGACTGAATAAAAAGAGCTGGCATCTCACTCTCTTTGAATCTTCTTTATCATGCTAGGATTAGCAGGAAAAAGCAAAAAATTTCAGAATTGCACCTTGCAATGCGGAGATATTACTGTTTGTGCATTTACAATATTCATTGCTTTTTGCCATTGAAAAACGTCCAGAAATGTTTGAAGCTACTGACTGAATGAAAGGAGCTGGCATCTCACTCTCTCTGAATCTTCTTTATCATGCTAGGATTAGCAGGAAAAAGCAAAAAATTTCAGAATTGCACCTTGCAATGCGGAGAAATTACTGTTTGTGCATTTACAATATTCATTGATTTTTGCCATTGAAAAACGTCCAGAAATGTTTGAAGCTACTGACTGAATGAAAGGAGCTGGCATCTCACTCTCTTTGAATCTTCTTTATCATGCTAGGATTAGCAGGAAAAAGCAAAAAATTTCAGAATTGCACCTTGCAATGCGGAGATATTACTGTTTGTGCATTTACAATATTCATTGATTTTTGCCATTGAAAAACGTCCAGAAATGTTTGAAGCTACTGACTGAATGAAAGGAGCTGGCATCTCACTCTCTTTGAATCTTCTTTATCATGCTAGGATTAGCAGGAAAAAGCAAAAAATTTCAGAATTGCACCTTGCAATGCGGAGATATTACTGTTTGTGCATTTACAATATTCATTGATTTTTGCCATTGAAAAACATCCAGAAATGTTTGAAGCTACTGACTGAATGAAAAGAGCTGGCATCTCACTCTCTTTGAATCTTCTTTATCATGCTAGGATTAGCAGGAAATAGCAAAAAATTTCAGAATTGCACCTTGCAATGCGGAGATATTACTGTTTGTGCATTTACAATATTCATTGATTTTTGCCATTGAAAAACGTCCAGAAATGTTTGAAGCTACTGACTGAATGAAAGGAGCTGGCATCTCACTCTCTTTGAATCTTCTTTATCATGCTAGGATTAGCAGGAAAAAGCAAAAAATTTCAGAATTGCACCCTGCAATGCGGAGATATTACTGTTTGTGCATTTACAATATTCATTGATTTTTGCCATTGAAAAACGTCCAGAAATGTTTGAAGCTACTGACTGAATGAAAAGAGCTGGCATCTCACTCTCTTTGAATCTTCTTTATCATGCTAGGGTTAGCAGGAAAAAGCAAAAAATTTCAGAATTGCACCTTGCAATGCGGAGAAATTACTGTTTGTGCATTTACAATATTCATTGATTTTTGCCATTGAAAAACATCATGTTATTCATATACCAGAAATGTTTGAAGCTACTGACTGAATGAAAAGAGCTGGCATCTCACTCTCTTTGAATCTTCTTTATCATGCTAGGATTAGCAGGAAAAAGCAAAAAATTTCAGAATTGCACCTTGCAATGCGGAGATATTACTTTTTGTGCATTTACAATATTCATTGATTTTTGCCATTGAAAAACATCATGTTATTCATATACCAGAAATGTTTGAAGCTACTGACTGAATGAAAAGAGCTGGCATCTCACTCTCTTTGAATCTTCTTTATCATGCTAGGATTAGCAGGAAAAAGCAAAAAATTTCAGAATTGCACCTTGCAATGCGGAGAAATTACTGTTTGTGCATTTACAATATTCATTGATTTTTGCCATTGAAAAACATCATGTTATTCATATACCAGAAATGTTTGAAGCTACTGACTGAATGAAAAGAGCTGGCATCTCACTCTCTTTGAATCTTCTTTATCATGCTAGGATTAGCAGGAAAAAGCAAAAAATTTCAGAATTGCACCTTGCAATGCGGAGATATTACTGTTTGTGCATTTACAATATTCATTGATTTTTGCCATTGAAAAACATCATGTTATTCATATACCAGAAATGTTTGAAGCTACTGACTGAATGAAAAGAGTTGGCATCTCACTCTCTTTGAATCTTCTTTATCATGCTAGGATTAGCAGGAAAAAGCAAAAAATTTCAGAATTGCACCATGCAATGCGGAGATATTACTGTTTGTGCATTTACAATATTCATTGATTTTTGCCATTGAAAAACGTCCAGAAATGTTTGAAGCTACTGACTGAATGAAAGGAGCTGGCATCTCACTCTCTCTGAATCTTCTTTATCATGCTAGGATTAGCAGGAAAAAGCAAAAAATTTCAGAATTGCACCTTGCAATGAGGAGAAATTACTGTTTGTGCATTTACAATATTCATTGATTTTTGCCATTGAAAAACGTCCAGAAATGTTTGAAGCTACTGACTGAATGAAAGGAGCTGGCATCTCACTCTCTTTGAATCTTCTTTATCATGCTAGGATTAGCAGGAAAAAGCAAAAAATTTCAGAATTGCACCTTGCAATGCGGAGATATTACTGTTTGTGCATTTACAATATTCATTGATTTTTGCCATTGAAAAACGTCCAGAAATGTTTGAAGCTACTGACTGAATGAAAGGAGCTGGCATCTCACTCTCTTTGAATCTTCTTTATCATGCTAGGATTAGCAGGAAAAAGCAAAAAACTTCAGAATTGCACCTTGCAATGCGGAGATATTACTGTTTGTGCATTTACAATATTCATTGATTTTTGCCATTGAAAAACATCCAGAAATGTTTGAAGCTACTGACTGACTGAAAAGAGCTGGCATCTCACTCTCTTTGAATCTTCTTTATCATGCTAGGATTAGCAGGAAAAAGCAAAAAATTTCAGAATTGCACCTTGCAATGCGGAGATATTACTGTTTGTGCATTTACAATATTCATTGATTTTTGCCATTGAAAAACGTCCAGAAATGTTTGAAGCTACTGACTGAATGAAAAGAGCTGGCATCTCACTCTCTTTGAATCTTCTTTATCATGCTAGGATTAGCAGGAAAAAGCAAAAAATTTCAGAATTGCACCTTGCAATGCGGAGATATTACTGTTTGTGCATTTACAATATTCATTGATTTTTGCCATTGAAAAACGTCCAGAAATGTTTGAAGCTACTGACTGAATGAAAAGAGCTGGCATCTCACTCTCTTTGAATCTTCTTTATCATGCTAGGATTAGCAGGAAAAAGCAAAAAATTTCAGAATTGCACCTTGCAATGCGGAGATATTACTGTTTGTGCATTTACAATATTCATTGATTTTTGCCATTGAAAAACATCATGTTATTCATATACCAGAAATGTTTGAAGCTACTGACTGAATGAAAAGAGCTGGCATCTCACTCTCTTTGAATCTTCTTTATCATGCTAGGATTAGCAGGAAAAAGCAAAAAATTTCAGAATTGCACCTTGCAATGCGGAGAAATTACTGTTTGTGCATTTACAATATTCATTGATTTTTGCCATTGAAAAACGTCCAGAAATGTTTGAAGCTACTGACTGAATGAAAAGAGCTGGCATCTCACTCTCTTTGAATCTTCTTTATCATGCTAGGATTAGCAGGAAAAAGCAAAAAATTTCAGAATTGCACCTTGCAATGCGGAAATATTACTGTTTGTGCATTTACAATATTCATTGATTTTTGCCATTGAAAAACGTCCAGAAATGTTTGAAGCTACTGACTGAATGAAAAGAGCTGGCATCTCACTCTCTTTGAATCTTCTTTATCATGCTAGGATTAGCAGGAAAAAGCAAAAAATTTCAGAATTGCACCTTGCAATGCGGAGATATTACTGTTTGTGCATTTACAATATTCATTGATTTTTCCCATTGAAAAACGTCCAGAAATGTTTGAAGCTACTGACTGAATGAAAGGAGCTGGCATCTCACTCTCTTTGAATCTTCTTTATCATGCTAGGATTAGCAGGAAAAAGCAAAAAATTTCAGAATTGCACCTTGCAATGCGGAGAAATTACTGTTTGTGCATTTAGAATATTCATTGATTTTTGCCATTGAAAAACATCATGTTATTCATATACCAGAAATGTTTGAAGCTACTGACTGAATGAAAAGAGCTGGCATCTCACTCTCTTTGAATCTTCTTTATCATGCTAGGATTAGCAGGAAAAAGCAAAAAATTTCAGAATTGCACCTTGCAATGCGGAGATATTACTGTTTGTGCATTTACAATATTCATTGATTTTTGCCATTGAAAAACGTCCAGAAATGTTTGAAGCTACTGACTGAATGAAAAGAGCTGGCATCTCACTCTCTTTGAATCTTCTTTATCATGCTAAGAGGAGCAGGAAAAAGCAAAAAATTTCAGAATTGCACCTTGCAATGCGGAGATATTACTGTTTGTGCATTTACAATATTCATTGATTTTTGCCATTGAAAAACGTCCAGAAATGTTTGAAGCTACTGACTGAATGAAAGGAGCTGGCATCTCACTCTCTTTGAATCTTCTTTATCATGCTAGGATTAGCAGGAAAAAGCAAAAAATTTCAGAATTGCACCTTGCAATGCGGAGATATTACTGTTTGTGCATTTACAATATTCATTGATTTTTGCCATTGAAAAACGTCCAGAAATGTTTGAAGCTACTGACTGAATGAAAGGAGCTGGCATCTCACTCTCTTTGAATCTTCTTTATCATGCTAGGATTAGCAGGAAAAAGCAAAAAATTTCAGAATTGCACCTTGCAATGCGGAGATATTACTGTTTGTGCATTTACAATATTCATTGATTTTTGCCATTGAAAAACGTCCAGAAATGTTTGAAGCTACTGACTGAATGAAAGGAGCTGGCATGTCACTCTCTTTGAATCTTCTTTATCATGCTAGGATTAGCAGGAAAAAGCAAAAAATTTCAGAATTGCACCTTGCAATGCGGAGATATTACTGTTTGTGCATTTACAATATTCATTGATTTTTGCCATTGAAAAACGTCCAGAAATGTTTGAAGCTACTGACTGAATGAAAAGAGCTGGCATCTCACTCTCTTTGAATCTTCTTTATCATGCTAGGATTAGCAGGAAAAAGCAAAAAATTTCAGAATTGCACCTTGCAATGCGGAGATATTACTGTTTGTGCATTTACAATATTCATTGATTTTTGCCATTGAAAAACGTCCAGAAATGTTTGAAGCTACTGACTGAATGAAAGGAGCTGGCATCTCACTCTCTTTGAATCTTCTTTATCATGCTAGGATTAGCAGGAAAAAGCAAAAAATTTCAGAATTGCACCTTGCAATGCGGAGAAATTACTGTTTGTGCATTTACAATATTCATTGATTTTTGCCATTGAAAAACATCATGTTATTCATATACCAGAAATGTTTGAAGCTACTGACTGAATGAAAAGAGCTGGCATCTCACTCTCTTTGAATCTTCTTTATCATGCTAGGATTAGCAGGAAAAAGCAAAAAATTTCAGAATTGCACCTTGCAATGCGGAGATATTACTGTTTGTGCATTTACAATATTCATTGATTTTTGCCATTGAAAAACGTCCAGAAATGTTTGAAGCTACTGACTGAATGAAAGGAGCTGGCATCTCACTCTCTTTGAATCTTCTTTATCATGCTAGGATTAGCAGGAAAAAGCAAAAAATTTCAGAATTGCACCTTGCAATGCGGAGATATTACTGTTTGTGCATTTACAATATTCATTGATTTTTGCCATTGAAAAACGTCCAGAAATGTTTGAAGCTACTAACTGAATGAAAGGAGCTGGCATCTCACTCTCTTTGAATCTTCTTTATCATGCTAGGATTAGCAGGAAAAAGCAAAAAATTTCAGAATTGCACCTTGCAATGTGGAGATATTACTGTTTGTGCATTTACAATATTCATTGATTTTTGCCATTGAAAAACGTCCAGAAATGTTTGAAACTACTGACTGAATGAAAGGAGCTGGCATCTCACTCTCTTTGAATCTTCTTTATCATGCTAGGATTAGCAGGAAAAAGCAAAAAATTTCAGAATTGCACCTTGCAATGCGGAGATATTACTGTTTGTGCATTTACAATATTCATTGATTTTTGCCATTGAAAAACGTCCAGAAATGTTTGAAGCTACTGACTGAATGAAAAGAGCTGGCATCTCACTCTCTTTGAATCTTCTTTATCATGCTAGGATTAGCAGGAAAAAGCAAAAAATTTCAGAATTGCACCTTGCAATGCGGAGATATTACTGTTTGTGCATTTACAATATTCATTGATTTTTGCCATTGAAAAACGTCCAGAAATGTTTGAAGCTACTGACTGAATGAAAAGAGCTGGCATCTCACTCTCTTTGAATCTTCTTTATCATGCTAGGATTAGCAGGAAAAAGCAAAAAATTTCAGAATTGCACCTTGCAATGCGGAGATATTACTGTTTGTGCATTTACAATATTCATTGATTTTTGCCATTGAAAAACGTCCAGAAATGTTTGAAGCTACTGACTGAATGAAAGGAGCTGGCATCTCACTCTCTTTGAATCTTCTTTATCATGCTAGGATTAGCAGGAAAAAGCAAAAAATTTCAGAATTGCACCTTGCAATGCGGAGATATTACTGTTTGTGCATTTACAATATTCATTGATTTTTGCCATTGAAAAACGTCCAGAAATGTTTGAAGCTACTGACTGAATGAAAGGAGCTGGCATCTCACTCTCTTTGAATCTTCTTTATCATGCTAGGATTAGCAGGAAAAAGCAAAAAATTTCAGAATTGCACCTTGCAATGCGGAGATATTACTGTTTGTGCATTTACAATATTCATTGATTTTTGCCATTGAAAAACGTCCAGAAATGTTTGAAGCTACTGACTGAATGAAAGGAGCTGGCATCTCACTCTCTTTGAATCTTCTTTATCATGCTAGGATTAGCAGGAAAAAGCAAAAAATTTCAGAATTGCACCTTGCAATGTGGAGATATTACTGTTTGTGCATTTACAATATTCATTGATTTTTGCCATTGAAAAACGTCCAGAAATGTTTGAAGCTACTGACTGAATGAAAAGAGCTGGCATCTCACTCTCTTTGAATCTTCTTTATCATGCTAGGATTAGCAGGAAAAAGCAAAAAATTTCAGAATTGCACCTTGCAATGCGGAGAAATTACTGTTTGTGCATTTACAATATTCATTGATTTTTGCCATTGAAAAACGTCCAGAAATGTTTGAAGCTACTGACTGAATGAAAGGAGCTGGCATCTCACTCTCTTTGAATCTTCTTTATCATGCTAGGATTAGCAGGAAAAAGCAAAAAATTTCAGAATTGCACCTTGCAATGTGGAGATATTACTGTTTGTGCATTTACAATATTCATTGATTTTTGCCATTGAAAAACGTCCAGAAATGTTTGAAGCTACTGACTGAATGAAAGGAGCTGGCATCTCACTCTCTTTGAATCTTCTTTATCATGCTAGGATTAGCAGGAAAAAGCAAAAAATTTCAGAATTGCACCTTGCAATGCGGAGAAATTACTGTTTGTGCATTTACAATATTCATTGATTTTTGCCATTGAAAAACGTCATGTTATTCATATACCAGAAATGTTTGAAGCTACTGACTGAATGAAAAGAGCTGGCATCTCACTCTCTTTGAATCTTCTTTATCATGCTAGGATTAGCAGGAAAAAGCAAAAAATTTCAGAATTGCACCTTGCAATGCGGAGATATTACTGTTTGTGCATTTACAATATTCATTGATTTTTGCCATTGAAAAACGTCCAGAAATGTTTGAAGCTACTGACTGAATGAAAAGAGCTGGCATCTCACTCTCTTTGAATCTTCTTTATCATGCTAGGATTAGCAGGAAAAAGCAAAAAATTTCAGAATTGCACCTTGCAATGCGGAGATATTACTGTTTGTGCATTTACAATATTCATTGATTTTTGCCATTGGAAAACGTCCAGAAATGTTTGAAGCTACTGACTGAATGAAAGGAGCTGGTATCTCACTCTCTTTGAATCTTCTTTATCATGCTAGGATTAGCAGGAAAAAGCAAAAAATTTCAGAATTGCACCTTGCAATGCGGAGAAATTACTGTTTGTGCATTTACAATATTCATTGATTTTTGCCATTGAAAAACATCATGTTATTCATATACCAGAAATGTTTGAAGCTACTGACTGAATGAAAAGAGCTGGCATCTCACTCTCTTTGAATCTTCTTTATCATGCTAGGATTAGCAGGAAAAAGCAAAACATTTCAGAATTGCACCTTGCAATGCGGAGATATTACTGTTTGTGCATTTACAATATTCATTGATTTTTGCCATTGAAAAACGTCCAGAAATGTTTGAAGCTACTGACTGAATGAAAGGAGCTGGCATCTCACTCTCTTTGAATCTTCTTTATCATGCTAGGATTAGCAGGAAAAAGCAAAAAATTTCAGAATTGCACCTTGCAATGCGGAGATATTACTGTTTGTGCATTTACAATATTCATTGATTTTTGCCATTGAAAAACGTCCAGAAATGTTTGAAGCTAATGACTGAATGAAAAGAGCTGGCATCTCACTCTCTTTGAATCTTCTTTATCATGCTAGGATTAGCAGGAAAAAGCAAAAAATTTCAGAATTGCACCTTGCAATGCGGAGAAATTACTGTTTGTGCATTTACAATATTCATTGATTTTTGCCATTGAAAAACGTCCAGAAATGTTTGAAGCTACTGACTGAATGAAAGGAGCTGGCATCTCACTCTCTTTGAATCTTCTTTATCATGCTAGGATTAGCAGGAAAAAGCAAAAAATTTCAGAATAGCACCTTGCAATGCGGAGAAATTACTGTTTGTGCATTTACAATATTCATTGATTTTTGCCATTGAAAAACGTCCAGAAATGTTTGAAGCTACTGACTGAATGAAAAGAGCTGGCATCTCACTCTCTTTGAATCTTCTTTATCATGCTAGGATTAGCAGGAAAAAGCAAAAAATTTCAGAATTGCACCTTGCAATGCGGAGATATTACTGTTTGTGCATTTACAATATTCATTGATTTTTGCCATTGAAAAACGTCCAGAAATGTTTGAAGCTACTGACTGAATGAAAAGAGCTGGCATCTCACTCTCTTTGAATCTTCTTTATCATGCTAGGATTAGCAGGAAAAAGCAAAAAATTTCAAAATTGCACCTTGCAATGCGGAGATATTACTGTTTGTGCATTTACAATATTAATTGATTTTTGCCATTGAAAAACGTCCAGAAATGTTTGAAGCTACTGACTGAATGAAAAGAGCTGGCATCTCACTCTCTTTGAATCTTCTTTATCATGCTAGGATTAGCAGGAAAAAGCAAAAAATTTCAGAATTGCACCTTGCAATGCGGAGAAATTACTGTTTGTGCATTTACAATATTCATTGATTTTTGCCATTGAAAAACGTCCAGAAATGTTTGAAGCTACTGACTGAATGAAAGGAGCTGGCATCTCACTCTCTTTGAATCTTCTTTATCATGCTAGGATTAGCAGGAAAAAGCAAAAAATTTCAGAATTGCACCTTGCAATGCGAAGATATTACTGTTTGTGCATTTACAATATTCATTGATTTTTGCCATTGAAAAACGTCCAGAAATGTTTGAAGCTACTGACTGAATGAAAAGAGCTGGCATCTCACTCTCTTTGAATCTTCTTTATCATGCTAGGATTTGCAGGAAAAAGCAAAAAATTTCAGAATTGCACCTTGCAATGCGGAGAAATTACTGTTTGTGCATTTACAATATTCATTGATTTTTGCCATTGAAAAACGTCCAGAAATGTTTGAAGCTACTGACTGAATGAAAAGAGCTGGCATCTCACTCTCTTTGAATCTTCTTTATCATGCTAGGATTAGCAGGAAAAAGCAAAAAATTTCAGAATTGCACCTTGCAATGCGGAGAAATTACTGTTTGTGCATTTACAATATTCATTGATTTTTGCCATTGAAAAACATCATGTTATTCATATACCAGAAATGTTTGAAGCTACTGACTGAATGAAAAGAGCTGGCATCTCACTCTCTTTGAATCTTCTTTATCATGCTAGGATTAGCAGGAAAAAGCAAAACATTTCAGAATTGCACCTTGCAATGCGGAGATATTACTGTTTGTGCATTTACAATATTCATTGATTTTTGCCATTGAAAAACGTCCAGAAATGTTTGAAGCTACTGACTGAATGAAAGGAGCTGGCATCTCACTCTCTTTGAATCTTCTTTATCATGCTAGGATTAGCAGGAAAAAGCAAAAAATTTCAGAATTGCACCTTGCAATGCGGAGAAATTACTGTTTGTGCATTTACAATATTCATTGATTTTTGCCATTGAAAAACATCATGTTATTCATATACCAGAAATGTTTGAAGCTACTGACTGAATGAAAAGAGCTGGCATCTCACTCTCTTTGAATCTTCTTTATCATGCTAAGAGGAGCAGGAAAAAGCAAAACATTTCAGAATTGCACCTTGCA
Organism: Phyllobates terribilis; assembly: GCF_046119375.1. NCBI lineage: Eukaryota > Metazoa > Chordata > Amphibia > Anura > Dendrobatidae > Phyllobates > Phyllobates terribilis. The sequence goes on from NW_027362856.1 coordinate 1,271,610, forward strand.
ATGCGGAGATATTACTGTTTGTGCATTTACAATATTCATTGATTTTTGCATTGAAAAACGTCCAGAAATGTTTGAAGCTACTGACTGAATGAAAGGAGCTGGCATCTCACTCTCTTTGAATCTTCTTTATCATGCTAGGATTAGCAGGAAAAAGCAAAAAATTTCAGAATTGCACCTTGCAATGCGGAGATATTACTGTTTGTGCATTTACAATATTCATTGATTTTTGCCATTGAAAAACGTCCAGAAATGTTTGAAGCTACTGACTGAATGAAAAGAGCTGGCATCTCACTCTCTTTGAATCTTCTTTATCATGCTAGGATTAGCAGGAAAAAGCAAAAAATTTCAGAATTGCACCTTGCAATGCGGAGAAATTACTGTTTGTGCATTTACAATATTCATTGATTTTTGCCATTGAAAAACGTCCAGAAATGTTTGAAGCTACTGACTGAATGAAAGGAGCTGGCATCTCACTCTCTTTGAATCTTCTTTATCATGCTAGGATTAGCAGGAAAAAGCAAAAAATTTCAGAATAGCACCTTGCAATGCGGAGAAATTACTGTTTGTGCATTTACAATATTCATTGATTTTTGCCATTGAAAAACATCATGTTATTCATATACCAGAAATGTTTGAAGCTACTGACTGAATGAAAAGAGCTGGCATCTCACTCTCTTTGAATCTTCTTTATCATGCTAGGATTAGCAGGAAAAAGCAAAAAATTTCAGAATTGCACCTTGCAATGCGGAGAAATTACTGTTTGTGCATTTACAATATTCATTGATTTTTGCCATTGAAAAACGTCCAGAAATGTTTGAAGCTACTGACTGAATGAAAAGAGCTGGCATCTCACTCTCTTTGAATCTTCTTTATCATGCTAGGATTAGCAGGAAAAAGCAAAAAATTTCAGAATTGCACCTTGCAATGCGGAGATATTACTGTTTGTGCATTTACAATATTCATTGATTTTTGCCATTGAAAAACGTCCAGAAATGTTTGAAGCTACTGACTGAATGAAAAGAGCTGGCATCTCACTCTCTTTGAATCTTCTTTATCATGCTAGGATTAGCAGGAAAAAGCAAAAAATTTCAGAATTGCACCTTGCAATGCGGAGAAATTACTGTTTGTGCATTTACAATATTCATTGATTTTTGCCATTGAAAAACATCATGTTATTCATATACCAGAAATGTTTGAAGCTACTGACTGAATGAAAAGAGCTGGCATCTCACTCTCTTTGAATCTTCTTTATCATGCTAGGATTAGCAGGAAAAAGCAAAACATTTCAGAATTGCACCTTGCAATGCGGAGATATTACTGTTTGTGCATTTACAATATTCATTGATTTTTGCCATTGAAAAACGTCCAGAAATGTTTGAAGCTACTGACTGAATGAAAGGAGCTGGCATCTCACTCTCTTTGAATCTTCTTTATCATGCTAGGATTAGCAGGAAAAAGCAAAAAATTTCAGAATTGCACCTTGCAATGCGGAGAAATTACTGTTTGTGCATTTACAATATTCATTGATTTTTGCCATTGAAAAACATCATGTTATTCATATACCAGAAATGTTTGAAGCTACTGACTGAATGAAAAGAGCTGGCATCTCACTCTCTTTGAATCTTCTTTATCATGCTAAGAGGAGCAGGAAAAAGCAAAACATTTCAGAATTGCACCTTGCAATGCGGAGATATTACTGTTTGTGCATTTACAATATTCATTGATTTTTGCCATTGAAAAACGTCCAGAAATGTTTGAAGCTACTGACTGAATGAAAGGAGCTGGCATCTCACTCTCTTTGAATCTTCTTTATCATGCTAGGATTAGCAGGAAAAAGCAAAAAATTTCAGAATTGCACCTTGCAATGCGGAGAAATTACTGTTTGTGCATTTACAATATTCATTGATTTTTGCCATTGAAAAACGTCCAGAAATGTTTGAAGCTACTGACTGAATGAAAAGAGCTGGCATCTCACTCTCTTTGAATCTTCTTTATCATGCTAGGATTAGCAGGAAAAAGCAAAAAATTTCAGAATTGCACCTTGCAATGCGGAGATATTACTGTTTGTGCATTTACAATATTCATTGATTTTTGCCATTGAAAAACGTCCAGAAATGTTTGAAGCTACTGACTGAATGAAAAGAGCTGGCATCTCACTCTCTTTGAATCTTCTTTATCATGCTAGGATTAGCAGGAAAAAGCAAAAAATTTCAGAATTGCACCTTGCAATGCGGAGATATTACTGTTTGTGCATTTACAATATTCATTGATTTTTGCCATTGAAAAACGTCCAGAAATGTTTGAAGCTACTGACTGAATGAAAGGAGCTGGCATCTCACTCTCTTTGAATCTTCTTTATCATGCTAGGATTAGCAGGAAAAAGCAAAAAATTTCAGAATTGCACCTTGCAATGTGGAGATATTACTGTTTGTGCATTTACAATATTCATTGATTTTTGCCATTGAAAAACGTCCAGAAATGTTTGAAGCTACTGACTGAATGAAAGGAGCTGGTATCGCACTCTCTTTGAATCTTCTTTATCATGCTAGGATTAGCAGGAAAAAGCAAAAAATTTCAGAATAGCACCTTGCAATGCGGAGAAATTACTGTTTGTGCATTTACAATATTCATTGATTTTTGCCATTGAAAAACATGATGTTATTCATATACCAGAAATGTTTGAAGCTACTGACTGAATGAAAAGAGCTGGCATCTCACTCTCTTTGAATCTTCTTTATCATGCTAGGATTAGCAGGAAAAAGCAAAAAATTTCAGAATTGCACCTTGCAATGCGGAGAAATTACTGTTTGTGCATTTACAATATTCATTGATTTTTGCCATTGAAAAACGTCCAGAAATGTTTGAAGCTACTGACTGAATGAAAAGAGCTGGCATCTCACTCTCTTTGAATCTTCTTTATCATGCTAGGATTAGCAGGAAAAGGCAAAAAATTTCAGAATTGCACCTTGCAATGCGGAGATATTACTGTTTGTGCATTTACAATATTCATTGATTTTTGCCATTGAAAAACGTCCAGAAATGTTTGAAGCTACTGACTGAATGAAAAGAGCTGGCATCTCACTCTCTTTGAATCTTCTTTATCATGCTAGGATTAGCAGGAAAAAACAAAAAATTTCAGAATTGCACCTTGCAATGTGGAGATATTACTGTTTGTGCATTTACAATATTCATTGATTTTTGCCATTGAAAAACATCATGTTATTCATATACCAGAAATGTTTGAAGCTACTGACTGAATGAAAAGAGCTGGCATCTCACTCTCTTTGAATCTTCTTTATCATGCTAGGATTAGCAGGAAAAAGCAAAAAATTTCAGAATTGCACCTTGCAATGCGGAGATATTACTGTTTGTGCATTTACAATATTCATTGATTTTTGCCATTGAAAAACGTCCAGAAATGTTTGAAGCTACTGACTGAATGAAAGGAGCTGGCATCTCACTCTCTTTGAATCTTCTTTATCATGCTAGGATTAGCAGGAAAAAGCAAAAAATTTCAGAATTGCACCTTGCAATGCGGAGATATTACTGTTTGTGCATTTACAATATTCATTGATTTTTGCCATTGAAAAACGTCCAGAAATGTTTGAAGCTACTGACTGAATGAAAAGAGCTGGCATCTCACTCTCTTTGAATCTTCTTTATCATGCTAGGATTAGCAGGAAAAAGCAAAAAATTTCAGAATTGCACCTTGCAATGCGGAGATATTACTGTTTGTGCATTTACAATATTCATTGATTTTTGCCATTGAAAAACGTCCAGAAATGTTTGAAGCTACTGACTGAATGAAAAGAGCTGGCATCTCACTCTCTTTGAATCTTCTTTATCATGCTAGGATTAGCAGGAAAAAGCAAAAAATTTCAGAATTGCACCTTGCAATGCGGAGATATTACTGTTTGTGCATTTACAATATTCATTGATTTTTGCCATTGAAAAACGTCCAGAAATGTTTGAAGCTACTGACTGAATGAAAAGAGCTGGCATCTCACTCTCTTTGAATCTTCTTTATCATGCTAGGATTAGCAGGAAAAAGCAAAAAATTTCAGAATTGCACCTTGCAATGCGGAGATATTACTGTTTGTGCATTTACAATATTCATTGATTTTTGCCATTGAAAAACGTCCAGAAATGTTTGAAGCTACTGACTGAATGAAAGGAGCTGGCATCTCACTCTCTTTGAATCTTCTTTATCATGCTAGGATTAGCAGGAAAAAGCAAAAAATTTCAGAATTGCACCTTGCAATGTGGAGATATTACTCTTTGTGCATTTACAATATTCATTGATTTTTGCCATTGAAAAACGTCCAGAAATGTTTGAAGCTACTGACTGAATGAAAGGAGCTGGTATCTCACTCTCTTTGAATCTTCTTTATCATGCTAGGATTAGCAGGAAAAAGCAAAAAATTTCAGAATAGCACCTTGCAATGCGGAGAAATTACTGTTTGTGCATTTACAATATTCATTGATTTTTGCCATTGAAAAACATCATGTTATTCATATACCAGAAATGTTTGAAGCTACTGACTGAATGAAAGGAGCTGGCATCTCACTCTCTTTGAATCTTCTTTATCATGCTAGGATTAGCAGGAAAAAGCAAAAAATTTCAGAATTGCACCTTGCAATGTGGAGATATTACTGTTTGTGCATTTACAATATTCATTGATTTTTGCCATTGAAAAACGTCCAGAAATGTTTGAAGCTACTGACTGAATGAAAAGAGCTGGCATCTCACTCTCTTTGAATCTTCTTTATCATGCTAGGATTTGCAGGAAAAAGCAAAAAATTTCAGAATTGCACCTTGCAATGCGGAGAAATTACTGTTTGTGCATTTACAATATTCATTGATTTTTGCCATTGAAAAACGTCCAGAAATGTTTGAAGCTACTGACTGAATGAAAAGAGCTGGCATCTCACTCTCTTTGAATCTTCTTTATCATGCTAGGATTAGCAGGAAAAAGCAAAAAATTTCAGAATTGCACCTTGCAATGCGGAGAAATTACTGTTTGTGCATTTACAATATTCATTGATTTTTGCCATTGAAAAACATCATGTTATTCATATACCAGAAATGTTTGAAGCTACTGACTGAATGAAAAGAGCTGGCATCTCACTCTCTTTGAATCTTCTTTATCATGCTAGGATTAGCAGGAAAAAGCAAAAAATTTCAGAATTGCACCTTGCAATGCGGAGATATTACTGTTTGTGCATTTACAATATTCATAGATTTTTGCCATTGAAAAACGTCCAGAAATGTTTGAAGCTACTGACTGAATGAAAGGAGCTGGCATCTCACTCTCTTTGAATCTTCTTTATCATGCTAGGATTAGCAGGAAAAAGCAAAAAATTTCAGAATTGCACCTTGCAATGCGGAGATATTACTGTTTGTGCATTCACAATATTCATTGATTTTTGCCATTGAAAAACGTCCAGAAATGTTTGAAGCTACTGACTGAATGAAAAGAGCTGGCATCTCACTCTCTTTGAATCTTCTTTATCATGCTAGGATTAGCAGGAAAAAGCAAAAAATTTCAGAATTGCACCTTGCAATGCGGAGAAATTACTGTTTGTGCATTTACAATATTCATTGATTTTTGCCATTGAAAAACGTCCAGAAATGTTTGAAGCTACTGACTGAATGAAAGGAGCTGGCATCTCACTCTCTTTGAATCTTCTTTATCATGCTAGGATTAGCAGGAAAAAGCAAAAAATTTCAGAATTGCACCTTGCAATGCGGAGATATTACTGTTTGTGCATTTACAATATTCATTGATTTTTGCCATTGAAAAACGTCCAGAAATGTTTGAAGCTACTGACTGAATGAAAAGAGCTGGCATCTCACTCTCTTTGAATCTTCTTTATCATGCTAGGATTAGCAGGAAAAAGTAAAAAATTTCAGAATAGCACCTTGCAATGCGGAGAAATTACTGTTTGTGCATTTACAATATTCATTGATTTTTGCCATTGAAAAACATCATGTTATTCATATACCAGAAATGTTTGAAGCTACTGACTGAATGAAAAGAGCTGGCATCTCACTCTCTTTGAATCTTCTTTATCATGCTAGGATTAGCAGGAAAAAGCAAAAAATTTCAGAATTGCACCTTGCAATGCGGAGATATTACTGTTTGTGCATTTACAATATTCATTGATTTTTGCCATTGAAAAACGTCCAGAAATGTTTGAAGCTGCTGACTGAATGAAAAGAGCTGGCATCTCACTCTCTTTGAATCTTCTTTATCATGCTAGGATTAGCAGGAAAAAACAAAAAATTTCAGAATTGCACCTTGCAATGTGGAGTTATTACTGTTTGTGCATTTACAATATTCATTGATTTTTGCCATTGAAAAACATCATGTTATTCATATACCAGAAATGTTTGAAGCTACTGACTGAATGAAAAGAGCTGGCATCTCACTCTCTTTGAATCTTCTTTATCATGCTAGGATTAGCAGGAAAAAGCAAAAAATTTCAGAATTGCACCTTGCAATGCGGAGATATTACTGTTTGTGCATTTACAATATTCATTGATTTTTGCCAATGAAAAACGTCCAGAAATGTTTCAAGCTACTGACTGAATGAAAGGAGCTGGCATCTCACTCTCTTTGAATCTTCTTTATCATGCTAGGATTAGCAGGAAAAAGCAAAAAATTTCAGAATTGCACCTTGCAATGCGGAGATATTACTGTTTGTGCATTTACAATATTCATTGATTTTTGCCATTGAAAAACGTCCAGAAATGTTTGAAGCTACTGACTGAATGAAAAGAGCTGGCATCTCACTCTCTTTGAATCTTCTTTATCATGCTAGGATTAGCAGGAAAAAGCAAAAAATTTCAGAATTGCACCTTGCAATGCGGAGATATTACTGTTTGTGCATTTACAATATTCATTGATTTTTCCATTGAAAAACGTCCAGAAATGTTTGAAGCTACTGACTGAATGAAAAGAGCTGGCATCTCACTCTCTTTGAATCTTCTTTATCATGCTAGGATTAGCAGGAAAAAGCAAAAAATTTCAGAATTGCACCTTGCAATGCGGAGATATTACTGTTTGTGCATTTACAATATTCATTGATTTTTGCCATTGAAAAACGTCCAGAAATGTTTGAAGCTACTGACTGAATGAAAGGAGCTGGCATCTCACTCTCTTTGAATCTTCTTTATCATGCTAGGATTAGCAGGAAAAAGCAAAAAATTTCAGAATTGCACCTTGCAATGTGGAGATATTACTGTTTGTGCATTTACAATATTCATTGATTTTTGCCATTGAAAAACGTCCAGAAATGTTTGAAGCTACTGACTGAATGAAAGGAGCTGGCATCTCACTCTCTTTGAATCTTCTTTATCATGCTAGGATTAGCAGGAAAAAGCAAAAAATTTCAGAATTGCACCTTGCAATGCGGAGATATTACTGTTTGTGCATTTACAATATTCATTGATTTTTGCCATTGAAAAACGTCCAGAAATGTTTGAAGCTACTGACTGAATGAAAGGAGCTGGCATCTCACTCTCTTTGAATCTTCTTTATCATGCTAGGATTAGCAGGAAAAAGCAAAAAAATTCAGAATTGCACCTTGCAATGCGGAGATATTACTGTTTGTGCATTTACAATATTCATTGATTTTTGCCATTGAAAAACGTCCAGAAATGTTTGAAGCTACTGACTGAATGAAAGGAGCTGGCATCTCACTCTCTTTGAATCTTCTTTATCATGCTAGGATTAGCAGGAAAAAGCAAAAAATTTCAGAATTGCACCTTGCAATGTGGAGATATTACTGTTTGTGCATTTACAATATTCATTGATTTTTGCCATTGAAAAACGTCCAGAAATGTTTGAAACTACTGACTGAATGAAAGGAGCTGGCATCTCACTCTCTTTGAATCTTCTTTATCATGCTAGGATTAGCAGGAAAAAGCAAAAAATTTCAGAATTGCACCTTGCAATGCGGAGATATTACTGTTTGTGCATTTACAATATTCATTGATTTTTGCCATTGAAAAACGTCCAGAAATGTTTGAAGCTACTGACTGAATGAAAAGAGCTGGCATCTCACTCTCTTTGAATCTTCTTTATCATGCTAGGATTAGCAGGAAAAAGCAAAAAATTTCAGAATTGCACCTTGCAATGCGGAGATATTACTGTTTGTGCATTTACAATATTCATTGATTTTTGCCATTGAAAAACATCCAGAAATGTTTGAAGCTACTGACTGAATGAAAAGAGCTGGCATCTCACTCTCTTTGAATCTTCTTTATCATGCTAGGATTAGCAGGAAAAAGCAAAAAAATTCAGAATTGCACCTTGCAATGCGGAGATATTACTGTTTGTGCATTTACAATATTCATTGATTTTTGCCATTGAAAAACGTCCAGAAATGTTTGAAGCTACTGACTGAATGAAAGGAGCTGGCATCTCACTCTCTTTGAATCTTCTTTATCATGCTAGGATTAGCAGGAAAAAGCAAAAAATTTCAGAATTGCACCTTGCAATGCGGAGATATTACTGTTTGTGCATTTACAATATTCATTGATTTTTGCCATTGAAAAACGTCCAGAAATGTTTGAAGCTACTCACTGAATGAAAGGAGCTGGCATCTCACTCTCTTTGAATCTTCTTTATCATGCTAGGATTAGCAGGAAAAAGCAAAAAATTTCAGAATTGCACCTTGCAATGCGGAGATATTACTGTTTGTGCATGTACAATATTCATTGATTTTTGCCATTGAAAAACGTCCAGAAATGTTTGAAGCTACTGACTGAATGAAAGGAGCTGGCATCTCACTCTCTTTGAATCTTCTTTATCATGCTAGGATTAGCAGGAAAAAGCAAAACATTTCAGAATTGCACCTTGCAATGTGGAGATATTACTGTTTGTGCATTTACAATATTCATTGATTTTTGCCATTGAAAAACGTCCAGAAATGTTTGAAGCTACTGACTGAATGAAAAGAGCTGGCATCTCACTCTCTTTGAATCTTCTTTATCATGCTAGGATTAGCAGGAAAAAGCAAAAAATTTCAGAATTGCACCTTGCAATGCGGAGAAATTACTGTTTGTGCATTTACAATATTCATTGATTTTTGCCATTGAAAAACGTCCAGAAATGTTTGAAGCTACTGACTGAATGAAAAGAGCTGGCATCTCACTCTCTTTGAATCTTCTTTATCATGCTAGGATTAGCAGGAGAAAGCAAAAAATTTCAGAATTGCACCTCGCAATGTGGAGATATTACTGTTTGTGCATTTACAATATTCATTGATTTTTGCCATTGAAAAACGTCCAGAAATGTTTGAAGCTACTGACTGAATGAAAGGAGCTGGCATCTCACTCTCTTTGAATCTTCTTTATCATGCTAGGATTAGCAGGAAAAAGCAAAAAATTTCAGAATTGCACCTTGCAATGCGGAGAAATTACTGTTTGTGCATTTACAATATTCATTGATTTTTGCCTTTGAAAAACGTCCAGAAATGTTTGAAGCTACTGACTGAATGAAAAGAGCTGGCATCTCACTCTCTTTGAATCATCTTTATCATGCTAGGATTAGCAGGAAAAAGCAAAAAATTTCAGAATTGCACCTTGCAATGTGGAGATATTACTGTTTGTGCATTTACAATATTCATTGATTTTTGCCATTGAAAAACATCATGTTATTCATATACCAGAAATGTTTGAAGCTACTGACTGAATGAAAAGAGCTGGCATCTCACTCTCTTTGAATCTTCTTTATCATGCTAGGATTAGCAGGAAAAAGCAAAAAATTTCAGAATTGCACCTTGCAATGCGGAGATATTACTGTTTGTGCATTTACAATATTCATTGATTTTTGCCATTGAAAAACGTCCAGAAATGTTTGAAGCTACTGACTGAATGAAAAGAGCTGGCATCTCACTCTCTTTGAATCTTCTTTATCATGCTAGGATTAGCAGGAAAAAGCAAAAAATTTCAGAATTGCACCTTGCAATGTGGAGAAATTACTGTTTGTGCATTTACAATATTCATTGATTTTTGCCATTGAAAAACATCATGTTATTCATATACCAGAAATGTTTGAAGCTACTGACTGAATGAAAAGAGCTGGCATCTCACTCTCTTTGAATCTTCTTTATCATGCTAGGATTAGCAGGAAAAAGCAAAACATTTCAGAATTGCACCTTGCAATGCGGAGATATTACTGTTTGTGCATTTACAATATTCATTGATTTTTGCCATTGAAAAACGTCCAGAAATGTTTGAAGCTACTGACTGAATGAAAAGAGCTGGCATCTCACTCTCTTTGAATCTTCTTTATCATGCTAGGATTAGCAGGAAAAAGCAAAAAATTTCAGAATTGCACCTTGCAATGCGGAGAAATTACTGTTTGTGCATTTACAATATTCATTGATTTTTGCCATTGAAAAACGTCCAGAAATGTTTGAAGCTACTTACTGAATGAAAGGAGCTGGCATCTCACTCTCTTTGAATCTTCTTTATCATGCTAGGATTAGCAGGAAAAAGCAAAAAATTTCAGAATTGCACCTTGCAATGCGGAGATATTACTGTTTGTGCATTTACAATATTCATTGATTTTTGCCATTGAAAAACGTCCAGAAATGTTTGAAGCTACTGACTGAATGAAAAGAGCTGGCATCTCACTCTCTTTGAGTCTTCTTTATCATGCTAGGATTTGCAGGAAAAAGCAAAAAATTTCAGAATTGCACCTTGCAATGCGGAGAAATTACTGTTTGTGCATTTACAATATTCATTGATTTTTGCCATTGAAAAACTTCCAGAAATGTTTGAAGCTACTGACTGAATGAAAAGAGCTGGCATCTCACTCTCTTTGAATCTTCTTTATCATGCTAGGATTAGCAGGAAAAAGCAAAAAATTTCAGAATTGCACCTTGCAATGCGGAGAAATTACTGTTTGTGCATTTACAATATTCATTGATTTTTGCCATTAAAAAACATCATGTTATTCATATACCAGAAATGTTTGAAGCTACTGACTGAATGAAAAGAGCTGGCATCTCACTCTCTTTGAATCTTCTTTATCATGCTAGGATTAGCAGGAAAAAGCAAAACATTTCAGAATTGCACCTTGCAATGCGGAGATATTACTGTTTGTGCATTTACAATATTCATTGATTTTTGCCATTGAAAAACGTCCAGAAATGTTTGAAGCTACTGACTGAATGAAAGGAGCTGGCATCTCACTCTCTTTGAATCTTCTTTATCATGCTAGGATTAGCAGGAAAAAGCAAAAAATTTCAGAATTGCACCTTGCAATGCGGAGATATTACTGTTTGTGCATTTACAATATTCATTGATTTTTGCCATTGAAAAACGTCCAGAAATGTTTGAAGCTACTGACTGAATGAAAAGAGCTGGCATCTCACTCTCTTTGAATCTTCTTTATCATGCTAGGATTAGCAGGAAAAAGCAAAAAATTTCAGAATTGCACCTTGCAATGCGGAGAAATTACTGTTTGTGCATTTACAATATTCATTGATTTTTGCCATTGAAAAACGTCCAGAAATGTTTGAAGCTACTGACTGAATGAAAGGAGCTGGCATCTCACTCTCTTTGAATCTTCTTTATCATGCTAGGATTAGCAGGAAAAAGCAAAAAATTTCAGAATTGCACCTTGCAATGCGGAGATATTACTGTTTGTGCATTTACAATATTCATTGATTTTTGCCATTGAAAAACGTCCAGAAATGTTTGAAGCTACTGACTGAATGAAAAGAGCTGGCATCTCACTCTCTTTGAATCTTCTTTATCATGCTAGGATTAGCAGGAAAAAGCAAAAAATTTCAGAATAGCACCTTGCAATGCGGAGAAATTACTGTTTGTGCATTTACAATATTCATTGATTTTTGCCATTGAAAAACATCATGTTATTCATATACCAGAAATGTTTGAAGCTACTGACTGAATGAAAAGAGCTGGCATCTCACTCTCTTTGAATCTTCTTTATCATGCTAGGATTAGCAGGAAAAAGCAAAAAATTTCAGAATTGCACCTTGCAATGCGGAGAAATTACTGTTTGTGCATTTACAATATTCATTGATTTTTGCCATTGAAAAACGTCCAGAAATGTTTGAAGCTACTGACTGAATGAAAAGAGCTGGCATCTCACTCTCTTTGAATCTTCTTTATCATGCTAGGATTAGCAGGAAAAAGCAAAAAATTTCAGAATTGCACCTTGCAATGCGGAGATATTACTGTTTGTGCATTTACAATATTCATTGATTTTTGCCATTGAAAAACGTCCAGAAATGTTTGAAGCTACTGACTGAATGAAAAGAGCTGGCATCTCACTCTCTTTGAATCTTCTTTATCATGCTAGGATTAGCAGGAAAAAACAAAAAATTTCAGAATTGCACCTTGCAATGTGGAGATATTACTGTTTGTGCATTTACAATATTCATTGATTTTTGCCATTGAAAAACATCATGTTATTCATATACCAGAAATGTTTGAAGCTACTGACTGAATGAAAAGAGCTGGCATCTCACTCTCTTTGAATCTTCTTTATCATGCTAGGATTAGCAGGAAAAAGCAAAAAATTTAAGAATTGCACCTTGCAATGCGGAGATATTACTGTTTGTGCATTTACAATATTCATTGATTTTTGCCATTGAAAAACGTCCAGAAATGTTTGAAGCTACTGACTGAATGAAAGGAGCTGGCATCTCACTCTCTTTGAATCTTCTTTTTCATGCTAGGATTAGCAGGAAAAAGCAAAAAATTTCAGAATTGCACCTTGCAATGCGGAGATATTACTGTTTGTGCATTTACAATATTCATTGATTTTTGCCATTGAAAAACGTCCAGAAATGTTTGAAGCTACTGACTGAATGAAAAGAGCTGGCATCTCACTCTCTTTGAATCTTCTTTATCATGCTAGGATTAGCAGGAAAAAGCAAAAAATTTCAGAATTGCACCTTGCAATGCGGAGATATTACTGTTTGTGCATTTACAATATTCATTGATTTTTGCCATTGAAAAACGTCCAGAAATGTTTGAAGCTACTGACTGAATGAAAGGAGCTGGCATCTCACTCTCTTTGAATCTTCTTTATCATGCTAGGATTAGCAGGAAAAAGCAAAAAATTTCAGAATTGCACCTTGCAATGTGGAGATATTACTGTTTGTGCATTTACAATATTCATTGATTTTTGCCATTGAAAAACATGATGTTATTCATATACCAGAAATGTTTGAAGCTACTGACTGAATGAAAAGAGCTGGCAACTCACTCTCTTTGAATCTTCTTTATCATGCTAGGATTAGCAGGAAAAAGCAAAAAATTTAAGAATTGCACCTTGCAATGCGGAGATATTACTGTTTGTGCATTTACAATATTCATTGATTTTTGCCATTGAAAAACGTCCAGAAATGTTTGAAGCTACTGACTGAATGAAAGGAGCTGGCATCTCACTCTCTTTGAATCTTCTTTATCATGCTAGGATTTGCAGGAAAAAGCAAAAAATTTCAGAATTGCACCTTGCAATGCGGAGAAATTACTGTTTGTGCATTTACAATATTCATTGATTTTTGCCATTGAAAAACGTCCAGAAATGTTTGAAGCTACTGACTGAATGAAAAGAGCTGGCATCTCACTCTCTTTGAATCTTCTTTATCATGCTAGGATTAGCAGGAAAAAGCAAAAAATTTCAGAATTGCACCTTGCAATGCGGAGAAATTACTGTTTGTGCATTTACAATATTCATTGATTTTTGCCATTGAAAAACATCATGTTATTCATATACCAGAAATGTTTGAAGCTACTGACTGAATGAAAAGAGCTGGCATCTCACTCTCTTTGAATCTTCTTTATCATGCTAGGATTAGCAGGAAAAAGCAAAAAATTTCAGAATTGCACCTTGCAATGCGGAGATATTACTGTTTGTGCATTTACAATATTCATTGATTTTTGCCATTGAAAAACGTCCAGAAATGTTTGAAGCTACTGACTGAATGAAAGGAGCTGGCATCTCACTCTCTTTGAATCTTCTTTATCATGCTAGGATTAGCAGGAAAAAGCAAAAAATTTCAGAATTGCACCTTGCAATGCGGAGATATTACTGTTTGTGCATTTACAATATTCATTGATTTTTGCCATTGAAAAACGTCCAGAAATGTTTGAAGCTACTGACTGAATGAAAAGAGCTGGCATCTCACTCTCTTTGAATCTTCTTTATCATGCTAGGATTAGCAGGAAAAAGCAAAAAATTTCAGAATTGCACCTTGCAATGCGGAGAAATTACTGTTTGTGCATTTACAATATTCATTGATTTTTGCCATTGAAAAACGTCCAGAAATGTTTGAAGCTACTGACTGAATGAAAGGAGCTGGCATCTCACTCTCTTTGAATCTTCTTTATCATGCTAGGATTAGCAGGAAAAAGCAAAAAATTTCAGTATTGCACCTTGCAATGCGGAGATATTACTGTTTGTGCATTTACAATATTCATTGATTTTTGCCATTGAAAAACGTCCAGAAATGTTTGAAGCTACTGACTGAATGAAAAGAGCTGGCATCTCACTCTCTTTGAATCTTCTTTATCATGCTAGGATTAGCAGGAAAAAGCAAAAAATTTCAGAATAGCACCTTGCAATGCGGAGAAATTACTGTTTGTGCATTTACAATATTCATTGATTTTTGCCATTGAAAAACATCATGTTATTCATATACCAGAAATGTTTGAAGCTACTGACTGAATGAAAAGAGCTGGCATCTCACTCTCTTTGAATCTTCTTTATCATGCTAGGATTAGCAGGAAAAAGCAAAAAATTTCAGAATTGCACCTTGCAATGCGGAGAAATTACTGTTTGTGCATTTACAATATTCATTGATTTTTGCCATTGAAAAACGTCCAGAAATGTTTGAAGCTACTGACTGAATGAAAAGAGCTGGCATCTCACTCTCTTTGAATCTTCTTTATCATGCTAGGATTAGCAGGAAAAAGCAAAAAATTTCAGAATTGCACCTTGCAATGCGGAGATATTACTGTTTGTGCATTTACAATATTCATTGATTTTTGCCATTGAAAAACGTCCAGAAATGTTTGAAGCTACTGACTGAATGAAAAGAGCTGGCATCTCACTCTCTTTGAATCTTCTTTATCATGCTAGGATTAGCAGGAAAAAACAAAAAATTTCAGAATTGCACCTTGCAATGTGGAGTTATTACTGTTTGTGCATTTACAATATTCATTGATTTTTGCCATTGAAAAACATCATGTTATTCATATACCAGAAATGTTTGAAGCTACTGACTGAATGAAAAGAGCTGGCATCTCACTCTCTTTGAATCTTCTTTATCATGCTAGGATTAGCAGGAAAAAGCAAAAAATTTCAGAATTGCACCTTGCAATGCGGAGATATTACTGTTTGTGCATTTACAATATTCATTGATTTTTGCCATTGAAAAACGTCCTGAAATGTTTGAAGCTACTGACTGAATGAAAGGAGCTGGCATCTCACTCTCTTTGAATCTTCTTTATCATGCTAGGATTAGCAGGAAAAAGCAAAAAATTTCAGAATTGCACCTTGCAATGCGGAGATATTACTGTTTGTGCATTTACAATATTCATTGATTTTTGCCATTGAAAAACGTCCAGAAATATTTGAAGCTACTGACTGAATGAAAAGAGCTGGCATCTCACTCTCTTTGAATCTTCTTTATCATGCTAGGATTAGCAGGAAAAAGCAAAAAATTTCAGAATTGCACCTTGCAATGCGGAGATATTACTGTTTGTGCATTTACAATATTCATTGATTTTTGCCATTGAAAAACGTCCAGAAATGTTTGAAGCTACTGACTGAATGAAAAGAGCTGGCATCTCACTCTCTTTGAATCTTCTTTATCATGCTAGGATTAGCAGGAAAAAGCAAAAAATTTCAGAATTGCACCTTGCAATGCGGAGATATTACTGTTTGTGCATTTACAATATTCATTGATTTTTGCCATTGAAAAACGTCCAGAAATGTTTGAAGCTACTGACTGAATGAAAAGAGCTGGCATCTCACTCTCTTTGAATCTTCTTTATCATGCTAGGATTAGCAGGAAAAAGCAAAAAATTTCAGAATTGCACCTTGCAATGCGGAGAAATTACTGTTTGTGCATTTACAATATTCATTGATTTTTGCCATTGAAAAACGTCCAGAAATGTTTGAAGCTACTGACTGAATGAAAGGAGCTGGCATCTCACTCTCTTTGAATCTTCTTTATCATGCTAGGATTAGCAGGAAAAAGCAAAAAATTTCAGAATTGCACCTTGCAATGCGGAGATATTACTGTTTGTGCATTTACAATATTCATTGATTTTTGCCATTGAAAAACGTCCAGAAATGTTTGAAGCTACTGACTGAATGAAAAGAGCTGGCATCTCACTCTCTTTGAATCTTCTTTATCATGCTAGGATTAGCAGGAAAAAGCAAAAAATTTCAGAATAGCACCTTCCAATGCGGAGAAATTACTGTTTGTGCATTTACAATATTCATTGATTTTTGCCATTGAAAAACATCATGTTATTCATATACCAGAAATGTTTGAAGCTACTGACTGAATGAAAAGAGCTGGCATCTCACTCTCTTTGAATCTTCTTTATCATGCTAGGATTAGCAGGAAAAAGCAAAAAATTTCAGAATTGCACCTTGCAATGCGGAGAAATTACTGTTTGTGCATTTACAATATTCATTGATTTTTGCCATTGAAAAACGTCCAGAAATGTTTGAAGCTACTGACTGAATGAAAAGAGCTGGCATCTCACTCTCTTTGAATCTTCTTTATCATGCTAGGATTAGCAGGAAAAAGCAAAAAATTTCAGAATTGCACCTTGCAATGCGGAGATATTACTGTTTGTGCATTTACAATATTCATTGATTTTTGCCATTGAAAAACGTCCAGAAATGTTTGAAGCTACTGACTGAATGAAAAGAGCTGGCATCTCACTCTCTTTGAATCTTCTTTATCATGCTAGGATTAGCAGGAAAAAACAAAAAATTTCAGAATTGCACCTTGCAATGTGGAGTTATTACTGTTTGTGCATTTACAATATTCATTGATTTTTGCCATTGAAAAACATCATGTTATTCATATACCAGAAATGTTTGAAGCTACTGACTGAATGAAAAGAGCTGGCATCTCACTCTCTTTGAAACTTCTTTATCATGCTAGGATTAGCAGGAAAAAGCAAAAAATTTCAGAATTGCACCTTGCAATGCGGAGATATTACTGTTTGTGCATTTACAATATTCATTGATTTTTGCCATTGAAAAACGTCCTGAAATGTTTGAAGCTACTGACTGAATGAAAGTAGCTGGCATCTCACTCTCTTTGAATCTTCTTTATCATGCTAGGATTAGCAGGAAAAAGCAAAAAATTTCAGAATTGCACCTTGCAATGCGGAGATATTACTGTTTGTGCATTTACAATATTCATTGATTTTTGCCATTGAAAAACGTCCAGAAATATTTGAAGCTACTGACTGAATGAAAAGAGCTGGCATCTCACTCTCTTTGAATCTTCTTTATCATGCTAGGATTAGCAGGAAAAAGCAAAAAATTTCAGAATTGCACCTTGCAATGCGGAGATATTACTGTTTGTGCATTTACAATATTCATTGATTTTTGCCATTGAAAAACGTCCAGAAATGTTTGAAGCTACTGACTGAATGAAAAGAGCTGGCATCTCACTCTCTTTGAATCTTCTTTATCATGCTAGGATTAGCAGGAAAAAGCAAAAAATTTCAGAATTGCACCTTGCAATGCGGAGATATTACTGTTTGTGCATTTACAATATTCATTGATTTTTGCCATTGAAAAACGTCCAGAAATGTTTGAAGCTACTGACTGAATGAAAGGAGCTGGCATCTCACTCTCTTTGAATCTTCTTTATCATGCTAGGATTAGCAGGAAAAAGCAAAAAATTTCAGAATTGCACCTTGCAATGTGGAGATATTACTGTTTGTGCATTTACAATATTCATTGATTTTTGCCATTGAAAAACATCATGTTATTCATATACCAGAAATGTTTGAAGCTACTGACTGAATGAAAAGAGCTGGCATCTCACTCTCTTTGAATCTTCTTTATCATGCTAAGAGGAGCAGGAAAAAGCAAAAAATTTCAGAATTGCACCTTGCAATGTGGAGATATTACTGTTTGTGCATTTACAATATTCATTGATTTTTGCCATTGAAAAACATCATGTTATTCATATACCAGAAATGTTTGAAGCTACTGACTGAATGAAAAGAGCTGGCATCTCACTCTCTTTGAATCTTCTTTATCATGCTAGGATTAGCAGGAAAAAGCAAAAAATTTCAGAATTGCACCTTGCAATGCGGAGAAATTACTGTTTGTGCATTTACAATATTCATTGATTTTTGCCATTGAAAAACGTCCAGAAATGTTTGAAGCTACTGACTGAATGAAAGGAGCTGGCATCTCACTCTCTTTGAATCTTCTTTATCATGCTAGGATTAGCAGGAAAAAGCAAAAAATTTCAGAATTGCACCTTGCAATGCGGAGAAATTACTGTTTGTGCATTTACAATATTCATTGATTTTTGCCATTGAAAAACGTCCAGAAATGTTTGAAGCTACTGACTGAATGAAAGGAGCTGGCATCTCACTCTCTTTGAATCTTCTTTATCATGCTAGGATTAGCAGGAAAAAGCAAAAAATTTCAGAATTGCACCTTGCAATGTGGAGATATTACTGTTTGTGCATTTACAATATTCATTGATTTTTGCCATTGAAAAACATCATGTTATTCATATACCAGAAATGTTTGAAGCTACTGACTGAATGAAAAGAGCTGGCATCTCACTCTCTTTGAATCTTCTTTATCATGCTAGGATTAGCAGGAAAAAGCAAAAAATTTCAGAATTGCACCTTGCAATGCGGAGATATTACTGATTGTGCATTTACAATATTCATTGATTTTTGCCATTGAAAAACATCATGTTATTCATATACCAGAAATGTTTGAAGCTACTGACTGAATGAAAAGAGCTGGCATCTCACTCTCTTTGAATCTTCTTTATCATGCTAAGAGGAGCAGGAAAAAGCAAAAAATTTCAGAATTGCACCTTGCAATGTGGAGATATTACTGTTTGTGCATTTACAATATTCATTGATTTTTGCCATTGAAAAACATCATGTTATTCATATACCAGAAATGTTTGAAGCTACTGACTGAATGAAAAGAGCTGGCATCTCACTCTCTTTGAATCTTCTTTATCATGCTAGGATTAGCAGGAAAAAGCAAAAAATTTCAGAATTGCACCTTGCAATGCGGAGATATTACTGTTTGTGCATTTACAATATTCATTGATTTTTGCCACTGAAAAACATCATGTTATTCATATACCAGAAATGTTTGAAGCTACTGACTGAATGAAAGGAGCTGGCATCTCACTCTCTTTGAATCTTCTTTATCATGCTAGGATTAGCAGGAAAAAGCAAAAAATTTCAGAATTGCACCTTGCAATGCGGAGATATTACTGTTTGTGCATTTACAATATTCATTGATTTTTGCCATTGAAAAACGTCCAGAAATGTTTGAAGCTACTGACTGAATGAAAGGAGCTGGCATCTCACTCTCTTTGAATCTTCTTTATCATGCTAGGATTAGCAGGAAAAAGCAAAAAATTTCAGAATTGCACCTTGCAATACGGAGATATTATTGTTTGTGCATTTACAATATTCATTGATTTTTGCCATTGAAAAACGTCCAGAAATGTTTGAAGCTACTGACTGAATGAAAGGAGCTGGCATCTCACTCTCTTTGAATCTTCTTTATCATGCTAGGATTAGCAGGAAAAAGCAAAAAATTTCAGAATTGCACCTTGCAATGCGGAGATATTACTGTTTGTGCATTTACAATATTCATTGATTTTTGCCATTGAAAAACGTCCAGAAATGTTTGAAGCAACTGACTGAATGAAAAGAGCTGGCATCTCACTCTCTTTGAATCTTCTTTATCATGCTAGGATTAGCAGGAAAAAGCAAAAAATTTCAGAATTGCACCTTGCAATGCGGAGATATTACTGTTTGTGCATTTACAATATTCATTGATTTTTGCCATTGAAAAACGTCCAGAAATGTTTGAAGCTACTGACTGAATGAAAAGAGCTGACATCTCACTCTCTTTGAATCCTCTTTATCATGCTAGGATTAGCAGGAAAAAGCAAAAAATTTCAGAATTGCACCTTGCAATGCGGAGATATTACTGTTTGTGCATTTACAATATTCATTGATTTTTGCCATTGAAAAACGTCCAGAAATGTTTGAAGCTACTGACTGAATGAAAGGAGCTGGCATCTCACTCTCTTTGAATCTTCTTTATCATGCTAGTATTAGCAGGAAAAAGCAAAAAATTTCAGAATTGCACCTTGCAATGCGGAGATATTACTGTTTGTGCATTTACAATATTCATTGATTTTTGCCATTGAAAAACGTCCAGAAATGTTTGAAGCTACTGACTGAATGAAAGGAGCTGGCATCTCACTCTCTTTGAATCTTCTTTATCATGCTAGGATTAGCAGGAAAAAGCAAAAAATTTCAGAATTGCACCTTGCAATGCGGAGATATTACTGTTTGTGCATTTACAATATTCATTGATTTTTGCCATTGAAAAACGTCCAGAAATGTTTGAAGCTACTGACTGAATGAAAAGTGCTGGCATCTCACTCTCTTTGAATCTTCTTTATCATGCTAGGATTAGCAGGAAAAAGCAAAAAATTTCAGAATTGCACCTTGCAATGCGGAGATATTACTGTTTGTGCAATTACAATATTCATTGATTTTTGCCATTGAAAAACTTCCAGAAATGTTTGAAGCTACTGACTGAATGAAAAGAGCTGGCATCTCACTCTCTTTGAATCTTCTTTATCATGCTAGGAATAGCAGGAAAAAGCAAAAAATTTCAGAATTGCACCTTGAAATGCGGAGATATTACTGTTTGTGCATTTACAATATTCATTGATTTTTGCCATTGAAAAACGTCCAGAAATGTTTGAAGCTACTGACTGAATGAAAGGAGCTGGCATCTCACTCTCTTTGAATCTTCTTTATCATGATAGGATTAGCAGGAAAAAGCAAAAAATTTCAGAATTGCACCTTGCAATGTGGAGATATTACTGTTTGTGCATTTACAATATTCATTGATTTTTGCCATTGAAAAACATCATGTTATTCATATACCAGAAATGTTTGAAGCTACTGACTGAATGAAAAGAGCTGGCATCTCACTCTCTTTGAATCTTCTTTATCATGCTAGGATTAGCAGGAAAAAGCAAAAAATTTCAGAATTGCACCTTGCAATGCAGAGATATTACTGTTTGTGCATTTACAATATTCATTGATTTTTGCCATTGAAAAACGTCCAGAAATGTTTGAAGCTACTGACTGAATGAAAAGAGCTGGCATCTCACTCTCTTTGAATCTTCTTTATCATGCTAGGATTAGCAGGAAAAAGCAAAAAATTTCAGAATTGCACCTTGCAATGCGGAGATATTACTGTTTGTGCATTTACAATATTCATTGATTTTTGCCATTGAAAAACGTCCAGAAATGTTTGAAGCTACTGACTGAATGAAAGGAGCTGGCATCTCACTCTCTTTGAATCTTCTTTATCATGCTAGGATTAGCAGGAAAAAGCAAAAAATTTCAGAATTGCACCTTGCAATGTGGAGATATTACTGTTTGTGCATTTACAATATTCATTGATTTTTGCCATTGAAAAACATCATGTTATTCATATACCAGAAATGTTTGAAGCTACTGACTGAATGAAAAGAGCTGGCATCTCACTCTCTTTGAATCTTCTTTATCATGCTAGGATTAGCAGGAAAAAGCAAAAAATTTCAGAATTGCACCTTGCAATGCGGAGATATTACTGTTTGTGCATTTACAATATTCATTGATTTTTGCCATTGAAAAACGTCCAGAAATGTTTGAAGCTACTGACTGAATGAAAAGAGCTGGCATCTCACTCTCTTTGAATCTTCTTTATCATGCTAGGATTAGCAGGAAAAAGCAAAAAATTTCAGAATTGCACCTTGCAATGCGGAGATATTACTGTTTGTGCATTTACAATATTCATTGATTTTTGCCATTGAAAAACGTCCAGAAATGTTTGAAGCTACTGACTGAATGAAAGGAGCTGGCATCTCACTCTCTTTGAATCTTCTTTATCATGCTAGGATTAGCAGGAAAAAGCAAAAAATTTCAGAATTGCACCTTGCAATGCGGAGATATTACTGTTTGTGCATTTACAATATTCATTGATTTTTGCCATTGAAAAACGTCCAGAAATGTTTGAAGCTACTGACTGAATGAAAAGAGCTGGCATCTCACTCTCTTTGAATCTTCTTTATCATGCTAGGATTAGCAGGAAAAAGCAAAAAATTTCAGAATTGCACCTTGCAATGCGGAGATATTACTGTTTGTGCATTTACAATATTCATTGATTTTTGCCATTGAAAAACGTCCAGAAATGTTTGAAGCTACTGACTGAATGAAAGGAGCTGGCATCTCACTCTCTTTGAATCTTCTTTATCATGCTAGGATTAGCAGGAAAAAGCAAAAAATTTCAGAATTGCACCTTGCAATACGGAGATATTACTGTTTGTGCATTTACAATATTCATTGATTTTTGCCATTGAAAAACGTCCAGAAATGTTTGAAGCTACTGACTGAATGAAAGGAGCTGGCATCTCACTCTCTTTGAATCTTCTTTATCATGCTAGGATTAGCAGGAAAAAGCAAAAAATTTCAGAATTGCACCTTGCAATGCGGAGATATTACTGTTTGTGCATTTACAATATTCATTGATTTTTGCCATTGAAAAACGTCCAGAAATGTTTGAAGCAACTGACTGAATGAAAAGAGCTGGCATCTCACTCTCTTTGAATCTTCTTTATCATGCTAGGATTAGCAGGAAAAAGCAAAAAATTTCAGAATTGCACCTTGCAATGCGGAGATATTACTGTTTGTGCATTTACAATATTCATTGATTTTTGCCATTGAAAAATGTCCAGAAATGTTTGAAGCTACTGACTGAATGAAAAGAGCTGGCATCTCACTCTCTTTGAATCTTCTTTATCATGCTAGGATTAGCAGGAAAAAGCAAAAAATTTCAGAATTGCACCTTGCAATGCGGAGATATTACTGTTTGTGCATTTACAATATTCATTGATTTTTGCCATTGAAAAACGTCCAGAAATGTTTGAAGCTACTGACTGAATGAAAGGAGCTGGCATCTCACTCTCTTTGAATCTTCTTTATCATGCTAGTATTAGCAGGAAAAAGCAAAAAATTTCAGAATTGCACCTTGCAATGCGGAGATATTACTGTTTGTGCATTTACAATATTCATTGATTTTTGCCATTGAAAAACGTCCAGAAATGTTTGAAGCTACTGACTGAATGAAAAGTGCTGGCATCTCACTCTCTTTGAATCTTCTTTATCATGCTAGGATTAGCAGGAAAAAGCAAAAAATTTCAGAATTGCACCTTGCAATGTGGAGATATTACTGTTTGTGCTCTTACAATATTCATTGATTTTTGCCATTGATAAACATCATGTTATTCATATACCAGAAATGTTTGAAGCTACTGACCGAATGAAAAGAGCTGGCATCTCACTCTCTTTGAATCTTCTTTATCATGCTAGGATTAGCAGGAAAAAGCAAAAAATTTCAGAATTGCACCTTGCAATGCAGAGATATTACTGTTTGTGCATTTACAATATTCATTGATTTTTGCCATTGAAAAACGTCCAGAAATGTTTGAAGCTACTGACTGAATGAAAAGAGCTGGCATCTCACTCTCTTTGAATCTTCTTTATCATGCTAGGATTAGCAGGAAAAAGCAAAAAATTTCAGAATTGCACCTTGCAATGCGGAGATATTACTGTTTGTGCATTTACAATATTCATTGATTTCTGCCATTGAAAAACGTCCAGAAATGTTTGAAGCTACTGACTGAATGAAAGGAGCTGGCATCTCACTCTCTTTGAATCTTCTTTATCATGCTAGGATTAGCAGGAAAAAGCAAAACATTTCAGAATTGCACCTTGCAATGTGGAGATATTACTGTTTGTGCATTTACAATATTCATTGATTTTTGCCATTGAAAAACATCATGTTATTCATATACCAGAAATGTTTGAAGCTACTGACTGAATGAAAAGAGCTGGCATCTCACTCTCTTTGAATCTTCTTTATCATGCTAGGATTAGCAGGAAAAAGCAAAAAATTTCAGAATTGCACCTTGCAATGCGGAGATATTACTGTTTGTGCATTTACAATATTCATTGATTTTTGCCATTGAAAAACGTCCAGAAATGTTTGAAGCTACTGACTGAATGAAAGGAGCTGGCATCTCACTCTCTTTGAATCTTCTTTACCATGCTAGGATTAGCAGGAAAAAGCAAAAAATTTCAGAATTGCACCTTGCAATGTGGAGATATTACTGTTTGTGCATTTACAATATTCATTGATTTTTGCCATTGAAAAACATCATGTTATTCATATACCAGAAATGTTTGAAGCTACTGACTGAATGAAAAGAGCTGGCATCTCACTCTCTTTGAATCTTCTTTATCATGCTAGGATTAGCAGGAAAAAGCAAAAAATTTCAGAATTGCACCTTGCAATGCGGAGATATTACTGTTTGTGCATTTACAATATTCATTGATTTTTGCCATTGAAAAACGTCCAGAAATGTTTGAAGCTACTGACTGAATGAAAAGAGCTGGCATCTCACTCTCTTTGAATCTTCTTTATCATGCTAGGATTAGCAGGAAAAAGCAAAAAATTTCAGAATTGCACCTTGCAATGCGGAGATATTACTGTTTGTGCATTTACAATATTCATTGATTTTTGCCATTGAAAAACGTCCAGAAATGTTTGAAGCTACTGACTGAATGAAAGGAGCTGGCATCTCACTCTCTTTGAATCTTCTTTATCATGCTAGGATTAGCAGGAAAAAGCAAAAAATTTCAGAATTGCACCTTGCAATGTGGAGATATTACTGTTTGTGCATTTACAATATTCATTGATTTTTGCCATTGAAAAACGTCCAGAAATGTTTGAAGCTACTGACTGAATGAAAAGAGCTGGCATCTCACTCTCTTTGAATCTTCTTTATCATGCTAGGATTAGCAAGAAAAAGCAAAAAATTTCAGAATTGCACCGTGCAATGCGGAGATATTACTGTTTGTGCATTTACAATATTCATTGATTTTTGCCATTGAAAAACGTCCAGAAATGTTTGAAGCTACTGACTGAATGAAAAGAGCTGGCATCTCACTCTCTTTGAATCTTCTTTATCATGCTAGGATTAGCAGGAAAAAGCAAAAAATTTCAGAATTGCACCTTGCAATGCGGAGATATTACTGTTTGTGCATTTACAATATTCATTGATTTTTGCCATTGAAAAACATCATGTTATTCATATACCAGAAATGTTTGAAGCTACTGACTGAATGAAAAGAGCTGGCATCTCACTCTCTTTGAATCTTCTTTATCATGCTAGGATTAGCAGGAAAAAGCAAAAAATTTCAGAATTGCACCTTGCAAAGCGTAGATATTACTGTTTGTGCATTTACAATATTCATTGATTTTTGCCATTGAAAAACGTCCAGAAATGTTTGAAGCTACTGACTGAATGAAAAGAGCTGGCATCTCACTCTCTTTGAATCTTTTTTATCATGCTAGAATTAGCAGGATAAAGCAAAAAATTTCAGAATTGCACCTTGCAATGCGGAGATATTACTGTTTGTGCATTTACAATATTCATTGATTTTTGCCATTGAAAAACGTCCAGAAATGTTTGAAGCTACTGACTGAATGAAAGGAGCTGGCATCTCAATCTCTTTGAATCTTCTTTATCATGCTATAATTAGCAGGAAAAAGCAAAAAATTTCAGAATTGCACCTTGCAATGCGAAGATATTACTGTTTGTGCATTTACAATATTCATTGATTTTTGCCATTGAAAAACGTCCAGAAATGTTTGAAGCTACTGACTGAATGAAAAGAGCTGGCATCTCACTCTCTTTGAATCTTCTTTATCATGCTAGGATTAGCAGGAAAAAGCAAAAAATTTCAGAATTGCACCTTGCAATGCGGAGATATTACTGTTTGTGCATTTACAATATTCATTGATTTTTGCCATTGAAAAACGTCCAGAAATGTTTGAAGCTACTGACTGAATGAAAAGAGCTGGCATCTCACTCTCTTTGAATCTTCTTTATCATGCTAGGATTAGCAGGAAAAAGCAAAAAAATTCAGAATTGCACCTTGCAATGCGGAGATATTACTGTTTGTGCATTTACAATATTCATTGATTTTTGCCATTGAAAAACGTCCAGAACTGTTTGAAGCTACTGACTGAATGAAAGGAGCTGGCATCTCACTCTCTTTGAATCTTCTTTATCATGCTAGGATTAGCAGGAAAAAGCAAAAAATTTCAGAATTGCACCTTGCAATGTGGAGATATTACTGTTTGTGCATTTACAATATTCATTGATTTTTGCCATTGAAAAACATCATGTTATTCATATACCAGAAATGTTTGAAGCTACTGACTGAATGAAAAGAGCTGGCATCTCACTCTCTTTGAATCTTCTTTATCATGCTAAGAGGAGCAGGAAAAACCAAAAAACTTCAGAATTGCACCTTGCAATGTGGAGATATTACTGTTTGTGCATTTACAATATTCATTGATTTTTGCCATTGAAAAACATCATGTTATTCATATACCAGAAATGTTTGAAGCTACTGACTGAATGAAAAGAGCTGGCATCTCACTCTCTTTGAATCTTCTTTATAATGCTAAGAGGAGCAGGAAAAAGCAAAAAATTTCAGAATTGCACCTTGCAATGCGGAGAAATTACTGTTTGTGCATTTACAATATTCATTGATTTTTGCCATTGAAAAACGTCCAGAAATGTTTGAAGCTACTGACTGAATGAAACGAGCTGGCATCTCACTCTCTTTGAATCTTCTTTATCATGCTAGGATTAGAAGGAAAAAGCAAAAAATTTCAGAATTGCACCTTGCAATGCGGAGATATTACTGTTTGTGCATTTACAATATTCATTGATTTTTGCCATTGAAAAACGTCCAGAAATGTTTGAAGCTACTGACTGAATGAAAGGAGCTGGCATCTCACTCTCTTTGAATCTTCTTTATCATGGTAGGATTAGCAGGAAAAAGCAAAAAATTTCAGAATTGCACCTTGCAATGCGGAGATATTACTGTTTGTGCATTTACAATATTCATTGATTTTTGCCATTGAAAAACGTCCAGAAATGTTTGAAGCTACTGACTGAATGAAAAGAGCTGGCATCTCACTCTCTTTGAATCTTCTTTATCATGCTAGGATGAGCAGGAAAAAGCAAAAAATTTCAGAATTGCACCTTGCAATGCGGAGATATTACTGTTTGTGCATTTACAAAATTCATTGATTTTTGCCATTGAAAAACGTCCAGAAATGTTTGAAGCTACTGACTGAATGAAAGGAGCTGGCATCTCACTCTCTTTGAATCTTCTTTATCATGCTAGGATTAGCAGGAAAAAGCAAAAAATTTCAGAATTGCACCTTGCAATGCGGAGATATTACTGTTTGTGCATTTACAATATTCATTGATTTTTGCCATTGAAAAACGTCCAGAAATGTTTGAAGCTACTGACTGAATGAAAGGAGCTGGCATCTCACTCTCTTTGAATCTTCTTTATCATGCTAGGTTTAGCAGGAAAAAGCAAAAAATTTCAGAATTGCACCTTGCAATGCGGAGATATTACTGTTTGTGTATTTACAATATTCATTGATTTTTGCCATTGAAAAACGTCCAGAAATGTTTGAAGCTACTGACTGAATGAAAAGAGCTGGCATCTCACTCTCTTTGAATCTTCTTTATCATGCTAGGATTAGCAGGAAAAAGCAAAAAATTTCAGAATTGCACCTTGCAATGCGGAGATATTACTGTTTGTGCATTTACAATATTCATTGATTTTTGCCATTGAAAAACGTCCAGAAATGTTTGAAGCTACTGACTGAATGAAAAGAGCTGGCATCTCACTCTCTTTGAATCTTTTTTATCATGCTAGGATTAGCAGGAAAAAGCAAAAAATTTTAGAATTGCACCTTGCAATGCGGAGATATTACTGTTTGTGCATATACCATATTCATTGATTTTTGCCATTGAAAAACGTCCAGAAATGTTTGAAGCTACTGACTGAATGAAAGGAGCTGGCATCTCACTCTCTTTGAATCTTCTTTATCATGCTAGGATTAGCAGGAAAAAGCAAAAAATTTCAGAATTGCACCTTGCAATGCGGAGATATTACTGTTTGTGCATTTACAATATTCATTGATTTTTGCCATTGAAAAACGTCCAGAAATGTTTGAAGCTACTGACTGAATGAAAGGATCTGGCATCTCACTCTCTTTGAATCTTCTTTATCATGCTAGGATTAGCAGGAAAAAGCAAAAAATTTCAGAATTGCACCTTGCAATGCGGAGATATTACTGTTTGTGCATTTACAATATTCATTGATTTTTGCCATTGAAAAACGTCCAGAAATGTTTGAAGCTACTGACTGAATGAAAAGAGCTGGCATCTCACTCTCTTTGAATCTTCTTTATCATGCTAGGATTAGCAGGAAAAAGCAAAAAATTTCAGAATTGCACCTTGCAATGCGGAGATATTACTGTTTGTGCAATTACAATATTCATTGATTTTTGCCATTGAAAAACGTCCAGAAATGTTTGAAGCTACTGACTGATTGAAAGGAGCTGGCATCTCACTCTCTTTGAATCTTCTTTATCATGCTAGAATTAGCAGGAAAAAGCAAAACATTTCAGAATTGCACCTTGCAATGTGGAGATATTACTGTTTGTGCATTTACAATATTCATTGATTTTTGCCATTGAAAAACATCATGTTATTCATATACCAGAAATGTTTGAAGCTACTGACTGAATGAAAAGAGCTGGCATCTCACTCTCTTTGAATCTTTTTTATCATGCTAAGAGGAGCAGGAAAAAGCAAAAAATTTCAGAATTGCACCTTGCAATGTGGAGATATTACTGTTTGTGCATTTACAATATTCATTGATTTTTGCCATTGAAAAACATCATGTTATTCATATACCAGAAATGTTTGAAGCTACTGACTGAATGAAAAGAGCTGGCATCTCACTCTCTTTGAATCTTCTTTATCATGCTAGGATTAGCAGGAAAAAGCAAAAAATTTCAGAATTGCACCTTGCAATGCGGAGAAATTACTGTTTGTGCATTTACAATATTCATTGATTTTTGCCATTGAAAAACGTCCAGAAATGTTTGAAGCTACTGACTGAATGAAAGGAGCTGGCATCTCACTCTCTTTGAATCTTCTTTATCATGCTAGGATTAGCAGGAAAAAGCAAAAAATTTCAGAATTGCACCTTGCAATGCGGAGAAATTACTGTTTGTGCATTTACAATATTCATTGATTTTTGCCATTGAAAAACGTCCAGAAATGTTTGAAGCTACTGACTGAATGAAAGGAGCTGGCATCTCACTCTCTTTGAATCTTCTTTATCATGCTAGGATTAGCAGGAAAAAGCAAAAAATTTCAGAATTGCACCTTGCAATGTGGAGATATTACTGTTTGTGCATTTACAATATTCATTGATTTTTGCCATTGAAAAACATCATGTTATTCATATACCAGAAATGTTTGAAGCTACTGACTGAATGAAAAGAGCTGGCATCTCACTCTCTTTGAATCTTCTTTATCATGCTAAGAGGAGCAGGAAAAAGCAAAAAATTTCAGAATTGCACCTTGCAATGTGGAGATATTACTGTTTGTGCATTTACAATATTCATTGATTTTTTGCCATTGAAAAACATCATGTTATTCATATACCAGAAATGTTTGAAGCTACTGACTGAATGAAAAGAGATGGCATCTCACTCTCTTTGAATCTTCTTTATCATGCTAAGAGGAGCAGGAAAAAGCAAAAAATTTCAGAATTGCACCTTGCAATGTGGAGATATTACTGTTTGTGCATTTACAATATTCATTGATTTTTGCCATTGAAAAACATCATGTTATTCATATACCAGAAATGTTTGAAGCTACTGACTGAATGAAAAGAGCTGGCATCTCACTCTCTTTGAATCTTCTTTATCATGCTAGGATTAGCAGGAAAAAGCAAAAAAATTCAGAATTGCACCTTGCAATGCGGAGATATTACTGTTTGTGCATTTACAATATTCATTGATTTTTGCCATTGAAAAACATCATGTTATTCATATACCAGAAATGTTTGAAGCTACTGACTGAATGAAAAGAGCTGGCATCTCACTCTCTTTGAATCTTCTTTATCATGCTAGGATTAGCAGGAAAAAGCAAAAAATTTCAGAATTGCACCTTGCAATGCGGAGATATTACTGTTTGTGCATTTACAATATTCATTGATTTTTGCCATTGAAAAACGTCCAGAAATGTTTGAAGTACTGACTGAATGAAAAGAGCTGGCATCTCACTCTCTTTGAATCTTCTTTATCATGCTAGGATTAGCAGGAAAAAGCAAAAAATTTCCGAATTGCACCTTGCAATGCGGAGATATTACTGTTTGTGCATTTACAATATTCATTGATTTTTGCCATTGAAAAACATCATGTTATTCATATACCAGAAATGTTTGAAGCTACTGACTGAATGAAAAGAGCTGGCATCTCACTCTCTTTGAATCTTCTTTATCATGCTAAGAGGAGCAGGAAAAACCAAAAAACTTCAGAATTGCACCTTGCAATGTGGAGATATTACTGTTTGTGCATTTACAATATTCATTGATTTTTGCCATTGAAAAACATCATGTTATTCATATACCAGAAATGTTTGAAGCTACTGACTGAATGAAAAGAGCTGGCATCTCACTCTCTTTGAATCTTCTTTATAATGCTAAGAGGAGCAGGAAAAAGCAAAAAATTTCAGAATTGCACCTTGCAATGCGGAGAAATTACTGTTTGTGCATTTACAATATTCATTGATTTTTGCCATTGAAAAACGTCCAGAAATGTTTGAAGCTACTGACTGAATGAAACGAGCTGGCATCTCACTCTCTTTGAATCTTCTTTATCATGCTAGGATTAGAAGGAAAAAGCAAAACATTTCAGAATTGCACCTTGCAATGCGGAGATATTACTGTTTGTGCATTTACAATATTCATTGATTTTTGCCATTGAAAAACGTCCAGAAATGTTTGAAGCTACTGACTGATTGAAAGGAGCTGGCATCTCACTCTCTTTGAATCTTCTTTATCATGCTAGAATTAGCAGGAAAAAGCAAAACATTTCAGAATTGCACCTTGCAATGTGGAGATATTACTGTTTGTGCATTTACAATATTCATTGATTTTTGCCATTGAAAAACATCATGTTATTCATATACCAGAAATGTTTGAAGCTACTGACTGAATGAAAAGAGCTGGCATCTCACTCTCTTTGAATCTTTTTTATCATGCTAAGAGGAGCAGGAAAAAGCAAAAAATTTCAGAATTGCACCTTGCAATGTGGAGATATTACTGTTTGTGCATTTACAATATTCATTGATTTTTGCCATTGAAAAACATCATGTTATTCATATACCAGAAATGTTTGAAGCTACTGACTGAATGAAAAGAGCTGGCATCTCACTCTCTTTGAATCTTCTTTATCATGCTATGATTAGCTGGAAAAAGCAAAAAATTTCAGAATTGCACCTTGCAATGCGGTGAAATTACTGTTTGTGCATTTACAATATTCATTGATTTTTGCCATTGAAAAACGTCCAGAAATGTTTGAAGCTACTGACTGAATGAAAGGAGCTGGCATCTCACTCTCTTTGAATCTTCTTTATCATGCTAGGATTAGCAGGAAAAAGCAAAAAATTTCAGAATTGCACCTTGCAATGTGGAGATATTACTGTTTGTGCATTTACAATATTCATTGATTTTTGCCAGTGAAAAACATCATGTTATTCATATACCAGAAATGTTTGAAGCTACTGACTGAATGAAAAGAGCTGGCATCTCACTCTCTTTGAATCTTCTTTATCATGCTAAGAGGAGCAGGAAAAAGCAAAAAATTTCAGAATTGCACCTTGCAATGTGGAGATATTACTGTTTGTGCATTTACAATATTCATTGATTTTTTGCCATTGAAAAACATCATGTTATTCATATACCAGAAATGTTTGAAGCTACTGACTGAATGAAAAGAGATGGCATCTCACTCTCTTTGAATCTTCTTTATCATGCTAAGAGGAGCAGGAAAAAGCAAAAAATTTCAGAATTGCACCTTGCAATGTGGAGATATTACTGTTTGTGCATTTACAATATTCATTGATTTTTGCCATTGAAAAACATCATGTTATTCATATACCAGAAATGTTTGAAGCTACTGACTGAATGAAAAGAGCTGGCATCTCACTCTCTTTGAATCTTCTTTATCATGCTAGGATTAGCAGGAAAAAGCAAAAAAATTCAGAATTGCACCTTGCAATGCGGAGATATTACTGTTTGTGCATTTACAATATTCATTGATTTTTGCCATTGAAAAACATCATGTTATTCATATACCAGAAATGTTTGAAGATACTGACTGAATGAAAAGAGCTGGCATCTCACTCTCTTTGAATCTTCTTTATCATGCTAGGATTAGCAGGAAAAAGCAAAAAATTTCAGAATTGCACCTTGCAATGCGGAGATATTACTGTTTGTGCATTTACAATATTCATTGATTTTTGCCATTGAAAAACGTCCAGAAATGTTTGAAGTACTGACTGAATGAAAAGAGCTGGCATCTCACTCTCTTTGAATCTTCTTTATCATGCTAGGATTAGCAGGAAAAAGCAAAAAATTTCCGAATTGCACCTTGCAATGCGGAGATATTACTGTTTGTGCATTTACAATATTCATTGATTTTTGCCATTGAAAAACATCATGTTATTCATATACCAGAAATGTTTGAAGCTACTGACTGAATGAAAAGAGCTGGCATCTCACTCTCTTTGAATCTTCTTTATCATGCTAAGAGGAGCAGGAAAAACCAAAAAACTTCAGAATTGCACCTTGCAATGTGGAGATATTACTGTTTGTGCATTTACAATATTCATTGATTTTTGCCATTGAAAAACATCATGTTATTCATATACCAGAAATGTTTGAAGCTACTGACTGAATGAAAAGAGCTGGCATCTCACTCTCTTTGAATCTTCTTTATAATGCTAAGAGGAGCAGGAAAAAGCAAAAAATTTCAGAATTGCACCTTGCAATGCGGAGAAATTACTGTTTGTGCATTTACAATATTCATTGATTTTTGCCATTGAAAAACGTCCAGAAATGTTTGAAGCTACTGACTGAATGAAACGAGCTGGCATCTCACTCTCTTTGAATCTTCTTTATCATGCTAGGATTAGAAGGAAAAAGCAAAAAATTTCAGAATTGCACCTTGCAATGCGGAGATATTACTGTTTGTGCATTTACAATATTCATTGATTTTTGCCATTGAAAAACGTCCAGAAATGTTTGAAGCTACTGACTGAATGAAAGGAGCTGGCATCTCACTCTCTTTGAATCTTCTTTATCATGGTAGGATTAGCAGGAAAAAGCAAAAAATTTCAGAATTGCACCTTGCAATGCGGAGATATTACTGTTTGTGCATTTACAATATTCATTGATTTTTGCCATTGAAAAACGTCCAGAAATGTTTGAAGCTACTGACTGAATGAAAAGAGCTGGCATCTCACTCTCTTTGAATCTTCTTTATCATGCTAGGATGAGCAGGAAAAAGCAAAAAATTTCAGAATTGCACCTTGCAATGCGGAGATATTACTGTTTGTGCATTTACAATATTCATTGATTTTTGCCATTGAAAAACGTCCAGAAATGTTTGAAGCTACTGACTGATTGAAAGGAGCTGGCATCTCACTCTCTTTGAATCTTCTTTATCATGCTAGAATTAGCAGGAAAAAGCAAAACATTTCAGAATTGCACCTTGCAATGTGGAGATATTACTGTTTGTGCATTTACAATATTCATTGATTTTTGCCATTGAAAAACATCATGTTATTCATATACCAGAAATGTTTGAAGCTACTGACTGAATGAAAAGAGCTGGCATCTCACTCTCTTTGAATCTTTTTTATCATGCTAAGAGGAGCAGGAAAAAGCAAAAAATTTCAGAATTGCACCTTGCAATGTGGAGATATTACTGTTTGTGCATTTACAATATTCATTGATTTTTGCCATTGAAAAACATCATGTTATTCATATACCAGAAATGTTTGAAGCTACTGACTGAATGAAAAGAGCTGGCATCTCACTCTCTTTGAATCTTCTTTATCATGCTATGATTAGCAGGAAAAAGCAAAAAATTTCAGAATTGCACCTTGCAATGCGGTGAAATTACTGTTTGTGCATTTACAATATTCATTGATTTTTGCCATTGAAAAACGTCCAGAAATGTTTGAAGCTACTGACTGAATGAAAGGAGCTGGCATCTCACTCTCTTTGAATCTTCTTTATCATGCTAGGATTAGCAGGAAAAAGCAAAAAATTTCAGAATTGCACCTTGCAATGCGGAGAAATTACTGTTTGTGCATTTACAATATTCATTGATTTTTGCCATTGAAAAACGTCCAGAAATGTTTGAAGCTACTGACTGAATGAAAGGAGCTGGCATCTCACTCTCTTTGAATCTTCTTTATCATGCTAGGATTAGCAGGAAAAAGCAAAAAATTTCAGAATTGCACCTTGCAATGTGGAGATATTACTGTTTGTGCATTTACAATATTCATTGATTTTTGCCATTGAAAAACATCATGTTATTCATATACCAGAAATGTTTGAAGCTACTGACTGAATGAAAAGAGCTGGCATCTCACTCTCTTTGAATCTTCTTTATCATGCTAGGATTAGCAGGAAAAAGCAAAAAATTTCAGAATTGCACCTTGCAGTGCGGAGAAATTACTGTTTGTGCATTTACAATATTCATTGATTTTTGCCATTGAAAAACGTCCAGAAATGTTTGAAGCTACTGACTGAATGAAAGGAGCTGGCATCTCACTCTCTTTGAATCTTCTTTATCATGCTAGGATTAGCAGGAAAAAGCAAAAAATTTCAGAATTGCACCTTGCAATGTGGAGATATTACTGTTTGTGCATTTACAATATTCATTGATTTTTGCCATTGAAAAACATCATGTTATTCATATACCAGAAATGTTTGAAGCTACTGACTGAATGAAAAGAGCTGGCATCTCACTCTCTTTGAATCTTCTTTATCATGCTAGGATTAGCAGGAAAAAGCAAAAAATTTCAGAATTGCACCTTGCAATGCGGAGATATTACTGTTTGTGCATTTACAATATTCATTGATTTTTGCCATTGAAAAACGTCCAGAAATGTTTGAAGCTACTGACTGAATGAAAAGAGCTGGCATCTCACTCTCTTTGAATCTTCTTTATCATGCTAGGATTAGCAGGAAAAAGCAAAACATTTCAGAATTGCACCTTGCAATGCGGAGATATTACTGTTTGTGCATTTACAATATTCATTGATTTTTGCCATTGAAAAACATCATGTTATTCATATACCAGAAATGTTTGAAGCTACTGACTGAATGAAAAGAGCTGGCATCTCACTCTCTTTGAATCTTCTTTATCATGCTAAGAGGAGCAGGAAAAACCA
Source organism: Phyllobates terribilis (assembly GCF_046119375.1). Lineage (NCBI taxonomy): Eukaryota > Metazoa > Chordata > Amphibia > Anura > Dendrobatidae > Phyllobates > Phyllobates terribilis. The sequence goes on from NW_027362856.1 coordinate 1,307,352, forward strand.
AAAAACTTCAGAATTGCACCTTGCAATGTGGAGATATTACTGTTTGTGCATTTACAATATTCATTGATTTTTGCCATTGAAAAACATCATGTTATTCATATACCAGAAATGTTTGAAGCTAATGACTGAATGAAAAGAGCTGGCACCTCACTCTCTTTGAATCTTCTTTATAATGCTAAGAGGAGCAGGAAAAAGCAAAAAATTTCAGAATTGCACCTTGCAATGCGGAGAAATTACTGTTTGTGCATTTACAATATTCATTGATTTTTGCCATTGAAAAACGTCCAGAAATGTTTGAAGCTACTGACTGAATGAAACGAGCTGGCATCTCACTCTCTTTGAATCTTCTTTATCATGCTAGGATTAGAAGGAAAAAGCAAAAAATTTCAGAATTGCACCTTGCAATGCGGAGATATTACTGTTTGTGCATTTACAATATTCATTGATTTTTGCCATTGAAAAATGTCCAGAAATGTTTGAAGCTACTGACTGAATGAAAGGAGCTGGCATCTCACTCTCTTTGAATCTTCTTTATCATGGTAGGATTAGCAGGAAAAAGCAAAAAATTTCAGAATTGCACCTTGCAATGCGGAGATATTACTGTTTCTGCATTTACAATATTCATTGATTTTTGCCATTGAAAAACGTCCAGAAATGTTTGAAGCTACTGACTGAATGAAAAGAGCTGGCATCTCACTCTCTTTGAATCTTCTTTATCATGCTAGGATGAGCAGGAAAAAGCAAAAAATTTCAGAATTGCACCTTGCAATGCGGAGATATTACTGTTTGTGCATTTACAATATTCATTGATTTTTGCCATTGAAAAACGTCCAGAAATGTTTGAAGCTACTGACTGAATGAAAGGAGCTGGCATCTCACTCTCTTTGAATCTTCTTTATCATGCTAGGATTAGCAGGAAAAAGCAAAAAATTTCAGAATTGCACCTTGCAATGCGGAGATATTACTGTTTGTGCATTTACAATATTCATTGATTTTTGCCATTGAAAAACGTCCAGAAATGTTTGAAGCTACTGACTGAATGAAAGGAGCTGGCATCTCACTCTCTTTGAATCTTCTTTATCATGCTAGGTTTAGCAGGAAAAAGCAAAAAATTTCAGAATTGCACCTTGCAATGCGGAGATATTACTGTTTGTGTATTTACAATATTCATTGATTTTTGCCATTGAAAAACGTCCAGAAATGTTTGAAGCTACTGACTGAATGAAAAGAGCTGGCATCTCACTCTCTTTGAATCTTCTTTATCATGCTAGGATTAGCAGGAAAAAGCAAAAAATTTCAGAATTGCACCTTGCAATGCGGAGATATTACTGTTTGTGCATTTACAATATTCATTGATTTTTGCCATTGAAAAACGTCCAGAAATGTTTGAAGCTACTGACTGAATGAAAAGAGCTGGCATCTCACTCTCTTTCAATCTTTTTTATCATGCTAGGATTAGCAGGAAAGAGCAAAAAATTTTAGAATTGCACCTTGCAATGCGGAGATATTACTGTTTGTGCATATACAATATTCATTGATTTTTGCCATTGAAAAACGTCCAGAAATGTTTGAAGCTACTGACTGAATGAAAGGAGCTGGCATCTCACTCTCTTTGAATCTTCTTTATCATGCTAGGATTAGCAGGAAAAAGCAAAAAATTTCAGAATTGCACCTTGCAATGCGGAGATATTACTGTTTGTGCATTTACAATATTCATTGATTTTTGCCATTGAAAAACGTCCAGAAATGTTTGAAGCTACTGACTGAATGAAAGGATCTGGCATCTCACTCTCTTTGAATCTTCTTTATCATGCTAGGATTAGCAGGAAAAAGAAAAAATTTCAGAATTGCACCTTGCAATGCGGAGATATTACTGTTTGTGCATTTACAATATTCATTGATTTTTGCCATTGAAAAACGTCCAGAAATGTTTGAAGCTACTGACTGAATGAAAAGAGCTGGCATCTCACTCTCTTTGAATCTTCTTTATCATGCTAGGATTAGCAGGAAAAAGCAAAAAATTTCAGAATTGCACCTTGCAATGCGGAGATATTACTGTTTGTGCAATTACAATATTCATTGATTTTTGCCATTGAAAAACGTCCAGAAATGTTTGAAGCTACTGACTGATTGAAAGGAGCTGGCATCTCACTCTCTTTGAATCTTCTTTATCATGCTAGAATTAGCAGGAAAAAGCAAAACATTTCAGAATTGCACCTTGCAATGTGGAGATATTACTGTTTGTGCATTTACAATATTCATTGATTTTTGCCATTGAAAAACATCATGTTATTCATATACCAGAAATGTTTGAAGCTACTGACTGAATGAAAAGAGCTGGCATCTCACTCTCTTTGAATCTTTTTTATCATGCTAAGAGGAGCAGGAAAAAGCAAAAAATTTCAGAATTGCACCTTGCAATGTGGAGATATTACTGTTTGTGCATTTACAATATTCATTGATTTTTGCCATTGAAAAACATCATGTTATTCATATACCAGAAATGTTTGAAGCTACTGACTGAATGAAAAGAGCTGGCATCTCACTCTCTTTGAATCTTCTTTATCATGCTAGGATTAGCAGGAAAAAGCAAAAAATTTCAGAATTGCACCTTGCAATGCGGAGAAATTACTGTTTGTGCATTTACAATATTCATTGATTTTTGCCATTGAAAAACGTCCAGAAATGTTTGAAGCTACTGACTGAATGAAAGGAGCTGGCATCTCACTCTCTTTGAATCTTCTTTATCATGCTAGGATTAGCAGGAAAAAGCAAAAAATTTCAGAATTGCACCTTGCAATGCGGAGAAATTACTGTTTGTGCATTTACAATATTCATTGATTTTTGCCATTGAAAAACGTCCAGAAATGTTTGAAGCTACTGACTGAATGAAAGGAGCTGGCATCTCACTCTCTTTGAATCTTCTTTATCATGCTAGGATTAGCAGGAAAAAGCAAAAAATTTCAGAATTGCACCTTGCAATGTGGAGATATTACTGTTTGTGCATTTACAATATTCATTGATTTTTGCCATTGAAAAACATCATGTTATTCATATACCAGAAATGTTTGAAGCTACTGACTGAATGAAAAGAGCTGGCATCTCACTCTCTTTGAATCTTCTTTATCATGCTAGGATTAGCAGGAAAAAGCAAAAAATTTCAGAATTGCACCTTGCAGTGCGGAGAAATTACTGTTTGTGCATTTACAATATTCATTGATTTTTGCCATTGAAAAACGTCCAGAAATGTTTGAAGCTACTGACTGAATGAAAGGAGCTGGCATCTCACTCTCTTTGAATCTTCTTTATCATGCTAGGATTAGCAGGAAAAAGCAAAAAATTTCAGAATTGCACCTTGCAATGTGGAGATATTACTGTTTGTGCATTTACAATATTCATTGATTTTTGCCATTGAAAAACATCATGTTATTCATATACCAGAAATGTTTGAAGCTACTGACTGAATGAAAAGAGCTGGCATCTCACTCTCTTTGAATCTTCTTTATCATGCTAGGATTAGCAGGAAAAAGCAAAAAATTTCAGAATTGCACCTTGCAATGCGGAGATATTACTGTTTGTGCATTTACAATATTCATTGATTTTTGCCATTGAAAAACGTCCAGAAATGTTTGAAGCTACTGACTGAATGAAAAGAGCTGGCATCTCCCTCTCTTTGAATATTCTTTATCATGCTAGGATTAGCAGGAAAAAGCAAAACATTTCAGAATTGCACCTTGCAATGTGGAGATATTACTGTTTGTGCATTTACAATATTCATTGATTTTTGCCATTGAAAAATGTCCAGAAATGTTTGAAGCTACTGACTGAATGAAAAGAGCTGGCACCTCACTCTCTTTGAATCTTCTTTATCATGCTAGGATTAGCAGGAAAAAGCAAAAAATTTCAGAATTGCACCTTGCAATGCGGAGATATTACTGTTTGTGCATTTACAATATTCATTGATTTTTGCCATTGAAAAACATCATGTTATACATATACCAGAAATGTTTGAAGCTACTGACTGAATGAAAAGAGCTGGCATCTCACTCTCTTTGAATCTTCTTTATCATGCTAAGAGGAGCAGGAAAAAGCAAAAAATTTCAAAATTGCATCTTGCAATGCGGAGATATTACTGTTTGTGCATTTACAATATTCATTGATTTTTGCCATTGAAAAACGTCCAGAAATGTTTGAAGCTACTGACTGAATGAAAGGAGCTGGCATCTCACTCTCTTTGAATCTTCTTTATCATGCTAGGATTAGCAGGAAAAAGCAAAAAATTTCAGAATTGCACCTTGCAATGCGGAGAAATTACTGTTTGTGCATTTACAATATTCATTGATTTTTGCCATTGAAAAACATCATGTTATTCATATACCAGAAATGTTTGAAGCTACTGACTGAATGAAAAGAGCTGGCATCTCACTCTCTTTGAATCTTTTTTATCATGCTAGGATTAGCAGGAAAAAGCAAAAAATTTCAGAATTGCACCTTGCAATGCGGAGATATTACTGTTTGTGCATTTACAATATTCATTGATTTTTGCCATTCAAAAACGTCCAGAAATGTTTGAAGCTACTGACTGAATGAAAAGAGCTGGCATCTCACTCTCTTTGAATCTTCTTTATCATGCTAGGATTAGCAGGAAAAAGCAAAAAATTTCAGATTGCACCTTGCAATGCGGAGATATTACTGTTTGTGCATTTACAATATTCATTGATTTTTGCCATTGAAAAACATCATGTTATTCGTATACCAGAAATGTTTGAAGCTACTGACTGAATGAAATGAGCTGGCATCTCACTCTCTTTGAATCTTCTTTATCATGCTAAGAGGAGCAGGAAAAAGCAAAAAATTTCAGAATTTCACCTTCCAATGTGGAGATATTACTGTTTGTGCATTTACAATATTCATTGATTTTTGCCATTGAAAAACGTCATGTTATTCATATACCAGAAATGTTTGAAGCTACTGACTGAATGAAAAGAGCTGGCATCTCACTCTCTTTGAATCTTCTTTATCATGCTAGGATTAGCAGGAAAAAGCAAAAAATTTCAGAATTGCACCTTGCAATGCGGAGAAATTACTGTTTGTGCATTTACAATATTCATTGATTTTTGCCATTGAAAAACGTCCAGAAATGTTTGAAGCTACTGACTGAATGAAAGGAGCTGGCATCTCACTCTCTTTGAATCTTCTTTATCATGCTAGGATTAGCAGGAAAAAGCAAAAAATTTCAGAATTGCACCTTGCAATGCGGAGAAATTACTGTTTGTGCATTTACAATATTCATTGATTTTTGCCATTGAAAAACGTCCAGAAATGTTTGAAGCTACTGACTGAATGAAAGGAGCTGGCATCTCACTCTCTTTGAATCTTCTTTATCATGCTAGGATTAGCAGGAAAAAGCAAAAAATTTCAGAATTGCACCTTGCAATGTGGAGATATTACTGTTTGTGCATTTACAATATTCATTGATTTTTGCCATTGAAAAACATCATGTTATTCATATACCAGAAATGTTTGAAGCTACTGACTGAATGAAAAGAGCTGGCATCTCACTCTCTTTGAATCTTCTTTATCATGCTAGGATTAGCAGGAAAAAGCAAAAAATTTCAGAATTGCACCTTGCAATGCGGAGAAATTACTGTTTGTGCATTTACAATATTCATTGATTTTTGCCATTGAAAAACGTCCAGAAATGTTTGAAGCTACTGACTGAATGAAAGGAGCTGGCATCTCACTCTCTTTGAATCTTCTTTATCATGCTAGGATTAGCAGGAAAAAGCAAAAAATTTCAGAATTGCACCTTGCAATGTGGAGATATTACTGTTTGTGCATTTACAATATTCATTGATTTTTGCCATTGAAAAACATCATGTTATTCATATACCAGAAATGTTTGAAGCAACTGACTGAATGAAAAGAGCTGGCATCTCACTCTCTTTGAATCTTCTTTATCATGCTAGGATTAGCAGGAAAAAGCAAAAAATTTCAGAATTGCACCTTGCAATGCGGAGATATTACTGTTTGTGCATTTACAATATTCATTGATTTTTGCCATTGAAAAACGTCCAGAAATGTTTGAAGCTACTGACTGAATGAAAAGAGCTGGCATCGCACTCTCTTTGAATCTTCTTTATCATGCTAGGATTAGCAGGAAAAAGCAAAAAATTTCAGAATTGCACCTTGCAATGTGGAGATATTACTGTTTGTGCATTTACAATATTCATTGATTTTTGCCATTGAAAAACGTCCAGAAATGTTTGAAGCTACTGACTGAATGAAAAGAGCTGGCATCTCACTCTCTTTGAATCTTCTTTATCATGCTAGGATTAGCAGGAAAAAGCAAAAAATTTCAGAATTGCACCTTGCAATGCGGAGATATTACTGTTTGTGCATTTACAATATTCATTGATTTTTGCCATTGAAAAACATCATGTTATTCATATACCAGAAATGTTTGAAGCTACTGACTGAATGAAAAGAGCTGGCATCTCACTCTCTTTGAATCTTCTTTATCATGCTAAGAGGAGCAGGAAAAAGCAAAAAATTTCAGAATTGCATCGTGCAATGCGGAGATATTACTGTTTGTGCATTTACAATATTCATTGATTTTTGCCATTGAAAAACGTCCAGAAATGTTTGAAGCTACTGACTGAATGAAAGGAGCTGGCATCTCACTCTCTTTGAATCTTCTTTATCATGCTAGGATTAGCAGGAAATAGCAAAAAATTTCAGAATTGCACCTTGCAATGCGGAGAAATTACTGTTTGTGCATTTACAATATTCATTGATTTTTGCCATTGAAAAACATCATGTTATTCATATACCAGAAATGTTTGAAGCTACTGACTGAATGAAAAGAGCTGGCATCTCACTCTCTTTGAATCTTCTTTATCATGCTAGGATTAGCAGGAAAAAGCAAAAAATTTCAGAATTGCACCTTGCAATGCGGAGATATTACTGTTTGTGCATTTACAATATTCATTGTTTTTTGCCATTGAAAAACGTCCAGAAATGTTTGAAGCTACTGACTGAATGAAAAGAGCTGGCATCTCACTCTCTTTGAATCTTCTTTATCATGCTAGGATTAGCAGGAAAAAGCAAAAAATTTCAGATTGCACCTTGCAATGCGGAGATATTACTGTTTGTGCATTTACAATATTCATTGATTTTTGCCATTGAAAAACATCATGTTATTCGTATATCAGAAATGTTTGAAGCTACTGACTGAATGAAAAGAGCTGGCATCTCACTCTCTTTGAATCTTCTTTATCATGCTAAGAGGAGCAGGAAAAAGCAAAAAATTTCAGAATTTCACCTTGCAATGTGGAGATATTACTGTTTGTGCATTTACAATATTCATTGATTTTTGCCATTGAAAAACATCATGTTATTCATATACCAGAAATGTTTGAAGCTACTGACTGAATGAAAGGAGCTGGCATCTCACTCTCTTTGAATCTTCTTTATCATGCTAGGATTAGCAGGAAAAAGCAAAAAATTTCAGAATTGCACCTTGCAATGCGGAGAAATTACTGTTTGTGCATTTACAATATTCATTGATTTTTGCCATTGAAAAACGTCCAGAAATGTTTGAAGCTACTGACTGAATGAATTGAGCTGGCATCTCACTCTCTTTGAATCTTCTTTATCATGCTAGGATTAGCAGGAAAAAGCAAAAAATTTCAGAATTGCACCTTGCAATGTGGAGATATTACTGTTTGTGCATTTACAATATTCATTGATTTTTGCCATTGAAAAACATCATGTTATTCATATACCAGAAATGTTTGAAGCTACTGACTGAATGAAAAGAGCTGGCATCTCACTCTCTTTGAATCTTCTTTATCATGCTAGGATTAGCAGGAAAAAGCAAAAAATTTCAGAATTGCAACTTGCAATGCGGAGATATTACTGTTTGTGCATTTATAATATTCATTGATTTTTGCCATTGAAAAACGTCCAGAAATGTTTGAAGCTACTGACTGAATGAAAAGAGCTGGCATCTCACTCTCTTTGAATCTTCTTTATCATGCTAGGATTAGCAGGAAAAAGCAAAAAATTTCAGAATTGCACCTTGCAATGTGGAGATATTACTGTTTGTGCATTTACAATATTCATTGATTTTTGCCATTGAAAACATCATGTTATTCATATACCAGAAATGTTTGAAGCTACTGACTGAATGAAAAGAGCTGGCATCTCACTCTCTTTGAATCTTCTTTATCATGCTAAGAGGAGCAGGAAAAAGCAAAAAATTTCAGAATTGCATCGTGCAATGCGGAGATATTACTGTTTGTGCATTTACAATATTCATTGATTTTTGCCATTGAAAAACGTCCAGAAATGTTTGAAGCTACTGACTGAATGAAAGGAGCTGGCATCTCACTCTCTTTGAATCTTCTTTATCATGCTAGGATTAGCAGGAAAAAGCAAAAAATTTCAGAATTGCACCTTGCAATGCGGAGAAATTACTGTTTGTGCATTTACAATATTCATTGATTTTTGCCATTGAAAAACATCATGTTATTCATATACCAGAAATGTTTGAAGCTACTGACTGAATGAAAAGAGCTGGCATCTCACTCTCTTTGAATCTTTTTTATCATGCTAGGATTAGCAGGAAAAAGCAAAAAATTTCAGAATTGCACCTTGCAATGCGGAGATATTACTGTTTGTGCATTTACAATATTCATTGATTTTTGCCATTCAAAAACGTCCAGAAATGTTTGAAGCTACTGACTGAATGAAAAGAGCTGGCATCTCACTCTCTTTGAATCTTCTTTATCATGCTAGGATTAGCAGGAAAAAGCAAAAAATTTCAGATTGCACCTTGCAATGCGGAGATATTACTGTTTGTGCATTTACAATATTCATTGATTTTTGCCATTGAAAAGCATCATGTTATTCGTATACCAGAAATGTTTGAAGCTACTGACTGAATGAAAAGAGCTGGCATCTCACTCTCTTTGAATCTTCTTTATCATGCTAAGAGGAGCAGGAAAAAGCAAAAAATTTCAGAATTTCACCTTCCAATGTGGAGATATTACTGTTTGTGCATTTACAATATTCATTGATTTTTGCCATTGAAAAACGTCATGTTATTCATATACCAGAAATGTTTGAAGCTACTGACTGAATGAAAAGAGCTGGCATCTCACTCTCTTTGAATCTTCTTTATCATGCTAGGATTAGCAGGAAAAAGCAAAAAATTTCAGAACTGCACCTTGCAATGCGGAGAAATTACTGTTTGTGCATTTACAATATTCATTGATTTTTGCCATTGAAAAACGTCCAGAAATGTTTGAAGCTACTGACTGAATGAAAGGAGCTGGCATCTCACTCTCTTTGAATCTTCTTTATCATGCTAGGATTAGCAGGAAAAAGCAAAAAATTTCAGAATTGCACCTTGCAATGCGGAGAAATTACTGTTTGTGCATTTACAATATTCATTGATTTTTGCCATTGAAAAACGTCCAGAAATGTTTGAAGCTACTGACTGAATGAAAGGAGCTGGCATCTCACTCTCTTTGAATCTTCTTTATCATGCTAGGATTAGCAGGAAAAAGCAAAAAATTTCAGAATTGCACCTTGCAATGTGGAGATATTACTGTTTGTGCATTTACAATATTCATTGATTTTTGCCATTGAAAAACATCATGTTATTCATATACCAGAAATGTTTGAAGCTACTGACTGAATGAAAAGAGCTGGCATCTCACTCTCTTTGAATCTTCTTTATCATGCTAGGATTAGCAGGAAAAAGCAAAAAATTTCAGAATTGCACCTTGCAATGCGGAGAAATTACTGTTTGTGCATTTACAATATTCATTGATTTTTGCCATTGAAAAACGTCCAGAAATGTTTGAAGCTACTGACTGAATGAAAGGAGCTGGCATCTCACTCTCTTTGAATCTTCTTTATCATGCTAGGATTAGCAGGAAAAAGCAAAAAATTTCAGAATTGCACCTTGCAATGTGGAGATATTACTGTTTGTGCATTTACAATATTCATTGATTTTTGCCATTGAAAAACATCATGTTATTCATATACCAGAAATGTTTGAAGCAACTGACTGAATGAAAAGAGCTGGCATCTCACTCTCTTTGAATCTTCTTTATCATGCTAGGATTAGCAGGAAAAAGCAAAAAATTTCAGAATTGCACCTTGCAATGCGGAGATATTACTGTTTGTGCATTTACAATATTCATTGATTTTTGCCATTGAAAAACGTCCAGAAATGTTTGAAGCTACTGACTGAATGAAAAGAGCTGGCATCGCACTCTCTTTGAATCTTCTTTATCATGCTAGGATTAGCAGGAAAAAGCAAAAAATTTCAGAATTGCACCTTGCAATGTGGAGATATTACTGTTTGTGCATTTACAATATTCATTGATTTTTGCCATTGAAAAACGTCCAGAAATGTTTGAAGCTACTGACTGAATGAAAAGAGCTGGCATCTCACTCTCTTTGAATCTTCTTTATCATGCTAGGATTAGCAGGAAAAAGCAAAAAATTTCAGAATTGCACCTTGCAATGCGGAGATATTACTGTTTGTGCATTTACAATATTCATTGATTTTTGCCATTGAAAAACATCATGTTATTCATATACCAGAAATGTTTGAAGCTACTGACTGAATGAAAAGAGCTGGCATCTCACTCTCTTTGAATCTTCTTTATCATGCTAAGAGGAGCAGGAAAAAGCAAAAAATTTCAGAATTGCATCGTGCAATGCGGAGATATTACTGTTTGTGCATTTACAATATTCATTGATTTTTGCCATTGAAAAACGTCCAGAAATGTTTGAAGCTACTGACTGAATGAAAGGAGCTGGCATCTCACTCTCTTTGAATCTTCTTTATCATGCTAGGATTAGCAGGAAATAGCAAAAAATTTCAGAATTGCACCTTGCAATGCGGAGAAATTACTGTTTGTGCATTTACAATATTCATTGATTTTTGCCATTGAAAAACATCATGTTATTCATATACCAGAAATGTTTGAAGCTACTGACTGAATGAAAAGAGCTGGCATCTCACTCTCTTTGAATTTTCTTTATCATGCTAGGATTAGCAGGAAAAAGCAAAAAATTTCAGAATTGCACCTTGCAATGCGGAGATATTACTGTTTGTGCATTTACAATATTCATTGATTTTTGCCATTGAAAAACATCATGTTATTCGTATATCAGAAATGTTTGAAGCTACTGACTGAATGAAAAGAGCTGGCATCTCACTCTCTTTGAATCTTCTTTATCATGCTAAGAGGAGCAGGAAAAAGCAAAAAATTTCAGAATTTCACCTTGCAATGTGGAGATATTACTGTTTGTGCATTTACAATATTCATTGATTTTTGCCATTGAAAAACATCATGTTATTCATATACCAGAAATGTTTGAAGCTACTGACTGAATGAAAGGAGCTGGCATCTCACTCTCTTTGAATCTTCTTTATCATGCTAGGATTAGCAGGAAAAAGCAAAAAATTTCAGAATTGCACCTTGCAATGCGGAGAAATTACTGTTTGTGCATTTACAATATTCATTGATTTTTGCCATTGAAAAACGTCCAGAAATGTTTGAAGCTACTGACTGAATGAATTGAGCTGGCATCTCACTCTCTTTGAATCTTCTTTATCATGCTAGGATTAGCAGGAAAAAGCAAAAAATTTCAGAATTGCACCTTGCAATGTGGAGATATTACTGTTTGTGCATTTACAATATTCATTGATTTTTGCCATTGAAAAACATCATGTTATTCGTATATCAGAAATGTTTGAAGCTACTGACTGAATGAAAAGAGCTGGCATCTCACTCTCTTTGAATCTTCTTTATCATGCTAAGAGGAGCAGGAAAAAGCAAAAAATTTCAGAATTTCACCTTGCAATGTGGAGATATTACTGTTTGTGCATTTACAATATTCATTGATTTTTGCCATTGAAAAACATCATGTTATTCATATACCAGAAATGTTTGAAGCTACTGACTGAATGAAAGGAGCTGGCATCTCACTCTCTTTGAATCTTCTTTATCATGCTAGGATTAGCAGGAAAAAGCAAAAAATTTCAGAATTGCACCTTGCAATGCGGAGAAATTACTGTTTGTGCATTTACAATATTCATTGATTTTTGCCATTGAAAAACGTCCAGAAATGTTTGAAGCTACTGACTGAATGAATTGAGCTGGCATCTCACTCTCTTTGAATCTTCTTTATCATGCTAGGATTAGCAGGAAAAAGCAAAAAATTTCAGAATTGCACCTTGCAATGTGGAGATATTACTGTTTGTGCATTTACAATATTCATTGATTTTTGCCATTGAAAAACATCATGTTATTCATATACCAGAAATGTTTGAAGCTACTGACTGAATGAAAAGAGCTGGCATCTCACTCTCTTTGAATCTTCTTTATCATGCTAGGATTAGCAGGAAAAAGCAAAAAATTTCAGAATTGCAACTTGCAATGCGGAGATATTACTGTTTGTGCATTTATAATATTCATTGATTTTTGCCATTGAAAAACGTCCAGAAATGTTTGAAGCTACTGACTGAATGAAAAGAGCTGGCATCTCACTCTCTTTGAATCTTCTTTATCATGCTAGGATTAGCAGGAAAAAGCAAAAAATTTCAGAATTGCACCTTGCAATGTGGAGATATTACTGTTTGTGCATTTACAATATTCATTGATTTTTGCCATTGAAAACATCATGTTATTCATATACCAGAAATGTTTGAAGCTACTGACTGAATGAAAAGAGCTGGCATCTCACTCTCTTTGAATCTTCTTTATCATGCTAAGAGGAGCAGGAAAAAGCAAAAAATTTCAGAATTGCATCGTGCAATGCGGAGATATTACTGTTTGTGCATTTACAATATTCATTGATTTTTGCCATTGAAAAACGTCCAGAAATGTTTGAAGCTACTGACTGAATGAAAGGAGCTGGCATCTCACTCTCTTTGAATCTTCTTTATCATGCTAGGATTAGCAGGAAATAGCAAAAAATTTCAGAATTGCACCTTGCAATGCGGAGAAATTACTGTTTGTGCATTTACAATATTCATTGATTTTTGCCATTGAAAAACATCATGTTATTCATATACCAGAAATGTTTGAAGCTACTGACTGAATGAAAAGAGCTGGCATCTCACTCTCTTTGAATCTTCTTTATCATGCTAGGATTAGCAGGAAAAAGCAAAAAATTTCAGAATTGCACCTTGCAATGCGGAGATATTACTGTTTGTGCATTTACAATATTCATTGTTTTTTGCCATTGAAAAACGTCCAGAAATGTTTGAAGCTACTGACTGAATGAAAAGAGCTGGCATCTCACTCTCTTTGAATCTTCTTTATCATGCTAGGATTAGCAGGAAAAAGCAAAAAATTTCAGATTGCACCTTGCAATGCGGAGATATTACTGTTTGTGCATTTACAATATTCATTGATTTTTGCCATTGAAAAACATCATGTTATTCGTATATCAGAAATGTTTGAAGCTACTGACTGAATGAAAAGAGCTGGCATCTCACTCTCTTTGAATCTTCTTTATCATGCTAAGAGGAGCAGGAAAAAGCAAAAAATTTCAGAATTTCACCTTGCAATGTGGAGATATTACTGTTTGTGCATTTACAATATTCATTGATTTTTGCCATTGAAAAACATCATGTTATTCATATACCAGAAATGTTTGAAGCTACTGACTGAATGAAAAGAGCTGGCATCTCACTCTCTTTGAATCTTCTTTATCAAGCTAAGAGGAGCAGGAAAAAGCAAAAAATTTCAGAATTGCACCTTGCAATGCGGAGAAATTACTGTTTGTGCATTTACAATATTCATTGATTTTTGCCATTGAAAAACGTCCAGAAATGTTTGAAGCTACTGACTGAATGAAAGGAGCTGGCATCTCACTCTCTTTGAATCTTCTTTATCATGCTAGGATTAGCAGGAAAAAGCAAAAAATTTCAGAATTGCACCTTGCAATGCGGAGATATTACTGTTTGTGCATTTACAATATTCATTGATTTTTGCCATTGAAAAACGTCCAGAAATGTTTGAAGCTACTGACTGAATAAAAAGAGCTGGCATCTCACTCTCTTTGAATCTTCTTTATCATGCTAGGATTAGCAGGAAAAAGCAAAAAATTTCAGAATTGCACCTTGCAATGTGGAGATATTACTGTTTGTGCATTTACAATATTCATTGATTTTTGCCATTGAAAAACATCATGTTATTCATATACCAGAAATGTTTGAAGCTACTGACTGAATGAAAAGAGCTGGCATCTCACTCTCTTTGAATCTTCTTTATCATGCTAGGATTAGCAGGAAAAAGCAAAAAATTTCAGAATTGCACCTTGCAATGCGGAGAAATTACTGTTTGTGCATTTACAATATTCATTGATTTTTGCCATTGAAAAACGTCCAGAAATGTTTGAAGCTACTGACTGAATGAAAGGAGCTGGCATCTCACTCTCTTTGAATCTTCTTTATCATGCTAGGATTAGCAGGAAAAAGCAAAAAATTTCAGAATTGCACCTTGCAATGCGGAGAAATTACTGTTTGTGCATTTACAATATTCATTGATTTTTGCCATTGAAAAACGTCCAGAAATGTTTGAAGCTACTGACTGAATGAATTGAGCTGGCATCTCACTCTCTTTGAATCTTCTTTATCATGCTAGGATTAGCAGGAAAAAGCAAAAAATTTCAGAATTGCACCTTGCAATGTGGAGATATTACTGTTTGTGCATTTACAATATTCATTGATTTTTGCCATTGAAAAACATCATGTTATTCATATACCAGAAATGTTTGAAGCTACTGACTGAATGAAAAGAGCTGGCATCTCACTCTCTTTGAATCTTCTTTATCATGCTAGGATTAGCAGGAAAAAGCAAAAAATTTCAGAATTGCACCTTGCAATGCGGAGATATTACTGTTTGTGCATTTACAATATTCATTGATTTTTGCCATTGAAAAACATCCAGAAATGTTTGAAGCTACTGACTGAATGAAAGGAGCTGGCATCTCACTCTCTTTGAATCTTCTTTATCATGCTAGGATTAGCAGGAAAAAGCAAAAAATTTCAGAATTGCACCTTGCAATGCGGAGATATTACTGTTTGTGCATTTACAATATTCATTGATTTTTGCCATTGAAAAACGTCCAGAAATGTTTGAAGCTACTGACTGAATGAAAAGAGCTGGCATCTCACTCTCTTTGAATCTTCTTTATCATGCTAGGATTAGCAGGAAAAAGCAAAAAATTTCAGATTGCACCTTGCAATGCGGAGATATTACTGTTTGTGCATTTACAATATTCATTGATTTTTGCCATTGAAAAACATCATGTTATTCGTATATCAGAAATGTTTGAAGCTACTGACTGAATGAAAAGAGCTGGCATCTCACTCTCTTTGAATCTTCTTTATCATGCTAAGAGGAGCAGGAAAAAGCAAAAAATTTCAGAATTTCACCTTGCAATGTGGAGATATTACTGTTTGTGCATTTACAATATTCATTGATTTTTGCCATTGAAAAACATCATGTTATTCATATACCAGAAATGTTTGAAGCTACTGACTGAATGAAAAGAGCTGGCATCTCACTCTCTTTGAATCTTCTTTATCAAGCTAAGAGGAGCAGGAAAAAGCAAAAAATTTCAGAATTGCACCTTGCAATGCGGAGAAATTACTGTTTGTGCATTTACAATATTCATTGATTTTTGCCATTGAAAAACGTCCAGAAATGTTTGAAGCTACTGACTGAATGAAAGGAGCTGGCATCTCACTCTCTTTGAATCTTCTTTATCATGCTAGGATTAGCAGGAAAAAGCAAAAAATTTCAGAATTGCACCTTGCAATGCGGAGATATTACTGTTTGTGCATTTACAATATTCATTGATTTTTGCCATTGAAAAACGTCCAGAAATGTTTGAAGCTACTGACTGAATGAAAAGAGCTGGCATCTCACTCTCTTTGAATCTTCTTTATCATGCTAGGATTAGCAGGAAAAAGCAAAAAATTTCAGAATTGCACCTTGCAATGTGGAGATATTACTGTTTGTGCATTTACAATATTCATTGATTTTTGCCATTGAAAAACATCATGTTATTCATATACCAGAAATGTTTGAAGCTACTGACTGAATGAAAAGAGCTGGCATCTCACTCTCTTTGAATCTTCTTTATCATGCTAGGATTAGCAGGAAAAAGCAAAAAATTTCAGAATTGCACCTTGCAATGCGGAGAAATTACTGTTTGTGCATTTACAATATTCATTGATTTTTGCCATTGAAAAACGTCCAGAAATGTTTGAAGCTACTGACTGAGTGAAAGGAGCTGGCATCTCACTCTCTTTGAATCTTCTTTATCATGCTAGGATTAGCAGGAAAAAGCAAAAAATTTCAGAATTGCACCTTGCAATGCGGAGAAATTACTGTTTGTGCATTTACAATATTCATTGATTTTTGCCACTGAAAAACGTCCAGAAATGTTTGAAGCTACTGACTGAATGAATTGAGCTGGCATCTCACTCTCTTTGAATCTTCTTTATCATGCTAGGATTAGCAGGAAAAAGCAAAAAATTTCAGAATTGCACCTTGCAATGTGGAGATATTACTGTTTGTGCATTTACAATATTCATTGATTTTTGCCATTGAAAAACATCATGTTATTCATATACCAGAAATGTTTGAAGCTACTGACTGAATGAAAAGAGCTGGCATCTCACTCTCTTTGAATCTTCTTTATCATGCTAGGATTAGCAGGAAAAAGCAAAAAATTTCAGAATTGCACCTTGCAATGCGGAGATATTACTGTTTGTGCATTTACAATATTCATTGATTTTTGCCATTGAAAAACGTCCAGAAATGTTTGAAGCTACTGACTGAATGAAAGGAGCTGGCATCTCACTCTCTTTGAATCTTCTTTATCATGCTAGGATTAGCAGGAAAAAGCAAAAAATTTCAGAATTGCACCTTGCAATGCGGAGATATTACTGTTTGTGCATTTACAATATTCATTGATTTTTGCCATTGAAAAACGTCCAGAAATGTTTGAAGCTACTGACTGAATGAAAAGAGCTGGCATCTCACTCTCTTTGAATCTTCTTTATCATGCTAGGATTAGCAGGAAAAAGCAAAAAATTTCAGAATTGCACCTTGCAATGTGGAGATATTACTGTTTGTGCATTTACAATATTCATTGATTTTTGCCATTGAAAAACATCATGTTATTCATATACCAGAAATGTTTGAAGCTACTGACTGAATGAAAAGAGCTGGCATCTCACTCTCTTTGAATCTTCCTTATCATGCTAGGATTAGCAGGAAAAAGCAAAAAATTTCAGAATTGCACCTTGCAATGCGGAGAAATTACTGTTTGTGCATTTACAATATTCATTGATTTTTGCCATTGAAAAACGTCCAGAAATGTTTGAAGCTACTGACTGAATGAAAGGAGCTGGCATCTCACTCTCTTTGAATCTTCTTTATCATGCTAGGATTAGCAGGAAAAAGCAAAAAATTTCAGAATTGCACCTTGCAATGCGGAGATATTACTGTTTGTGCATTTACAATATTCATTGATTTTTGCCATTGAAAAACGTCCAGAAATGTTTGAAGCTACTGACTGAATGAAAGGAGCTGGCATCTCACTCTCTTTGAATCTTCTTTATCATGCTAGGATTAGCAGGAAAAAGCAAAAAATTTCAGAATTGCACCTTGCAATGCGGAGATATTACTGTTTGTGCATTTACAATATTCATTGATTTTTGCCATTGAAAAACGTCCAGAAATGTTTGAAGCTACTGACTGAATGAAAAGAGCTGGCATCTCACTCTCTTTGAATCTTCTTTATCATGCTAGCATTAGCAGGAAAAAGCAAAAAATTTCAGAATTGCACCTTGCAATGTGGAGATATTACTGTTTGTGCATTTACAATATTCATTGATTTTTGCCATTGAAAAACATCATGTTATTCATATACCAGAAATGTTTGAAGCTACTGACTGAATGAAAGGAGCTGGCATCTCACTCTCTTTGAATCTTCTTTATCATGCTAGGATTAGCAGGAAAAAGCAAAAAATTTCAGAATTGCACCTTGCAATGCGGAGAAATTACTGTTTGTGCATTTACAATATTCATTGATTTTTGCCCTTGAAAAACATCATGTTATTCATATACCAGAAATGTTTGAAGCTACTGACTGAATGAAAGGAGCTGGCATCTCACTCTCTTTGAATCTACTTTATCATGCTAGGATTAGCAGGAAAAAGCAAAAAATTTCAGAATTGCACCTTGCAATATGGAGATATTACTGTTTGTGCATTTACAATATTCATTGATTTTTGCCATTGAAAAACGTCCAGAAATGTTTGAAGCTACTGACTGAATGAAAGGAGCTGGCATCTCACTCTCTTTGAATCTTCTTTATCATGCTAGGATTAGCAGGAAAAAGCAAAAAATTTCAGAATTGCACCTTGCAATGCGGAGAAATTACTGTTTGTGCATTTACAATATTCATTGATTTTTGCCATTGAAAAACGTCCAGAAATGTTTGAAGCTACTGACTGAATGAAAAGAGCTGGCATCTCACTCTCTTTGAATCTTCTTTATCATGCTAGGATTAGCAGGAAAAAGCAAAAAATTTCAGAATTGCACCTTGCAATGCGGAGATATTACTGTTTGTGCATTTACAATATTCATTGATTTTTGCCATTGAAAAACGTCCAGAAATGTTTGAAGCTACTGACTGAATGAAAGGAGCTGGCATCTCACTCTCTTTGAATCTTCTTTATCATGCTAGGATTAGCAGGAAAAAGCAAAAAATTTCAGAATTGCACCTTGCAATGCGGAGATATTACTGTTTGTGCATTTACAATATTCATTGATTTTTGCCATTGAAAAACGTCCAGAAATGTTTGAAGCTACTGACTGAATGAAAGGAGCTGGCATCTCACTCTCTTTGAATCTTCTTTATCATGCTAGGATTAGCAGGAAAAAGCAAAAAATTTCAGAATTGCACCTTGCAATGCGGAGATATTACTGTTTGTGCATTTACAATATTCATTGATTTTTGCCATTGAAAAACATCATGTTATTCATATACCAGAAATGTTTGAAGCTACTGACTGAATGAAAAGAGCTGGCATCTCACTCTCCTTGAATCTTCTTTATCATGCTAGGATTAGCAGGAAAAAGCAAAAAATTTCAGAATTGCACCTTGCAATGCGGAGATATTACTGTTTGTGCATTTACAATATTCATTGATTTTTGCCATTGAAAAACATCATGTTATTCATATACCAGAAATGTTTGAAGCTACTGACTGAATGAAAAGAGCTGGCATCTCACTCTCTTTGAATCTTCTTTATCATGCTAAGAGGAGCAGGAAAAAGCAAAAAATTTCAGAATCGCACCTTGCATTGCGGAGATATTACTGTTTGTGCATTTACAATATTCATTGATTTTTGCCATTGAAAAACGTCCAGAAATGTTTGAAGCTACTGACTGAATGAAAAGAGCGGGCATCTCACTCGCTTTGAATCTTCTTTATCATGCTAGGATTAGCAGGAAAAAGCAAAAAATTTCAGAATTGCACCTTGCAATGCGGAGAAATTACTGTTTGTGCATTTACAATATTCATTGATTTTTGCCATTGAAAAACGTCCAGAAATGTTTGAAGCTACTGACTGAATGAAAAGACCTGGCATCTCACTCTCTTTGAATCTTCTTTATCATGCTAGGATTAGCAGGAAAAAGCAAAAAATTTCAGAATTGCACCTTGCAATGCGGAGATATTACTGTTTGTGCATTTACAATATTCATTGATTTTTGCCATTGAAAAACGTCCAGAAATGTTTGAAGCTACTGACTGAATGAAAAGAGCTGGCATCTCACTCTCTTTGAATCTTCTTTATCATGCTAGGATTAGCAGGAAAAAGCAAAAAATTTCAGAATTGCACCTTGCAATGCGGAGATATTACTGTTTGTGCATTTACAATATTCATTGATTTTTGCCATTGAAAAACATCATGTTATTCATATACGGGAAATGTTTGAAGCTACTGACTGAATGAAAAGAGCTGGCATCTCACTCTCTTTGAATCTTCTTTATCATGCTAGGATTAGCAGGAAAAAGCAAAAAATTTCAGAATTGCACCTTGCAATGCGGAGAAATTACTGTTTGTGCATTTACAATATTCATTGATTTTTGCCATTGAAAAACGTCCAGAAATGTTTGAAGCTACTGACTGAATGAAAGGAGCTGGCATCTCACTCTCTTTGAATCTTCTTTATCATGCTAGGATTAGCAGGAAAAAGCAAAAAATTTCAGAATTGCACCTTGCAATGTGGAGATATTACTGTTTGTGCATTTAC
Source organism: Phyllobates terribilis (assembly GCF_046119375.1). Taxonomy (NCBI): domain Eukaryota; kingdom Metazoa; phylum Chordata; class Amphibia; order Anura; family Dendrobatidae; genus Phyllobates; species Phyllobates terribilis. Next base: position 1,327,730 of record NW_027362856.1, read on the forward strand.
AATATTCATTGATTTTTGCCATTGAAAAACATCATGTTATTCATATACCAGAAATGTTTGAAGCTACTGACTGAATGAAAAGAGCTGGCATCTCACTCTCTTTGAATCTTCTTTATTATGCTAGGATTAGCAGGAAAAAGGAAAAAATTTCAGAATTGCACCTTGCAATGCGGAGATATTACTGTTTGTGCATTTACAATATTCATTGATTTTTGCCATTGAAAAACGTCCAGAAATGTTTGAAGCTACTGACTGAATGAAAAGAGCTGGCATCTCATTCTCTTTGAATCTTCTTTATCATGCTAGGATTAGCAGGAAAAAGCAAAAAATTTCAGAATTGCACCTTGCAATGTGGAGATATTACTGTTTGTGCATTTACAATATTCATTGATTTTTGCCATTGAAAAACATCATGTTATTCATATACCAGAAATGTTTGAAGCTACTGACTGAATGAAAAGAGCTGGCATCTCACTCTCTTTGAATCTTCTTTATCATGCTAAGAGGAGCAGGAAAAAGCAAAAAATTTCAGAATTGCACCTTGCAATGTGGAGATATTACTGTTTGTGCATTTACAATATTCATTGATTTTTGCCATTGAAAAACGTCCAGAAATGTTTGAAGCTACTGACTGAATGAAAGGAGCTGGCATCTCACTCTCTTTGAATCTTCTTTATCATGCTAGGATTAGCAGGAAAAAGCAAAAAATTTCAGAATTGCACCTTGCAATGCGGAGATATTACTGTTTGTGCATTTACAATATTCATTGATTTTTGCCATTGAAAAACGTCCAGAAATGTTTGAAGCTACTGACTGAATGAAAAGAGCTGGCATCTCACTCTCTTTGAATCTTCTTTATCATGCTAGGATTAGCAGGAAAAAGCAAAAAATTTCAGAATTGCACCTTGCAATGTGGAGATATTACTGTTTGTGCATGTACAATATTCATTGATTTTTGCCATTGAAAAACATCATGTTATTCATATACCAGAAATGTTTGAAGCTACTGACTGAATGAAAAGAGCTGGCATCTCACTCTCTTTGAATCTTCTTTATCATGCTAGGATTAGCAGGAAAAAGCAAAAAATTTCAGAATTGCACCTTGCAATGCGGAGAAATTACTGTTTGTGCATTTACAATATTCATTGATTTTTGCCATTGAAAAACGTCCAGAAATGTTTGAAGCTACTGACTGAATGAAAGGAGCAGGCATCTCACTCTCTTTGAATCTTCTTTATCATGCTAGGATTAGCAGGAAAAAGCAAAAAATTTCAGAATTGCACCTTGCAATGCGGAGATATTACTGTTTGTGCATTTACAATATTCATTGATTTTTGCCATTGAAAAACGTCCAGAAATGTTTGAAGCTACTGACTGAATGAAAAGAGCTGGCATCTCACTCTCTTTGAATCTTCTTTATCATGCTAGCATTAGCAGGAAAAAGCAAAAAATTTCAGAATTGCACCTTGCAATGTGGAGATATTACTGTTTGTGCATTTACAATATTCATTGATTTTTGCCATTGAAAAACATCATGTTATTCATATTCCAGAAATGTTTGAAGCTACTGACTGATTGAAAGGAGCTGGCATCTCACTCTCTTTGAATCTTCTTTATCATGCTAGGATTAGCAGGAAAAAGCAAAAAATTTCAGAATTGCACCTTGCAATGTGGAGATATTACTGTTTGTGCATTTACAATATTCATTGATTTTTGCCATTGAAAAACATCATGTTATTCATATACGGGAAATGTTTGAAGCTACTGACTGAATGAAAAGAGCTGGCATCTCACTCTCTTTGAATCTTCTTTATCATGCTAGGATTAGCAGGAAAAAGCAAAAAATTTCAGAATTGCACCTTGCAATGCGGAGAAATTACTGTTTGTGCATTTACAATATTCATTGATTTTTGCCATTGAAAAACGTCCAGAAATGTTTGAAGCTACTGACTGAATGAAAGGAGCTGGCATCTCACTCTCTTTGAATCTTCTTTATCATGCTAGGATTAGCAGGAAAAAGCAAAAAATTTCAGAATTGCACCTTGCAATGCGGAGAAATTACTGTTTGTGCATTTACAATATTCATTGATTTTTGCCATTGAAAAACGTCCAGAAATGTTTGAAGCTACTGACTGAATGAATTGAGCTGGCATCTCACTCTCTTTGAATCTTCTTTATCATGCTAGGATTAGCAGGAAAAAGCAAAAAATTTCAGAATTGCACCTTGCAATGTGGAGATATTACTGTTTGTGCATTTACAATATTCATTGATTTTTGCCATTGAAAAACATCATGTTATTCATATACCAGAAATGTTTGAAGCTACTGACTGAATGAAAAGAGCTGGCATCTCACTCTCTTTGAATCTTCTTTATCATGCTAGGATTAGCAGGAAAAAGCAAAAAATTTCAGAATTGCACCTTGCAATGCGGAGAAATTACTGTTTGTGCATTTACAATATTCATTGATTTTTGCCATTGAAAAACGTCCAGAAATGTTTGAAGCTACTGACTGAATGAAAAGAGCTGGCATCTCATTCTCTTTGAATCTTCTTTATCATGCTAGGATTAGCAGGAAAAAGCAAAAAATTTCAGAATTGCACCTTGCAATGTGGAGATATTACTGTTTGTGCATTTACAATATTCATTGATTTTTGCCATTGAAAAACATCATGTTATTCATATACCAGAAATGTTTGAAGCTACTGACTGAATGAAAAGAGCTGGCATCTCACTCTCTTTGAATCTTCTTTATCATGCTAAGAGGAGCAAGAAAAAGCAAAAAATTTCAGAATTGCACCTTGCAATGTGGAGATATTACTGTTTGTGCATTTACAATATTCATTGATTTTTGCCATTGAAAAACATCATGTTATTCATATACCAGAAATGTTTGAAGCTACTGACTGAATGAAAAGAGCTGGCATCTCACTCTCTTTGAATCTTCTTTATCATGCTAGGATTAGCAGGAAAAAGCAAAAAATTTCAGAATTGCACCTTGCAATGCGGAGATATTACTGTTTGTGCATTTACAATATTCATTGATTTTTGCCATTGAAAAACGTCCAGAAATGTTTGAAGCTACTGACTGAATGAAAGGAGCTGGCATCTCACTCTCTTTGAATCTTCTTTATCATGCTAGGATTAGCAGGAAAAAGCAAAAAATTTCAGAATTGCACCTTGCAATGCGGAGATATTACTGTTTGTGCATTTACAATATTCATTGATTTTTGCCATTGAAAAACGTCCAGAAATGTTTGAAGCTACTGACTGAATGAAAAGAGCTGGCATCTCACACTCTTTGAATCTTCTTTATCATGCTAGGATTAGCAGGAAAAAGCAAAAAATTTCAGAATTGCACCTTGCAATGTGGAGATATTACTGTTTGTGCATTTACAATATTCATTGATTTTTGCCATTGAAAAACATCATGTTATTCATATACCAGAAATGTTTGAAGCTACTGACTGAATGAAAAGAGCTGGCATCTCACTCTCTTTGAATCTTCTTTATCATGCTAGGATTAGCAGGAAAAAGCAAAAAATTTCAGAATTGCACCTTGCAATGCGGAGAAATTACTGTTTGTGCATTTACAATATTCATTGATTTTTGCCATTGAAAAACGTCCAGAAATGTTTGAAGCTACTGACTGAATGAAAGGAGCAGGCATCTCACTCTCTTTGAATCTTCTTTATCATGCTAGGATTAGCAGGAAAAAGCAAAAAATTTCAGAATTGCACCTTGCAATGCGGAGATATTACTGTTTGTGCATTTACAATATTCATTGATTTTTGCCATTGAAAAACGTCCAGAAATGTTTGAAGCTACTGACTGAATGAAAAGAGCTGGCATCTCACTCTCTTTGAATCTTCTTTATCATGCTAGCATTAGCAGGAAAAAGCAAAAAATTTCAGAATTGCACCTTGCAATGTGGAGATATTACTGTTTGTGCATTTACAATATTCATTGATTTTTGCCATTGAAAAACATCATGTTATTCATATACCAGAAATGTTTGAAGCTACTGACTGATTGAAAGGAGCTGGCATCTCACTCTCTTTGAATCTTCTTTATCATGCTAGGATTAGCAGGAAAAAGCAAAAAATTTCAGAATTGCACCTTGCAATGCGGAGAAATTACTGTTTGTGCATTTACAATATTCATTGATTTTTGCCCTTGAAAAACATCATGTTATTCATATACCAGAAATGTTTGAAGCTACTGACTGAATGAAAGGAGCTGGCATCTCACTCTCTTTGAATCTTCTTTATCATGCTAGGATTAGCAGGAAAAAGCAAAAAATTTCAGAATTGCACCTTGCAATATGGAGATATTACTGTTTGTGCATTTACAATATTCATTGATTTTTGCCATTGAAAAACGTCCAGAAATGTTTGAAGCTACTGACTGAATGAACGGAGCTGGCATCTCACTCTCTTTGAATCTTCTTTATCATGCTAGGATTAGCAGGAAAAAGCAAAAAATTTCAGAATTGCACCTTGCAATGTGGAGATATTACTGTTTGTGCATTTACAATATTCATTGATTTTTGCCATTGAAAAACGTCCAGAAATGTTTGAAGCTACTGACTGAATGAAAGGAGCTGGCATCTCACTCTCTTTGAATCTTCTTTATCATGCTAGGATTAGCAGGAAAAAGCAAAAAATTTCAGAATTGCACCTTGCAATGCGGAGAAATTACTGTTTGTGCATTTACAATATTCATTGATTTTTGCCATTGAAAAACGTCCAGAAATGTTTGAAGCTACTGACTGAATGAAAAGAGCTGGCATCTCACTCTCTTTGAATCTTCTTTATCATGCTAGGATTAGCAGGAAAAAGCAAAAAATTTCAGAATTGCACCTTGCAATGCGGAGATATTACTGTTTGTGCATTTACAATATTCATTGATTTTTGCCATTGAAAAACGTCCAGAAATGTTTGAAGCTACTGACTGAATGAAAGGAGCTGGCATCTCACTCTCTTTGAATCTTCTTTATCATGCTAGGATTAGCAGGAAAAAGCAAAAAATTTCAGAATTGCACCTTGCAATGCGGAGATATTACTGTTTGTGCATTTACAATATTCATTGATTTTTGCCATTGAAAAACGTCCAGAAATGTTTGAAGCTACTGACTGAATGAAAGGAGCTGGCATCTCACTCTCTTTGAATCTTCTTTATCATGCTAGGATTAGCAGGAAAAAGCAAAAAATTTCAGAATTGCACCTTGCAATGTGGAGATATTACTGTTTGTGCATTTACAATATTCATTGATTTTTGCCATTGAAAAACATCATGTTATTCATATACCAGAAATGTTTGAAGCTACTGACTGAATGAAAAGAGCTGGCATCTCACTCTCTTTGAATCTTCTTTATCATGCTAGGATTAGCAGGAAAAAGCAAAAAATTTCAGAATTGCACCTTGCAATGCGGAGATATTACTGTTTGTGCATTTACAATATTCATTGATTTTTGCCATTGAAAAACATCATGTTATTCATATACCAGAAATGTTTGAAGCTACTGACTGAATGAAAAGAGCTGGCATCTCACTCTCTTTGAATCTTCTTTATCATGCTAAGAGGAGCAGGAAAAAGCAAAAAATTTCAGAATTGCACCTTGCATTGCGGAGATATTACTGTTTGTGCATTTACAATATTCATTGATTTTTGCCATTGAAAAACGTCCAGAAATGTTTGAAGCTACTGACTGAATGAAAAGAGCGGGCATCTCACTCGCTTTGAATCTTCTTTATCATGCTAGGATTAGCAGGAAAAAGCAAAAAATTTCAGAATTGCACCTTGCAATGCGGAGAAATTACTGTTTGTGCATTTACAATATTCATTGATTTTTGCCATTGAAAAACGTCCAGAAATGTTTGAAGCTACTGACTGAATGAAAAGAGCTGGCATCTCACTCTCTTTGAATCTTCTTTATCATGCTAGGATTAGCAGGAAAAAGCAAAAAATTTCAGAATTGCACCTTGCAATGCGGAGATATTACTGTTTGTGCATTTACAATATTCATTGATTTTTGCCATTGAAAAACGTCCAGAAATGTTTGAAGCTACTGACTGAATGAAAAGAGCTGGCATCTCACTCTCTTTGAATCTTCTTTATCATGCTAGGATTAGCAGGAAAAAGCAAAAAATTTCAGAATTGCACCTTGCAATGCGGAGATATTACTGTTTGTGCATTTACAATATTCATTGATTTTTGCCATTGAAAAACGTCCAGAAATGTTTGAAGCTACTGACTGAATGAAAAGAGCTGGCATCTCACTCTCTTTGAATCTTCTTTATCATGCTAGGATTAGCAGGAAAAAGCAAAAAATTTCAGAATTGCACCTTGCAATGTGGAGATATTACTGTTTGTGCATTTACAATATTCATTGATTTTTGCCATTGAAAAACATCATGTTATTCATATACCAGAAATGTTTGAAGCTACTGACTGAATGAAAAGAGCTGGCATCTCACTCTCTTTGAATCTTCTTTATCATGCTAGGATTAGCAGGAAAAAGCAAAAAATTTCAGAATTGCACCTTGCAATGCGGAGATATTACTGTTTGTGCATTTACAATATTCATTGATTTTTGCCATTGAAAAACGTCCAGAAATGTTTGAAGCTACTGACTGAATGAAAAGAGCTGGCATCTCACTCTCTTTGAATCTTCTTTATCATGCTAGGATTAGCAGGAAAAAGCAAAAAATTTCAGAATTGCACCTTGCAATGCGGAGATATTACTGTTTGTGCATTTACAATATTCATTGATTTTTGCCATTGAAAAACGTCCAGAAATGTTTGAAGCTACTGACTGAATGAAAAGAGCTGGCATCTCACTCTCTTTGAATCTTCTTTATCATGCTAGGATTAGCAGGAAAAAGCAAAAAATTTCAGAATTGCACCTTGCAATGCGGAGATATTACTGTTTGTGCATTTACAATATTCATTGATTTTTGCCATTGAAAAACGTCCAGAAATGTTTGAAGCTACTGACTGAATGAAAAGAGCTGGCATCTCACTCTCTTTGAATCTTCTTTATCATGCTAGGATTAGCAGGAAAAAGCAAAAAATTTCAGAATTGCACCTTGCAATGCGGAGATATTACTGTTTGTGCAATTACAATATTCATTGATTTTTGCCATTGAAAAACGTCCAGAAATGTTTGAAGCTACTGACTGAATGAAAGGAGCTGGCATCTCACTCTCTTTGAATCTTCTTTATCATGCTAAGATTAGCAGGAAAAAGCAAAAAATTTCAGAATTGCACCTTGCAATGCGGAGATATAACTGTTTGTGCATTTACAATATTCATTGATTTTTGCCATTGAAAAACGTCCAGAAATGTTTGAAGCTACTGACTGAATGAAAAGAGCTGGCATCTCACTCTCTTTGAATCTTCTTTATCATGCTAGGATTAGCAGGAAAAAGCAAACAAATTCAGAATTGCACCTTGCAATGTGGAGATATTACTGTTTGTGCATTTACAATATTCATTGATTTTTGCCATTGAAAAACATCATGTTATTCATATACCAGAAATGTTTTAAGCTACTGACTGAATGAAAAGAGCTGGCATCTCACTCTCTTTGAATCTTCTTTATCATGCTAAGAGGAGCAGGAAAAAGCAAAAAATTTCAGAATTGCACCTTGCAATGTGCAGATATTACTGTTTGTGCATTTACAATATTCATTGATTTTTGCCATTGAAAAACGTCCAGAAATGTTTGAAGCTACTGACTGAATGAAAGGAGCTGGCATCTCACTCTCTTTGAATCTTCTTTATCATGCTAGGATTAGCAGGAAAAAGCAAAAAATTTCAGAATTGCACCTTGCAATGCGGAGAAATTATTGTTTGTGCATTTACAATATTCATTGATTTTTGCCATTGAAAAACGTCCAGAAATGTTTGAAGCTACTGACTGAATGAAAGGAGCTGGCATCTCACTCTCTTTGAATCTTCTTTATCATGCTAGGATTAGCAGGAAAAAGCAAAAAATTTCAGAATTGCACCTTGCAATGTGGAGATATTACTGTTTGTGCATTTACAATATTCATTGATTTTTGCCATTGAAAAACATCATGTTATTCATATACCAGAAATGTTTGAAGCTACTGACTGAATGAAAAGAGCTGGCATCTCACTCTCTTTGAATCTTCTTTATCATGCTAGGATTAGCAGGAAAAAGCAAAAAATTTCAGAATTGCACCTTGCAATGCGGAGATATTACTGTTTGTGCATTTACAATATTCATTGATTTTTGCCATTGAAAAACGTCCAGAAATGTTTGAAGCTACTGACTGAATGAAAAGAGCTGGCATCTCACTCTCTTTGAATCTTCTTTATCATGCTAGGATTAGCAGGAAAAAGCAAAAAATTTCAGAATTGCACCTTGCAATGCGGAGATATTACTGTTTGTGCATTTACAATATTCATTGATTTTTGCCATTGAAAAACGTCCAGAAATGTTTGAAGCTACTGACTGAATGAAAAGAGCTGGCATCTCACTCTCTTTGAATCTTCTTTATCATGCTAGGATTAGCAGGAAAAAGCAAAAAATTTCAGAATTGCACCTTGCAATGCGGAGATATTACTGTTTGTGCATTTACAATATTCATTGATTTTTGCCATTGAAAAACGTCCAGAAATGTTTGAAGCTACTGACTGAATGAAAAGAGCTGGCATCTCACTCTCTTTGAATCTTCTTTATCATGCTAGGATTAGCAGGAAAAAGCAAAAAATTTCAGAATTGCACCTTGCAATGCGGAGATATTACTGTTTGTGCAATTACAATATTCATTGATTTTTGCCATTGAAAAACGTCCAGAAATGTTTGAAGCTACTGACTGAATGAAAGGAGCTGGCATCTCACTCTCTTTGAATCTTCTTTATCATGCTAAGATTAGCAGGAAAAAGCAAAAAATTTCAGAATTGCACCTTGCAATGCGGAGATATTACTGTTTGTGCATTTACAATATTCATTGATTTTTGCCATTGAAAAACGTCCAGAAATGTTTGAAGCTACTGACTGAATGAAAGGAGCTGGCATCTCACTCTCTTTGAATCTTCTTTATCATGCTAGGATTAGCAGGAAAAAGCAAACAAATTCAGAATTGCACCTTGCAATGTGGAGATATTACTGTTTGTGCATTTACAATATTCATTGATTTTTGCCATTGAAAAACATCATGTTATTCATATACCAGAAATGTTTGAAGCTACTGACTGAATGAAAAGAGCTGGCATCTCACTCTCTTTGAATCTACTTTATCATGCTAAGAGGAGCAGGAAAAAGCAAAAAATTTCAGAATTGCACCTTGCAATGTGCAGATATTACTGTTTGTGCATTTACAATATTCATTGATTTTTGCCATTGAAAAACGTCCAGAAATGTTTGAAGCTACTGACTGAATGAAAGGAGCTGGCATCTCACTCTCTTTGAATCTTCTTTATCATGCTAGGATTAGCAGGAAAAAGCAAAAAATTTCGGAATTGCACCTTGCAATGCGGAGAAATTATTGTTTGTGCATTTACAATATTCATTGATTTTTGCCATTGAAAAACGTCCAGAAATGTTTGAAGCTACTGACTGAATGAAAGGAGCTGGCATCTCACTCTCTTTGAATCTTCTTTATCATGCTAGGATTAGCAGGAAAAAGCAAAAAATTTCAGAATTGCACCTTGCAATGTGGAGATATTACTGTTTGTGCATTTACAATATTCATTGATTTTTGCCATTGAAAAACATCATGTTATTCATATACCAGAAATGTTTGAAGCTACTGACTGAATGAAAAGAGCTGGCATCTCACTCTCTTTGAATCTTCTTTATCATGCTAGGATTAGCAGGAAAAAGCAAAAAATTTCAGAATTGCACCTTGCAATGCGGAGATATTACTGTTTGTGCATTTACAATATTCATTGATTTTTGCCATTGAAAAACGTCCAGAAATGTTTGAAGCTACTGACTGAATGAAAGGAGCTGGCATCTCACTCTCTTTGAATCTTCTTTATCATGCTAGGATTAGCAGGAAAAAGCAAAAAATTTCAGAATTGCACCTTGCAATGTGGAGATATTACTGTTTGTGCATTTACAATATTCATTGATTTTTGCCATTGAAAAACGTCCAGAAATGTTTGAAGCTACTGACTGAATGAAAGGAGCTGGCATCTCACTCTCTTTGAATCTTCTTTATCATGCTAGGATTAGCAGGAAAAAGCAAAAAATTTCAGAATTGCACCTTGCAATGCGGAGATATTACTGTTTGTGCATTTACAATATTCATTGATTTTTGCCATTGAAAAACGTCCAGAAATGTTTGAAGCTACTGACTGAATGAAAGGAGCTGGCATCTCACTCTCTTTGAATCTTCTTTATCATGCTAGGATTAGCAGGAAAAAGCAAAAAATTTCAGAATTGCACCTTGCAATGCGGAGATATTACTGTTTGTGCATTTACAATATTCATTGATTTTTGCCATTGAAAAACGTCCAGAAATGTTTGAAGCTACTGACTGAATGAAAAGAGCTGGCATCTCACTCTCTTTGAATCTTCTTTATCATGCTAGGATTAGCAGGAAAAAGCAAAAATTTCAGAATTGCACCTTGCAATGCGGAGATATTACTGTTTGTGCATTTACAATATTCATTGATTTTTGCCATTGAAAAACGTCCAGAAATGTTTGAAGCTACTGACTGAATGAAAGGAGCTGGCATCTCACTCTCTTTGAATCTTCTTTATCATGCTAGGATTAGCAGGAAAAAGCAAAAAATTTCAGAATTGCACCTTGCAATGCGGAGATATTACTGTTTGTGCATTTACAATATTCATTGATTTTTGCCATTGAAAAACGTCCAGAAATGTTTGAAGCTACTGACTGAATGAAAGGAGCTGGCATCTCACTCTCTTTGAATCTTCTTTATCATGCTAGGATTAGAAGGAAAAAGCAAAAAATTTCAGAATTGCACCTTGCAATGTGGAGATATTACTGTTTGTGCATTTACAATATTCATTGATTTTTGCCATTGAAAAACATCATGTTATTCATATACCAGAAATGTTTGAAGCTACTGACTGAATGAAAAGAGCTGGCATCTCACTCTCTTTGAATCTTCTTTATCATGCTAAGATTGGCAGGAAAAAGCAAAAAATTTCAGAATTGCACCTTGCAATGTGGAGATATTACTGTTTGTGCATTTACAATATTCATTGATTTTTGCCATTGAAAAACGTCCAGAAATGTTTGAAGCTACTGACTGAATGAAAGGAGCTGGCATCTCACTCTCTTTGAATCTTCTTTATCATGCTAGGATTAGCAGGAAAAAGCAAAAAATTTCAGAATTGCACCTTGCAATGTGGAGATATTACTGTTTGTGCATTTACAATATTCATTGATTTTTGCCATTGAAAAACATCATGTTATTCATATACCAGAAATGTTTGAAGCTACTGACTGAATGAAAAGAGCTGGCATCTCACTCTCTTTGAATCTTCTTTATCATGCTAGGATTAGCAGGAAAAAGCAAAAAATTTCAGAATTGCACCTTGCAATGCGGAGATATTACTGTTTGTGCATTTACAATATTCATTGATTTTTGCCATTGAAAAACGTCCAGAAATGTTTGAAGCTACTGACTGAATGAAAAGAGCTGGCATCTCACTCTCTTTGAATCTTCTTTATCATGCTAGGATTAGCAGGAAAAAGCAAAAAATTTCAGAATTGCACCTTGCAATGCGGAGATATTACTGTTTGTGCATTTACAATATTCATTGATTTTTGCCATTGAAAAACGTCCAGAAATGTTTGAAGCTACTGACTGAATGAAAAGAGCTGGCATTTCACTCTCTTTGAATCTTCTTTATCATGCTAGGATTAGCAGGAAAAAGCAAAAAATTTCAGAATTGCACCTTGCAATGCGGAGATATTACTGTTTGTGCATTTACAATATTCATTGATTTTTGCCATTGAAAAACGTCCAGAAATGTTTGAAGCTACTGACTGAATGAAAAGAGCTGGCATCTCACTCTCTTTGAATCTTCTTTATCATGCTAGGATTAGCAGGAAAAAGCAAAAAATTTCAGAATTGCACCTTGCAATGCGGAGATATTACTGTTTGTGCAATTACAATATTCATTGATTTTTGCCATTGAAAAACGTCCAGAAATGTTTGAAGCTACTGACTGAATGAAAGGAGCTGGCATCTCACTCTCTTTGAATCTTCTTTATCATGCTAAGATTAGCAGGAAAAAGCAAAAAATTTCAGAATTGCACCTTGCAATGCGGAGATATTACTGTTTGTGCATTTACAATATTCATTGATTTTTGCCATTGAAAAACGTCCAGAAATGTTTGAAGCTACTGACTGAATGAAAGGAGCTGGCATCTCACTCTCTTTGAATCTTCTTTATCATGCTAGGATTAGCAGGAAAAAGCAAACAAATTCAGAATTGCACCTTGCAATGTGGAGATATTACTGTTTGTGCATTTACAATATTCATTGATTTTTGCCATTGAAAAACATCATGTTATTCATATACCAGAAATGTTTGAAGCTACTGACTGAATGAAAAGAGCTGGCATCTCACTCTCTTTGAATCTACTTTATCATGCTAAGAGGAGCAGGAAAAAGCAAAAAATTTCAGAATTGCACCTTGCAATGTGCAGATATTACTGTTTGTGCATTTACAATATTCATTGATTTTTGCCATTGAAAAACGTCCAGAAATGTTTGAAGCTACTGACTGAATGAAAGGAGCTGGCATCTCACTCTCTTTGAATCTTCTTTATCATGCTAGGATTAGCAGGAAAAAGCAAAAAATTTCAGAATTGCACCTTGCAATGCGGAGAAATTATTGTTTGTGCATTTACAATATTCATTGATTTTTGCCATTGAAAAACGTCCAGAAATGTTTGAAGCTACTGACTGAATGAAAGGAGCTGGCATCTCACTCTCTTTGAATCTTCTTTATCATGCTAGGATTAGCAGGAAAAAGCAAAAAATTTCAGAATTGCACCTTGCAATGTGGAGATATTACTGTTTGTGCATTTACAATATTCATTGATTTTTGCCATTGAAAAACATCATGTTATTCATATACCAGAAATGTTTGAAGCTACTGACTGAATGAAAAGAGCTGGCATCTCACTCTCTTTGAATCTTCTTTATCATGCTAGGATTAGCAGGAAAAAGCAAAAAATTTCAGAATTGCACCTTGCAATGCGGAGATATTACTGTTTGTGCATTTACAATATTCATTGATTTTTGCCATTGAAAAACGTCCAGAAATGTTTGAAGCTACTGACTGAATGAAAGGAGCTGGCATCTCACTCTCTTTGAATCTTCTTTATCATGCTAGGATTAGCAGGAAAAAGCAAAAAATTTCAGAATTGCACCTTGCAATGTGGAGATATTACTGTTTGTGCATTTACAATATTCATTGATTTTTGCCATTGAAAAACGTCCAGAAATGTTTGAAGCTACTGACTGAATGAAAGGAGCTGGCATCTCACTCTCTTTGAATCTTCTTTATCATGCTAGGATTAGCAGGAAAAAGCAAAAAATTTCAGAATTGCACCTTGCAATGCGGAGATATTACTGTTTGTGCATTTACAATATTCATTGATTTTTGCCATTGAAAAACGTCCAGAAATGTTTGAAGCTACTGACTGAATGAAAGGAGCTGGCATCTCACTCTCTTTGAATCTTCTTTATCATGCTAGGATTAGCAGGAAAAAGCAAAAAATTTCAGAATTGCACCTTGCAATGCGGAGATATTACTGTTTGTGCATTTACAATATTCATTGATTTTTGCCATTGAAAAACGTCCAGAAATGTTTGAAGCTACTGACTGAATGAAAAGAGCTGGCATCTCACTCTCTTTGAATCTTCTTTATCATGCTAGGATTAGCAGGAAAAAGCAAAAATTTCAGAATTGCACCTTGCAATGCGGAGATATTACTGTTTGTGCATTTACAATATTCATTGATTTTTGCCATTGAAAAACGTCCAGAAATGTTTGAAGCTACTGACTGAATGAAAGGAGCTGGCATCTCACTCTCTTTGAATCTTCTTTATCATGCTAGGATTAGCAGGAAAAAGCAAAAAATTTCAGAATTGCACCTTGCAATGCGGAGATATTACTGTTTGTGCATTTACAATATTCATTGATTTTTGCCATTGAAAAACGTCCAGAAATGTTTGAAGCTACTGACTGAATGAAAGGAGCTGGCATCTCACTCTCTTTGAATCTTCTTTATCATGCTAGGATTAGAAGGAAAAAGCAAAAAATTTCAGAATTGCACCTTGCAATGTGGAGATATTACTGTTTGTGCATTTACAATATTCATTGATTTTTGCCATTGAAAAACATCATGTTATTCATATACCAGAAATGTTTGAAGCTACTGACTGAATGAAAAGAGCTGGCATCTCACTCTCTTTGAATCTTCTTTATCATGCTAAGATTGGCAGGAAAAAGCAAAAAATTTCAGAATTGCACCTTGCAATGTGGAGATATTACTGTTTGTGCATTTACAATATTCATTGATTTTTGCCATTGAAAAACGTCCAGAATTGTTTGAAGCTACTGACTGAATAAAAGGAGCTGGCATCTCACTCTCTTTGAATCTTCTTTATCATGCTAGGATTAGCAGGAAAAAGCAAAAAATTTCAGAATTTCACCTTGCAATGTGGAGATATTACTGTTTGTGCATTTACAATATTCATTGATTTTTGCCATTGAAAAACATCATGTTATTCATATACCAGAAATGTTTGAAGCTACTGACTGAATGAAAATAGCTGGCATCTCACTCTCTTTGAATCTTCTTTATCATGCTAGGATTAGCAGGAAAAAGCAAAAAATTTCAGAATTGCACCTTGCAATGCGGAGAAATTACTGTTTGTGCATTTACAATATTCATTGATTTTTGCCATTGAAAAACATCATGTTATTCATATACCAGAAATGTTTGAAGCTACTGACTGAATGAAAAGAGCTGGCATCTCACTCTCTTTGAATCTTCTTTATCATGCTAGGATTAGCAGGAAAAAGCAAAAAATTTCAGAATTGCACCTTGCAATGCGGAGATATTACTGTTTGTGCATTTACAATATTCATTGATTTTTGCCATTGAAAAACATCATGTTATTCATATACCAGAAATGTTTGAAGCTACTGACTGAATGAAAAGAGCTGGCATCTCACTCTCTTTGAATCTTCTTTATCATGCTAGGATTAGCAGGAAAAAGCAAAAAATTTCAGAATTGCCCCTTGCAATGCGGAGATATTACTGTTTGTGCATTTACAATATTCATTGATTTTTGCCATTGAAAAACGTCCAGAAATGTTTGAAGCTACTGACTGACTGAAAAGAGCTGGCATCTCACTCTCTTTGAATCTTCTTTATCATGCTAGGATTAGCAGGAAAAAGCAAAAAATTTCAGAATTGCACCTTGCAATGCGGAGAAATTACTGTTTGTGCATTTACAATATTCATTGATTTTTGCCATTGAAAAACGTCCAGAAATGTTTGAAGCTACTGACTGAATGAAAGGAGCTGGCATCTCACTCTCTTTGAATCTTCTTTATCATGCTAGGATTAGCAGGAAAAAGCAAAAAATTTCAGAATTGCACCTTGCAATGTGGAGATATTACTGTTTGTGCATTTACAATATTCATTGATTTTTGCCATTGAAAAACGTCCAGAAATGTTTGAAGCTACTGACTGAATGAAAAGAGCTGGCATCTCACTCTCTTTGAATCTTCTTTATCATGCTAGGATTAGCAGGAAAAAGCAAAAAATTTCAGAATTGCACCTTGCAATGTGGAGATATTACTGTTTGTGCATTTACAATATTCATTGATTTTTGCCATTGAAAAACATCATGTTATTCATATACCAGAAATGTTTGAAGCTACTGACGGAATGAAAAGAGCTGGCATCTCACTCTCTTTGAATCTTCTTTATCATGCTAGGATTAGCAGGAAAAAGCAAAAAATTTCAGAATTGCACCTTGCAATGCGGAGAAATTACTGTTTGTGCATTTACAATATTCATTGATTTTTGCCATTGAAAAACGTCCAGAAATGTTTGAAGCTACTGACTGAATGAAAAGAGCTGGCATCTCACTCTCTTTGAATCTTCTTTATCATGCTAGGATTAGCAGGAAAAAGCAAAAAATTTCAGAATTGCACCTTGCAATGCGGAGAAATTACTGTTTGTGCATTTACAATATTCATTGATTTTTGCCATTGAAAAACGTCCAGAAATGTTTGAAGCTACTGACTGAATGAAAAGAGCTGGCATCTCACTCTCTTTGAATCTTCTTTATCATGCTAGGATTAGCAGGAAAAAGCAAAAAATTTCAGAATTGCACCTTGCAATGCGGAGATATTACTGTTTGTGCATTTACAATATTCATTGATTTTTGCCATTGAAAAACGTCCAGAAATGTTTGAAGCTACTGACTGAATGAAAGGAGCTGGCATCTCACTCTCTTTGAATCTTCTTTATCATGCTAGGATTAGCAGGAAAAAGCAAAAAATTTCAGAATTGCACCTTGCAATGCGGAGATATTACTGTTTGTGCATTTACAATATTCATTGATTTTTGCCATTGAAAAACGTCCAGAAATGTTTGAAGCTACTGACTGAATGAAAGGAGCTGGCATCTCACTCTCTTTGAATCTTCTTTATCATGCTAGGATTAGCAGGAAAAAGCAAAAAATTTCAGAATTGCACCTTGCAATGCGGAGATATTACTGTTTGTGCATTTACAATATTCATTGATTTTTGCCATTGAAAAACGTCCAGAAATGTTTGAAGCTACTGACTGAATGAAAAGAGCTGGCATCTCACTCTCTTTGAATCTTCTTTATCATGCTAGGATTAGCAGGAAAAAGCAAAAATTTCAGAATTGCACCTTGCAATGCGGAGATATTACTGTTTGTGCATTTACAATATTCATTGATTTTTGCCATTGAAAAACGTCCAGAAATGTTTGAAGCTACTGACTGAATGAAAGGAGCTGGCATCTCACTCTCTTTGAATCTTCTTTATCATGCTAGGATTAGCAGGAAAAAGCAAAAAATTTCAGAATTGCACCTTGCAATGCGGAGATATTACTGTTTGTGCATTTACAATATTCATTGATTTTTGCCATTGAAAAACGTCCAGAAATGTTTGAAGCTACTGACTGAATGAAAGGAGCTGGCATCTCACTCTCTTTGAATCTTCTTTATCATGCTAGGATTAGAAGGAAAAAGCAAAAAATTTCAGAATTGCACCTTGCAATGTGGAGATATTACTGTTTGTGCATTTACAATATTCATTGATTTTTGCCATTGAAAAACATCATGTTATTCATATACCAGAAATGTTTGAAGCTACTGACTGAATGAAAAGAGCTGGCATCTCACTCTCTTTGAATCTTCTTTATCATGCTAAGATTGGCAGGAAAAAGCAAAAAATTTCAGAATTGCACCTTGCAATGTGGAGATATTACTGTTTGTGCATTTACAATATTCATTGATTTTTGCCATTGAAAAACGTCCAGAAATGTTTGAAGCTACTGACTGAATAGAAGGAGCTGGCATCTCACTCTCTTTGAATCTTCTTTATCATGCTAGGATTAGCAGGAAAAAGCAAAAAATTTCAGAATTTCACCTTGCAATGTGGAGCTATTACTGTTTGTGCATTTACAATATTCATTGATTTTTGCCATTGAAAAACATCATGTTATTCATATACCAGAAATGTTTGAAGCTACTGACTGAATGAAAATAGCTGGCATCTCACTCTCTTTGAATCTTCTTTATCATGCTAGGATTAGCAGGAAAAAGCAAAAAATTTCAGAATTGCACCTTGCAATGCGGAGAAATTACTGTTTGTGCATTTACAATATTCATTGATTTTTGCCATTGAAAAACATCATGTTATTCATATACCAGAAATGTTTGAAGCTACTGACTGAATGAAAAGAGCTGGCATCTCACTCTCTTTGAATCTTCTTTATCATGCTAGGATTAGCAGGAAAAAGCAAAAAATTTCAGAATTGCACCTTGCAATGCGGAGATATTACTGTTTGTGCATTTACAATATTCATTGATTTTTGCCATTGAAAAACATCATGTTATTCATATACCAGAAATGTTTGAAGCTACTGACTGAATGAAAAGAGCTGGCATCTCACTCTCTTTGAATCTTCTTTATCATGCTAGGATTAGCAGGAAAAAGCAAAAAATTTCAGAATTGCACCTTGCAATGCGGAGATATTACTGTTTGTGCATTTACAATATTCATTGATTTTTGCCATTGAAAAACGTCCAGAAATGTTTGAAGCTACTGACTGACTGAAAAGAGCTGGCATCTCACTCTCTTTGAATCTTCTTTATCATGCTAGGATTAGCAGGAAAAAGCAAAAAATTTCAGAATTGCACCTTGCAATGCGGAGAAATTACTGTTTGTGCATTTACAATATTCATTGATTTTTGCCATTGAAAAACGTCCAGAAATGTTTGAAGCTACTGACTGAATGAAAGGAGCTGGCATCTCACTCTCTTTGAATCTTCTTTATCATGCTAGGATTAGCAGGAAAAAGCAAAAAATTTCAGAATTGCACCTTGCAATGCGGAGATATTACTGTTTGTGCATTTACAATATTCATTGATTTTTGCCATTGAAAAACGTCCAGAAATGTTTGAAGCTACTGACTGAATGAAAAGAGCTGGCATCTCACTCTCTTTGAATCTTCTTTATCATGCTAGGATTAGCAGGAAAAAGCAAAAATTTCAGAATTGCACCTTGCAATGCGGAGATATTACTGTTTGTGCATTTACAATATTCATTGATTTTTGCCATTGAAAAACGTCCAGAAATGTTTGAAGCTACTGACTGAATGAAAGGAGCTGGCATCTCACTCTCTTTGAATCTTCTTTATCATGCTAGGATTAGCAGGAAAAAGCAAAAAATTTCAGAATTGCACCTTGCAATGCGGAGATATTACTGTTTGTGCATTTACAATATTCATTGATTTTTGCCATTGAAAAACGTCCAGAAATGTTTGAAGCTACTGACTGAATGAAAGGAGCTGGCATCTCACTCTCTTTGAATCTTCTTTATCATGCTAGGATTAGAAGGAAAAAGCAAAAAATTTCAGAATTGCACCTTGCAATGTGGAGATATTACTGTTTGTGCATTTACAATATTCATTGATTTTTGCCATTGAAAAACATCATGTTATTCATATACCAGAAATGTTTGAAGCTACTGACTGAATGAAAAGAGCTGGCATCTCACTCTCTTTGAATCTTCTTTATCATGCTAAGATTGGCAGGAAAAAGCAAAAAATTTCAGAATTGCACCTTGCAATGTGGAGATATTACTGTTTGTGCATTTACAATATTCATTGATTTTTGCCATTGAAAAACGTCCAGAAATGTTTGAAGCTACTGACTGAATAGAAGGAGCTGGCATCTCACTCTCTTTGAATCTTCTTTATCATGCTAGGATTAGCAGGAAAAAGCAAAAAATTTCAGAATTTCACCTTGCAATGTGGAGCTATTACTGTTTGTGCATTTACAATATTCATTGATTTTTGCCATTGAAAAACATCATGTTATTCATATACCAGAAATGTTTGAAGCTACTGACTGAATGAAAATAGCTGGCATCTCACTCTCTTTGAATCTTCTTTATCATGCTAGGATTAGCAGGAAAAAGCAAAAAATTTCAGAATTGCACCTTGCAATGCGGAGAAATTACTGTTTGTGCATTTACAATATTCATTGATTTTTGCCATTGAAAAACATCATGTTATTCATATACCAGAAATGTTTGAAGCTACTGACTGAATGAAAAGAGCTGGCATCTCACTCTCTTTGAATCTTCTTTATCATGCTAGGATTAGCAGGAAAAAGCAAAAAATTTCAGAATTGCACCTTGCAATGCGGAGATATTACTGTTTGTGCATTTACAATATTCATTGATTTTTGCCATTGAAAAACATCATGTTATTCATATACCAGAAATGTTTGAAGCTACTGACTGAATGAAAAGAGCTGGCATCTCACTCTCTTTGAATCTTCTTTATCATGCTAGGATTAGCAGGAAAAAGCAAAAAATTTCAGAATTGCACCTTGCAATGCGGAGATATTACTGTTTGTGCATTTACAATATTCATTGATTTTTGCCATTGAAAAACGTCCAGAAATGTTTGAAGCTACTGACTGACTGAAAAGAGCTGGCATCTCACTCTCTTTGAATCTTCTTTATCATGCTAGGATTAGCAGGAAAAAGCAAAAAATTTCAGAATTGCACCTTGCAATGCGGAGAAATTACTGTTTGTGCATTTACAATATTCATTGATTTTTGCCATTGAAAAACGTCCAGAAATGTTTGAAGCTACTGACTGAATGAAAGGAGCTGGCATCTCACTCTCTTTGAATCTTCTTTATCATGCTAGGATTAGCAGGAAAAAGCAAAAAATTTCAGAATTGCACCTTGCAATGTGGAGATATTACTGTTTGTGCATTTACAATATTCATTGATTTTTGCCATTGAAAAACGTCCAGAAATGTTTGAAGCTACTGACTGAATGAAAAGAGCTGGCATCTCACTCTCTTTGAATCTTCTTTATCATGCTAGGATTAGCAGGAAAAAGCAAAAAATTTCAGAATTGCACCTTGCAATGTGGAGATATTACTGTTTGTGCATTTACAATATTCATTGATTTTTGCCATTGAAAAACGTCCAGAAATGTTTGAAGCTACTGACTGAATGAAAGGAGCTGGCATCTCACTCTCTTTGAATCTTCTTTATCATGCTAGGATTAGCAGGAAAAAGCAAAAAATTTCAGAATTGCACCTTGCAATGTGGAGATATTACTGTTTGTGCATTTACAATATTCATTGATTTTTGCCATTGAAAAACATCATGTTATTCATATACCAGAAATGTTTGAAGCTACTGACGGAATGAAAAGAGCTGGCATCTCACTCTCTTTGAATCTTCTTTATCATGCTAGGATTAGCAGGAAAAAGCAAAAAATTTCAGAATTGCACCTTGCAATGCGGAGAAATTACTGTTTGTGCATTTACAATATTCATTGATTTTTGCCATTGAAAAACATCCAGAAATGTTTGAAGCTACTGACTGAATGAAAAGAGCTGGCATCTCACTCTCTTTGAATCTTCTTTATCATGCTAGGATTAGCAGGAAAAAGCAAAAAATTTCAGAATTGCACCTTGCAATGTGGAGATATTACTGTTTGTGCATTTACAATATTCATTGATTTTTGCCATTGAAAAACGTCCAGAAATGTTTGAAGCTACTGACTGAATGAAAAGAGCTGGCATCTCACTCTCTTTGAATCTTCTTTATCATGCTAGGATTAGCAGGAAAAAGCAAAAAATTTCAGAATTGCACCTTGCAATGCGGAGATATTACTGTTTGTGCATTTACAATATTCATTGATTTTTGCCATTGAAAAACGTCCAGAAATGTTTGAAGCTACTGACTGAATGAAAGGAGCTGGCATCTCACTCTCTTTGAATCTTCTTTATCATGCTAGGATTAGCAGGAAAAAGCAAAAAATTTCAGAATTGCACCTTGCAATGCGGAGATATTACTGTTTGTGCATTTACAATATTCATTGATTTTTGCCATTGAAAAACGTCCAGAAATGTTTGAAGCTACTGACTGAATGAAAAGAGCTGGCATCTCACTCTCTTTGAATCTTCTTTATCATGCTAGGATTAGCAGGAAAAAGCAAAAAATTTCAGAATTGCACCTTGCAATGTGGAGATATTACTGTTTGTGCATTTACAATATTCATTGATTTTTGCCATTGAAAAACGTCCAGAAATGTTTGAAGCTACTGACTGAATGAAAGGAGCTGGCATCTCACTCTCTTTGAATCTTCTTTATCATGCTAGGATTAGCAGGAAAAACCAAAAAATTTCAGAATTGCACCTTGCAATGCGGAGATATTACTGTTTGTGCATTTACAATATTCATTGATTTTTGCCTTTGAAAAACGTCCAGAAATGTTTGAAGCTACTAACTGAATGAAAGGAGCTGGCATCTCACTCTCTTTGAATCTTCTTTATCATGCTAGGATTAGCAGGAAAAAGCAAAAAATTTCAGAATTGCACCTTGCAATGTGGAGATATTTCTGTTTGTGCATTTACAATATTCATTGATTTTTGCCATTGAAAAACGTCCAGAAATGTTTGAAGCTACTGACTGAATGAAAGGAGCTGGCATCTCACTCTCTTTGAATCTTCTTTATCATGCTAGGATTAGCAGGAAAAAGCAAAAAATTTCAGAATTGCTCCTTGCAATGCGGAGATATTACTGTTTGTGCATTTACAATATTCATTGATTTTTGCCATTGAAAAACGTCCAGAAATGTTTGAAGCTACTGACTGAATGAAAGGAGCTGGCATCTCACTCTCTTTGAATCTTCTTTATCATGCTAGGATTAGCAGGAAAAAGCAAAAAATTTCAGAATTGCACCTTGCAATGCGGAGAAATTACTGTTTGTGCATTTACAATATTCATTGATTTTTGCCATTGAAAAACATCATGTTATTCATATACCAGAAATGTTTGAAGCTACTGACTGAATGAAAAGAGCTGGCATCTCACTCTCTTTGAATCTTCTTTATCATGCTAGGATTAGCAGGAAAAAGCAAAAAATTTCAGAATTGCACCTTGCAATGCGGAGATATTACTGTTTGTGCATTTACAATATTCATTGATTTTTGCCATTGAAAAACATCATGTTATTCATATACCAGAAATGTTTGAAGCTACTGACTGAATGAAAAGAGCTGGCATCTCACTCTCTTTGAATCTTCTTTATCATGCTAGGATTAGCAGGAAAAAGCAAAAAATTTCAGAATTGCCCCTTGCAATGCGGAGATATTACTGTTTGTGCATTTACAATATTCATTGATTTTTGCCATTGAAAAACGTCCAGAAATGTTTGAAGCTACTGACTGACTGAAAAGAGCTGGCATCTCACTCTCTTTGAATCTTCTTTATCATGCTAGGATTAGCAGGAAAAAGCAAAAAATTTCAGAATTGCACCTTGCAATGCGGAGAAATTACTGTTTGTGCATTTACAATATTCATTGATTTTTGCCATTGAAAAACGTCCAGAAATGTTTGAAGCTACTGACTGAATGAAAGGAGCTGGCATCTCACTCTCTTTGAATCTTCTTTATCATGCTAGGATTAGCAGGAAAAAGCAAAAAATTTCAGAATTGCACCTTGCAATGCGGAGAAATTACTGTTTGTGCATTTACAATATTCATTGATTTTTGCCATTGAAAAACGTCCAGAAATGTTTGAAGCTACTGACTGAATGAAAAGAGCTGGCATCTCACTCTCTTTGAATCTTCTTTATCATGCTAGGATTAGCAGGAAAAAGCAAAAAATTTCAGAATTGCACCTTGCAATGCGGAGATATTACTGTTTGTGCATTTACAATATTCATTGATTTTTGCCATTGAAAAACGTCCAGAAATGTTTGAAGCTACTGACTGAATGAAAGGAGCTGGCATCTCACTCTCTTTGAATCTTCTTTATCATGCTAGGATTAGCAGGAAAAAGCAAAAAATTTCAGAATTGCACCTTGCAATGCGGAGATATTACTGTTTGTGCATTTACAATATTCATTGATTTTTGCCATTGAAAAACGTCCAGAAATGTTTGAAGCTACTGACTGAATGAAAGGAGCTGGCATATCACTCTCTTTGAATCTTCTTTATCATGCTAGGATTAGCAGGAAAAAGCAAAAAATTTCAGAATTGCACCTTGCAATGCGGAGATATTACTGTTTGTGCATTTACAATATTCATTGATTTTTGCCATTGAAAAACATCATGTTATTCATATACCAGAAATGTTTGAAGCTACTGACTGAATGAAAAGAGCTGGCATCTCACTCTCTTTGAATCTTCTTTATCATGCTAGGATTAGCAGGAAAAAGCAAAAAATTTCAGAATTGCACCTTGCAATGCGGAGATATTACTGTTTGTGCATTTACAATATTCATTGATTTTTGCCATTGAAAAACATCATGTTATTCATATACCAGAAATGTTTGAAGCTACTGACTGAATGAAAAGAGCTGGCATCTCACTCTCTTTGAATCTTCTTTATCATGCTAAGAGGAGCAGGAAAAAGCAAAAAATTTCAGAATTGCACCTTGCATTGCGGAGATATTACTGTTTGTGCATTTACAATTTTCATTGATTTTTGCCATTGAAAAACGTCCAGAAATGTTTGAAGCTACTGACTGAATGAAAAGAGCGGGCATCTCACTCGCTTTGAATCTTCTTTATCATGCTAGGATTAGCAGGAAAAAGCAAAAAATTTCAGAATTGCACCTTGCAATGCGGAGAAATTACTGTTTGTGCATTTACAATATTCATTGATTTTTGCCATTGAAAAACGTCCAGAAATGTTTGAAGCTACTGACTGAATGAAAAGAGCTGGCATCTCACTCTCTTTGAATCTTCTTTATCATGCTAGGATTAGCAGGAAAAAGCAAAAAATTTCAGAATTGCACCTTGCAATGCGGAGATATTACTGTTTGTGCATTTACAATATTCATTGATTTTTGCCATTGAAAAACGTCCAGAAATGTTTGAAGCTACTGACTGAATGAAAAGAGCTGGCATCTCACTCTCTTTGAATCTTCTTTATCATGCTAGGATTAGCAGGAAAAAGCAAAAAATTTCAGAATTGCACCTTGCAATGCGGAGATATTACTGTTTGTGCATTTACAATATTCATTGATTTTTGCCATTGAAAAACGTCCAGAAATGTTTGAAGCTACTGACTGAATGAAAAGAGCTGGCATCTCACTCTCTTTGAATCTTCTTTATCATGCTAGGATTAGCAGGAAAAAGCAAAAAATTTCAGAATTGCACCTTGCAATGTGGAGATATTACTGTTTGTGCATTTACAATATTCATTGATTTTTGCCATTGAAAAACATCATGTTATTCATATACCAGAAATGTTTGAAGCTACTGACTGAATGAAAAGAGCTGGCATCTCACTCTCTTTGAATCTTCTTTATCATGCTAGGATTAGCAGGAAAAAGCAAAAAATTTCAGAATTGCACCTTGCAATGCGGAGATATTACTGTTTGTGCATTTACAATATTCATTGATTTTTGCCATTGAAAAACGTCCAGAAATGTTTGAAGCTACTGACTGAATGAAAAGAGCTGGCATCTCACTCTCTTTGAATCTTCTTTATCATGCTAGGATTAGCAGGAAAAAGCAAAAAATTTCAGAATTGCACCTTGCAGTGCGGAGATATTACTGTTTGTGCATTTACAATATTCATTGATTTTTGCCATTGAAAAACGTCCAGAAATGTTTGAAGCTACTGACTGAATGAAAAGAGCTGGCATCTCACTCTCTTTGAATCTTCTTTATCTTGCTAGGATTAGCAGGAAAAAGCAAAAAATTTCAGAATTGCACCTTGCAATGCGGAGATATTACTGTTTGTGCATTTACAATATTCATTGATTTTTGCCATTGAAAAACGTCCAGAAATGTTTGAAGCTACTGACTGAATGAAAAGAGCTGGCATCTCACTCTCTTTGAATCTTCTTTATCATGCTAGGATTAGCAGGAAAAAGCAAAAAATTTCAGAATTGCACCTTGCAATGCGGAGATATTACTGTTTGTGCAATTACAATATTCATTGATTTTTGCCATTGAAAAACGTCCAGAAATGTTTGAAGCTACTGACTGAATGAAAGGAGCTGGCATCTCACTCTCTTTGAATCTTCTTTATCATGCTAAGATTAGCAGGAAAAAGCAAAAAATTTCAGAATTGCACCTTGCAATGCGGAGATATTACTGTTTGTGCATTTACAATATTCATTGATTTTTGCCATTGAAAAACGTCCAGAAATGTTTGAAGCTACTGACTGAATGAAAGGAGCTGGCATCTCACTCTCTTTGAATCTTCTTTATCATGCTAGGATTAGCAGGAAAAAGCAAACAAATTCAGAATTGCACCTTGCAATGTGGAGATATTACTGTTTGTGCATTTACAATATTCATTGATTTTTGCCATTGAAAAACATCATGTTATTCATATACCAGAAATGTTTGAAGCTACTGACTGAATGAAAAGAGCTGGCATCTCACTCTCTTTGAATCTTCTTTATCATGCTAAGAGGAGCAGGAAAAAGCAAAAAATTTCAGAATTGCACCTTGCAATGTGGAGATATTACTGTTTGTGCATTTACAATATTCATTGATTTTTGCCATTGAAAAACGTCCAGAAATGTTTGAAGCTACTGACTGAATGAAAGGAGTTGGCATCTCACTCTCTTTGAATCTTCTTTATCATGCTAGGATTAGCAGGAAAAAGCAAAAAATTTCAGAATTGCACCTTGCAATGCGGAGAAATTATTGTTTGTGCATTTACAATATTCATTGATTTTTGCCATTGAAAAACGTCCAGAAATGTTTGAAGCTACTGACTGAATGAAAGGAGCTGGCATCTCACTCTCTTTGAATCTTCTTTATCATGCTAGGATTAGCAGGAAAAAGCAAAAAATTTCAGAATTGCACCTTGCAATGTGGAGATATTACTGTTTGTGCATTTACAATATTCATTGATTTTTGCCATTGAAAAACATCATGTTATTCATATACCAGAAATGTTTGAAGCTACTGACTGAATGAAAAGAGCTGGCATCTCACTCTCTTTGAATCTTCTTTATCATGCTAGGATTAGCAGGAAAAAGCAAAAAATTTCAGAATTGCACCTTGCAATGCGGAGATATTACTGTTTGTGCATTTACAATATTCATTGATTTTTGCCATTGAAAAACGTCCAGAAATGTTTGAAGCTACTGACTGAATGAAAGGAGCTGGCATCTCACTCTCTTTGAATCTTCTTTATCATGCTAGGATTAGCAGGAAAAAGCAAAAAATTTCAGAATTACACCTTGCAATGTGGAGATATTACTGTTTGTGCATTTACAATATTCATTGATTTTTGCCATTGAAAAACGTCCAGAAATGTTTGAAGCTACTGACTGAATGAAAGGAGCTGGCATCTCACTCTCTTTGAATCTTCTTTATCATGCTAGGATTAGCAGGAAAAAGCAAAAAATTTCAGAATTGCACCTTGCAATGCGGAGATATTACTGTTTGTGCATTTACAATATTCATTGATTTTTGCCATTGAAAAACGTCCAGAAATGTTTGAAGCTACTGACTGAATGAAAGGAGCTGGCATCTCACTCTCTTTGAATCTTCTTTATCATGCTAGGATTAGCAGGAAAAAGCAAAAAATTTCAGAATTGCACCTTGCAATGCGGAGATATTACTGTTTGTGCATTTACAATATTCATTGATTTTTGCCATTGAAAAACGTCCAGAAATGTTTGAAGCTACTGACTGAATGAAAAGAGCTGGCATCTCACTCTCTTTGAATCTTCTTTATCATGCTAGGATTAGCAGGAAAAAGCAAAAATTTCAGAATTGCACCTTGCAATGCGGAGATATTACTGTTTGTGCATTTACAATATTCATTGATTTTTGCCATTGAAAAACGTCCAGAAATGTTTGAAGCTACTGACTGAATGAAAGGAGCTGGCATCTCACTCTCTTTGAATCTTCTTTATCATGCTAGGATTAGCAGGAAAAAGCAAAAAATTTCAGAATTGCACCTTGCAATGCGGAGATATTACTGTTTGTGCATTTACAATATTCATTGATTTTTGCCATTGAAAAACGTCCAGAAATGTTTGAAGCTACTGACTGAATGAAAGGAGCTGGCATCTCACTCTCTTTGAATCTTCTTTATCATGCTAGGATTAGAAGGAAAAAGCAAAAAATTTCAGAATTGCACCTTGCAATGTGGAGATATTACTGTTTGTGCATTTACAATATTCATTGATTTTTGCCATTGAAAAACATCATGTTATTCATATACCAGAAATGTTTGAAGCTACTGACTGAATGAAAAGAGCTGGCATCTCACTCTCTTTGAATCTTCTTTATCATGCTAAGATTGGCAGGAAAAAGCAAAAAATTTCAGAATTGCACCTTGCAATGTGGAGATATTACTGTTTGTGCATTTACAATATTCATTGATTTTTGCCATTGAAAAACGTCCAGAAATGTTTGAAGCTACTGACTGAATAGAAGGAGCTGGCATCTCACTCTCTTTGAATCTTCTTTATCATGCTAGGATTAGCAGGAAAAAGCAAAAAATTTCAGAATTTCACCTTGCAATGTGGAGCTATTACTGTTTGTGCATTTACAATATTCATTGATTTTTGCCATTGAAAAACATCATGTTATTCATATACCAGAAATGTTTGAAGCTACTGACTGAATGAAAATAGCTGGCATCTCACTCTCTTTGAATCTTCTTTATCATGCTAGGATTAGCAGGAAAAAGCAAAAAATTTCAGAATTGCACCTTGCAATGCGGAGAAATTACTGTTTGTGCATTTACAATATTCATTGATTTTTGCCATTGAAAAACATCATGTTATTCATATACCAGAAATGTTTGAAGCTACTGACTGAATGAAAAGAGCTGGCATCTCACTCTCTTTGAATCTTCTTTATCATGCTAGGATTAGCAGGAAAAAGCAAAAAATTTCAGAATTGCACCTTGCAATGCGGAGATATTACTGTTTGTGCATTTACAATATTCATTGATTTTTGCCATTGAAAAACGTCCAGAAATGTTTGAAGCTACTGACTGAATGAAAGGAGCTGGCATCTCACTCTCTTTGAATCTTCTTTATCATGCTAGGATTAGCAGGAAAAAGCAAAAAATTTCAGAATTGCACCTTGCAATGCGGAGATATTACTGTTTGTGCATTTACAATATTCATTGATTTTTGCCATTGAAAAACGTCCAGAAATGTTTGAAGCTACTGACTGAATGAAAGGAGCTGGCATATCACTCTCTTTGAATCTTCTTTATCATGCTAGGATTAGCAGGAAAAAGCAAAAAATTTCAGAATTGCACCTTGCAATGCGGAGATATTACTGTTTGTGCATTTACAATATTCATTGATTTTTGCCATTGAAAAACATCATGTTATTCATATACCAGAAATGTTTGAAGCTACTGACTGAATGAAAAGAGCTGGCATCTCACTCTCTTTGAATCTTCTTTATCATGCTAGGATTAGCAGGAAAAAGCAAAAAATTTCAGAATTGCACCTTGCAATGCGGAGATATTACTGTTTGTGCATTTACAATATTCATTGATTTTTGCCATTGAAAAACATCATGTTATTCATATACCAGAAATGTTTGAAGCTACTGACTGAATGAAAAGAGCTGGCATCTCACTCTCTTTGAATCTTCTTTATCATGCTAAGAGGAGCAGGAAAAAGCAAAAAATTTCAGAATTGCACCTTGCATTGCGGAGATATTACTGTTTGTGCATTTACAATTTTCATTGATTTTTGCCATTGAAAAACGTCCAGAAATGTTTGAAGCTACTGACTGAATGAAAAGAGCGGGCATCTCACTCGCTTTGAATCTTCTTTATCATGCTAGGATTAGCAGGAAAAAGCAAAAAATTTCAGAATTGCACCTTGCAATGCGGAGAAATTACTGTTTGTGCATTTACAATATTCATTGATTTTTGCCATTGAAAAACGTCCAGAAATGTTTGAAGCTACTGACTGAATGAAAAGAGCTGGCATCTCACTCTCTTTGAATCTTCTTTATCATGCTAGGATTAGCAGGAAAAAGCAAAAAATTTCAGAATTGCACCTTGCAATGCGGAGATATTACTGTTTGTGCATTTACAATATTCATTGATTTTTGCCATTGAAAAACGTCCAGAAATGTTTGAAGCTACTGACTGAATGAAAAGAGCTGGCATCTCACTCTCTTTGAATCTTCTTTATCATGCTAGGATTAGCAGGAAAAAGCAAAAAATTTCAGAATTGCACCTTGCAATGCGGAGATATTACTGTTTGTGCATTTACAATATTCATTGATTTTTGCCATTGAAAAACGTCCAGAAATGTTTGAAGCTACTGACTGAATGAAAAGAGCTGGCATCTCACTCTCTTTGAATCTTCTTTATCATGCTAGGATTAGCAGGAAAAAGCAAAAAATTTCAGAATTGCACCTTGCAATGTGGAGATATTACTGTTTGTGCATTTACAATATTCATTGATTTTTGCCATTGAAAAACATCATGTTATTCATATACCAGAAATGTTTGAAGCTACTGACTGAATGAAAAGAGCTGGCATCTCACTCTCTTTGAATCTTCTTTATCATGCTAGGATTAGCAGGAAAAAGCAAAAAATTTCAGAATTGCACCTTGCAATGCGGAGATATTACTGTTTGTGCATTTACAATATTCATTGATTTTTGCCATTGAAAAACGTCCAGAAATGTTTGAAGCTACTGACTGAATGAAAAGAGCTGGCATCTCACTCTCTTTGAATCTTCTTTATCATGCTAGGATTAGCAGGAAAAAGCAAAAAATTTCAGAATTGCACCTTGCAATGCGGAGATATTACTGTTTGTGCAATTACAATATTCATTGATTTTTGCCATTGAAAAACGTCCAGAAATGTTTGAAGCTACTGACTGAATGAAAGGAGCTGGCATCTCACTCTCTTTGAATCTTCTTTATCATGCTAAGATTAGCAGGAAAAAGCAAAAAATTTCAGAATTGCACCTTGCAATGCGGAGATATTACTGTTTGTGCATTTACAATATTCATTGATTTTTGCCATTGAAAAACGTCCAGAAATGTTTGAAGCTACTGACTGAATGAAAGGAGCTGGCATCTCACTCTCTTTGAATCTTCTTTATCATGCTAGGATTAGCAGGAAAAAGCAAACAAATTCAGAATTGCACCTTGCAATGTGGAGATATTACTGTTTGTGCATTTACAATATTCATTGATTTTTGCCATTGAAAAACATCATGTTATTCATATACCAGAAATGTTTGAAGCTACTGACTGAATGAAAAGAGCTGGCATCTCACTCTCTTTGAATCTTCTTTATCATGCTAAGAGGAGCAGGAAAAAGCAAAAAATTTCAGAATTGCACCTTGCAATGTGGAGATATTACTGTTTGTGCATTTACAATATTCATTGATTTTTGTCATTGAAAAACGTCCAGAAATGTTTGAAGCTACTGACTGAATGAAAGGAGTTGGCATCTCACTCTCTTTGAATCTTCTTTATCATGCTAGGATTAGCAGGAAAAAGCAAAAAATTTCAGAATTGCACCTTGCAATGCGGAGAAATTATTGTTTGTGCATTTACAATATTCATTGATTTTTGCCATTGAAAAACGTCCAGAAATGTTTGAAGCTACTGACTGAATGAAAGGAGCTGGCATCTCACTCTCTTTGAATCTTCTTTATCATGCTAGGATTAGCAGGAAAAAGCAAAAAATTTCAGAATTGCACCTTGCAATGTGGAGATATTACTGTTTGTGCATTTACAATATTCATTGATTTTTGCCATTGAAAAACATCATGTTATTCATATACCAGAAATGTTTGAAGCTACTGACTGAATGAAAAGAGCTGGCATCTCACTCTCTTTGAATCTTCTTTATCATGCTAGGATTAGCAGGAAAAAGCAAAAAATTTCAGAATTGCACCTTGCAATGCGGAGATATTACTGTTTGTGCATTTACAATATTCATTGATTTTTGCCATTGAAAAACGTCCAGAAATGTTTGAAGCTACTGACTGAATGAAAGGAGCTGGCATCTCACTCTCTTTGAATCTTCTTTATCATGCTAGGATTAGCAGGAAAAAGCAAAAAATTTCAGAATTACACCTTGCAATGTGGAGATATTACTGTTTGTGCATTTACAATATTCATTGATTTTTGCCATTGAAAAACGTCCAGAAATGTTTGAAGCTACTGACTGAATGAAAGGAGCTGGCATCTCACTCTCTTTGAATCTTCTTTATCATGCTAGGATTAGCAGGAAAAAGCAAAAAATTTCAGAATTGCACCTTGCAATGCGGAGATATTACTGTTTGTGCATTTACAATATTCATTGATTTTTGCCATTGAAAAACGTCCAGAAATGTTTGAAGCTACTGACTGAATGAAAGGAGCTGGCATCTCACTCTCTTTGAATCTTCTTTATCATGCTAGGATTAGCAGGAAAAAGCAAAAAATTTCAGAATTGCACCTTGCAATGCGGAGATATTACTGTTTGTGCATTTACAATATTCATTGATTTTTGCCATTGAAAAACGTCCAGAAATGTTTGAAGCTACTGACTGAATGAAAAGAGCTGGCATCTCACTCTCTTTGAATCTTCTTTATCATGCTAGGATTAGCAGGAAAAAGCAAAAATTTCAGAATTGCACCTTGCAATGCGGAGATATTACTGTTTGTGCATTTACAATATTCATTGATTTTTGCCATTGAAAAACGTCCAGAAATGTTTGAAGCTACTGACTGAATGAAAGGAGCTGGCATCTCACTCTCTTTGAATCTTCTTTATCATGCTAGGATTAGCAGGAAAAAGCAAAAAATTTCAGAATTGCACCTTGCAATGCGGAGATATTACTGTTTGTGCATTTACAATATTCATTGATTTTTGCCATTGAAAAACGTCCAGAAATGTTTGAAGCTACTGACTGAATGAAAGGAGCTGGCATCTCACTCTCTTTGAATCTTCTTTATCATGCTAGGATTAGAAGGAAAAAGCAAAAAATTTCAGAATTGCACCTTGCAATGTGGAGATATTACTGTTTGTGCATTTACAATATTCATTGATTTTTGCCATTGAAAAACATCATGTTATTCATATACCAGAAATGTTTGAAGCTACTGACTGAATGAAAAGAGCTGGCATCTCACTCTCTTTGAATCTTCTTTATCATGCTAAGATTGGCAGGAAAAAGCAAAAAATTTCAGAATTGCACCTTGCAATGTGGAGATATTACTGTTTGTGCATTTACAATATTCATTGATTTTTGCCATTGAAAAACGTCCAGAAATGTTTGAAGCTACTGACTGAATAGAAGGAGCTGGCATCTCACTCTCTTTGAATCTTCTTTATCATGCTAGGATTAGCAGGAAAAAGCAAAAAATTTCAGAATTTCACCTTGCAATGTGGAGCTATTACTGTTTGTGCATTTACAATATTCATTGATTTTTGCCATTGAAAAACATCATGTTATTCATATACCAGAAATGTTTGAAGCTACTGACTGAATGAAAATAGCTGGCATCTCACTCTCTTTGAATCTTCTTTATCATGCTAGGATTAGCAGGAAAAAGCAAAAAATTTCAGAATTGCACCTTGCAATGCGGAGAAATTACTGTTTGTGCATTTACAATATTCATTGATTTTTGCCATTGAAAAACATCATGTTATTCATATACCAGAAATGTTTGAAGCTACTGACTGAATGAAAAGAGCTGGCATCTCACTCTCTTTGAATCTTCTTTATCATGCTAGGATTAGCAGGAAAAAGCAAAAAATTTCAGAATTGCACCTTGCAATGCGGAGATATTACTGTTTGTGCATTTACAATATTCATTGATTTTTGCCATTGAAAAACATCATGTTATTCATATACCAGAAATGTTTGAAGCTACTGACTGAATGAAAAGAGCTGGCATCTCACTCTCTTTGAATCTTCTTTATCATGCTAGGATTAGCAGGAAAAAGCAAAAAATTTCAGAATTGCACCTTGCAATGCGGAGATATTACTGTTTGTGCATTTACAATATTCATTGATTTTTGCCATTGAAAAACGTCCAGAAATGTTTGAAGCTACTGACTGACTGAAAAGAGCTGGCATCTCACTCTCTTTGAATCTTCTTTATCATGCTAGGATTAGCAGGAAAAAGCAAAAAATTTCAGAATTGCACCTTGCAATGCGGAGAAATTACTGTTTGTGCATTTACAATATTCATTGATTTTTGCCATTGAAAAACGTCCAGAAATGTTTGAAGCTACTGACTGAATGAAAGGAGCTGGCATCTCACTCTCTTTGACTCTTCTTTATCATGCTAGGATTAGCAGGAAAAAGCAAAAAATTTCAGAATTGCACCTTGCAATGTGGAGATATTACTGTTTGTGCATTTACAATATTCATTGATTTTTGCCATTGAAAAACGTCCAGAAATGTTTGAAGCTACTGACTGAATGAAAAGAGCTGGCATCTCACTCTCTTTGAATCTTCTTTATCATGCTAGGATTAGCAGGAAAAAGCAAAAAATTTCAGAATTGCACCTTGCAATGTGGAGATATTACTGTTTGTGCATTTACAATATTCATTGATTTTTGCCATTGAAAAACGTCCAGAAATGTTTGAAGCTACTGACTGAATGAAAGGAGCTGGCATCTCACTCTCTTTGAATCTTCTTTATCATGCTAGGATTAGCAGGAAAAAGCAAAAAATTTCAGAATTGCACCTTGCAATGTGGAGATATTACTGTTTGTGCATTTACAATATTCATTGATTTTTGCCATTGAAAAACATCATGTTATTCATATACCAGAAATGTTTGAAGCTACTGACGGAATGAAAAGAGCTGGCATCTCACTCTCTTTGAATCTTCTTTATCATGCTAGGATTAGCAGGAAAAAGCAAAAAATTTCAGAATTGCACCTTGCAATGCGGAGAAATTACTGTTTGTGCATTTACAATATTCATTGATTTTTGCCATTGAAAAACATCCAGAAATGTTTGAAGCTACTGACTGAATGAAAAGAGCTGGCATCTCACTCTCTTTGAATCTTCTTTATCATGCTAGGATTAGCAGGAAAAAGCAAAAAATTTCAGAATTGCACCTTGCAATGTGGAGATATTACTGTTTGTGCATTTACAATATTCATTGATTTTTGCCATTGAAAAACGTCCAGAAATGTTTGAAGCTACTGACTGAATGAAAAGAGCTGGCATCTCACTCTCTTTGAATCTTCTTTATCATGCTAGGATTAGCAGGAAAAAGCAAAAAATTTCAGAATTGCACCTTGCAATGTGGAGATATTACTGTTTGTGCATTTACAATATTCATTGATTTTTGCCATTGAAAAACGTCCAGAAATGTTTGAAGCTACTGACTGAATGAAAGGAGCTGGCATCTCACTCTCTTTGAATCTTCTTTATCATGCTAGGATTAGCAGGAAAAACCAAAAAATTTCAGAATTGCACCTTGCAATGCGGAGATATTACTGTTTGTGCATTTACAATATTCATTGATTTTTGCCTTTGAAAAACGTCCAGAAATGTTTGAAGCTACTAACTGAATGAAAGGAGCTGGCATCTCACTCTCTTTGAATCTTCTTTATCATGCTAGGATTAGCAGGAAAAAGCAAAAAATTTCAGAATTGCACCTTGCAATGTGGAGATATTTCTGTTTGTGCATTTACAATATTCATTGATTTTTGCCATTGAAAAACATCATGTTATTCATATACCAGAAATGTTTGAAGCTACTGACTGAATGAAAAGAGCTGGCATCTCACTCTCTTTGAATCTTCTTTATCATGCTAGGATTAGCAGGAAAAAGCAAAAAATTTCAGAATTGCACCTTGCAATGTGGAGATATTACTGTTTGTGCATTTACAATATTTATTGATATTTGCCATTGAAAAACGTCCAGAAATGTTTGAAGCTACTGACTGAATGAAAGGAGCTGGCATCTCACTCTCTTTGAATCTTCTTTATCATGCTAGGATTAGCAGGAAAAAGCAAAAAATTTCAGAATTGCACCTTGCAATGCGGAGAAATTACTGTTTGTGCATTTACAATATTCATTGATTTTTGCCATTGAAAAACATCATGTTATTCAAATACCAGAAATGTTTGAAGCTACTGACTGAATGAAAAGAGCTGGCATCTCACTCTCTTTGAATCTTCTTTATCATGCTAGGATTAGCAGGAAAAAGCAAAAAATTTCAGAATTGCACCTTGCAATGTGGAGATATTACTGTTTGTGCATTTACAATATTCATTGATTTTTGCCATTGAAAAACATCATGTTATTCATATACCAGAAATGTTTGAAGCTACTGACTGAATGAAAAGAGCTGGCATCTCACTCTCTTTGAATCTTCTTTATCATGCTAGGATTAGCAGGAAAAAGCAAAAAATTTCAGAATTGCACCTTGCAATGCGGAGATATTACTGTTTGTGTATTTACAATATTCATTGATTTTTGCCATTGAAAAACGTCCAGAAATGTTTGAAGCTACTGACTGAATGAAAAGAGCTGGCATCTCACTCTCTTTGAATCTTCTTTATCATGCTAAGATTAGCAGGAAAAAGCAAAAAATTTCAGAATTGCACCTTGCAATGTGGAGATAGTACTGTTTGTGCATTTACAATATTCATTGATTTTTGCCATTGAAAAACGTCCAGAAATGTTTGAAGCTACTGACTGAATGAAAGGAGCTGGCATCTCACTCTCTTTGAATCTTCTTTATCATGCTAGGATTAGCAGGAAAAAGCAAAAAATTTCAGAATTGCACCTTGCAATGCGGAGATATTACTGTTTGTGCATTTACAATATTCATTGATTTTTGCCTTTGAAAAACGTCCAGAAATGTTTGAAGCTACTGACTGAATGAAAGGAGCTGGCATCTCACTCTCTTTGAATCTTCTTTATCATGCTAGGATTAGCAGGAAAAAGCAAAAAATTTCAGAATTGCACCTTGCAATGTGGAGATATTACTGTTTGTGCATTAACAATATTCATTGATTTTTGCCATTGAAAAATGTCCAGAAATGTTTGAAGCTACTGACTGAATGAAAGGAGCTGGCATCTCACTCTCTTTGAATCTTCTTTATCATGCTAGGATTAGCAGGAAAAAGCAAAAAATTTCAGAATTGCACCTTGCAATGCGGAGATATTACTGTTTGTGCATTTACAATATTCATTGATTTTTGCCATTGAAAAACGTCCAGAAATGTTTGAAGCTACTGACTGAATGAAAGGAGCTGGCATCTCACTCTCTTTGAATCTTCTTTATCATGCTAGGATTAGCAGGAAAAAGCAAAAAATTTCAGAATTGCACCTTGCAATGTGGAGATATTACTGTTTGTGCATTTACAATATTCATTGATTTTTGCCATTGAAAAACGTCCAGAAATGTTTGAAGCTACTGACTGAATGAAAAGAGCTGGGATCTCACTCTCTTTGAATCTTCTTTATCATGCTAGGATTAGCAGGAAAAAGCAAAAAATTTCAGAATTGCACCTTGCAATGCGGAGAAATTACTGTTTGTGCATTTACAATATTCATTGATTTTTGCCATTGAAAAACATCATGTTATTCATATACCAGAAATGTTTGAAGCTACTGACTGAATGAAAAGAGCTGGCATCTCACTCTCTTTGAATCTTCTTTATCATGCTAGGATTAGCAGGAAAAAGCAAAAAATTTCAGAATTGCACCTTGCAATGTGGAGATATTACTGTTTGTGCATTTACAATATTCATTGATTTTTGCCATTGAAAAACATCATGTTATTCATATACCAGAAATGTTTGAAGCTACTGACTGAATGAAAAGAGCTGGCATCTCACTCTCTTTGAATCTTCTTTATCATGCTAGGATTAGCAGGAAAAAGCAAAAAAATTCAGAATTGCACCTTGCAATGTGGAGATAGTACTGTTTGTGCATTTACAATATTCATTGATTTTTGCCATTGAAAAACGTCCAGAAATGTTTGAAGCTACTGACTGAATGAAAGGAGCTGGCATCTCACTCTCTTTGAATCTTCTTTATCATGCTAGGATTAGCAGGAAAAAGCAAAAAATTTCAGAATTGCACCTTGCAATGCGGAGATATTACTGTTTGTGCATTTACAATATTCATTGATTTTTGCCTTTGAAAAACGTCCAGAAATGTTTGAAGCTACTGACTGAATGAAAGGAGCTGGCATCTCACTCTCTTTGAATCTTCTTTATCATGCTAGGATTAGCAGGAAAAAGCAAAAAATTTCAGAATTGCACCTTGCAATGTGGAGATATTACTGTTTGTGCATTAACAATATTCATTGATTTTTGCCATTGAAAAACGTCCAGAAATGTTTGAAGCTACTGACTGAATGAAAGGAGCTGGCATCTCACTCTCTTTGAATCTTCTTTATCATGCTAGGATTAGCAGGAAAAAGCAAAAAATTTCAGAATTGCACCTTGCAATGCGGAGATATTACTGTTTGTGCATTTACAATATTCATTGATTTTTGCCATTGAAAAACGTCCAGAAATGTTTGAAGCTACTGACTGAATGAAAGGAGCTGGCATCTCACTCTCTTTGAATCTTCTTTATCATGCTAGGATTAGCAGGAAAAAGCAAAAAATTTCAGAATTGCACCTTGCAATGTGGAGATATTACTGTTTGTGCATTTACAATATTCATTGATTTTTGCCATTGAAAAACGTCCAGAAATGTTTGAAGCTACTGACTGAATGAAAAGAGCTGGCATCTCACTCTCTTTGAATCTTCTTTATCATGCTAGGATTAGCAGGAAAAAGCAAAAAATTTCAGAATTGCACCTTGCAATGCGGAGAAATTACTGTTTGTGCATTTACAATATTCATTGATTTTTGCCATTGAAAAACATCATGTTATTCATATACCAGAAATGTTTGAAGCTACTGACTGAATGAAAAGAGCTGGCATCTCACTCTCTTTGAATCTTCTTTATCATGCTAGGATTAGCAGGAAAAAGCAAAAAATTTCAGAATTGCACCTTGCAATGTGGAGATATTACTGTTTGTGCATTTACAATATTCATTGATTTTTGCCATTGAAAAACATCATGTTATTCATATACCAGAAATGTTTGAAGCTACTGACTGAATGAAAAGAGCTGGCATCTCACTCTCTTTGAATCTTCTTTATCATGCTAGGATTAGCAGGAAAAAGCAAAAAATTTCAGAATTGCACCTTGCAATGTGGAGATATTACTGTTTGTGCATTTACAATATTCATTGATTTTTGCCATTGAAAAACGTCCAGAAATGTTTGAAGCTACTGACTGAATGAAAGGAGCTGGAATCTCACTCTCTTTGAATCTTCTTTATCATGCTAGGATTAGCAGGAAAAAGCAAAAAATTTCAGAATTGCACCTTGCAATGCGGAGATATTACTGTTTGTGCATTTACAATATTCATTGATTTTTGCCATTGAAAAACGTCCAGAAATGTTTGAAGCTACTGACTGAATGAAAAGAGCTGGCATCTCACTCTCTTTGAATCTTCTTTATCATGCTAGGATTAGCAGGAAAAAGCAAAAAATTTCAGAATTGCACCTTGCAATGTGGAGATAGTACTGTTTGTGCATTTACAATATTCATTGATTTTTGCCATTGAAAAACGTCCAGAAATGTTTGAAGCTACTGACTGAATGAAAGGAGCTGGCATCTCACTCTCTTTGAATCTTCTTTATCATGCTAGGATTAGCAGGAAAAAGCAAAAAATTTCAGAATTGCACCTTGCAATGCGGAGATATTACTGTTTGTGCATTTACAATATTCATTGATTTTTGCCTTTGAAAAACGTCCAGAAATATTTGAAGCTACTGACTGAATGAAAGGAGCTGGCATCTCACTCTCTTTGAATCTTCTTTATCATGCTAGGATTAGCAGGAAAAAGCAAAAAATTTCAGAATTGCACCTTGCAATGTGGAGATATTACTGTTTGTGCATTTACAATATTCATTGATTTTTGCCATTGAAAAACGTCCAGAAATGTTTGAAGCTACTGACTGAATGAAAGGAGCTGGCATCTCACTCTCTTTGAATCTTCTTTATCATGCTAGGATTAGCAGGAAAAAGCAAAAAATTTCAGAATTGCACCTTGCAATGCGGAGATATTACTGTTTGTGCATTTACAATATTCATTGATTTTTGCCATTGAAAAACGTCCAGAAATGTTTGAATCTACTGACTGAATGAAAGGAGCTGGCATCTCACTCTCTTTGAATCTTCTTTATCATGCTAGGATTAGCAGGAAAAAGCAAAAAATTTCAGAATTGCACCTTGCAATGTGGAGATATTACTGTTTGTGCATTTACAATATTCATTGATTTTTGCCATTGAAAAACGTCCAGAAATGTTTGAAGCTACTGACTGAATGAAAAGAGCTGGCATCTCACTCTCTTTGAATCTTCTTTATCATGCTAGGATTAGCAGGAAAAAGCAAAAAATTTCAGAATTGCACCTTGCAATGCGGAGAAATTACTGTTTGTGCATTTACAATATTCATTGATTTTTGCCATTGAAAAACATCATGTTATTCATATACCAAAAATGTTTGAAGCTACTGACTGAATGAAAAGAGCTGGCATCTCACTCTCTTTGAATGTTCTTTATCATGCTAGGATTAGCAGGAAAAAGCAAAAAATTTCAGAATTGCACCTTGCAATGTGGAGATATTACTGTTTGTGCATTTACAATATTCATTGATTTTTGCCATTGAAAAACATCATGTTATTCATATACCAGAAATGTTTGAAGCTACTGACTGAATGAAAAGAGCTGGCATCTCACTCTCTTTGAATCTTCTTTATCATGCTAGGATTAGCAGGAAAAAGTAAAAAATTTCAGAATTGCACCTTGCAATGTGGAGATATTACTGTTTGTGCATTTACAATATTCATTGATTTTTGCCATTGAAAAAAGTCCAGAAATGTTTGAAGCTACTGACTGAATGAAAGGAGCTGGCATCTCACTCTCTTTGAATCTTCTTTATCATGCTAGGATTAGCAGGAAAAAGCAAAAAATTTCAGAATTGCACCTTGCAATGCGGAGAAATTACTGTTTGTGCATTTACAATATTCATTGATTTTTGCCATTGAAAAACGTCCAGAAATGTTTGAAGCTACTGACTGAATGAAATTAGCTGGCATCTCACTCTCTTTGAATCTTCTTTATCATGCTAGCATTAGCAGGAAAAAGCAAAAAATTTCAGAATTGCACCTTGCAATGCGGAGATATTACTGTTTGTGCATTTACAATATTCATTGATTTTTGCCATTGAAAAACGTCCAGAAATGTTTGAAGCTACTGACTGAATGAAACGAGCTGGCATCTCACGCTCTTTGAATCTTCTTTATCATGCTAGGATTAGCAGGAAAAAGCAAAAAATTTCAGAATTGCACCTTGCAATGTGGAGATATTACTGTTTGTGCATTTACAATATTCATTGATTTTTGCCATTGAAAAACGTCCAGAAATGTTTGAAGCTACTGACTGAATGAAAGGAGCTGGCATCTCACTCTCTTTGAATCTTCTTTATCATGCTAGGATTAGCAGGAAAAAGCAAAAAATTTCAGAATTGCACCTTGCAATGCGGAGAAATTACTGTTTGTGCATTTACAATATTCATTGATTTTTGCCATTGAAAAACATCATGTTATTCATATACCAAAAATGTTTGAAGCTACTGACTGAATGAAAAGAGCTGGCATCTCACTCTCTTTGAATCTTCTTTATCATGCTAGGATTAGCAGGAAAAAGCAAAAAATTTCAGAATTGCACCTTGCAATGTGGAGATATTACTGTTTGTGCATTTACAATATTCATTGATTTTTGCCATTGAAAAACATCATGTTATTCATATACCAGAAATGTTTGAAGCTACTGACTGAATGAAAAGAGCTGGCATCTCACTCTCTTTGAATCTTCTTTATCATGCTAGGATTAGCAGGAAAAAGCAAAAAATGTCAGAATTGCACCTTGCAATGTGGAGATATTACTGTTTGTGCATTTACAATATTCATTGATTTTTGCCATTGAAAAAAGTCCAGAAATGTTTGAAGCTACTGACTGAATGAAAGGAGCTGGCATCTCACTCTCTTTGAATCTTCTTTATCATGCTAGGATTAGCAGGAAAAAGCAAAAAATTTCAGAATTGCACCTTGCAATGCGGAGAAATTACTGTTTGTGCATTTACAATATTCATTGATTTTTGCCATTGAAAAACGTCCAGAAATGTTTGAAGCTACTGACTGAATGAAATTAGCTGGCATCTCACTCTCTTTGAATCTTCTTTATCATGCTAGGATTAGCAGGAAAAAGCAAAAAATTTCAGAATTGCACCTTGCAATGCGGAGATATTACTGTTTGTGCATTTACAATATTCATTGATTTTTGCCATTGAAAAACGTCCAGAAATGTTTGAAGCTACTGACTGAATGAAACGAGCTGGCATCTCACGCTCTTTGAATCTTCTTTACCATGCTAGGATTAGCAGGAAAAAGCAAAAAATTTCAGAATTGCACCTTGCAATGCGGAGATATTACTGTTTGTGCATTTACAATATTCATTGATTTTTGCCATTGAAAAATGTCCAGAAATGTCTGAAGCTACTGACTGAATGAAAAGAGCTGGCCTCTCACTCTCTTTGAATCTTCTTTATCATGCTAGGATTAGCAGGAAAAAGCAAAAAATTTCAGAATTGCACCTTGCAATGTGGAGATATTACTGTTTGTGCATTTACAATATTCATTGATTTTTGCCATTGAAAAACGTCCAGAAATGTTTGAAGCTACTGACTGAATGAAAGGAGCTGGCATCTCACTCTCTTTGAATCTTCTTTATCATGCTAGGATTAGCAGGAAAAAGCAAAAAATTTCAGAATTGCACCTTGCAATGTGGAGATATTACTGTTTGTGCATTTACAATATTCATTGATTTTTGCCATTGAAAAACATCATGTTATTCATATACCAGAAATGTTTGAAGCTACTGACTGAATGAAAAGAGCTGGCATCTCACTCTCTTTGAATCTTCTTTATCATGCTAGGATTAGCAGGAAAAAGCAAAAAATTTCAGAATTGCACCTTGCAATGCGGAGAAATTACTGTTTGTGCATTTACAATATTCATTGATTTTTGCCATTGAAAAACGTCCAGAAATGTTTGAAGCT
The DNA here is from genome assembly GCF_046119375.1 of Phyllobates terribilis. Classification (NCBI taxonomy): domain Eukaryota; kingdom Metazoa; phylum Chordata; class Amphibia; order Anura; family Dendrobatidae; genus Phyllobates; species Phyllobates terribilis. Next base: position 1,370,654 of record NW_027362856.1, read on the forward strand.
ACTGACTGAATGAAAGGAGCTGGCATCTCACTCTCTTTGAATCTTCTTTATCATGCTAGGATTAGCAGGAAAAAGCAAAAAATTTCAGAATTGCACCTTGCAATGCGGAGAAATTACTGTTTGTGCATTTACAATATTCATTGATTTTTGCCATTGAAAAACATCATGTTATTCATATACCAGAAATGTTTGAAGCTACTGACTGAATGAAAAGAGCTGGCATCTCACTCTCTTTGAATCTTCTTTATCATGCTAGGATTAGCAGGAAAAAGCAAAAAATTTCAGAATTGCACCTTGCAATGCGGAGAAATTACTGTTTGTGCATTTACAATATTCATTGATTTTTGCCATTGAAAAACATCATGTTATTCATATACCAGAAATGTTTGAAGCTACTGACTGAATGAAAAGAGCTGGCATCTCACTCTCTTTGAATCTTCTTTATCATGCTAGGATTAGCAGGAAAAAGCAAAAAATTTCAGAATTGCACCTTGCAATGTGGAGATATTACTGTTTGTGCATTTACAATATTCATTGATTTTTGCCATTGAAAAACATCATGTTATTCATATACCAGAAATGTTTGAAGCTACTGACTGAATGAAAAGAGCTGGCATCTCATTCTCTTTGAATCTTCTTTATCATGCTAGGATTAGCAGGAAAAAGCAAAAAATTTCAGAATTGCACCTTGCAATGTGGAGATATTACTGTTTGTGCATTTACAATATTCATTGATTTTTGCCATTGAAAAAAGTCCAGAAATGTTTGAAGCTACTGACTGAATGAAAGGAGCTGGCATCTCACTCTCTTTGAATCTTCTTTATCATGCTAGGATTAGCAGGAAAAAGCAAAAACTTTCAGAATTGCACCTTGCAATGCGGAGAAATTACTGTTTGTGCATTTACAATATTCATTGATTTTTGCCATTGAAAAACGTCCAGAAATGTTTGAAGCTACTGACTGAATGAAAGGAGCTGGCATCTCACTCTCTTTGAATCTTCTTTATCATGCTAGGATTAGCAGGAAAAAGCAAAAAATTTCAGAATTGCACCTTGCAATGCGGAGATATTACTGTTTGTGCATTTACAATATTCATTGATTTTTGCCATTGAAAAACGTCCAGAAATGTTTGAAGCTACTGACTGAATGAAAAGAGCTGGCATCTCACTCTCTTTGAATCTTCTTTATCATGCTAGTATTAGCAGGAAAAAGCAAAAAATTTCAGAATTGCACTTTGCAATGCGGAGATATTACTGTTTGTGCATTTACAATATTCATTGATTTTTGCCATTGAAAAACGTCCAGAAATGTTTGAAGCTACTGACTGAATGAAAAGAGCTGGCCTCTCACTCTCTTTGAATCTTCTTTATCATGCTAGGATTAGCAGGAAAAAGCAAAAAAATTCAGAATTGCACCTTGCAATGTGGAGATATTACTGTTTGTGCATTTACAATATTCATTGATTTTTGCCATTGAAAAACGTCCAGAAATGTTTGAAGCTACTGACTGAATGAAAGGAGCTGGCATCTCACTCTCTTTGAATCTTCTTTATCATGCTAGGATTAGCAGGAAAAAGCAAAAAATTTCAGAATTGCACCTTGCAATGTGGAGATATTACTGTTTGTGCATTTACAATATTCATTGATTTTTGCCATTGAAAAACATCATGTTATTCATATACCAGAAATGTTTGAAGCTACTGACTGAATGAAAACAGCTGGCATCTCACTCTCTTTGAATCTTCTTTATCATGCTAGGATTAGCAGGAAAAAGCAAAAAATTTCAGAATTGCACCTTGCAATGCGGAGAAATTACTGTTTGTGCATTTAGAATATTCATTGATTTTTGCCATTGAAAAACGTCCAGAAATGTTTGAAGCTACTGACTGAATGAAAGGAGCTGGCATCTCACTCTCTTTGAATCTTCTTTATCATGCTAGGATTAGCAGGAAAAAGCAAAAAATTCAGAATTGCACCTTGCAATGCGGAGAAATTACTGTTTGTGCATTTACAATATTCATTGATTTTTGCCATTGAAAAACATCATGTTATTCATATACCAGAAATGTTTGAAGCTACTGACTGAATGAAAAGAGCTGGCATCTCACTCTCTTTGAATCTTCTTTATCATGCTAGGATTAGCAGGAAAAAGCAAAAAATTTCAGAATTGCACCTTGCAATGCGGAGAAATTACTGTTTGTGCATTTACAATATTCATTGATTTTTGCCATTGAAAAACATCATGTTATTCATATACCAGAAATGTTTGAAGCTACTGACTGAATGAAAAGAGCTGGCATCTCACTCTCTTTGAATCTTCTTTATCATGCTAGGATTAGCAGGAAAAAGCAAAAAATTTCAGAATTGCACCTTGCAATGTGGAGATATTACTGTTTGTGCATTTACAATATTCATTGATTTTTGCCATCGAAAAACGTCCAGAAATGTTTGAAGCTACTGACTGAATGAAAAGAGCTGGCATCTCACTCTCTTTGAATCTTCTTTATCATGCTAGGATTAGCAGGAAAAAGCAAAAAATTTCAGAATTGCACCTTGCAATGCGGAGAAATTACTGTTTGTGCATTTACAATATTCATTGATTTTTGCCATTTAAAAACGTCCAGAAATGTTTGAAGCTACTGACTGAATGAAAGGAGCTGGCATCTCACTCTCTTTGAATCTTCTTTATCATGCTAGGATTAGCAGGAAAAAGCAAAAAATGTCAGAATTGCACCTTGCAATGCGGAGAAATTACTGTTTGTGCATTTACAATATTCATTGATTTTTGCCATTGAAAAACGTCCAGAAATGTTTGAAGCTACTGACTGAATGAAAAGAGCTGGCATCTCACTCTCTTTGAATCTTCTTTATCATGCTAGGATTAGCAGGAAAAAGCAAAAAATTTCAGAATTGCACCTTGCAATGTGGAGATATTACTGTTTGTGCATTTACAATATTCATTGATTTTTGCCATTGAAAAACATCATGTTATTCATATACCAGAAATGTTTGAAGCTACTGACTGAATGAAAAGAGCTGGCATCTCACTCTCTTTGAATCTTCTTTATCATGCTAGGATTAGCAGGAAAAAGCAAAAAATTTCAGAATTGCACCTTGCAATGCGGAGATATTACTGTTTGTGCATTTACAATATTCATTGATTTTTGCCATTGAAAAACGTCCAGAAATGTTTGAAGCTACTGACTGAATGAAAGGAGCTGGCATCTCACTCTCTTTGAATCTTCTTTATCATGCTAGGATTAGCAGGAAAAAGCAAAAAATTTCAGAATTGCACCTTGCAATGCGGAGATATTACTGTTTGTGCATTTACAATATTCATTGATTTTTGCCATTGAAAAACGTCCAGAAATGTTTGAAGCTACTGACTGAATGAAAAGAGCTGGCATCTCACTCTTTTTGAATCTTCTTTATCATGCTAGGATTAGCAGGAAAAAGCAAAAAATTTCAGAATTGCACCTTGCAATGCGGAGAAATTACTGTTTGTGCATTTACAATATTCATTGATTTTTGCCATTTAAAAACGTCCAGAAATGTTTGAAGCTACTGACTGAATGAAAAGAGCTGGCATCTCACTCTCTTTGAATCTTCTTTATCATGCTAGGATTAGCAGGAAAAAGCAAAAAATTTCAGAATTGCACCTTGCAATGCGGAGAAATTACTGTTTGTGCATTTACAATATTCATTGATTTTTGCCATTTAAAAACGTCCAGAAATGTTTGAAGCTACTGACTGAATGAAAGGAGCTGGCATCTCACTCTCTTTGAATCTTCTTTATCATGCTAGGATTAGCAGGAAAAAGCAAAAAATGTCAGAATTGCACCTTGCAATGCGGAGAAATTACTGTTTGTGCATTTACAATATTCATTGATTTTTGCCATTGAAAAACGTCCAGAAATGTTTGAAGCTACTGACTGAATGAAAAGAGCTGGCATCTCACTCTCTTTGAATCTTCTTTATCATGCTAGGATTAGCAGGAAAAAGCAAAAAATTTCAGTATTGCACCTTGCAATGTGGAGATATTACTGTTTGTGCATTTACAATATTCATTGATTTTTGCCATTGAAAAACATCATGTTATTCATATACCAGAAATGTTTGAAGCTACTGACTGAATGAAAAGAGCTGGCATCTCACTCTCTTTGAATCTTCTTTATCATGCTAGGATTAGCAGGAAAAAGCAAAAAAGTTCAGAATTGCACCTTGCAATGCGGAGATATTACTGTTTGTGCATTTACAATATTCATTGATTTTTGCCATTGAAAAACGTCCAGAAATGTTTGAAGCTACTGACTGAATGAAAGGAGCTGGCATCTCACTCTCTTTGAATCTTCTTTATCATGCTAGGATTAGCAGGAAAAAGCAAAAAATTTCAGAATTGCACCTTGCAATGCGGAGATATTACTGTTTGTGCATTTACAATATTCATTGATTTTTGCCATTGAAAAACGTACAGAAATGTTTGAAGCTACTGACTGAATGAAAAGAGCTGGCATCTCACTCTCTTTGAATCTTCTTTATCATGCTAGGATTAGCAGGAAAAAGCAAAAAATTTCAGAATTGCACCTTGCAATGCGGAGAAATTACTGTTTGTGCATTTACAATATTCATTGATTTTTGCCATTGAAAAACGTCCAGAAATGTTTGAAGCTACTGACTGAATGAAAAGAGCTGGCATCTCACTCTCTTTGAATCTTCTTTATCATGCTAGGATTAGCAGGAAAAAGCAAAAAATTTCAGAATTGCACCTTGCAATGCGGAGATATTACTGTTTGTGCATTTACAATATTCATTGATTTTTGCCATTGAAAAACGTCCAGAAATGTTTGAAGCTACTGACTGAATGAAAAGAGCTGGCATCTCACTCTCTTTGAATCTTCTTTATCATGCTAGGATTAGCAGGAAAAAGCAAAACATTTCAGAATTGCACCTTGCAATGCGGAGATATTACTGTTTGTGCATTTACAATATTCATTGATTTTTGCCATTGAAAAACGTCCAGAAATGTTTGAAGCTACTGACTGAATGAAAAGAGCTGGCCTCTCACTCTCTTTGAATCTTCTTTATCATGCTAGGATTAGCAGGAAAAAGCAAAAAATTTCAGAATTGCACCTTGCAATGTGGAGATATTACTGTTTGTGCATTTACAATATTCATTGATTTTTGCCATTGAAAAACGTCCAGAAATGTTTGAAGCTACTGACTGAATGAAAGGAGCTGGCATCTCACTCTCTTTGAATCTTCTTTATCATGCTAGGATTAGCAGGAAAAAGCAAAAAATTTCAGAATTGCACCTTGCAATGTGGAGATATTACTTTTTGTGCATTTACAATATTCATTGATTTTTGCCATTGAAAAACATCATGTTATTCATATACCAGAAATGTTTGAAGCTACTCACTGAATGAAAAGATCTGGCATCTCACTCTCTTTGAATCTTCTTTATCATGCTAGGATTAGCAGGAAAAAGCAAAAAATTTCAGAATTGCACCTTGCAATGCGGAGAAATTACTGTTTGTGCATTTAGAATATTCATTGATTTTTGCCATTGAAAAACGTCCAGAAATGTTTGAAGCTACTGACTGAATGAAAGGAGCTGGCATCTCACTCTCTTTGAATCTTCTTTATCATGCTAGGATTAGCAGGAAAAAGCAAAAAATTTCAGAATTGCACCTTGCAATGTGGAGATATTACTTTTTGTGCATTTACAATATTCATTGATTTTTGCCATTGAAAAACATCATGTTATTCATATACCAGAAATGTTTGAAGCTACTCACTGAATGAAAAGATCTGGCATCTCACTCTCTTTGAATCTTCTTTATCATGCTAGGATTAGCAGGAAAAAGCAAAAAATTTCAGAATTGCACCTTGCAATGCGGAGAAATTACTGTTTGTGCATTTAGAATATTCATTGATTTTTGCCATTGAAAAACGTCCAGAAATGTTTGAAGCTACTGACTGAATGAAAGGAGCTGGCATCTCACTCTCTTTGAATCTTCTTTATCATGCTAGGATTAGCAGGAAAAAGCAAAAAATTCAGAATTGCACCTTGCAATGCGGAGAAATTACTGTTTGTGCATTTACAATATTCATTGATTTTTGCCATTGAAAAACATCATGTTATTCATATACCAGAAATGTTTGAAGCTACTGACTGAATGAAAAGAGCTGGCATCTCACTCTCTTTGAATCTTCTTTATCATGCTAGGATTAGCAGGAAAAAGCAAAAAATTTCAGAATTGCACCTTGCAATGCGGAGAAATTACTGTTTGTGCATTTACAATATTCATTGATTTTTGCCATTGAAAAACATCATGTTATTCATATACCAGAAATGTTTGAAGCTACTGACTGAATGAAAAGAGCTGGCATCTCACTCTCTTTGAATCTTCTTTATCATGCTAGGATTAGCAGGAAAAAGCAAAAAATTTCAGAATTGCACCTTGCAATGTGGAGATATTACTGTTTGTGCATTTACAATATTCATTGATTTTTGCCATTGAAAAACGTCCAGAAATGTTTGAAGCTACTGACTGAATGAAAAGAGCTGGCATCTCACTCTCTTTGAATCTTCTTTATCATGCTAGGATTAGCAGGAAAAAGCAAAAAATTTCAGAATTGCACCTTGCAATGCGGAGAAATTACTGTTTGTGCATTTACAATATTCATTGATTTTTGCCATTGAAAAACGTCCAGAAATGTTTGAAGCTACTGACTGAATGAAAGGAGCTGGCATCTCACTCTCTTTGAATCTTCTTTATCATGCTAGGATTAGCAGGAAAAAGCAAAAAATGTCAGAATTGCACCGTGCAATGCGGAGAAATTACTGTTTGTGCATTTACAATATTCATTGATTTTTGCCATTGAAAAACGTCCAGAAATGTTTGAAGCTACTGACTGAATGAAAAGAGCTGGCATCTCACTCTCTTTGAATCTTCTTTATCATGCTAGGATTAGCAGGAAAAAGCAAAAAATTTCAGAATTGCACCTTGCAATGTGGAGATATTACTGTTTGTGCATTTACAATATTCATTGATTTTTGCCATTGAAAAACATCATGTTATTCATATACCAGAAATGTTTGAAGCTACTGACTGAATGAAAAGAGCTGGCATCTCACTCTCTTTGAATCTTCTTTATCATGCTAGGATTAGCAGGAAAAAGCAAAAAATTTCAGAATTGCACCTTGCAATGCGGAGATATTACTGTTTGTGCATTTACAATATTCATTGATTTTTGCCTTTGAAAAACGTCCAGAAATGTTTGAAGCTACTGACTGAATGAAAGGAGCTGGCATCTCACTCTCTTTGAATCTTCTTTATCATGCTAGGATTAGCAGGAAAAAGCAAAAAATTTCAGAATTGCACCTTGCAATGCGGAGATATTACTGTTTGTGCATTTACAATATTCATTGATTTTTGCCATTAAAAAACGTCCAGAAATGTTTGAAGCTACTGACTGAATGAAAAGAGCTGGCATCTCACTCTCTTTGAATCTTCTTTATCATGCTAGGATTAGCAGGAAAAAGCAAAAAATTTCAGAATTGCACCTTGCAATGCGGAGAAATTACTGTTTGTGCATTTACAATATTCATTGATTTTTGCCATTGAAAAACGTCCAGAAATGTTTGAAGCTACTGACTGAATGAAAAGAGCTGGCATCTCACTCTCTTTGAATATTCTTTATCATGCTAGGATTAGCAGGAAAAAGCAAAAAATTTCAGAATTGCACCTTGCAATGCGGAGATATTACTGTTTGTGCATTTACAATATTCATTGATTTTTGCCATTGAAAAACATCCAGAAATGTTTGAAGCTACTGACTGAATGAAAGGAGCTGGCATCTCACTCTCTTTGAATCTTCTTTATCATGCTAGGATTAGCAGGAAAAAGCAAAAAAATTCAGAATTGCACCTTGCAATGCGGAGATATTACTGTTTGTGCATTTACAATATTCATTGATTTTTGCCATTGAAAAACGTCCAGAAATGTTTGAAGCTACTGACTGAATGAAAAGAGCTGGCATCTCACTCTCTTTGATTCTTCTTTATCATGCTAGGATTTGCAGGAAAAAGCAAAAAATTTCAGAATTGCACCTTGCAATGTGGAGATATTACTGTTTGTGCATTTACAATATTCATTGATTTTTGCCATTGAAAAACGTTCAGAAATGTTTGAAGCTACTGACTGAATGAAAGGAGCTGGCATCTCACTCTCTTTGAATCTTCTTTATCATGCTAGGATTAGCAGGAAAAAGCAAAAAATTTCAGAATTGCACCTTGCAATGTGGAGATATTACTGTTTGTGCATTTACAATATTCATTGATTTTTGCCATTGAAAAACATCATGTTATTCATATACCAGAAATGTTTGAAGCTACTGACTGAATGAAAAGAGCTGGCATCTCACTCTCTTTGAATCTTCTTTATCATGCTAGGATTAGCAGGAAAAAGCAAAAAATTTCAGAATTGCACCTTGCAATGCGGAGAAATTACTGTTTGTGCATTTACAATATTCATTGATTTTTGCCATTGAAAAACGTCCAGAAATGTTTGAAGCTACTGACTGAATGAAAGGAGCTGGCATCTCACTCTCTTTGAATCTTCTTTATCATGCTAGGATTAGCAGGAAAAAGCAAAAAATTTCAGAATTGCACCTTGCAATGCGGAGAAATTACTGTTTGTGCATTTACAATATTCATTGATTTTTGCCATTGAAAAACATCATGTTATTCATATACCAGAAATGTTTGAAGCTACTGACTGAATGAAAAGAGCTGGCATCTCACTCTCTTTGAATCTTCTTTATCATGCTAGGATTAGCAGGAAAAAGCAAAAAATTTCAGAATTGCACCTTGCAATGCGGAGAAATTACTGTTTGTGCATTTACAATATTCATTGATTTTTGCCATTGAAAAACGTCCAGAAATGTTTGAAGCTACTGACTGAATGAAAGGAGCTGGCATCTCACTCTCTTTGAATCTTCTTTATCATGCTAGGATTAGCAGGAAAAAGCAAAAAATTTCAGAATTGCACCTTGCAATGCGGAGATATTACTGTTTGTGCATTTACAATATTCATTGATTTTTGCCATTGAAAAACGTCCAGAAATGTTTGAAGCTACTGACTGAATGAAAAGAGCTGGCATCTCACTCTCTTTGAATCTTCTTTATCATGCTAGGATTAGCAGGAAAAAGCAAAAAATTTCAGAATTGCACCTTGCAATGCGGAGATATTACTGTTTGTGCATTTACAATATTCATTGATTTTTGCCATTGAAAAACGTCCAGAAATGTTTGAAGCTACTGACTGAATGAAAAGAGCTGGCATCTCACTCTCTTTGAATCTTCTTTTTCATGCTAGGATTAGCAGGAAAAAGCAAAAAATTTCAGAATTGCACCTTGCAATGCGGAGATATTACTGTTTGTGCATTTACATTATTCATTGATTTTTGCCATTGAAAAACGTCCAGAAATGTTTGAAGCTACTGACTGAATGAAAAGAGCTGGCATCTCACTCTCTTTGAATCTTCTTTATCATGCTAGGATTTGCAGGAAAAAGCAAAAAATTTCAGAATTGCACCTTGCAATGTGGAGATATTACTGTTTGTGCATTTACAATATTCATTGATTTTTGCCATTGAAAAACGTTCAGAAATGTTTGAAGCTACTGACTGAATGAAAGGAGCTGGCATCTCACTCTCTTTGAATATTCTTTATCATGCTAGGATTAGCAGGAAAAAGCAAAAAATTTCAGAATTGCACCTTGCAATGTGGAGATATTACTGTTTGTGCATTTACAATATTCATTGATTTTTGCCATTGAAAAACATCATGTTATTCATATACCAGAAATGTTTGAAGCTACTGACTGAATGAAAAGAGCTGGCATCTCACTCTCTTTGAATCTTCTTTATCATGCTAGGATTAGCAGGAAAAAGCAAAAAATTTCAGAATTGCACCTTGCAATGCGGAGAAATTACTGTTTGTGCATTTACAATATTCATTGATTTTTGCCATTGAAAAACGTCCAGAAATGTTTGAAGCTACTGACTGAATGAAAGGAGCTGGCATCTCACTCTCTTTGAATCTTCTTTATCATGCTAGGATTAGCAGGAAAAAGCAAAAAATTTCAGAATTGCACCTTGCAATGCGGAGAAATTACTGTTTGTGCATTTACAATATTCATTGATTTTTGCCATTGAAAAACATCATGTTATTCATATACCAGAAATGTTTGAAGCTACTGACTGAATGAAAAGAGCTGGCATCTCACTCTCTTTGAATCTTCTTTATCATGCTAGGATTAGCAGGAAAAAGCAAAAAATTTCAGAATTGCACCTTGCAATGCGGAGAAATTACTGTTTGTGCATTTACAATATTCATTGATTTTTGCCATTGAAAAACGTCCAGAAATGTTTGAAGCTACTGACTGAATGAAAAGAGCTGGCATCTCACTCTCTTTGAATCTTCTTTATCATGCTAGGATTAGCAGGAAAAAGCAAAAAATTTCAGAATTGCACCTTGCAATGCGGAGATATTACTGTTTGTGCATTTACAATATTCATTGATTTTTGCCATTGAAAAACGTCCAGAAATGTTTGAAGCTACTGACTGAATGAAAAGAGCTGGCATCTCACTCTCTTTGAATCTTCTTTATCATGCTAGGATTAGCAGGAAAAAGCAAAAAATTTCAGAATTGCACCTTGCAATGCGGAGATATTACTGTTTGTGCATTTACAATATTCATTGATTTTTGCCATTGAAAAACGTCCAGAAATGTTTGAAGCTACTGACTGAATGAAAAGAGCTGGCATCTCACTCTCTTTGAATCTTCTTTTTCATGCTAGGTTTAGCAGGAAAAAGCAAAAAATTTCAGAATTGCACCTTGCAATGCGGAGATATTACTGTTTGTGCATTTACAATATTCATTGATTTTTGCCATTGAAAAACGTCCAGAAATGTTTGAAGCTACTGACTGAATGAAAAGAGCTGGCATCTCACTCTCTTTGAATCTTCTTTATCATGCTAGGATTAGCAGGAAAAAGCAAAAAATTTCAGAATTGCACCTTGCAATGCGGAGAAATTATTGTTTGTGCATTTACAATATTCATTGATTTTTGCCATTGAAAAACGTCCAGAAATGTTTGAAGCTACTGACTGAATGAAAGGAGCTGGCATCTCACTCTCTTTGAATCTTCTTTATCATGCTAGGATTAGCAGGAAAAAGCAAAAAATTTCAGAATTGCACCTTGCAATGCGGAGAAATTACTGTTTGTGCATTTACAATATTCATTGATTTTTGCCATTGAAAAACATCATGTTATTCATATACCAGAAATGTTTGAAGCTACTGACTGAATGAAAAGAGCTGGCATCTCACTCTCTTTGAATCTTCTTTATCATGCTAGGATTAGCAGGAAAAAGCAAAAAATTTCAGAATTGCACCTTGCAATGCGGAGAAATTACTGTTTGTGCATTTACAATATTCATTGATTTTTGCCATTGAAAAACGTCCAGAAATGTTTGAAGCTACTGACTGAATGAAAGGAGCTGGCATCTCACTCTCTTTGAATCTTCTTTATCATGCTAGGATTAGCAGGAAAAAGCAAAAAATTTCAGAATTGCACCTTGCAATGCGGAGATATTACTGTTTGTGCATTTACAATATTCATTGATTTTTGCCATTGAAAAACGTCCAGAAATGTTTGAAGCTACTGACTGAATGAAAAGAGCTGGCATCTCACTCTCTTTGAATCTTCTTTATCATGCTAGGATTAGCAGGAAAAAGCAAAAAATTTCAGAATTGCACCTTGCAATGCGGAGATATTACTGTTTGTGCATTTACAATATTCATTGATTTTTGCCATTGAAAAACGTCCAGAAATGTTTGAAGCTACTGACTGAATGAAAAGAGCTGGCATCTCACTCTCTTTGAATCTTCTTTTTCATGCTAGGTTTAGCAGGAAAAAGCAAAAAATTTCAGAATTGCACCTTGCAATGCGGAGATATTACTGTTTGTGCATTTACAATATTCATTGATTTTTGCCATTGAAAAACGTCCAGAAATGTTTGAAGCTACTGACTGAATGAAAAGAGCTGGCATCTCACTCTCTTTGAATCTTCTTTATCATGCTAGGATTTGCAGGAAAAAGCAAAAAATTTCAGAATTGCACCTTGCAATGTGGAGATATTACTGTTTGTGCATTTACAATATTCATTGATTTTTGCCATTGAAAAACGTCCAGAAATGTTTGAAGCTACTGACTGAATGAAAGGAGCTGGCATCTCACTCTCTTTGAATCTTCTTTATCATGCTAGGATTAGCAGGAAAAAGCAAAAAATTTCAGAATTGCACCTTGCAATGTGGAGATATTACTGTTTGTGCATTTACAATATTCATTGATTTTTGCCATTGAAAAACATCATGTTATTCATATACCAGAAATGTTTGAAGCTACTGACTGAATGAAAAGAGCTGGCATCTCACTCTCTTTGAATCTTCTTTATCATGCTAGGATTAGCAGGAAAAAGCAAAAAATTTCAGAATTGCACCTTGCAATGCGGAGAAATTACTGTTTGTGCATTTACAACATTCATTGATTTTTGCCATTGAAAAACGTCCAGAAATGTTTGAAGCTACTGACTGAATGAAAGGAGCTGGCATCTCACTCTCTTTGAATCTTCTTTATCATGCTAGGATTAGCAGGAAAAAGCAAAAAATTTCAGAATTGCACCTTGCAATGCGGAGAAATTACTGTTTGTGCATTTACAATATTCATTGATTTTTGCCATTGAAAAACATCATGTTATTCATATACCAGAAATGTTTGAAGCTACTGACTGAATGAAAAGAGCTGGCATCTCACTCTCTTTGAATCTTCTTTATCATGCTAGGATTAGCAGGAAAAAGCAAAAAATTTCAGAATTGCACCTTGCAATGCGGTGAAATTACTGTTTGTGCATTTACAATATTCATTGATTTTTGCCATTGAAAAACGTCCAGAAATGTTTGAAGCTACTGACTGAATGAAAGGAGCTGGCATCTCACTCTCTTTGAATCTTCTTTATCATGCTAGGATTAGCAGGAAAAAGCAAAAAATTTCAGAATTGCACCTTGCAATGCGGAGATATTACTGTTTGTGCATTTACAATATTCATTGATTTTTGCCATTGAAAAACGTCCAGAAATGTTTGAAGCTACTGACTGAATGAAAAGAGCTGGCATCTCACTCTCTTTGAATCTTCTTTATCATGCTAGGATTAGCAGGAAAAAGCAAAAAATTTCAGAATTGCACCTTGCAATGCGGAGAAATTACTGTTTGTGCATTTACAATATTCATTGATTTTTGCCATTGAAAAACGTCCAGAAATGTTTGAAGCTACTGACTGAATGAAAAGAGCTGGCATCTCACTCTCTTTGAATCTTCTTTATCATGCTAGGATTAGCAGGAAAAAGCAAAAAATTTCAGAATTGCACCTTGCAATGCGGAGATATTACTGTTTGTGCATTTACAATATTCATTGATTTTTGCCATTGAAAAACGTCCACAAATGTTTGAAGCTACTGACTGAATGAAAGGAGCTGGCATCTCACTCTCTTTGAATCTTCTTTATCATGCTAGGATTAGCAGGAAAAAGCAAAAAATTTCAGAATTGCACCTTGCAATGCGGAGACATTACTGTTTGTGCATTTACAATATTCATTGATTTTTGCCATTGAAAAACGTCCAGAAATGTTTGAAGCTACTGACTAAATGAAAAGAGCTGGCATCTCACTCTCTTTGAATCTTCTTTATCATGCTAGGATTAGCAGGAAAAAGCAAAAAATTTCAGAATTGCACCTTGCAATGCGGAGATATTACTGTTTGTGCATTTACAATATTCATTGATTTTTGCCATTGAAAAACGTCCAGAAATGTTTGAAGCTACTGACTGAATGAAAAGAGCTGGCATCTCACTCTCTTTGAATCTTCTTTATCATGCTAGGATTAGCAGGAAAAAGCAAAAAATTTCAGAATTGCACCTTGCAATGCGGAGATATTACTGTTTGTGCATTTACAATATTCATTGATTTTTGCCATTGAAAAACGTCCAGAAATGTTTGAAGCTACTGACTGAATGAAAAGAGCTGGCATCTCACTCTCTTTGAATCTTCTTTATCATGCTAGGATTTGCAGGAAAAAGCAAAAAATTTCAGAATTGCACCTTGCAATGTGGAGATATTACTGTTTGTGCATTTACAATATTCATTGATTTTTGCCATTGAAAAACGTCCAGAAATGTTTGAAGCTACTGACTGAATGAAAGGAGCTGGCATCTCACTCTCTTTGAATCTTCTTTATCATGCTAGGATTAGCAGGAAAAAGCAAAAAATTTCAGAATTGCACCTTGCAATGTGGAGATATTACTGTTTGTGCATTTACAATATTCATTGATTTTTGCCATTGAAAAACATCATGTTATTCATATACCAGAAATGTTTGAAGCTACTGACTGAATGAAAAGAGCTGGCATCTCACTCTCTTTGAATCTTCTTTATCATGCTAGGATTAGCAGGAAAAAGCAAAAAATTTCAGAATTGCACCTTGCAATGCGGAGAAATTACTGTTTGTGCATTTACAATATTCATTGATTTTTGCCATTGAAAAACGTCCAGAAATGTTTGAAGCTACTGACTGAATGAAAGGAGCTGGCATCTCACTCTCTTTGAATCTTCTTTATCATGCTAGGATTAGCAGGAAAAAGCAAAAAATTTCAGAATTGCACCTTGCAATGCGGAGATATTACTGTTTGTGCATTTACAATATTCATTGATTTTTGCCTTTGAAAAACGTCCAGAAATGTTTGAAGCTACTGACTGAATGAAAGGAGCTGGCATCTCACTCTCTTTGAATCTTCTTTATCATGCTAGGATTAGCAGGAAAAAGCAAAAAATTTCAGAATTGCACCTTGCAATGCGGAGATATTACTGTTTGTGCATTTACAATATTCATTGATTTTTGCCATTAAAAAACGTCCAGAAATGTTTGAAGCTACTGACTGAATGAAAAGAGCTGGCATCTCACTCTCTTTGAATCTTCTTTATCATGCTAGGTTTAGCAGGAAAAAGCAAAAAATTTCAGAATTGCACCTTGCAATGCGGAGAAATTACTGTTTGTGCATTTACAATATTCATTGATTTTTGCCATTGAAAAACGTCCAGAAATGTTTGAAGCTACTGACTGAATGAAAAGAGCTGACATCTCACTCTCTTTGAATCTTCTTTATCATGCTAGGATTAGCAGGAAAAAGCAAAAAATTTCAGAATTGCACCTTGCAATGCGGAGATATTACTGTTTGTGCATTTACAATATTCATTGATTTTTGCCATTGAAAAACATCCAGAAATGTTTGAAGCTACTGACTGAATGAAAGGAGCTGGCATCTCACTCTCTTTGAATCTTCTTTATCATGCTAGGATTAGCAGGAAAAAGCAAAAAAATTCAGAATTGCACCTTGCAATGCGGAGATATTACTGTTTGTGCATTTACAATATTCATTGATTTTTGCCATTGAAAAACGTCCAGAAATGTTTGAAGCTACTGACTAAATGAAAAGAGCTGGCATCTCACTCTCTTTGAATCTTCTTTATCATGCTAGGAATAGCAGGAAAAAGCAAAAAATTTCAGAATTGCACCTTGCAATGCGGAGATATTACTGTTTGTGCATTTACAATATTCATTGATTTTTGCCATTGAAAAACGTCCAGAAATGTTTGAAGCTACTGACTTAATGAAAAGAGCTGGCATCTCACTCTCTTTGAATCTTCTTTTTCATGCTAGGATTAGCAGGAAAAAGCAAAAAATTTCAGAATTGCACCTTGCAATGCGGAGATATTACTGTTTGTGCATTTACAATATTCATTGATTTTTGCCATTGAAAAACGTCCAGAAATGTTTGAAGCTACTGACTGAATGAAAAGAGCTGGCATCTCACTCTCTTTGATTCTTCTTTATCATGCTAGGATTTGCAGGAAAAAGCAAAAAATTTCAGAATTGCACCTTGCAATGTGGATATATTACTGTTTGTGCATTTACAATATTCATTGATTTTTGCCATTGAAAAACGTTCAGAAATGTTTGAAGCTACTGACTGAATGAAAGGAGCTGGCATCTCACTCTCTTTGAATCTTCTTTATCATGCTAGGATTAGCAGGAAAAAGCAAAAAATTTCAGAATTGCACCTTGCAATGTGGAGATATTACTGTTTGTGCATTTACAATATTCATTGATTTTTGCCATTGAAAAACATCATGTTATTCATATACCAGAAATGTTTGAAGCTACTGACTGAATGAAAAGAGCTGGCATCTCACTCTCTTTGAATCTTCTTTATCATGCTAGGATTAGCAGGAAAAAGCAAAAAATTTCAGAATTGCACCTTGCAATGCGGAGAAATTACTGTTTGTGCATTTACAATATTCATTGATTTTTGCCATTGAAAAACGTCCAGAAATGTTTGAAGCTACTGACTGAATGAAAGGAGCTGGCATCTCACTCTCTTTGAATCTTCTTTATCATGCTAGGATTAGCAGGAAAAAGCAAAAAATTTCAGAATTGCACCTTGCAATGCGGAGAAATTACTGTTTGTGCATTTACAATATTCATTGATTTTTGCCATTGAAAAACATCATGTTATTCATATACCAGAAATGTTTGAAGCTACTGACTGAATGAAAAGAGCTGGCATCTCACTCTCTTTGAATCTTCTTTATCATGCTAGGATTAGCAGGAAAAAGCAAAAAATTTCAGAATTGCACCTTGCAATGCGGAGAAATTACTGTTTGTGCATTTACAATATTCATTGATTTTTGCCATTGAAAAACGTCCAGAAATGTTTGAAGCTACTGACTGAATGAAAGGAGCTGGCATCTCACTCTCTTTGAATCTTCTTTATCATGCTAGGATTAGCAGGAAAAAGCAAAAAATTTCAGAATTGCACCTTGCAATGCGGAGATATTACTGTTTGTGCATTTACAATATTCATTGATTTTTGCCATTGAAAAACGTCCAGAAATGTTTGAAGCTACTGACTGAATGAAAAGAGCTGGCATCTCACTCTCTTTGAATCTTCTTTATCATGCTAGGATTAGCAGGAAAAAGCAAAAAATTTCAGAATTGCACCTTGCAATGCGGAGATATTACTGTTTGTGCATTTACAATATTCATTGATTTTTGCCATTGAAAAACGTCCAGAAATGTTTGAAGCTACTGACTGAATGAAAAGAGCTGGCATCTCACTCTCTTTGAATCTTCTTTTTCATGCTAGGATTAGCAGGAAAAAGCAAAAAATTTCAGAATTGCACCTTGCAATGCGGAGATATTACTGTTTGTGCATTTACAATATTCATTGATTTTTGCCATTGAAAAACGTCCAGAAATGTTTGAAGCTACTGACAATGAAAAGAGCTGGCATCTCACTCTCTTTGAATCTTCTTTATCATGCTAGGATTTGCAGGAAAAAGCAAAAAATTTCAGAATTGCACCTTGCAATGTGGAGATATTACTGTTTGTGCATTTACAATATTCATTGATTTTTGCCATTGAAAAACGTTCAGAAATGTTTGAAGCTACTGACTGAATGAAAGGAGCTGGCATCTCACTCTCTTTGAATCTTCTTTATCATGCTAGGATTAGCAGGAAAAAGCAAAAAATTTCAGAATTGCACCTTGCAATGTGGAGATATTACTGTTTGTGCATTTACAATATTCATTGATTTTTGCCATTGGAAAACATCATGTTATTCATATACCAGAAATGTTTGAAGCTACTGACTGAATGAAAAGAGCTGGCATCTCACTCTCTTTGAATCTTCTTTATCATGCTAGGATTAGCAGGAAAAAGCAAAAAATTTCAGAATTGCACCTTGCAATGCGGAGAAATTACTGTTTGTGCATTTACAATATTCATTGATTTTTGCCATTGAAAAACATCCAGAAATGTTTGAAGCTACTGACTGAATGAAAGGAGCTGGCATCTCACTCTCTTTGAATCTTCTTTATCATGCTAGGATTAGCAGGAAAAAGCAAAAAATTTCAGAATTGCACCTTGCAATGCGGAGAAATTACTGTTTGTGCATTTACAATATTCATTGATTTTTGCCATTGAAAAACATCATGTTATTCATATACCAGAAATGTTTGAAGCTACTGACTGAATGAAAAGAGCTGGCATCTCACTCTCTTTGAATCTTCTTTATCATGCTAGGATTAGCAGGAAAAAGCAAAAAATTTCAGAATTGCACCTTGCAATGCGGAGAAATTACTGTTTGTGCATTTACAATATTCATTGATTTTTGCCATTGAAAAACGTCCAGAAATGTTTGAAGCTACTGACTGAATGAAAGGAGCTGGCATCTCACTCTCTTTGAATCTTCTTTATCATGCTAGGATTAGCAGGAAAAAGCAAAAAATTTCAGAATTGCACCTTGCAATGCGGAGATATTACTGTTTGTGCATTTACAATATTCATTGATTTTTGCCATTGAAAAACGTCCAGAAATGTTTGAAGCTACTGACTGAATGAAAAGAGCTGGCATCTCACTCTCTTTGAATCTTCTTTATCATGCTAGGATTAGCAGGAAAAAGCAAAAAATTTCAGAATTGCACCTTGCAATGCGGAGATATTACTGTTTGTGCATTTACAATATTCATTGATTTTTGCCATTGAAAAACGTCCAGAAATGTTTGAAGCTACTGACTGAATGAAAAGAGCTGGCATCTCACTCTCTTTGAATCTTCTTTTTCATGCTAGGTTTAGCAGGAAAAAGCAAAAAATTTCAGAATTGCACCTTGCAATGCGGAGATATTACTGTTTGTGCATTTACAATATTCATTGATTTTTGCCATTGAAAAACGTCCAGAAATGTTTGAAGCTACTGACTGAATGAAAAGAGCTGGCATCTCACTCTCTTTGAATCTTCTTTATCATGCTAGGATTTGCAGGAAAAAGCAAAAAATTTCAGAATTGCACCTTGCAATGTGGAGATATTACTGTTTGTGCATTTACAATATTCATTGATTTTTGCCATTGAAAAACGTCCAGAAATGTTTGAAGCTACTGACTGAATGAAAGGAGCTGGCATCTCACTCTCTTTGAATCTTCTTTATCATGCTAGGATTAGCAGGAAAAAGCAAAAAATTTCAGAATTGCACCTTGCAATGTGGAGATATTACTGTTTGTGCATTTACAATATTCATTGATTTTTGCCATTGAAAAACATCATGTTATTCATATACCAGAAATGTTTGAAGCTACTGACTGAATGAAAAGAGCTGGCATCTCACTCTCTTTGAATCTTCTTTATCATGCTAGGATTAGCAGGAAAAAGCAAAAAATTTCAGAATTGCACCTTGCAATGCGGAGAAATTACTGTTTGTGCATTTACAACATTCATTGATTTTTGCCATTGAAAAACGTCCAGAAATGTTAGAAGCTACTGACTGAATGAAAGGAGCTGGCATCTCACTCTCTTTGAATCTTCTTTATCATGCTAGGATTAGCAGGAAAAAGCAAAAAATTTCAGAATTGCACCTTGCAATGCGGAGAAATTACTGTTTGTGCATTTACAATATTCATTGATTTTTGCCATTGAAAAACATCATGTTATTCATATACCAGAAATGTTTGAAGCTACTGACTGAATGAAAAGAGCTGGCATCTCACTCTCTTTGAATCTTCTTTATCATGCTAGGATTAGCAGGAAAAAGCAAAAAATTTCAGAATTGCACCTTGCAATGCGGATAAATTACTGTTTGTGCATTTACAATATTCATTGATTTTTGCCATTGAAAAACGTCCAGAAATGTTTGAAGCTACTGACTGAATGAAAGGAGATGGCATCTCACTCTCTTTGAATCTTCTTTATCATGCTAGGATTAGCAGGAAAAAGCAAAAAATTTCAGAATTGCACCTTGCAATGCGGAGATATTACTGTTTGTGCATTTACAATATTCATTGATTTTTGCCATTGAAAAACGTCCAGAAATGTTTGAAGCTACTGACTGAATGAAAAGAGCTGGCATCTCACTCTCTTTGAATCTTCTTTATCATGCTAGGATTAGCAGGAAAAAGCAAAAAATTTCAGAATTGCACCTTGCAATGCGGAGAAATTACTGTTTGTGCATTTACAATATTCATTGATTTTTGCCATTGAAAAACGTCCAGAAATGTTTGAAGCTACTGACTGAATGAAAAGAGCTGGCATCTCACTCTCTTTGAATCTTCTTTATCATGCTAGGATTAGCAGGAAAAAGCAAAAAATTTCAGAATTGCACCTTGCAATGCGGAGATATTACTGTTTGTGCATTTACAAAATTCATTGATTTTTGCCATTGAAAAACGTCCACAAATGTTTGAAGCTACTGACTGAATGAAAGGAGCTGGCATCTCACTCTCTTTGAATCTTCTTTATCATGCTAGGATTAGCAGGAAAAAGCAAAAAATTTCAGAATTGCACCTTGCAATTCGGAGATATTACTGTTTGTGCATTTACAATATTCATTGATTTTTGCCATTGAAAAACGTCCAGAAATGTTTGAAGCTACTGACTAAATGAAAAGAGCTGGCATCTCACTCTCTTTGAATCTTCTTTATCATGCTAGGATTAGCAGGAAAAAGCAAAAAATTTCAGAATTGCACCTTGCAATGCGGAGATATTACTGTTTGTGCATTTACAATATTCATTGATTTTTGCCATTGAAAAACGTCCAGAAATGTTTGAAGCTACTGACTGAATGAAAAGAGCTGGCATCTCACTCTCTTTGAATCTTCTTTATCATGCTAGGATTAGCAGGAAAAAGCAAAAAATTTCAGAATTGCACCTTGCAATGCGGAGATATTACTGTTTGTGCATTTACAATATTCATTGATTTTTGCCATTGAAAAACGTCCAGAAATGTTTGAAGCTACTGACTGAATGAAAAGAGCTGGCATCTCACTCTCTTTGAATCTTCTTTATCATGCTAGGATTTGCAGGAAAAAGCAAAAAATTTCAGAATTGCACCTTGCAATGTGGAGATATTACTGTTTGTGCATTTACAATATTCATTGATTTTTGCCATTGAAAAACGTCCAGAAATGTTTGAAGCTACTGACTGAATGAAAGGAGCTGGCATCTCACTCTCTTTGAATCTTCTTTATCATGCTAGGATTAGCAGGAAAAAGCAAAAAATTTCAGAATTGCACCTTGCAATGTGGAGATATTACTGTTTGTGCATTTACAATATTCATTGATTTTTGCCATTGAAAAACATCATGTTATTCATATACCAGAAATGTTTGAAGCTACTGACTGAATGAAAAGAGCTGGCATCTCACTCTCTTTGAATCTTCTTTATCATGCTAGGATTAGCAGGAAAAAGCAAAAAATTTCAGAATTGCACCTTGCAATGCGGAGAAATTACTGTTTGTGCATTTACAATATTCATTGATTTTTGCCATTGAAAAACGTCCAGAAATGTTTGAAGCTACTGACTGAATGAAAGGAGCTGGCATTTCACTCTCTTTGAATCTTCTTTATCATGCTAGGATTAGCAGGAAAAAGCAAAAAATTTCAGAATTGCACCTTGCAATGCGGAGAAATTACTGTTTGTGCATTTACAATATTCATTGATTTTTGCCATTGAAAAACATCATGTTATTCATATACCAGAAATGTTTGAAGCTACTGACTGAATGAAAAGAGCTGGCATCTCACTCTCTTTGAATCTTCTTTATCATGCTAGGATTAGCAGGAAAAAGCAAAAAATTTCAGAATTGCACCTTGCAATGCGGAGAAATTACTGTTTGTGCATTTACAATATTCATTGATTTTTGCCATTGAAAAACATCATGTTATTCATATACCAGAAATGTTTGAAGCTACTGACTGAATGAAAAGAGCTGGCATCTCACTCTCTTTGAATCTTCTTTATCATGCTAGGATTAGCAGGAAAAAGCAAACAATTTCAGAATTGCACCTTGCAATGCGGAGAAATTACTGTTTGTGCATTTACAACATTCATTGATTTTTGCCATTGAAAAACGTCCAGAAATGTTAGAAGCTACTGACTGAATGAAAGGAGCTGGCATCTCACTCTCTTTGAATCTTCTTTATCATGCTAGGATTAGCAGGAAAAAGCAAAAAATTTCAGAATTGCACCTTGCAATGCGGAGAAATTACTGTTTGTGCATTTACAATATTCATTGATTTTTGCCATTGAAAAACATCATGTTATTCATATACCAGAAATGTTTGAAGCTACTGACTGAATGAAAAGAGCTGGCATCTCACTCTCTTTGAATCTTCTTTATCATGCTAGGATTAGCAGGAAAAAGCAAAAAATTTCAGAATTGCACCTTGCAATGCGGAGAAATTACTGTTTGTGCATTTACAATATTCATTGATTTTTGCCATTGAAAAACGTCCAGAAATGTTTGAAGCTACTGACTGAATGAAAGGAGATGGCATCTCACTCTCTTTGAATCTTCTTTATCATGCTAGGATTAGCAGGAAAAAGCAAAAAATTTCAGAATTGCACCTTGCAATGCGGAGATATTACTGTTTGTGCATTTACAATATTCATTGATTTTTGCCATTGAAAAACGTCCAGAAATGTTTGAAGCTACTGACTGAATGAAAAGAGCTGGCATCTCACTCTCTTTGAATCTTCTTTATCATGCTAGGATTAGCAGGAAAAAGCAAAAAATTTCAGAATTGCACCTTGCAATGCGGAGAAATTACTGTTTGTGCATTTACAATATTCATTGATTTTTGCCATTGAAAAACGTCCAGAAATGTTTGAAGCTACTGACTGAATGAAAAGAGCTGGCATCTCACTCTCTTTGAATCTTCTTTATCATGCTAGGATTAGCAGGAAAAAGCAAAAAATTTCAGAATTGCACCTTGCAATGCGGAGATATTACTGTTTGTGCATTTACAAAATTCATTGATTTTTGCCATTGAAAAACGTCCACAAATGTTTGAAGCTACTGACTGAATGAAAGGAGCTGGCATCTCACTCTCTTTGAATCTTCTTTATCATGCTAGGATTAGCAGGAAAAAGCAAAAAATTTCAGAATTGCACCTTGCAATTCGGAGATATTACTGTTTGTGCATTTACAATATTCATTGATTTTTGCCATTGAAAAACGTCCAGAAATGTTTGAAGCTACTGACTAAATGAAAAGAGCTGGCATCTCACTCTCTTTGAATCTTCTTTATCATGCTAGGATTAGCAGGAAAAAGCAAAAAATTTCAGAATTGCACCTTGCAATGCGGAGATATTACTGTTTGTGCATTTACAATATTCATTGATTTTTGCCATTGAAAAACGTCCAGAAATGTTTGAAGCTACTGACTGAATGAAAAGAGCTGGCATCTCACTCTCTTTGAATCTTCTTTATCATGCTAGGATTAGCAGGAAAAAGCAAAAAATTTCAGAATTGCACCTTGCAATGCGGAGATATTACTGTTTGTGCATTTACAATATTCATTGATTTTTGCCATTGAAAAACGTCCAGAAATGTTTGAAGCTACTGACTGAATGAAAAGAGCTGGCATCTCACTCTCTTTGAATCTTCTTTATCATGCTAGGATTAGCAGGAAAAAGCAAAAAATTTCAGAATTGCACCTTGCAATGCGGAGAAATTACTGTTTGTGCATTTACAATATTCATTGATTTTTGCCATTGAAAAACGTCCAGAAATGTTTGAAGCTACTGACTGAATGAAAGGAGCTGGCATTTCACTCTCTTTGAATCTTCTTTATCATGCTAGGATTAGCAGGAAAAACAAAAAATTTCAGAATTGCACCTTGCAATGCGGAGAAATTACTGTTTGTGCATTTACAATATTCATTGATTTTTGCCATTGAAAAACATCATGTTATTCATATACCAGAAATGTTTGAAGCTACTGACTGAATGAAAAGAGCTGGCATCTCACTCTCTTTGAATCTTCTTTATCATGCTAGGATTAGCAGGAAAAAGCAAAAAATTTCAGAATTGCACCTTGCAATGCGGAGAAATTACTGTTTGTGCATTTACAATATTCATTGATTTTTGCCATTGAAAAACATCATGTTATTCATATACCAGAAATGTTTGAAGCTACTGACTGAATGAAAAGAGCTGGCATCTCACTCTCTTTGAATCTTCTTTATCATGCTAGGATTAGCAGGAAAAAGCAAACAATTTCAGAATTGCACCTTGCAATGCGGAGAAATTACTGTTTGTGCATTTACAATATTCATTGATTTTTGCCATTGAAAAACGTCCTGAAATGTTTGAAGCTACTCACTGAATGAAAGGAGCTGGCATCTCACTCTCTTTGAATCTTCTTTATCATGCTAGGATTAGCAGGAAAAAGCAAAAAATTTCAGAATTGCACCTTGCAATGCGGAGAAATTACTGTTTGTGCATTTACAATATTCATTGATTTTTGCCATTGAAAAACGTCCAGAAATGTTTGAAGCTACTGACTGAATGAAAAGAGCTGGCATCTCACTCTCTTTGAATCTTCTTTATCATGCTAGGATTAGCAGGAAAAAGCAAAAAATTTCAGAATTGCACCTTGCAATGTGGAGATATTACTGTTTGTGCATTTACAATATTCATTGATTTTTGCCATTGAAAAACATCATGTTATTCATATACCAGAAATGTTTGAAGCTACTGACTGAATGAAAAGAGCTGGCATCTCACTCTCTTTGAATCTTCTTTATCATGCTAGGATTAGCAGGAAAAAGCAAAAAATTTCAGAATTGCACCTTGCAATGCGGAGATATTACTGTTTGTGCATTTACAATATTCATTGATTTTTGCCATTGAAAAACGTCCAGAAATGTTTGAAGCTACTGACTGAATGAAAAGAGCTGGCATCTCACTCTCTTTGAATCTTCTTTATCATGCTAGGATTAGCAGGAAAAAGCAAAAAATTTCAGAATTGCACCTTGCAATGTGGAGATATTACTGTTTGTGCATTTACAATATTCATTGATTTTTGCCATTGAAAAACGTCCAGAAATGTTTGAAGCTACTGACTGAATGAAAGGAGCTGGCATCTCACTCTCTTTGAATCTTCTTTATCATGCTAGGATTAGCAGGAAAAAGCAAAAAATTTCAGAATTGCACCTTGCAATGCGGAGATATTACTGTTTGTGCATTTACAATATTCATTGATTTTTGCCATTGAAAAACGTCCAGAAATGTTTGAAGCTACTGACTGAATGAAAAGAGCTGGCATCTCACTCTCTTTGAATCTTCTTTATCATGCTAGGATTAGCAGGAAAAAGCAAAAAATTTCAGAATTGCACCTTGCAATGTGGAGATATTACTGTTTGTGCATTTACAATATTCATTGATTTTTGCCATTGAAAAACGTCCAGAAATGTTTGAAGCTACTGACTGAATGAAAGGAGCTGGCATCTCACTCTCTTTGAATCTTCTTTATCATGCTAGGATTAGCAGGAAAAAGCAAAAAATTTCAGAATTGCACCTTGCAATGCGGAGATATTACTGTTTGTGTATTTACAATATCCATTGATTTTTGCCTTTGAAAAACGTCCAGAAATGTTTGAAGCTACTGACTGAATGAAAGGAGCTGGCATCTCACTCTCTTTGAATCTTCTTTATCATGCTAGGATTAGTAGGAAAAAGCAAAAAATTTCAGAATTGCACCTTGCAATGTGGAGATATTACTGTTTGTGCATTTACAATATTCATTGATTTTTGCCATTGAAAATCGTCCAGAAATGTTTGAAGCTACTGACTGAATGAAAGGAGCTGGCATCTCACTCTCTTTGAATCTTCTTTATCATGCTAGGATTAGCAGGAAAAAGCAAAAAATTTCAGAATTGCACCTTGCAATGCGGAGATATTACTGTTTGTGCATTTACAATATTCATTGATTTTTGCCATTGAAAAATGTCCAGAAATGTTTGAAGCTACTGACTGAATGAAAGGAGCTGGCATCTCACTCTCTTTAAATCTTCTTTATCATGCTAGGATTAGCAGGAAAAAGCAGAAAATTTCAGAATTGCACCTTGCAATGTGGAGATATTACTGTTTGTGCATTTACAATATTCATTGATTTTTGCCATTGAAAAACGTCCAGAAATGTTTGAAGCTACTGACTGAATGAAAAGAGCTGGCATCTCACTCTCTTTGAATCTTCTTTATCATGCTAGGATTAGCAGGAAAAAGCAAAAAATTTCAGAATTGCACCTTGCAATGCGGAGAAATTACTGTTTGTGCATTTACAATATTCATTGATTTTTGCCATTGAAAAACATCATGTTATTCATATACCAGAAATGTTTGAAGCTACTGACTGAATGAAAAGAGCTGGCATCTCACTCTCTTTGAATCTTCTTTATCATGCTAGGATTAGCAGGAAAAAGCAAAAAATTTCAGAATTGCACCTTGCAATGTGGAGATATTACTGTTTGTGCATTTACAATATTCATTGATTTTTGCCATTGAAAAACATCATGTTATTCATATACCAGAAATGTTTGAAGCTACTGACTGAATGAAAAGAGCTGGCATCTCACTCTCTTTGAATCTTCTTTATCATGCTAGGATTAGCAGGAAAAAGCAAAAAATTTCAGAATTGCACCTTGCAATGTGGAGATATTACTGTTTGTGCATTTACAATATTCATTGATTTTTGCCATTGAAAAACGTCCAGAAATGTTTGAAGCTACTGACTGAATGAAAGGAGCTGGCATCTCACTCTCTTTGTATCTTCTTTATCATGCTAGGATTAGCAGGAAAAAGCAAAAAATTTCAGAATTGCACCTTGCAATGCGGAGATATTACTGTTTGTGCATTTACAATATTCATTGATTTTTGCCATTGAAAAACGTCCAGAAATGTTTGAAGCTACTGACTGAATGAAAAGAGCTGGCATCTCACTCTCTTTGAATCTTCTTTATCATGCTAGGATTAGCAGGAAAAAGCAAAAAATTTCAGAATTGCACCTTGCAATGTGGAGATATTACTGTTTGTGCATTTACAATATTCATTGATTTTTGCCATTGAAAAACGTCCAGAAATGTTTGAAGCTACTGACTGAATGAAAGGAGCTGGCATCTCACTCTCTTTGAATCTTCTTTATCATGCTAGGATTAGCAGGAAAAAGCAAAAAATTTCAGAATTGCACCTTGCAATGCGGAGATATTACTGTTTGTGCATTTACAATATCCATTGATTTTTGCCTTTGAAAAACGTCCAGAAATGTTTGAAGCTACTGACTGAATGAAAGGAGCTGGCATCTCACTCTCTTTGAATCTTCTTTATCATGCTAGGATTAGCAGGAAAAAGCAAAAAATTTCAGAATTGCACCTTGCAATGTGGAGATATTACTGTTTGTGCATTTACAATATTCATTGATTTTTGCCATTGAAAAACGTCCAGAAATGTTTGAAGCTACTGACTGAATGAAAGGAGCTGGCATCTCACTCTCTTTGAATCTTCTTTATCATGCTAGGATTAGCAGGAAAAAGCAAAAAATTTCAGAATTGCGCCTTGCAATGTGGAGATATTACTGTTTGTGCATTTACAATATTCATTGATTTTTGCCATTGAAAAACGTCCAGAAATGTTTGAAGCTACTGACTGAATGAAAAGAGCTGGCATCTCACTCTCTTTGAATCTTCTTTATCATGCTAGGATTAGCAGGAAAAAGCAAAAAATTTCAGAATTTCACCTTGCAATGCGGAGAAATTACTGTTTGTGCATTTACAATATTCATTGATTTTTGCCATTGAAAAACATCATGTTATTCATATACCAGAAATGTTTGAAGCTACTGACTGAATGAAAAGAGCTGGCATCTCACTCTCTTTGAATCTTCTTTATCATGCTAGGATTAGCAGGAAAAAGCAAAAAATTTCAGAATTGCACCTTGCAATGTGGAGATATTACTGTTTGTGCATTTACAATATTCATTGATTTTTGCCATTGAAAAACATCATGTTATTCATATACCAGAAATGTTTGAAGCTACTGACTGAATGAAAAGAGCTGGCATCTCACTCTCTTTGAATCTTCTTTATCATGCTAGGATTAGCAGGAAAAAGCAAAAAATTTCAGAATTGCACCTTGCAATGTGGAGATATTACTGTTTGTGCATTTACAATATTCCTTGATTTTTGCCATTGAAAAACGTCCAGAAATGTTTGAAGCTACTGACTGAATGAAAGGAGCTGGCATCTCACTCTCTTTGAATCTTCTTTATCATGCTAGGATTAGCAGGAAAAAGCAAAAAATTTCAGAATTGCACCTTGCAATGCGGAGAAATTACTGTTTGTGCATTTACAATATTCATTGATTTTTGCCATTGAAAAACATCATGTTTTTCATATACCAGAAATGTTTGAAGCTACTGACTGAATGAAAAGAGCTGGCATCTCACTCTCTTTGAATCTTCTTTATCATGCTAGGATTAGCAGGAAAAAGCAAAAAATTTCAGAATTGCACCTTGCAATGTGGAGATATTACTGTTTGTGCATTTACAATATTCATTGATTTTTGCCATTGAAAAACATCATGTTATTCATATACCAGAAATGTTTGAAGCTACTGACTGAATGAAAAGAGCTGGCATCTCACTCTCTTTGAATCTTCTTTATCATGCTAGGATTAGCAGGAAAAAGCAAAAAATTTCAGAATTGCACCTTGCAATGTGGAGATATTACTGTTTGTGCATTTACAATATTCATTGATTTTTGCCATTGAAAAACATCCAGAAATGTTTGAAGCTACTGACTGAATGAAAGGAGCTGGCATCTCACTCTCTTTGAATCTTCTTTATCATGCTAGGATTAGCAGGAAAAAGCAAAAAATTTCAGAATTGCACCTTGCAATGCGGAGATATTACTGTTTGTGCATTTACAATATTCATTGATTTTTGCCATTGAAAAACGTCCAGAAATGTTTGAAGCTACTGACTGAATGAAAAGAGCTGGCATCTCACTCTCTTTGAATCTTCTTTATCATGCTAGGATTAGCAGGAAAAAGCAAAAAATTTCAGAATTGCACCTTGCAATGTGGAGATATTACTGTTTGTGCATTTACAATATTCATTGATTTTTGCCATTGAAAAACGTCCAGAAATGTTTGAAGCTACTGACTGAATGAAAGGAGCTGGCATCTCACTCTCTTTGAATCTTCTTTATCATGCTAGGATTAGCAGGAAAAAGCAAAAAATTTCAGAATTGCACCTTGCAATGCGGAGATATTACTGTTTGTGCATTTACAATATTCATTGATTTTTGCCTTTGAAAAACGTCCAGAAATGTTTGAAGCTACTGACTGAATGAAAGGAGCTGGCATCTCACTCTCTTTGAATCTTCTTTATCATGCTAGGATTAGCAGGAAAAAGCAAAAAATTTCAGAATTGCACCTTGCAATGTGGAGATATTACTGTTTGTGCATTTACAATATTCATTGATTTTTGCCATTGAAAAACGTCCAGAAATGTTTGAAGCTACTGACTGAATGAAAGGAGCTGGCATCTCACTCTCTTTGAATCTTCTTTATCATGCTAGGATTAGCAGGAAAAAGCAAAAAATTTCAGAATTGCACCTTGCAATGCGGAGATATTACTGTTTGTGCATTTACAATATTCATTGATTTTTGCCATTGAAAAACGTCCAGAAATGTTTGAAGCTACTGACTGAATGAAAGGAGCTGGCATCTCACTCTCTTTGAATCTTCTTTATCATGCTAGGATTAGCAGGAAAAAGCAAAAAATTTCAGAATTGCACCTTGCAATGTGGAGATATTGCTGTTTGTGCATTTACAATATTCATTGATTTTTGCCATTGAAAAACGTCCAGAAATGTTTGAAGCTACTGACTGAATGAAAAGAGCTGGCATCTCACTCTCTTTGAATCTTCTTTATCATGCTAGGATTAGCAGGAAAAAGCAAAAAATTTCAGAATTGCACCTTGCAATGCGGAGAAATTACTGTTTGTGCATTTACAATATTCATTGATTTTTGCCATTGAAAAACATCATGTTATTCATATACCAGAAATGTTTGAAGCTACTGACTGAATGAAAAGATCTGGCATCTCACTCTCTTTGAATCTTCTTTATCATGCTAGGATTAGCAGGAAAAAGCAAAAAATTTCAGAATTGCACCTTGCAATGTGGAGATATTACTGTTTGTGCATTTACAATATTCATTGATTTTTGCCATTGAAAAACATCATGTTATTCATATACCAGAAATGTTTGAAGCTACTGACTGAATGAAAAGAGCTGGCATCTCACTCTCTTTGAATCTTCTTTATCATGCTAGGATTAGCAGGAAAAAGCAAAAAATTTCAGAATTGCACCTTGCAATGTGGAGATATTACTGTTTGTGCATTTACAATATTCATTGATTTTTGCCATTGAAAAAAGTCCAGAAATGTTTGAAGCTACTGACTGAATGAAAGGAGCTGGCATCTCACTCTCTTTGAATCTTCTTTATCATGCTAGGATTAGCAGGAAAAAGCAAAAAATTTCAGAATTGCACCTTGCAATGCGGAGAAATTACTGTTTGTGCATTTACAATATTCATTGATTTTTGCCATTGAAAAACGTCCAGAAATGTTTGAAGCTACTGACTGAATGAAAGGAGCTGGCATCTCACTCTCTTTGAATCTTCTTTATCATGCTAGGATTAGCAGGAAAAAGCAAAAAATTTCAGAATTGCACCTTGCAATGCGGAGATATTACTGTTTGTGCATTTACAATATTCATTGATTTTTGCCATTGAAAAACGTCCAGAAATCTTTGAAGCTACTGACTGAATGAAAAGAGCTGGCATCTCACGCTCTTTGAATCTTCTTTATCATGCTAGGATTAGCAGGAAAAAGCAAAAAATTTCAGAATTGCACCTTGCAATGCAGAGATATTACTGTTTGTGCATTTACAATATTCATTGATTTTTGCCATTGAAAAACGTCCAGAAATGTTTGAAGCTACTGACTGAATGAATAGAGCTGGCCTCTCACTCTCTTTGAATCTTCTTTATCATGCTAGGATTAGCAGGAAAAAGCAAAAAATTTCAGAATTGCACCTTGCAATGTGGAGATATTACTGTTTGTGCATTTACAATATTCATTGATTTTTGCCATTGAAAAACGTCCAGAAATGTTTGAAGCTACTGACTGAATGAAAGGAGCTGGCATCTCACTCTCTTTGAATCTTCTTTATCATGCTAGGATTAGCAGGAAAAAGCAAAAAATTTCAGAATTGCACCTTGCAATGTGGAGATATTACTGTTTGTGCATTTACAATATTCATTGATTTTTGCCATTGAAAAACATCATGTTATTCATATACCAGAAATGTTTGAAGCTACTGACTGAATGAAAGGAGCTGGCATCTCACTCTCTTTGAATCTTCTTTATCATGCTAGGATTAGCAGGAAAAAGCAAAAAATTTCAGAATTGCACCTTGCAATGCGGAGAAATTACTGTTTGTGCATTTACAATATTCATTGATTTTTGCCATTGAAAAACGTCCAGAAATGTTTGAAGCTACTGACTGAATGAAAGGAGCTGGCATCTCACTCTCTTTGAATCTTCTTTATCATGCTAGGATTAGCAGGAAAAAGCAAAAAATTTCAGAATTGCACCTTGCAATGCGGAGAAATTACTGTTTGTGCATTTACAATATTCATTGATTTTTGCCATTGAAAAACATCATGTTATTCATATACCAGAAATGTTTGAAGCTACTGACTGAATGAAAAGAGCTGGCATCTCACTCTCTTTGAATCTTCTTTATCATGCTAGGATTAGCAGGAAAAAGCAAAAAATTTCAGAATTGCACCTTGCAATGCGGAGAAATTACTGTTTGTGCATTTACAATATTCATTGATTTTTGCCATTGAAAAACATCATGTTATTCATATACCAGAAATGTTTGAAGCTACTGACTGAATGAAAAGAGCTGGCATCTCACTCTCTTTGAATCTTCTTTATCATGCTAGGATTAGCAGGAAAAAGCAAAAAATTTCAGAATTGCACCTTGCAATGTGGAGATATTACTGTTTGTGCATTTACAATATTCATTGATTTTTGCCATTGAAAAACATCATGTTATTCATATACCAGAAATGTTTGAAGCTACTGACTGAATGAAAAGAGCTGGCATCTCACTCTCTTTGAATCTTCTTTATCATGCTAGGATTAGCAGGAAAAAGCAAAAAATTTCAGAATTGCATCTTGCAATGTGGAGATATTACTGTTTGTGCATTTACAATATTCATTGATTTTTGCCATTGAAAAAAGTCCAGAAATGTTTGAAGCTACTGACTGAATGAAAGGAGCTGGCATCTCACTCTCTTTGAATCTTCTTTATCATGCTAGGATTAGCAGGAAAAAGCAAAAAATTTCAGAATTGCACCTTGCAATGCGGAGAAATTACTGTTTGTGCATTTACAATATTCATTGATTTTTGCCATTGAAAAACGTCCAGAAATGTTTGAAGCTACTGACTGAATGAAAGGAGCTGGCATCTCACTCTCTTTGAATCTTCTTTATCATGCTAGGATTAGCAGGAAAAAGCAAAAAATTTCAGAATTGCACCTTGCAATGCGGAGATATTACTGTTTGTGCATTTACAATATTCATTGATTTTTGCCTTTGAAAAACGTCCAGAAATGTTTGAAGCTACTGACTGAATGAAAAGAGCTGGCATCTCACTCTCTTTGAATCTTCTTTATCATGCTAGGATTAGCAGGAAAAAGCAAAAAATTTCAGAATTGCACCTTGCAATGCGGAGATATTACTGTTTGTGCATTTACAATATTCATTGATTTTTGCCATTGAAAAACGTCCAGAAATGTTTGAAGCTACTGACTGAATGAAAAGAGCTGGCCTCTCACTCTCTTTGAATCTTCTTTATCATGCTAGGATTAGCAGGAAAAAGCAAAAAATTTCAGAATTGCACCTTGCAATGTGGAGATATTACTGTTTGTGCATTTACAATATTCATTGATTTTTGCCATTGAAAAACGTCCAGAAATGTTTGAAGCTACTGACTGAATGAAAGGAGCTGGCATCTCACTCTCTTTGAATCTTCTTTATCATGCTAGGATTAGCAGGAAAAAGCAAAAAATTTCAGAATTGCACCTTGCAATGTGGAGAAATTACTGTTTGTGCATTTACAATATTCATTGATTTTTGCCATTGAAAAACATCATGTTATTCATATACCAGAAATGTTTGAAGCTACTGACTGAATGAAAAGAGCTGGCATCTCACTCTCTTTGAATCTTCTTTATCATGCTAGGATTAGCAGGAAAAAGCAAAAAATTTCAGAATTGCACCTTGCAATGCGGAGAAATTACTGTTTGTGCATTTACAATATTCATTGATTTTTGCCATTGAAAAACGTCCAGAAATGTTTGAAGCTACTGACTGAATGAAAGGAGCTGGCATCTCACTCTCTTTGAATCTTCTTTATCATGCTAGGATTAGCAGGAAAAAGCAAAAAATTTCAGAATTGCACCTTGCAATGCGGAGATATTACTGTTTGTGCATTTACAATATTCATTGATTTTTGCCAGTGAAAAAAGTCATGTTATTCATATACCAGAAATGTTTGAAGCTACTGACTGAATGAAAAGATCTGGCATCTCACTCTCTTTGAATCTTCTTTATCATGCTAGGATTAGCAGGAAAAAGCAAAAAATTTCAGAATTGCACCTTGCAATGTAGAGATATTACTGTTTGTGCATTTACAATATTCATTGATTTTTGCCATTGAAAAACATCATGTTATTCATATACCAGAAATGTTTGAAGCTACTGACTGAATGAAAAGAGCTGGCATCTCACTCTCTTTGAATCTTCTTTATCATGCTAGGATTAGCAGGAAAAAGCAAAAAATTTCAGAATTGCACCTTGCAATGTGGAGATATTACTGTTTGTGCATTTACAATATTCATTGATTTTTGCCATTGAAAAAAGTCCAGAAATGTTTGAAGCTACTGACTGAATGAAAGGAGCTGGCATCTCACTCTCTTTGAATCTTCTTTATCATGCTAGGATTAGCAGGAAAAAGCAAAAAATTTCAGAATTGCACCTTGCAATGCGGAGAAATTACTGTTTGTGCATTTACAATATTCATTGATTTTTGCCATTGAAAAACGTCCAGAAATGTTTGAAGCTACTGACTGAATGAAAGGAGCTGGCATCTCACTCTCTTTGAATCTTCTTTATCATGCTAGGATTAGCAGGAAAAAGCAAAAAATTTCAGAATTGCACCTTGCAATGCGGAGATATTACTGTTTGTGCATTTACAATATTCATTGATTTTTGCCATTGAAAAACGTCCAGAAATGTTTGAAGCTACTGACTGAATGAAAAGAGCTGGCATCTCACGCTCTTTGAATCTTCTTTATCATGCTAGGATTAGCAGGAAAAAGCAAAAAATTTCAGAATTGCACCTTGCAATGCAGAGATATTACTGTTTGTGCATTTACAATATTCATTGATTTTTGCCATTGAAAAACGTCCAGAAATGTTTGAAGCTACTGACTGAATGAAAAGAGCTGGCCTCTCACTCTCTTTGAATCTTCTTTATCATGCTAGGATTAGCAGGAAAAAGCAAAAAATTTCAGAATTGCACCTTGCAATGTGGAGATATTACTGTTTGTGCATTTACAATATTCATTGATTTTTGCCATTGAAAAACGTCCAGAAATGTTTGAAGCTACTGACTGAATGAAAGGAGCTGGCATCTCACTCTCTTTGAATCTTCTTTATCATGCTAGGATTAGCAGGAAAAAGCAAAAAATTTCAGAATTGCACCTTGCAATGTGGAGATATTACTGTTTGTGCATTTACAATATTCATTGATTTTTGCCATTGAAAAACATCATGTTATTCATATACCAGAAATGTTTGAAGCTACTGACTGAATGAAAGGAGCTGGCATCTCACTCTCTTTGAATCTTCTTTATCATGCTAGGATTAGCAGGAAAAAGCAAAAAATTTCAGAATTGCACCTTGCAATGCGGAGAAATTACTGTTTGTGCATTTACAATATTCATTGATTTTTGCCATTGAAAAACGTCCAGAAATGTTTGAAGCTACTGACTGAATGAAAGGAGCTGGCATCTCACTCTCTTTGAATCTTCTTTATCATGCTAGGATTAGCAGGAAAAAGCAAAAAATTTCAGAATTGCACCTTGCAATGCGGAGAAATTACTGTTTGTGCATTTACAATATTCATTGATTTTTGCCATTGAAAAACATCATGTTATTCATATACCAGAAATGTTTGAAGCTACTGACTGAATGAAAAGAGCTGGCATCTCACTCTCTTTGAATCTTCTTTATCATGCTAGGATTAGCAGGAAAAAGCAAAAAATTTCAGAATTGCACCTTGCAATGCGGAGAAATTACTGTTTGTGCATTTACAATATTCATTGATTTTTGCCATTGAAAAACATCATGTTATTCATATACCAGAAATGTTTGAAGCTACTGACTGAATGAAAAGAGCTGGCATCTCACTCTCTTTGAATCTTCTTTATCATGCTAGGATTAGCAGGAAAAAGCAAAAAATTTCAGAATTGCACCTTGCAATGTGGAGATATTACTGTTTGTGCATTTACAATATTCATTGATTTTTGCCATTGAAAAACGTCCAGAAATGTTTGAAGCTACTGACTGAATGAAAGGAGCTGGCATCTCACTCTCTTTGAATCTTCTTTATCATGCTAGGATTAGCAGGAAAAAGCAAAAAATTTCAGAATTGCACCTTGCAATGCGGAGATATTACTGTTTGTGCATTTACAATATTCATTGATTTTTGCCATTGAAAAACATCATGTTATTCATATACCAGAAATGTTTGAAGCTACTGACTGAATGAAAAGATCTGGCATCTCACTCTCTTTGAATCTTCTTTATCATGCTAGGATTAGCAGGAAAAAGCAAAAAATTTCAGAATTGCACCTTGCAATGTGGAGATATTACTGTTTGTGCATTTACAATATTCATTGATTTTTGCCATTGAAAAACATCATGTTATTCATATACCAGAAATGTTTGAAGCTACTGACTGAATGAAAAGAGCTGGCATCTCACTCTCTTTGAATCTTCTTTATCATGCTAGGATTAGCAGGAAAAAGCAAAAAATTTCAGAATTGCACCTTGCAATGTGGAGATATTACTGTTTGTGCATTTACAATATTCATTGATTTTTGCCATTGAAAAAAGTCCAGAAATGTTTGAAGCTACTGACTGAATGAAAGGAGCTGGCATCTCACTCTCTTTGAATCTTCTTTATCATGCTAGGATTAGCAGGAAAAAGCAAAAAATTTCAGAATTGCACCTTGCAATGCGGAGAAATTACTGTTTGTGCATTTACAATATTCATTGATTTTTGCCATTGAAAAACGTCCAGAAATGTTTGAAGCTACTGACTGAATGAAAGGAGCTGGCATCTCACTCTCTTTGAATCTTCTTTATCATGCTAGGATTAGCAGGAAAAAGCAAAAAATTTCAGAATTGCACCTTGCAATGCGGAGATATTACTGTTTGTGCATTTACAATATTCATTGATTTTTGCCATTGAAAAACGTCCAGAAATGTTTGAAGCTACTGACTGAATGAAAAGAGCTGGCATCTCACGCTCTTTGAATCTTCTTTATCATGCTAGGATTAGCAGGAAAAAGCAAAACATTTCAGAATTGCACCTTGCAATGCAGAGATATTACTGTTTGTGCATTTACAATATTCATTGATTTTTGCCATTGAAAAACGTCCAGAAATGTTTGAAGCTACTGACTGAATGAAAAGAGCTGGCCTCTCACTCTCTTTGAATCTTCTTTATCATGCTAGGATTAGCAGGAAAAAGCAAAAAATTTCAGAATTGCACCTTGCAATGTGGAGATATTACTGTTTGTGCATTTACAATATTCATTGATTTTTGCCATTGAAAAACGTCCAGAAATGTTTGAAGCTACTGACTGAATGAAAGGAGCTGGCATCTCACTCTCTTTGAATCTTCTTTATCATGCTAGGATTAGCAGGAAAAAGCAAAAAATTTCAGAATTGCACCTTGCAATGTGGAGATATTACTGTTTGTGCATTTACAATATTCATTGATTTTTGCCATTGAAAAACATCATGTTATTCATATACCAGAAATGTTTGAAGCTACTGACTGAATGAAAGGAGCTGGCATCTCACTCTCTTTGAATCTTCTTTATCATGCTAGGATTAGCAGGAAAAAGCAAAAAATTTCAGAATTGCACCTTGCAATGCGGAGAAATTACTGTTTGTGCATTTACAATATTCATTGACTTTTGCCATTGAAAAACGTCCAGAAATGTTTGAAGCTACTGACTGAATGAAAGGAGCTGGCATCTCACTCTCTTTGAATCTTCTTTATCATGCTAGGATTAGCAGGAAAAAGCAAAAAATTTCAGAATTGCACCTTGCAATGCGGAGAAATTACTGTTTGTGCATTTACAATATTCATTGATTTTTGCCATTGAAAAACATCATGTTATTCATATACCAGAAATGTTTGAAGCTACTGACTGAATGAAAAGAGCTGGCATCTCACTCTCTTTGAATCTTCTTTATCATGCTAGGATTAGCAGGAAAAAGCAAAAAATTTCAGAATTGCACCTTGCAATGCGGAGAAATTACTGTTTGTGCATTTACAATATTCATTGATTTTTGCCATTGAAAAACATCATGTTATTCATATACCAGAAATGTTTGAAGCTACTGACTGAATGAAAAGAGCTGGCATCTCACTCTCTTTGAATCTCCTTTATCATGCTAGGATTAGCAGGAAAAAGCAAAAAATTTCAGAATTGCACCTTGCAATGTGGAGATATTACTGTTTGTGCATTTACAATATTCATTGATTTTTGCCATTGAAAAACATCATGTTATTCATATACCAGAAATGTTTGAAGCTACTGACTGAATGAAAAGAGCTGGCATCTCACTCTCTTTGAATCTTCTTTATCATGCTAGGATTAGCAGGAAAAAGCAAAAAATTTCAGAATTGCATCTTGCAATGTGGAGATATTACTGTTTGTGCATTTACAATATTCATTGATTTTTGCCATTGAAAAAAGTCCAGAAATGTTTGAAGCTACTGACTGAATGAAAGGAGCTGGCATCTCACTCTCTTTGAATCTTCTTTATCATGCTAGGATTAGCAGGAAAAAGCAAAAAATTTCAGAATTGCACCTTGCAATGCGGAGAAATTACTGTTTGTGCATTTACAATATTCATTGATTTTTGCCATTGAAAAACGTCCAGAAATGTTTGAAGCTACTGACTGAATGAAAGGAGCTGGCATCTCACTCTCTTTGAATCTTCTTTATCATGCTAGGATTAGCAGGAAAAAGCAAAAAATTTCAGAATTGCACCTTGCAATGTGGAGATATTACTGTTTGTGCATTTACAATATTCATTGATTTTTGCCATTGAAAAACGTCCAGAAATGTTTGAAGCTACTGACTGAATGAAAGGAGCTGGCATCTCACTCTCTTTGAATCTTCTTTATCATGCTAGGATTAGCAGGAAAAAGCAAAAAATTTCAGAATTGCACCTTGCAATGTGGAGAAATTACTGTTTGTGCATTTACAATATTCATTGATTTTTGCCATTGAAAAACATCATGTTATTCATATACCAGAAATGTTTGAAGCTACTGACTGAATGAAAAGAGCTGGCATCTCACTCTCTTTGAATCTTCTTTATCATGCTAGGATTAGCAGGAAAAAGCAAAAAATTTCAGAATTGCACCTTGCAATGCGGAGAAATTACTGTTTGTGCATTTACAATATTCATTGATTTTTGCCATTGAAAAACGTCCAGAAATGTTTGAAGCTACTGACTGAATGAAAGGAGCTGGCATCTCACTCTCTTTGAATCTTCTTTATCATGCTAGGATTAGCAGGAAAAAGCAAAAAATTTCAGAATTGCACCTTGCAATGCGGAGATATTACTGTTTGTGCATTTACAATATTCATTGATTTTTGCCATTGAAAAACGTCCAGAAATGTTTGAAGCTACTGACTGAATGAAAAGAGCTGGCATCTCACTCTCTTTGAATCTTCTTTATCATGCTAGGATTAGCAGGAAAAAGCAAAAAATTTCAGAATTGCACCTTGCAATGCGGAGAAATTACTGTTTGTGCATTTACAATATTCATTGATTTTTGCCATTGAAAAACGTCCAGAAATGTTTGAAGCTACTGACTGAATGAAAAGAGCTGGCATCTCACTCTCTTTGAATCTTCTTTATCATGCTAGGATTAGCAGGAAAAAGCAAAAAATTTCAGAATTGCACCTTGCAATGCGGAGATATTACTGTTTGTGCATTTACAATATTCATTGATTTTTGCCATTGAAAAACGTCCAGAAATGTTTGAAGCTACTGACTGAATGAAAGGAGCTGGCATCTCACTCTCTTTGAATCTTCTTTATCATGCTAGGATTAGCAGGAAAAAGCAAAAAATTTCAGAATTGCACCTTGCAATGCGGAGATATTACTGTTTGTGCATTTACAATATTCATTGATTTTTGCCATTGAAAAACGTCCAGAAATGTTTGAAGCTACTGACTAAATGAAAAGAGCTGGCATCTCACTCTCTTTGAATCTTCTTTATCATGCTAGGATTAGCAGGAAAAAGCAAAAAATTTCAGAATTGCACCTTGCAATGCGGAGATATTACTGTTTGTGCATTTACAATATTCATTGATTTTTGCCATTGAAAAACGTCCAGAAATGTTTGAAGCTACTGACTGAATGAAAAGAGCTGGCATCTCACTCTCTTTGAATCTTCTTTATCATGCTAGGATTAGCAGGAAAAAGCAAAAAATTTCAGAATTGCACCTTGCAATGCGGAGATATTACTCTTTGTGCATTTACAATATTCATTGATTTTTGCCATTGAAAAACGTCCAGAAATGTTTGAAGCTACTGACTGAATGAAAAGAGCTGGCATCTCACTCTCTTTGAATCTTCTTTATCATGCTAGGATTTGCAGGAAAAAGCAAAAAATTTCAGAATTGCACCTTGCAATGTGGAGATATTACTGTTTGTGCATTTACAATATTCATTGATTTTTGCCATTGAAAAACGTCCAGAAATGTTTGAAGCTAGTGACTGAATGAAAGGAGCTGGCATCTCACTCTCTTTGAATCTTCTTTATCATGCTAGGATTAGCAGGAAAAAGCAAAAAATTTCAGAATTGCACCTTGCAATGTGGAGATATTACTGTTTGTGCATTTACAATATTCATTGATTTTTGCCATTGAAAAACATCATGTTATTCATATACCAGAAATGTTTGAAGCTACTGACTGAATGAAAAGAGCTGGCATCTCACTCTCTTTGAATCTTCTTTATCATGTTAGGATTAGCAGGAAAAAGCAAAAAATTTCAGAATTGCACCTTGCAATGCGGAGAAATTACTGTTTGTGCATTTACAATATTCATTGATTTTTGCCATTGAAAAACGTCCAGAAATGTTTGAAGCTACTGACTGAATGAAAGGAGCTGGCATCTCACTCTCTTTGAATCTTCTTTATCATGCTAGGATTAGCAGGAAAAAGCAAAAAATTTCAGAATTGCACCTTGCAATGCGGAGAAATTACTGTTTGTGCATTTACAATATTCATTGATTTTTGCCATTGAAAAACATCATGTTATTCATATACCAGAAATGTTTGAAGCTACTGACTGAATGAAAAGAGCTGGCATCTCACTCTCTTTGAATCTTCTTTATCATGCTAGGATTAGCAGGAAAAAGCAAAAAATTTCAGAATTGCACCTTGCAATGCGGAGAAATTACTGTTTGTGCATTTACAATATTCATTGATTTTTGCCATTTAAAAACATCATGTTATTCATATACCAGAAATGTTTGAAGCTACTGACTGAATGAAAAGAGCTGGCATCTCACTCTCTTTGAATCTTCTTTATCATGCTAGGATTAGCAGGAAAAAGCAAAAAATTTCAGAATTGCACCTTGCAATGTGGAGATATTACTGTTTGTGCATTTACAATATTCATTGATTTTTGCCATTGAAAAACGTCCAGAAATGTTTGAAGCTACTGACTGAATGAAAAGAGCTGGCATCTCACTCTCTTTGAATCTTCTTTATCATGCTAGGATTAGCAGGAAAAAGCAAAAAATTTCAGAATTGCACCTTGCAATGCGGAGAAATTACTGTTTGTGCATTTACAATATTCATTGATTTTTGCCATTGAAAAACGTCCAGAAATGTTTGAAGCTACTGACTGAATGAAAGGAGCTGGCATCTCACTCTCTTTGAATCTTCTTTATCATGCTAGGATTAGCAGGAAAAAGCAAAAAATTTCAGAATTGCACCTTGCAATGCGGAGAAATTACTGTTTGTGCATTTACAATATTCATTGATTTTTGCCATTGAAAAACGTCCAGAAATGTTTGAAGCTACTGACTGAATGAAAAGAGCTGGCATCTCACTCTCTTTGAATCTTCTTTATCATGCTAGGATTAGCAGGAAAAAGCAAAAAATTTCAGAATTGCACCTTGCAATGTGGAGATATTACTGTTTGTGCATTTACAATATTCATTGATTTTTGCCATTGAAAAACATCATGTTATTCATATACCAGAAATGTTTGAAGCTACTGACTGAATGAAAAGAGCTGGCATCTCACTCTCTTTGAATCTTCTTTATCATGCTAGGATTAGCAGGAAAAAGCAAAAAATTTCAGAATTGCACCTTGCAATGCGGAGATATTACTGTTTGTGCATTTACAATATTCATTGATTTTTGCCATTGAAAAACGTCCAGAAATGTTTGAAGCTACTGACTGAATGAAAGGAGCAGGCATCTCACTCTCTTTGAATCTTCTTTATCATGCTAGGATTAGCAGGAAAAAGCAAAAAATTTCAGAATTGCACCTTGCAATGCGGAGATATTACTGTTTGTGCATTTACAATATTAATTGATTTTTGCCATTGAAAAACGTCCAGAAATGTTTGAAGCTACTGACTGAATGAAAAGAGCTGGCATCTCACTCTCTTTGAATCTTCTTTATCATGCTAGGATTAGCAGGAAAAAGCAAAAAATTTCAGAATTGCACCTTGCAATGCGGAGAAATTACTGTTTGTGCATTTACAATATTCATTGATTTTTGCCATTGAAAAACGTCCAGAAATGTTTGAAGCTACTGACTGAATGAAAAGAGATGGCATCTCACTCTCTTTGAATCTTCTTTATCATGCTAGGATTAGCAGGAAAAAGCAAAAAATTTCAGAATTGCACCTTGCAATGCGGAGATATTACTGTTTGTGCATTTACAATATTCATTGATTTTTGCCATTGAAAAACGTCCAGAAATCTTTGAAGCTACTGACTGAATGAAAGGAGCTGGCATCTCACTCTCTTTGAATCTTCTTTATCATGCTAGGATTAGCAGGAAAAAGCAAAAAATTTCAGAATTGCACCTTGCAATGCGGAGATATTACTGTTTGTGCATTTACAATATTCATTGATTTTTGCCATTGAAAAACATCCAGAAATGTTTGAAGCTACTGACTGAATGAAAAGAGCTGGCATCTCACTCTCTTTGAATCTTCTTTATCTTGCTAGGATTTGCAGGAAAAAGCAAAAAATTTCAGAATTGCACCTTGCAATGTGGAGATATTACTGTTTGTGCATTTACAATATTCATTGATTTTTGCCATTGAAAAACATCCAGAAATGTTTGAAGCTACTGACTGAATGAAAGGAGCTGGCATCTCACTCTCTTTGAATCTTCTTTATCATGCTAGGATTAGCAGGAAAAAGCAAAAAATTTCAGAATTGCACCTTGCAATGTGGAGATATTACTGTTTGTGCATTTACAATATTCATTGATTTTTGCCATTGAAAAACATCATGTTATTCATATACCAGAAATGTTTGAAGCTACTGACTGAATGAAAAGAGCTGGCATCTCACTCTCTTTGAATCTTCTCTATCATGCTAGGATTAGCAGGATAAAGCAAAAAATTTCAGAATTGCACCTTGCAATGCGGAGAAATTACTGTTTGTGCATTTACAATATTCATTGATTTTTGCCATTGAAAAACGTCCAGAAATGTTTGAAGCTACTGACTGAATGAAAGGAGCTGGCATCTCACTCTCTTTGAATCTTCTTTATCATGCTAGGATTAGCAGGAAAAAGCAAAAAATTTCAGAATTGCACCTTGCAATGCGGAGAAATTACTGTTTGTGCATTTACAATATTCATTGATTTTTGCCATTGAAAAACATCATGTTATTCATATACCAGAAATGATTGAAGCTACTGACTGAATGAAAAGAGCTGGCATCTCACTCTCTTTGAATCTTCTTTATCATGCTAGGATTAGCAGGAAAAAGCAAAAAATTTCAGAATTGCACCTTGCAATGCGGAGAAATTACTGTTTGTGCATTTACAATATTCATTGATTTTTGCCATTGAAAAACATCATGTTATTCATATACCAGAAATGTTTGAAGCTACTGACTGAATGAAAAGAGCTGGCATCTCACTCTCTTTGAATCTTCTTTATCATGCTAGGATTAGCAGGAAAAAGCAAAAAATTTCAGAATTGCACCTTGCAATGTGGAGATATTACTGTTTGTGCATTTACAATATTCATTGATTTTTGCCATTGAAAAACGTCCAGAAATGTTTGAAGCTACTGACTGAATGAAAGGAGCTGGCATCTCACTCTCTTTGAATCTTCTTTATCATGCTAGGATTAGCAGGAAAAAGCAAAAAATTTCAGAATTGCACCTTGCAATGCGGAGAAATTACTGTTTGTGCATTTACAATATTCATTGATTTTTGCCATTGAAAAACGTCCAGAAATGTTTGAAGCTACTGACTGAATGAAAAGAGCTGGCATCTCACTCTCTTTGAATCTTCTTTATCATGCTAGGATTAGCAGGAAAAAGCAAAAAATTTCAGAATTGCACCTTGCAATGTGGAGATATTACTGTTTGTGCATTTACAATATTCATTGATTTTTGCCATTGAAAAACATCATGTTATTCATATACCAGAAATGTTTGAAGCTACTGACTGA
Organism: Phyllobates terribilis; assembly: GCF_046119375.1. Taxonomy (NCBI): domain Eukaryota; kingdom Metazoa; phylum Chordata; class Amphibia; order Anura; family Dendrobatidae; genus Phyllobates; species Phyllobates terribilis. The sequence continues at coordinate 1,414,797 of NW_027362856.1, forward strand.
ATGAAAAGAGCTGGCATCTCACTCTCTTTGAATCTTCTTTATCATGCTAGGATTAGCAGGAAAAAGCAAAAAATTTCAGAATTGCACCTTGCAATGCGGAGATATTACTGTTTGTGCATTTACAATATTCATTGATTTTTGCCATTGAAAAACGTCCAGAAATGTTTGAAGCTACTGACTGAATGAAAGGAGCTGGCATCTCACTCTCTTTGAATCTTCTTTATCATGCTAGGCTTAGCAGGAAAAAGCAAAAAATTTCAGAATTGCACCTTGCAATGCGGAGATATTACTGTTTGTGCATTTACAATATTCATTGATTTTTGCCATTGAAAAACGTCCAGAAATGTTTGAAGCTACTGACTGAATGAAAAGAGCTGGCATCTCACTCTCTTTGAATCTTCTTTATCATGCTAGGATTAGCAGGAAAAAGCAAAAAATTTCAGAATTGCACCTTGCAATGCGGAGAAATTACTGTTTGTGCATTTACAATATTCATTGATTTTTGCCATTGAAAAACGTCCAGAAATGTTTGAAGCTACTGACTGAATGAAAAGAGCTGGCATCTCACTCTCTTTGAATCTTCTTTATCATGCTAGGATTTGCAGGAAAAAGCAAAAAATTTCAGAATTGCACCTTGCAATGTGGAGATATTACTGTTTGTGCATTTACAATATTCATTGATTTTTGCCATTGAAAAACGTCCAGAAATGTTTGAAGCTAGTGACTGAATGAAAGGAGCTGGCATCTCACTCTCTTTGAATCTTCTTTATCATGCTAGGATTAGCAGGAAAAAGCAAAAAATTTCAGAATTGCACCTTGCAATGTGGAGATATTACTGTTTGTGCATTTACAATATTCATTGATTTTTGCCATTGAAAAACATCATGTTATTCATATACCAGAAATGTTTGAAGCTACTGACTGAATGAAAAGAGCTGGCATCTCACTCTCTTTGAATCTTCTTTATCATGTTAGGATTAGCAGGAAAAAGCAAAAAATTTCAGAATTGCACCTTGCAATGCGGAGAAATTACTGTTTGTGCATTTACAATATTCATTGATTTTTGCCATTGAAAAACGTCCAGAAATGTTTGAAGCTACTGACTGAATGAAAGGAGCTGGCATCTCACTCTCTTTGAATCTTCTTTATCATGCTAGGATTAGCAGGAAAAAGCAAAAAATTTCAGAATTGCACCTTGCAATGCGGAGAAATTACTGTTTGTGCATTTACAATATTCATTGATTTTTGCCATTGAAAAACATCATGTTATTCATATACCAGAAATGTTTGAAGCTACTGACTGAATGAAAAGAGCTGGCATCTCACTCTCTTTGAATCTTCTTTATCATGCTAGGATTAGCAGGAAAAAGCAAAAAATTTCAGAATTGCACCTTGCAATGCGGAGAAATTACTGTTTGTGCATTTACAATATTCATTGATTTTTGCCATTGAAAAACATCATGTTATTCATATACCAGAAATGTTTGAAGCTACTGACTGAATGAAAAGAGCTGGCATCTCACTCTCTTTGAATCTTCTTTATCATGCTAGGATTAGCAGGAAAAAGCAAAAAATTTCAGAATTGCACCTTGCAATGTGGAGATATTACTGTTTGTGCATTTACAATATTCATTGATTTTTGCCATTGAAAAACGTCCAGAAATGTTTGAAGCTACTGACTGAATGAAAAGAGCTGGCATCTCACTCTCTTTGAATCTTCTTTATCATGCTAGGATTAGCAGGAAAAAGCAAAAAATTTCAGAATTGCACCTTGCAATGCGGAGAAATTACTGTTTGTGCATTTACAATATTCATTGATTTTTGCCATTGAAAAACGTCCAGAAATGTTTGAAGCTACTGACTGAATGAAAGGAGCTGGCATCTCACTCTCTTTGAATCTTCTTTATCATGCTAGGATTAGCAGGAAAAAGCAAAAAATTTCAGAATTGCACCTTGCAATGCGGAGAAATTACTGTTTGTGCATTTACAATATTCATTGATTTTTGCCATTGAAAAACGTCCAGAAATGTTTGAAGCTACTGACTGAATGAAAAGAGCTGGCATCTCACTCTCTTTGAATCTTCTTTATCATGCTAGGATTAGCAGGAAAAAGCAAAAAATTTCAGAATTGCACCTTGCAATGTGGAGATATTACTGTTTGTGCATTTACAATATTCATTGATTTTTGCCATTGAAAAACATCATGTTATTCATATACCAGAAATGTTTGAAGCTACTGACTGAATGAAAAGAGCTGGCATCTCACTCTCTTTGAATCTTCTTTATCATGCTAGGATTAGCAGGAAAAAGCAAAAAATTTCAGAATTGCACCTTGCAATGCGGAGAAATTACTGTTTGTGCATTTACAATATTCATTGATTTTTGCCATTGAAAAACGTCCAGAAATGTTTGAAGCTACTGACTGAATGAAAGGAGCTGGCATCTCACTCTCTTTGAATCTTCTTTATCATGCTAGGATTAGCAGGAAAAAGCAAAAAATTTCAGAATTGCACCTTGCAATGCGGAGAAATTACTGTTTGTGCATTTACAATATTCATTGATTTTTGCCATTGAAAAACATCATGTTATTCATATACCAGAAATGTTTGAAGCTACTGACTGAATGAAAAGAGCTGGCATCTCACTCTCTTTGAATCTTCTTTATCATGCTAGGATTAGCAGGAAAAAGCAAAAAATTTCAGAATTGCACCTTGCAATGCGGAGAAATTACTGTTTGTGCATTTACAATATTCATTGATTTTTGCCATTGAAAAACATCATGTTATTCATATACCAGAAATGTTTGAAGCTACTGACTGAATGAAAAGAGCTGGCATCTCACTCTCTTTGAATCTTCTTTATCATGCTAGGATTAGCAGGAAAAAGCAAAAAATTTCAGAATTGCACCTTGCAATGTGGAGATATTACTGTTTGTGCATTTACAATATTCATTGATTTTTGCCATTGAAAAACGTCCAGAAATGTTTGAAGCTACTGACTGAATGAAAAGAGCTGGCATCTCACTCTCTTTGAATCTTCTTTATCATGCTAGGATTAGCAGGAAAAAGCAAAAAATTTCAGAATTGCACCTTGCAATGCGGAGAAATTACTGTTTGTGCATTTACAATATTCATTGATTTTTGCCATTGAAAAACGTCCAGAAATGTTTGAAGCTACTGACTGAATGAAAGGAGCTGGCATCTCACTCTCTTTGAATCTTCTTTATCATGCTAGGATTAGCAGGAAAAAGCAAAAAATTTCAGAATTGCACCTTGCAATGCGGAGAAATTACTGTTTGTGCATTTACAATATTCATTGATTTTTGCCATTGAAAAACGTCCAGAAATGTTTGAAGCTACTGACTGAATGAAAAGAGCTGGCATCTCACTCTCTTTGAATCTTCTTTATCATGCTAGGATTAGCAGGAAAAAGCAAAAAATTTCAGAATTGCACCTTGCAATGTGGAGATATTACTGTTTGTGCATTTACAATATTCATTGATTTTTGCCATTGAAAAACATCATGTTATTCATATACCAGAAATGTTTGAAGCTACTGACTGAATGAAAAGAGCTGGCATCTCACTCTCTTTGAATCTTCTTTATCATGCTAGGATTAGCAGGAAAAAGCAAAAAATTTCAGAATTGCACCTTGCAATGCGGAGATATTACTGTTTGTGCATTTACAATATTCATTGATTTTTGCCATTGAAAAACGTCCAGAAATGTTTGAAGCTACTGACTGAATGAAAGGAGCAGGCATCTCACTCTCTTTGAATCTTCTTTATCATGCTAGGATTAGCAGGAAAAAGCAAAAAATTTCAGAATTGCACCTTGCAATGCGGAGATATTACTGTTTGTGCATTTACAATATTAATTGATTTTTGCCATTGAAAAACGTCCAGAAATGTTTGAAGCTACTGACTGAATGAAAAGAGCTGGCATCTCACTCTCTTTGAATCTTCTTTATCATGCTAGGATTAGCAGGAAAAAGCAAAAAATTTCAGAATTGCACCTTGCAATGCGGAGAAATTACTGTTTGTGCATTTACAATATTCATTGATTTTTGCCATTGAAAAACGTCCAGAAATGTTTGAAGCTACTGACTGAATGAAAAGAGATGGCATCTCACTCTCTTTGAATCTTCTTTATCATGCTAGGATTAGCAGGAAAAAGCAAAAAATTTCAGAATTGCACCTTGCAATGCGGAGATATTACTGTTTGTGCATTTACAATATTCATTGATTTTTGCCATTGAAAAACGTCCAGAAATGTTTGAAGCTACTGACTGAATGAAAGGAGCTGGCATCTCACTCTCTTTGAATCTTCTTTATCATGCTAGGATTAGCAGGAAAAAGCAAAAAATTTCAGAATTGCACCTTGCAATGCGGAGATATTACTGTTTGTGCATTTACAATATTCATTGATTTTTGCCATTGAAAAACGTCCAGAAATGTTTGAAGCTACTGACTGAATGAAAAGAGCTGGCATCTCACTCTCTTTGAATCTTCTTTATCTTGCTAGGATTTGCAGGAAAAAACAAAAAATTTCAGAATTGCACCTTGCAATGTGGAGATATTACTGTTTGTGCATTTACAATATTCATTGATTTTTGCCATTGAAAAACATCCAGAAATGTTTGAAGCTACTGACTGAATGAAAGGAGCTGGCATCTCACTCTCTTTGAATCTTCTTTATCATGCTAGGATTAGCAGGAAAAAGCAAAAAATTTCAGAATTGCACCTTGCAATGTGGAGATATTACTGTTTGTGCATTTACAATATTCATTGATTTTTGCCATTGAAAAACATCATGTTATTCATATACCAGAAATGTTTGAAGCTACTGACTGAATGAAAAGAGCTGGCATCTCACTCTCTTTGAATCTTCTCTATCATGCTAGGATTAGCAGGATAAAGCAAAAAATTTCAGAATTGCACCTTGCAATGCGGAGAAATTACTGTTTGTGCATTTACAATATTCATTGATTTTTGCCATTGAAAAACGTCCAGAAATGTTTGAAGCTACTGACTGAATGAAAGGAGCTGGCATCTCACTCTCTTTGAATCTTCTTTATCATGCTAGGATTAGCAGGAAAAAGCAAAAAATTTCAGAATTGCACCTTGCAATGCGGAGAAATTACTGTTTGTGCATTTACAATATTCATTGATTTTTGCCATTGAAAAACATCATGTTATTCATATACCAGAAATGATTGAAGCTACTGACTGAATGAAAAGAGCTGGCATCTCACTCTCTTTGAATCTTCTTTATCATGCTAGGATTAGCAGGAAAAAGCAAAAAATTTCAGAATTGCACCTTGCAATGCGGAGAAATTACTGTTTGTGCATTTACAATATTCATTGATTTTTGCCATTGAAAAACATCATGTTATTCATATACCAGAAATGTTTGAAGCTACTGACTGAATGAAAAGAGCTGGCATCTCACTCTCTTTGAATCTTCTTTATCATGCTAGGATTAGCAGGAAAAAGCAAAAAATTTCAGAATTGCACCTTGCAATGTGGAGATATTACTGTTTGTGCATTTACAATATTCATTGATTTTTGCCATTGAAAAACGTCCAGAAATGTTTGAAGCTACTGACTGAATGAAAGGAGCTGGCATCTCACTCTCTTTGAATCTTCTTTATCATGCTAGGATTAGCAGGAAAAAGCAAAAAATTTCAGAATTGCACCTTGCAATGCGGAGAAATTACTGTTTGTGCATTTACAATATTCATTGATTTTTGCCATTGAAAAACGTCCAGAAATGTTTGAAGCTACTGACTGAATGAAAAGAGCTGGCATCTCACTCTCTTTGAATCTTCTTTATCATGCTAGGATTAGCAGGAAAAAGCAAAAAATTTCAGAATTGCACCTTGCAATGTGGAGATATTACTGTTTGTGCATTTACAATATTCATTGATTTTTGCCATTGAAAAACATCATGTTATTCATATACCAGAAATGTTTGAAGCTACTGACTGAATGAAAAGAGCTGGCATCTCACTCTCTTTGAATCTTCTTTATCATGCTAGGATTAGCAGGAAAAAGCAAAAAATTTCAGAATTGCACCTTGCAATGCGGAGATATTACTGTTTGTGCATTTACAATATTCATTGATTTTTGCCATTGAAAAACGTCCAGAAATGTTTGAAGCTACTGACTGAATGAAAGGAGCTGGCATCTCACTCTCTTTGAATCTTCTTTATCATGCTAGGCTTAGCAGGAAAAAGCAAAAAATTTCAGAATTGCACCTTGCAATGCGGAGATATTACTGTTTGTGCATTTACAATATTCATTGATTTTTGCCATTGAAAAACGTCCAGAAATGTTTGAAGCTACTGACTGAATGAAAAGAGCTGGCAACTCACTCTCTTTGAATCTTCTTTATCATGCTAGGATTAGCAGGAAAAAGCAAAAAATTTCAGAATTGCACCTTGCAATGCGGAGAAATTACTGTTTGTGCATTTACAATATTCATTGATTTTTGCCATTGAAAAACGTCCAGAAATGTTTGAAGCTACTGACTGAATGAAAAGAGATGGCATCTCACTCTCTTTGAATCTTCTTTATCATGCTAGGATTAGCAGGAAAAAGCAAAAAATTTCAGAATTGCACCTTGCAATGCGGAGATATTACTGTTTGTGCATTTACAATATTCATTGATTTTTGCCATTGAAAAACGTCCAGAAATGTTTGAAGCTACTGACTGAATGAAAGGAGCTGGCATCTCACTCTCTTTGAATCTTCTTTATCATGCTAGGATTAGCAGGAAAAAGCAAAAAATTTCAGAATTGCACATTGCAATGCGGAGATATTACTGTTTGTGCATTTACAATATTCATTGATTTTTGCCATTGAAAAACGTCCAGAAATGTTTGAAGCTACTGACTGAATGAAAAGAGCTGGCATCTCACTCTCTTTGAATCTTCTTTATCTTGCTAGGATTTGCAGGAAAAAGCAAAAAATTTCAGAATTGCACCTTGCAATGTGGAGATATTACTGTTTGTGCATTTACAATATTCATTGATTTTTGCCATTGAAAAACATCCAGAAATGTTTGAAGCTACTGACTGAATGAAAGGAGCTGGCATCTCACTCTCTTTGAATCTTCTTTATCATGCTAGGATTAGCAGGAAAAAGCAAAAAATTTCAGAATTGCACCTTGCAATGTGGAGATATTACTGTTTGTGCATTTACAATATTCATTGATTTTTGCCATTGAAAAACATCATGTTATTCATATACCAGAAATGTTTGAAGCTACTGACTGAATGAAAAGAGCTGGCATCTCACTCTCTTTGAATCTTCTCTATCATGCTAGGATTAGCAGGATAAAGCAAAAAATTTCAGAATTGCACCTTGCAATGCGGAGAAATTACTGTTTGTGCATTTACAATATTCATTGATTTTTGCCATTGAAAAACGTCCAGAAATGTTTGAAGCTACTGACTGAATGAAAGGAGCTGGCATCTCACTCTCTTTGAATCTTCTTTATCATGCTAGGATTAGCAGGAAAAAGCAAAAAATTTCAGAATTGCACCTTGCAATGCGGAGAAATTACTGTTTGTGCATTTACAATATTCATTGATTTTTGCCATTGAAAAACATCATGTTATTCATATACCAGAAATGATTGAAGCTACTGACTGAATGAAAAGAGCTGGCATCTCACTCTCTTTGAATCTTCTTTATCATGCTAGGATTAGCAGGAAAAAGCAAAAAATTTCAGAATTGCACCTTGCAATGCGGAGAAATTACTGTTTGTGCATTTACAATATTCATTGATTTTTGCCATTGAAAAACATCATGTTATTCATATACCAGAAATGTTTGAAGCTACTGACTGAATGAAAAGAGCTGGCATCTCACTCTCTTTGAATCTTCTTTATCATGCTAGGATTAGCAGGAAAAAGCAAAAAATTTCAGAATTGCACCTTGCAATGTGGAGATATTACTGTTTGTGCATTTACAATATTCATTGATTTTTGCCATTGAAAAACGTCCAGAAATGTTTGAAGCTACTGACTGAATGAAAGGAGCTGGCATCTCACTCTCTTTGAATCTTCTTTATCATGCTAGGATTAGCAGGAAAAAGCAAAAAATTTCAGAATTGCACCTTGCAATGCGGAGAAATTACTGTTTGTGCATTTACAATATTCATTGATTTTTGCCATTGAAAAACGTCCAGAAATGTTTGAAGCTACTGACTGAATGAAAAGAGCTGGCATCTCACTCTCTTTGAATCTTCTTTATCATGCTAGGATTAGCAGGAAAAAGCAAAAAATTTCAGAATTGCACCTTGCAATGTGGAGATATTACTGTTTGTGCATTTACAATATTCATTGATTTTTGCCATTGAAAAACATCATGTTATTCATATACCAGAAATGTTTGAAGCTACTGACTGAATGAAAAGAGCTGGCATCTCACTCTCTTTGAATATTCTTTATCATGCTAGGATTAGCAGGAAAAAGCAAAAAATTTCAGAATTGCACCTTGCAATGCGGAGATATTACTGTTTGTGCATTTACAATATTCATTGATTTTTGCCATTGAAAAACGTCCAGAAATGTTTGAAGCTACTGACTGAATGAAAGGAGCTGGCATCTCACTCTCTTTGAATCTTCTTTATCATGCTAGGCTTAGCAGGAAAAAGCAAAAAATTTCAGAATTGCACCTTGCAATGCGGAGATATTACTGTTTGTGCATTTACAATATTCATTGATTTTTGCCATTGAAAAACGTCCAGAAATGTTTGAAGCTACTGACTGAATGAAAAGAGCTGGCATCTCACTCTCTTTGAATCTTCTTTATCATGCTAGGGTTAGCAGGAAAAAGCAAAAAATTTCAGAATTGCACCTTGCAATGCGGAGAAATTACTGTTTGTGCATTTACAATATTCATTGATTTTTGCCATTGAAAAACGTCCAGAAATGTTTGAAGCTACTGACTGAATGAAAAGAGATGGCATCTCACTCTCTTTGAATCTTCTTTATCATGCTAGGATTAGCAGGAAAAAGCAAAAAATTTCAGAATTGCACCTTGCAATGCGGAGATATTACTGTTTGTGCATTTACAATATTCATTGATTTTTGCCATTGAAAAACGTCCAGAAATGTTTGAAGCTACTGACTGAATGAAAGGAGCTGGCATCTCACTCTCTTTGAATCTTCTTTATCATGCTAGGATTAGCAGGAAAAAGCAAAAATTTCAGAATTGCACCTTGCAATGCGGAGATATTACTGTTTGTGCATTTACAATATTCATTGATTTTTGCCATTGAAAAACGTCCAGAAATGTTTGAAGCTACTGACTGAATGAAAAGAGCTGGCATCTCACTCTCTTTGAATCTTCTTTATCTTGCTAGGATTTGCAGGAAAAAGCAAAAAATTTCAGAATTGCACCTTGCAATGTGGAGATATTACTGTTTGTGCATTTACAATATTCATTGATTTTTGCCATTGAAAAACATCCAGAAATGTTTGAAGCTACTGACTGAATGAAAGGAGCTGGCATCTCACTCTCTTTGAATCTTCTCTATCATGCTAGGATTAGCAGGATAAAGCAAAAAATTTCAGAATTGCACCTTGCAATGCGGAGAAATTACTGTTTGTGCATTTACAATATTCATTGATTTTTGCCATTGAAAAACATCATGTTATTCATATACCAGAAATGATTGAAGCTACTGACTGAATGAAAAGAGCTGGCATCTCACTCTCTTTGAATCTTCTTTATCATGCTAGGATTAGCAGGAAAAAGCAAAAAATTTCAGAATTGCACCTTGCAATGCAGAGAAATTACTGTTTGTGCATTTACAATATTCATTGATTTTTAACATTGAAAAACATCATGTTATTCATATACCAGAAATGTTTGAAGCTACTGACTGAATGAAAAGAGCTGGCATCTCACTCTCTTTGAATCTTCTTTATCATGCTAGGATTAGCAGGAAAAAGCAAAAAATTTCAGAATTGCACCTTGCAATGTGGAGATATTACTGTTTGTGCATTTACAATATTCATTGATTTTTGCCATTGAAAAACGTCCAGAAATGTTTGAAGCTACTGACTGAATGAAAAGAGCTGGAATCTCACTCTCTTTGAATCTTCTTTATCATGCTAGGATTAGCAGGAAAAAGCAAAAAATTTCAGAATTGCACCTTGCAATGCGGAGAAATTACTGTTTGTGCATTTACAATATTCATTGATTTTTGCCATTGAAAAACGTCCAGAAATGTTTGAAGCTACTGACTGAATGAAAGGAGCTGGCATCTCACTCTCTTTGAATCTTCTTTATCATGCTAGGATTAGCAGGAAAAAGCAAAAAATTTCAGAATTGCACCTTGCAATGCGGAGAAATTACTGTTTGTGCATTTACAATATTCATTGATTTTTGCCATTGAAAAACGTCCAGAAATGTTTGAAGCTACTGACTGAATGAAAAGAGCTGGCATCTCACTCTCTTTGAATCTTCTTTATCATGCTAGGATTAGCAGGAAAAAGCAAAAAATTTCAGAATTGCACCTTGCAATGTGGAGATATTACTGTTTGTGCATTTACAATATTCATTGATTTTTGCCATTGAAAAACATCATGTTATTCATATACCAGAAATGTTTGAAGCTACTGACTGAATGAAAAGAGCTGGCATCTCACTCTCTTTGAATCTTCTTTATCATGCTAGGATTAGCAGGAAAAAGCAAAAAATTTCAGAATTGCACCTTGCAATGCGGAGATATTACTGTTTGTGCATTTACAATATTCATTGATTTTTGCCATTGAAAAACGTCCAGAAATGTTTGAAGCTACTGACTGAATGAAAGGAGCTGGCATCTCACTCTCTTTGAATCTTCTTTATCATGCTAGGATTAGCAGGATAAAGCAAAAAATTTCAGAATTGCACCTTGCAATGCGGAGATATTACTGTTTGTGCATTTACAATATTCATTGATTTTTGCCATTGAAAAACGTCCAGAAATGTTTGAAGCTACTGACTGAATGAAAAGAGCTGGCATCTCACTCTCTTTGAATCTTCTTTATCATGCTAGGATTAGCAGGAAAAAGCAAAAAATTTCAGAATTGCACCTTGCAATGCGGAGAAATTACTGTTTGTGCATTTACAATATTCATTGATTTTTGCCATTGAAAAACGTCCAGAAATGTTTGAAGCTACTGACTGAATGAAAAGAGCTGGCATCTCACTCTCTTTGAATCTTCTTTATCATGCTAGGATTAGCAGGAAAAAGCAAAAAATTTCAGAATTGCACCTTGCAATGCGGAGATATTACTGTTTGTGCATTTACAATATTCATTGATTTTTGCCATTGAAAAACGTCCAGAAATGTTTGAAGCTACTGACTGAATGAAAGGAGCTGGCATCTCACTCTCTTTGAATCTTCTTTATCATGCTAGGATTAGCAGGAAAAAGCAAAAAATTTCAGAATTGCACCTTGCAATGTGGAGATATTACTGTTTGTGCATTTACAATATTCATTGATTTTTGCCATTGAAAAACATCCAGAAATGTTTGAAGCTACTGACTGAATGAAAAGAGCTGGCATCTCACTCTCTTTGAATCTTCTTTATCATGCTAGGATTAGCAGGAAAAAGCAAAAAATTTCAGAATTGCACCTTTCAATGCGGAGATATTACTGTTTGTGCATTTACAATATTCATTGATTTTTGCCATTGAAAAACGTCCAGAAATGTTTGAAGCTACTGACTGAATGAAAGGAGCAGGCATCTCACTCTCTTTGAATCTTCTTTATCATGCTAGGATTAGCAGGAAAAAGCAAAAAATTTCAGAATTGCACCTTGCAATGTGGAGATATTACTGTTTGTGCATTTACAATATTCATTGATTTTTGCCATTGAAAAACGTCCAGAAATGTTTGAAGCTACTGACTGAATGAAAGGAGCTGGCATCTCACTCTCTTTGAATCTTCTTTATCATGCAAGGATTAGCAGGAAAAAGCAAAAAATTTCAGAATTGCACCTTGCAATGCGGAGATATTACTGTTTGTGCATTTACAATATTCATTGATTTTTGCCATTGAAAAACGTCCAGAAATGTTTGAAGCTACTGACTGAATGAAAAGAGCTGGCATCTCACTCTCTTTGAATCTTCTTTATCATGCTAGGATTAGCAGGAAAAAGCAAAAAATTTCAGAATTGCACCTTGCAATGTGGAGATATTACTGTTTGTGCATTTACAATATTCATTGATTTTTGCCATTGAAAAACATCATGTTATTCATATACCAGAAATGTTTGAAGCTACTGAATGAATGAAAAGAGCTGTCATCTCACTCTCTTTGAATCTTCTTTATCATGCTAGGATTAGCAGGAAAAAGCAAAAAATTTCAGAATTGCACCTTGCAATGCGGAGATATTGCTGTTTGTGCATTTACAATATTCATTGATTTTTGCCATTGAAAAACGTCCAGAAATGTTTGAAGCTACTGACTGAATGAAAAGAGCTGGCATCTCACTCTCTTTGAATCTTCTTTATCATGCTAGGATTAGCAGGAAAAAGCAAAAAAATTCAGAATTGCACCTTGCAATGCGGAGATATTACTGTTTGTGCATTTACAATATTCATTGATTTTTGCCATTGAAAAACGTCCAGAAATGTTTGAAGCTACTGACTGAATGAAAAGAGCTGGCATCTCACTCTCTTTGAATCTTCTTTATCATGCTAGGATTAGCAGGAAAAAGCAAAAAATTTCAGAATTGCACCATGCAATGCGGAGATATTACTGTTTGTGCATTTACAATATTCATTGATTTTTGCCATTGAAAAACGTCCAGAAATGTTTGAAGCTACTGACTGAATGAAAGGAGCTGGCATCTCACTCTCTTTGAATCTTCTTTATCATGCTAGGATTAGCAGGAAAAAGCAAAAAATTTCAGAATTGCACCTTGCAATGCGGAGATATTACTGTTTGTGCATTTACAATATTCATTGATTTTTGCCATTGAAAAACGTCCAGAAATGTTTGAAGCTACTGACTGAATGAAAAGAGCTGGCATCTCACTCTCTTTGAATCTTCTTTATCATGCTAGGATTAGCAGGAAAAAGCAAAAAATTTCAGAATTGCACCTTGCAATGCGGAGATATTACTGTTTGTGCATTTACAATATTCATTGATTTTTGCCATTGAAAAACGTCCAGAAATGTTTGAAGCTACTGACTGAATGAAAAGAGCTGGGATCTCACTCTCTTTGAATCTTCTTTATCATGCTAGGATTAGCAGGAAAAAGCAAAAAATTTCAGAATTGCACCTTGCAATGCGGAGATATTACTGTTTGTGCATTTACAATATTCATTGATTTTTGCCATTGAAAAACGTCCAGAAATGTTTGAAGCTACTGACTGAATGAAAGGAGCTGGCATCTCACTCTCTTTGAATCTTCTTTATCATGCTAGGATTAGCAGGAAAAAGCAAAAAATTTCAGAATTGCACCTTGCAATGTGGAGATATTACTGTTTGTGCATTTACAATATTCATTGATTTTTGCCATTGAAAAACATCATGTTATTCATATACCAGAAATGTTTGAAGCTACTGACTGAATGAAAAGAGCTGGCATCTCACTCTCTTTGAATCTTCTTTATCATGCTAGGATTAGCAGGAAAAAGCAAAAAATTTCAGAATTGCACCTTGCAATGCGGAGATATTACTGTTTGTGCTTTTACAATATTCATTGATTTTTGCCATTGAAAAACGTCCAGAAATGTTTGAAGCTACTGACTGAATGAAAGGAGCTGGCATCTCACTCTCTTTGAATCTTCTTTATCATGCTAGGATTAGCAGGAAAAAGCAAAAAATTTCAGAATTGCACCTTGCAATGCGGAGATATTACTGTTTGTGCATTTACAATATTCATTGATTTTTGCCATTGAAAAACGTCCAGAAATGTTTGAAGCTACTGACTGAATGAAAAGAGCTGGCATCTCACTCTCTTTGAATCTTCTTTATCATGCTAGGATTAGCAGGAAAAAGCAAAAAATTTCAGAATTGCACCTTGCAATGCGGAGAAATTACTGTTTGTGCATTTACAATATTCATTGATTTTTGCCATTGAAAAACATCATGTTATTCATATACCAGAAATGTCTGAAGCTACTGACTGAATGAAAGGAGCTGGCATCTCACTCTCTTTGAATCTTCTTTATCATGCTAGGATTAGCAGGAAAAAGCAAAAAATTTCAGAATTGCACCTTGCAATGCGGAGATATTACTGTTTGTGCATTTACAATATTCATTGATTTTTGCCATTGAAAAACGTCCAGAAATGTTTGAAGCTACTGACTGAATGAAAAGAGCTGGCATCTCACTCTCTTTGAATCTTCTTTACCATGCTAGGATTAGCAGGAAAAAGCAAGAAATTTCAGAATTGCACCTTGCAATGCGGAGATATTACTGTTTCTGCATTTACAATATTCCTTGATTTTTGCCATTGAAAAACGTCCAGAAATGTTTGAAGCTACTGACTGAATGAAAGGAGCTGGCATCTCACTCTCTTTGAATCTTCTTTATCATGCTAGGATTAGCAGGAAAAAGCAAAAAATTTCAGAATTGCACCTTGCAATGTGGAGATATTACTGTTTGTGCATTCACAATATTCATTGATTTTTGCCATTGAAAAACATCATGTTATTCATATACCAGAAATGTTTGAAGCTACTGACTGAATGAAAAGAGCTGGCATCTCACTCTCTTTGAATCTTCTTTATCATGCTAGGATTAGCAGGAAAAAGCAAAAAATTTCAGAATTGCACCTTGCAATGCGGAGATATTACTGTTTGTGCATTTACAATATTCATTGATTTTTGCCATTGAAAAACGTCCAGAAATGTTTGAAGCTACTGACTGAATGAAAAGAGCTGGCATCTCACTCTCTTTGAATCTTCTTTATCATGCTAGGATTAGCAGGAAAAAGCAAAAAATTTCAGAATTGCAGCTTGCAATGCGGAGAAATTACTGTTTGTGCATTTACAATATTCATTGATTTTTGCCATTGAAAAACATCATGTTATTCATATACCAGAAATGTTTGAAGCTACTGACTGAATGAAAAGAGCTGGCATCTCACTCTCTTTGATTCTTCTTTATCATGCTAGGATTAGCAGGAAAAAGCAAAAAATTTCAGAATTGCACCTTGCAATGCGGAGATATTACTGTTTGTGCATTTACAATATTCATTGATTTTTGCCATTGAAAAACGTCCAGAAATGTTTGAAGCTACTGACTGAATGAAAAGAGCTGGCATCTCACTCTCTTTGAATCTTCTTTATCATGCTAGGATTAGCAGGAAAAAGCAAAAAATTTCAGAATTGCACCTTGAAATGCGGAGATATTACTGTTTGTGCATTTACAATATTCATTGATTTTTGCCATTGAAAAACATCCAGAAATGTTTGAAGCTACTGACTGAATGAAAGGAGCTGGCATCTCACTCTCTTTGAATCTTCTTTATCATGCTAGGATTAGCAGGAAAAAGCAAAAAATTTCAGAATTGCACCTTGCAATGCGGAGATATTACTGTTTGTGCATTTACAATATTCATTGATTTTTGCCATTGAAAAACGTCCAGAAATGTTTGAAGCTACTGACTGAATGAAAGGAGCTGGCATCTCACTCTCGTTGAATCTTCTTTATCATGCTAGGATTAGCAGGAAAAAGCAAAAAATTTCAGAATTGCACCTTGCAATGCGGAGAAATTACTGTTTGTGCATTTACAATATTCATTGATTTTTGCCATTGAAAAACGTCCAGAAATGTTTGAAGCTACTGACTGAATGAAAGGAGCTGGCATCTCACTCTCTTTGAATCTTCTTTATCATGCTAGGATTAGCCGGAAAAATCAAAAAATTTCAGAATTGCACCTTGCAATGCGGAGATATTACTGTTTGTGCATTTACAATATTCATTGATTTTTGCCATTGAAAAATGTCCAGAAATGTTTGAAGCTACTGACTGAATGAAAGGAGCTGGCATCTCACTCTCTTTGAATCTTCTTTATCATGCTAGGATTAGCAGGAAAAAGCAAAAAATTTCAGAATTGCACCTTGCAATGTGGAGATATTACTGTTTGTGCATTTACAATATTCATTGATTTTTGCCATTGAAAAACGTCCAGAAATGTTTGAAGCTACTGACTGAATGAAAAGAGCTGGCATCTCACTCTCTTTGAATCTTCTTTATCATGCTAGGATTAGCAGGAAAAAGCAAAAAATTTCAGAATTGCACCTTGCAATGCGGAGATATTACTGTTTGTGCATTTACAATATTCATTGATTTTTGCCATTGAAAAATGTCCAGAAATGTTTGAAGCTACTGACTGAATGAAAGGAGCTGGCATCTCACTCTCTTTGAATCTTCTTTATCATGCTAGGATTAGCAGGAAAAAGCAAAAAATTTCAGAATTGCACCTTGCAATGTGGAGATATTACTGTTTGTGCATTTACAATATTCATTGATTTTTGCCATTGAAAAACGTCCAGAAATGTTTGAAGCTACTGACTGAATGAAAGGAGCTGGCATCTCACTCTCTTTGAATCTTCTTTATCATGCTAGGATTAGCAGGAAAAAGCAAAAATTTCAGAATTGCACCTTGCAATGCGGAGATATTACTGTTTGTGCATTTACAATATTCATTGATTTTTGCCATTGAAAAACGTCCAGAAATGTTTGAAGCTACTGACTGAATGAAAAGAGCTGGCATCTCACTCTCTTTGAATCTTCTTTATCATGCTAGGATTAGCAGGAAAAAGCAAAAAATTTCAGAATTGCACCTTGCAATGTGGAGATATTACTGTTTGTGCATTTACAATATTCATTGATTTTTGCCATTGAAAAACATCATGTTATTCATATACCAGAAATGTTTGAAGCTACTGACTGAATGAAAAGAGCTGGCATCTCACTCTCTTTGAATCTTCTTTATCATGCTAGGATTAGCAGGAAAAAGCAAAAAATTTCAGAATTGCACCTTGCAATGCGGAGATATTACTGTTTGTGCATTTACAATATTCATTGATTTTTGCCATTGAAAAACGTCCAGAAATGTTTGAAGCTACTGACTGAATGAAAAGAGCTGGCATCTCACTCTCTTTGAATCTTCTTTATCATGCTAGGATTAGCAGGAAAAAGCAAAAAATTTCAGAATTGCACCTTGCAATGTGGAGATATTACTGTTTGTGCATTTACAATATTCATTGATTTTTGCCATTGAAAAACATCATGTTATTCATATACCAGAAATGTTTGAAGCTACTGACTGAATGAAAAGAGCTGGCATCTCACTCTCTTTGAATCGTCTTTATCATGCTAGGATTAGCAGGAAAAAGCAAAAAATTTCAGAATTGCACCTTGCAATGCGGAGATATTACTGTTTGTGCATTTACAATATTCATTGATTTTTGCATTGAAAAACGTCCAGAAATGTTTGAAGCTACTGACTGAATGAAAGGAGCTGGCATCTCACTCTCTTTGAATCTTCTTTATCATGCTAGGATTAGCAGGAAAAAGCAAAAAATTTCAGAATTGCACCTTGCAATGCGGAGATATTACTGTTTGTGCATTTACAATATTCATTGATTTTTGCCATTGAAAAACATCATGTTATTCATATACCAGAAATGTTTGAAGCTACTGACTGAATGAAAGGAGCTGGCATCTCACTCTCTTTGAATCTTCTTTATCATGCTAGGATTAGCAGGAAAAAGCAAAAAATTTCAGAATTGCACCTTGCAATGCGGAGATATTACTGTTTGTGCATTTACAATATTCATTGATTTTTGCCATTGAAAAACGTCCAGAAATGTTTGAAGCTACTGACTGAATGAAAAGAGTTGGCATCTCACTCTCTTTGAATCTTCTTTATCATGCTAGGATTAGCAGGAAAAAGCAAAAAATTTCAGAATTGCACCTTGCAATGCGGAGATATTACTGTTTGTGCATTTACAATATTCATTGAATTTTGCCATTGAAAAACGTCCAGAAATGTTTGAAGCTACTGACTGAATGAAAGGAGCTGGCATCTCACTCTCTTTGAATCTTCTTTATCATGCTAGGATTAGCAGGAAAAAGCAAAAAATTTCAGAATTGCACCTTGCAATGTGGAGATATTACTGTTTGTGCATTTACAATATTCATTGATTTTTGCCATTGAAAAACATCATGTTATTCATATACCAGAAATGTTTGAAGCTACTGACTAAATGAAAAGAGCTGGCATCTCACTCTCTTTGAATCTTCTTTATCATGCTAGGATTAGCAGGAAAAAGCAAAAAATTTCAGAATTGCACCTTGCAATGCGGAGATATTACTGTTTGTGCATTTACAATATTCATTGATTTTTGCCAATGAAAAACGTCCAGAAATGTTTGAAGCTACTGACTGAATGAAAAGAAGTGGCATCTCACTCTCTTAGAATCTTCTTTATCATGCTAGGATTAGCAGGAAAAAGCAAAAAATTTCAGAATTGCACCTTGCAATGCGGAGAAATTACTGTTTGTGCATTTACAATATTCATTGATTTTTGCCATTGAAAAACATCATGTTATTCATATACCAGAAATGTTTGAAGCTACTGACTGAATGAAAAGAGCTGGCATCTCACTCTCTTTGATTCTTCTTTATCATGCTAGGATTAGCAGGAAAAAGCAAAAAATTTCAGAATTGCACCTTGCAATGCGGAGAAATTACTGTTTGTGCATTTACAATATTCATTGATTTTTGCCATTGAAAAACATCATGTTATTCATATACCAGAAATGTTTGAAGCTACTGACTGAATGAAAAGAGCTGGCATCTCACTCTCTTTGAATCTTCTTTATCATGCTAGGATTAGCAGGAAAAAGCAAAAAATTTCAGAATTGCACCTTGCAATGCGGAGATATTACTGTTTGTGCATTTACAATATTCATTGATTTTTGCCATTGAAAAACGTCCATAAATGTTTGAAGCTACTGACTGAATGAAAAGAGCTGGCATCTCACTCTCTTTGAATCTTCTTTATCATGCTAGGATTAGCAGGAAAAAGCAAAAAATTTCAGAATTGCACCTTGCAATGCGGAGAAATTACTGTTTGTGCATTTACAATATTCATTGATTTTTGCCATTGAAAAACATCATGTTATTCATATACCAGAAATGTTTGAAGCTACTGACTGAATGAAAAGAGCTGGCATCTCACTCTCTTTGATTCTTCTTTATCATGCTAGGATTAGCAGGAAAAAGCAAAAAATTTCAGAATTGCACCTTGCAATGCGGAGATATTACTGTTTGTGCATTTACAATATTCATTGATTTTTGCCATTGAAAAACGTCCAGAAATGTTTGAAGCTACTGACTGAATGAAAAGAGCTGGCATCTCACTCTCTTTGAATCTTCTTTATCATGCTAGGATTAGCAGGAAAAAGCAAAAAATTTCAGAATTGCACCTTGCAATGCGGAGATATTACTGTTTGTGCATTTACAATATTCATTGATTTTTGCCATTGAAAAACGTCCAGAAATGTTTGAAGCTACTGACTGAATGAAAGGAGCTGGCATCTCACTCTCTTTGAATCTTCTTTATCATGCTAGGATTAGCAGGAAAAAGCAAAAAATTTCAGAATTGCACCTTGCAATGCGGAGATATTACTGTTTGTGCATTTACAATATTCATTGATTTTTGCCATTGAAAAACGTCCAGAAATGTTTGAAGCTACTGACTGAATGAAAGGAGCTGGCATCTCACTCTCTTTGAATCTTCTTTATCATGCTAGGATTAGCAGGAAAAAGCAAAAAATTTCAGAATTGCACCTTGCAATGCGGAGAAATTACTGTTTGTGCATTTACAATATTCATTGATTTTTGCCATTGAAAAACGTCCAGAAATGTTTGAAGCTACTGACTGAATGAAAGGAGCTGGCATCTCACTCTCTTTGAATCTTCTTTATCATGCTAGGATTAGCAGGAAAAAGCAAAAAATTTCAGAATTGCACCTTGCAATGCGGAGATATTACTGTTTGTGCATTTACAATATTCATTGATTTTTGCCATTGAAAAATGTCCAGAAATGTTTGAAGCTACTGACTGAATGAAAGGAGCTGGCATCTCACTCTCTTTGAATCTTCTTTATCATGCTAGGTTTAGCAGGAAAAAGCAAAAAATTTCAGAATTGCACCTTGCAATGTGGAGATATTACTGTTTGTGCATTTACAATATTCATTGATTTTTGCCATTGAAAAACGTCCAGAAATGTTTGAAGCTACTGACTGAATGAAAAGAGCTGGCATCTCACTCTCTTTGAATCTTCTTTATCATGCTAGGATTAGCAGGAAAAAGCAAAAAATTTCAGAATTGCACCTTGCAATGCGGAGATATTACTGTTTGTGCATTTATAATATTCATTGATTTTTGCCATTGAAAAACGTCCAGAAATGTTTGAAGCTACTGACTGAATGAAAGGAGCTGGCATCTCACTCTCTTTGAATCTTCTTTATCATGCTAGGATTAACAGGAAAAAGCAAAAAATTTCAGAATTGCACCTTGCAATGTGGAGATATTACTGTTTGTGCATTTACAATATTCATTGATTTTTGCCATTGAAAAACGTCCAGAAATGTTTGAAGCTACTGACTGAATGAAAGGAGCTGGCATCTCACTCTCTTTGAATCTTCTTTATCATGCTAGGATTAGCAGGAAAAAGCAAAAAATTTCAGAATTGCACCTTGCAATGTGGAGATATTACTGTTTGTGCATTTACAATATTCATTGATTTTTGCCATTGAAAAACATCATGTTATTCATATACCAGAAATGTTTGAAGCTACTGACTAAATGAAAAGAGCTGGCATCTCACTCTCTTTGAATCTTCTTTATCATGCTAGGATTAGCAGGAAAAAGCAAAAAATTTCAGAATTGCACCTTGCAATGCGGAGATATTACTGTTTGTGCATTTACAATATTCATTGATTTTTGCCAATGAAAAACGTCCAGAAATGTTTGAAGCTACTGACTGAATGAAAAGAGCTGGCATCTCACTCTCTTTGAATCTTTTTATCATGCTAGGATTAGCAGGAAAAAGCAAAAAATTTCAGAATTGCACCTTGCAATGCGGAGAAATTACTGTTTGTGCATTTACAATATTCATTGATTTTTGCCATTGAAAAACATCATGTTATTCATATACCAGAAATGTTTGAAGCTACTGACTGAATGAAAAGAGCTGGCATCTCACTCTCTTTGATTCTTCTTTATCATGCTAGGATTAGCAGGAAAAAGCAAAAAATTTCAGAATTGCACCTTGCAATGCGGAGAAATTACTGTTTGTGCATTTACAATATTCATTGATTTTTGCCATTGAAAAACATCATGTTATTCATATACCAGAAATGTTTGAAGCTACTGACTGAATGAAAAGAGCTGGCATCTCACTCTCTTTGAATCTTCTTTATCATGCTAGGATTAGCAGGAAAAAGCAAAAAATTTCAGAATTGCACCTTGCAATGTGGAGATATTACTGTTTGTGCATTTACAATATTCATTGATTTTTGCCATTGAAAAACGTCCAGAAATGTTTGAAGCTACTGACTGAATGAAAAGAGCTGGCATCTCACTCTCTTTGAATCTTCTTTATCATGCTAGGATTAGCAGGAAAAAGCAAAAAATTTCAGAATTGCACCTTGCAATGCGGAGAAATTACTGTTTGTGCATTTACAATATTCATTGATTTTTGCCATTGAAAAACATCATGTTATTCATATACCAGAAATGTTTGAAGCTACTGACTGAATGAAAAGAGCTGGCATCTCACTCTCTTTGATTCTTCTTTATCATGCTAGGATTAGCAGGAAAAAGCAAAAAATTTCAGAATTGCACCTTGCAATGCGGAGATATTACTGTTTGTGCATTTACAATATTCATTGATTTTTGCCATTGAAAAACGTCCAGAAATGTTTGAAGCTACTGACTGAATGAAAAGAGCTGGCATCTCACTCTCTTTGAATCTTCTTTATCATGCTAGGATTAGCAGGAAAAAGCAAAAAATTTCAGAATTGCACCTTGCAATGCGGAGATATTACTGTTTGTGCATTTACAATATTCATTGATTTTTGCCATTGAAAAACGTCCAGAAATGTTTGAAGCTACTGACTGAATGAAAGGAGCTGGCATCTCACTCTCTTTGAATCTTCTTTATCATGCTAGGATTAGCAGGAAAAAGCAAAAAATTTCAGAATTGCACCTTGCAATGCGGAGATATTACTGTTTGTGCATTTACAATATTCATTGATTTTTGCCATTGAAAAACGTCCAGAAATGTTTGAAGCTACTGACTGAATGAAAGGAGCTGGCATCTCACTCTCTTTGAATCTTCTTTATCATGCTAGGATTAACAGGAAAAAGCAAAAAATTTCAGAATTGCACCTTGCAATGTGGAGATATTACTGTTTGTGCATTTACAATATTCATTGATTTTTGCCATTGAAAAACGTCCAGAAATGTTTGAAGCTACTGACTGAATGAAAGGAGCTGGCATCTCACTCTCTTTGAATCTTCTTTATCATGCTAGGATTAGCAGGAAAAAGCAAAAAATTTCAGAATTGCACCTTGCAATGTGGAGATATTACTGTTTGTGCATTTACAATATTCATTGATTTTTGCCATTGAAAAACATCATGTTATTCATATACCAGAAATGTTTGAAGCTACTGACTAAATGAAAAGAGCTGGCATCTCACTCTCTTTGAATCTTCTTTATCATGCTAGGATTAGCAGGAAAAAGCAAAAAATTTCAGAATTGCACCTTGCAATGCGGAGATATTACTGTTTGTGCATTTACAATATTCATTGATTTTTGCCAATGAAAAACGTCCAGAAATGTTTGAAGCTACTGACTGAATGAAAAGAGCTGGCATCTCACTCTCTTTGAATCTTTTTATCATGCTAGGATTAGCAGGAAAAAGCAAAAAATTTCAGAATTGCACCTTGCAATGCGGAGAAATTACTGTTTGTGCATTTACAATATTCATTGATTTTTGCCATTGAAAAACATCATGTTATTCATATACCAGAAATGTTTGAAGCTACTGACTGAATGAAAAGAGCTGGCATCTCACTCTCTTTGATTCTTCTTTATCATGCTAGGATTAGCAGGAAAAAGCAAAAAATTTCAGAATTGCACCTTGCAATGCGGAGAAATTACTGTTTGTGCATTTACAATATTCATTGATTTTTGCCATTGAAAAACATCATGTTATTCATATACCAGAAATGTTTGAAGCTACTGACTGAATGAAAAGAGCTGGCATCTCACTCTCTTTGAATCTTCTTTATCATGCTAGGATTAGCAGGAAAAAGCAAAAAATTTCAGAATTGCACCTTGCAATGTGGAGATATTACTGTTTGTGCATTTACAATATTCATTGATTTTTGCCATTGAAAAACGTCCAGAAATGTTTGAAGCTACTGACTGAATGAAAAGAGCTGGCATCTCACTCTCTTTGAATCTTCTTTATCATGCTAGGATTAGCAGGAAAAAGCAAAAAATTTCAGAATTGCACCTTGCAATGCGGAGAAATTACTGTTTGTGCATTTACAATATTCATTGATTTTTGCCATTGAAAAACATCATGTTATTCATATACCAGAAATGTTTGAAGCTACTGACTGAATGAAAAGAGCTGGCATCTCACTCTCTTTGATTCTTCTTTATCATGCTAGGATTAGCAGGAAAAAGCAAAAAATTTCAGAATTGCACCTTGCAATGCGGAGATATTACTGTTTGTGCATTTACAATATTCATTGATTTTTGCCATTGAAAAACGTCCAGAAATGTTTGAAGCTACTGACTGAATGAAAAGAGCTGGCATCTCACTCTCTTTGAATCTTCTTTATCATGCTAGGATTAGCAGGAAAAAGCAAAAAATTTCAGAATTGCACCTTGCAATGCGGAGATATTACTGTTTGTGCATTTACAATATTCATTGATTTTTGCCATTGAAAAACGTCCAGAAATGTTTGAAGCTACTGACTGAATGAAAGGAGCTGGCATCTCACTCTCTTTGAATCTTCTTTATCATGCTAGGATTAGCAGGAAAAAGCAAAAAATTTCAGAATTGCACCTTGCAATGCGGAGATATTACTGTTTGTGCATTTACAATATTCATTGATTTTTGCCATTGAAAAACGTCCAGAAATGTTTGAAGCTACTGACTGAATGAAAGGAGCTGGCATCTCACTCTCTTTGAATCTTCTTTATCATGCTAGGATTAGCAGGAAAAAGCAAAAAATTTCAGAATTGCACCTTGCAATGCGGAGAAATTACTGTTTGTGCATTTACAATATTCATTGATTTTTGCCATTGAAAAACGTCCAGAAATGTTTGAAGCTACTGACTGAATGAAAGGAGCTGGCATCTCACTCTCTTTGAATCTTCTTTATCATGCTAGGATTAGCAGGAAAAAGCAAAAAATTTCAGAATTGCACCTTGCAATGCGGAGATATTACTGTTTGTGCATTTACAATATTCATTGATTTTTGCCATTGAAAAATGTCCAGAAATGTTTAAAGCTACTGACTGAATGAAAGGAGCTGGCATCTCACTCTCTTTGAAACTTCTTTATCATGCTAGGATTAGCAGGAAAAAGCAAAAAATTTCAGAATTGCACCTTGCAATGTGAGATATTACTGTTTGTGCATTTACAATATTCATTGATTTTTGCCATTGAAAAACGTCCAGAAATGTTTGAAGCTACTGACTGAATGAAAGGAGCTGGCATCTCACTCTCTTTGAATCTTCTTTATCATGCTAGGATTAGCAGGAAAAAGCAAAAAATTTCAGAATTGCACCTTGCAATGCGGAGATATTACTGTTTGTGCATTTACAATATTCATTGATTTTTGCCATTGAAAAACGTCCAGAAATGTTTGAAGCTACTGACTGAATGAAAAGAGCTGGCATCTCACTCTCTTTGAATCTTCTTTATCATGCTAGGATTAGCAGGAAAAAGCAAAAAATTTCAGAATTGCACCTTGCAATGCGGAGATATTACTGTTTGTGCATTTACAATATTCATTGATTTTTGTTATTGAAAAACGTCCAGAAATGTTTGAAGCTACTGACTGAATGAAAAGAGCTGGGATCTCACTCTCTTTGAATCTTCTTTATCATGCTAGGATTAGCAGGAAAAAGCAAAAAATTTTAGAATTGCACCTTGCAATGCGGAGATATTACTGTTTGTGCATTTACAATATTCATTGTTTTTTGCCATTGAAAAACGTCCAGAAATGTTTGAAGCTACTGACTGAATGAAAGGAGCTGGCATCTCACTCTCTTTGAATCTTCTTTATCATGCTAGGATTAGCAGGAAAAAGCAAAAAATTTCAGAATTGCACCTTGCAATGTGGAGATATTACTGTTTGTGCATTTACAATATTCATTGATTTTTGCCATTGAAAAACATCATGTTATTCATATACCAGAAATGTTTGAAGCTACTGACTGAATGAAAAGAGCTGGCATCTCACTCTCTTTGAATCTTCTTTATCATGCTAAGAGGAGCAGGAAAAAGCAAAAAATTTCAGAATTGCACCTTGCAATGTGGAGATATTACTGTTTGTGCATTTACAATATTCATTGATTTTTGCCATTGAAAAACATCATGTTATTCATATACCAGAAATGTTTGAAGCTACTGACTGAATGAAAAGAGCTGTCATCTCACTCTCTTTGAATCTTCTTTATCATGCTAGGATTAGCAGGAAAAAGCAAAAAATTTCAGAATTGCACCTTGCAATGCGGAGAAATTACTGTTTGTGCATTTACAATATTCATTGATTTTTGCCATTGAAAAACGTCCAGAAATGTTTGAAGCTACTGACTGAATGAAAAGAGCTGGCATCTCACTCTCTTTGAACCTTCTTTATCATGCTAGGATTAGCAGGAAAAAGCAAAAAATTTCAGAATTGCACCTTGCAATGCGGAGAAATTACTGTTTGTGCATTTACAATATTCATTGATTTTTGCCATTGAAAAACATCATGTTATTCATATACCAGAAATGTTTGAAGCTACTGACTGAATGAAAAGAGCTGGCATCTCACTCTCTTTGAATCTTCTTTATCATGCTAGGATTAGCAGGAAAAAGCAAAAAATTTCAGAATTGCACCTTGCAATGTGGAGATATTACTGTTTGTGCATTTACAATATTCATTGATTTTTGCCATTGAAAAACGTCCAGAAATGTTTGAAGCTACTGACTGAATGAAAAGAGCTGGCATCTCACTCTCTTTGAATCTTCTTTATCATGCTAGGATTAGCAGGAAAAAGCAAAAAATTTCAGAATTGCACCTTGCAATGCGGAGAAATTACTGTTTGTGCATTTACAATATTCATTGATTTTTGCCATTGAAAAACGTCCAGAAATGTTTGAAGCTACTGACTGAATGAAAAGAGCTGGCATCTCACTCTCTTTGAATCTTCTTTGTCATGCTAGGATTAGCAGGAAAAAGCAAAAAATTTCAGAATTGCACCTTGCAATGCGGAGATATTACTGTTTGTGCATTTACAATATTCATTGATTTTTGCCATTGAAAAACGTCCAGAAATGTTTGAAGCTACTGACTGAATGAAAAGAGCTGGCATCTCACTCTCTTTGAATCTTCTTTATCATGCTAGGATTAGCAGGAAAAAGCAAAAAATTTCAGAATTGCACCTTGCAATGCGGAGATATTACTGTTTGTGCATTTACAATATTCATTGATTTTTGCCATTGAAAAACGTCCAGAAATGTTTGAAGCTACTGACTGAATGAAAAGAGCTGGCATCTCACTCTCTTTGAATCTTCTTTATCATGCTAGGATTAGCAGGAAAAAGCAAAAAAATTCAGAATTGCACCTTGCAATGCGGAGAAATTACTGTTTGTGCATTTACAATATTCATTGATTTTTGCCATTGAAAAACATCATGTTATTCATATACCAGAAATGTTTGAAGCTACTGACTGAATGAAAAGAGCTGGCATCTCACTCTCTTTGAATCTTCTTTATCATGCTAGGATTAGCAGGAAAAAGCAAAAAATTTCAGAATTGCACCTTGCAATGCGGAGAAATTACTGTTTGTGCATTTACAATATTCATTGATTTTTGCCATTGAAAAACATCATGTTATTCATATACCAGAAATGTTTGAAGCTACTGACTGAATGAAAAGAGCTGGCATCTCACTCTCTTTGATTCTTCTTTATCATGCTAGGATTAGCAGGAAAAAGCAAAAAATTTCAGAATTGCACCTTGCAATGCGGAGATATTACTGTTTGTGCATTTACAATATTCATTGATTTTTGCCATTGAAAAACGTCCAGAAATGTTTGAAGCTACTGACTGAATGAAAAGAGCTGGCATCTCACTCTCTTTGAATCTTCTTTATCATGCTAGGATTAGCAGGAAAAAGCAAAAAATTTCAGAATTGCACCTTGCAATGCGGAGATATTACTGTTTGTGCATTTACAATATTCATTGATTTTTGCCATTGAAAAACGTCCAGAAATGTCTGAAGCTACTGACTGAATGAAAGGAGCTGGCATCTCACTCTCTTTGAATCTTCTTTATCATGCTAGGATTAGCAGGAAAAAGCAAAAAATTTCAGAATTGCACCTTGCAATGCGGAGATATTACTGTTTGTGCATTTACAATATTCATTGATTTTTGCCATTGAAAAACGTCCAGAAATGTTTGAAGCTACTGACTGAATGAAAGGAGCTGGCATCTCACTCTCTTTGAATCTTCTTTATCATGCTAGGATTAGCAGGAAAAAGCAAAAAATTTCAGAATTGCACCTTGCAATGCGGAGAAATTACTGTTTGTGCATTTACAATATTCATTGATTTTTGCCATTGAAAAACGTCCAGAAATGTTTGAAGCTACTGACTGAATGAAAGGAGCTGGCATCTCACTCTCTTTGAATCTTCTTTATCATGCTAGGATTAGCAGGAAAAAGCAAAAAATTTCAGAATTGCACCTTGCAATGCGGAGATATTACTGTTTGTGCATTTACAATATTCATTGATTTTTGCCATTGAAAAATGTCCAGAAATGTTTGAAGCTACTGACTGAATGAAAGGAGCTGGCATCTCACTCTCTTTGAATCTTCTTTATCATGCTAGGATTAGCAGGAAAAAGCAAAAAATTTCAGAATTGCACCTTGCAATGTGGAGATATTACTGTTTGTGCATTTACAATATTCATTGATTTTTGCCATTGAAAAACGTCCAGAAATGTTTGAAGCTACTGACTGAATGAAAGGAGCTGGCATCTCACTCTCTTTGAATCTTCTTTATCATGCTAGGATTAGCAGGAAAAAGCAAAAAATTTCAGAATTGCACCTTGCAATGCGGAGATATTACTGTTTGTGCATTTACAATATTCATTGATTTTTGCCATTGAAAAACGTCCAGAAATGTTTGAAGCTACTGACTGAATGAAAAGAGCTGGCATCTCACTCTCTTTGAATCTTCTTTATCATGCTAGGATTAGCAGGAAAAAGCAAAAAATTTCAGAATTGCACCTTGCAATGCGGAGATATTACTGTTTGTGCATTTACAATATTCATTGATTTTTGCTATTGAAAAACGTCCAGAAATGTTTGAAGCTACTGACTGAATGAAAAGAGCTGGGATCTCACTCTCTTTGAATCTTCTTTATCATGCTAGGATTAGCAGGAAAAAGGAAAAAATTTTAGAATTGCACCTTGCAATGCGGAGATATTACTGTTTGTGCATTTACAATATTCATTGTTTTTTGCCATTGAAAAACGTCCAGAAATGTTTGAAGCTACTGACTGAATGAAAGGAGCTGGCATGTCACTCTCTTTGAATCTTCTTTATCATGCTAGGATTAGCAGGAAAAAGCAAAAAATTTCAGAATTGCACCTTGCAATGTGGAGATATTACTGTTTGTGCATTTACAATATTCATTGATTTTTGCCATTGAAAAACATCATGTTATTCATATACCAGAAATGTTTGAAGCTACTGACTGAATGAAAAGAGCTGGCATCTCACTCTCTTTGAATCTTCTTTAACATGCTAAGAGGAGCAGGAAAAAGCAAAAAATTTCAGAATTGCACCTTGCAATGTGGAGATATTACTGTTTGTGCATTTACAATATTCATTGATTTTTGCCATTGAAAAACATCATGTTATTCATATACCAGAAATGTTTGAAGCTACTGACTGAATGAAAAGAGCTGTCATCTCACTCTCTTTGAATCTTCTTTATCATGCTAGGATTAGCAGGAAAAAGCAAAAAATTTCAGAATTGCACCTTGCAATGCGGAGAAATTACTGTTTGTGCATTTACAATATTCATTGATTTTTGCCATTGAAAAACGTCCAGAAATGTTTGAAGCTACTGACTGAATGAAAGGAGCTGGCATCTCACTCTCTTTGAACCTTCTTTATCATGCTAGGATTAGCAGGAAAAAGCAAAAAATTTCAGAATTGCACCTTGCAATGCGGAGAAATTACTGTTTGTGCATTTACAATATTCATTGATTTTTGCCATTGAAAAACATCATGTTATTCATATACCAGAAATGTTTGAAGCTACTGACTGAATGAAAAGAGCTGGCATCTCACTCTCTTTGAATCTTCTTTATCATGCTAGGATTAGCAGGAAAAAGCAAAAAATTTCAGAATTGCACCTTGCAATGCGGAGATATTACTGTTTGTGCATTTACAATATTCATTGATTTTTGCCATTGAAAAACGTCCAGAAATGTTTGAAGCTACTGACTGAATGAAAAGAGCTGGCATCTCACTCTCTTTGAATCTTCTTTATCATGCTAGGATTAGCAGGAAAAAGCAAAAAATTTCAGAATTGCACCTTGCAATGCGGAGAAATTACTGTTTGTGCATTTACAATATTCATTGATTTTTGCCATTGAAAAACGTCCAGAAATGTTTGAAGCTCCTGACTGAATGAAAAGAGCTGGCATCTCACTCTCTTTGAATCTTCTTTGTCATGCTAGGATTAGCAGGAAAAAGCAAAAAATTTCAGAATTGCACCTTGCAATGCGGAGATATTACTGTTTGTGCATTTACAATATTCATTGATTTTTGCCATTGAAAAACGTCCAGAAATGTTTGAAGCTACTGACTGAATGAAAAGAGCTGGCATCTCACTCTCTTTGAATCTTCTTTATCATGCTAGGATTAGCAGGAAAAAGCAAAAAATTTCAGAATTGCACCTTGCAATGCGGAGATATTACTGTTTGTGCATTTACAATATTCATTGATTTTTGCCATTGAAAAACGTCCAGAAATGTTTGAAGCTACTGACTGAATGAAAAGAGCTGGCATCTCACTCTCTTTGAATCTTCTTTATCATGCTAGGATTAGCAGGAAAAAGCAAAAAATTTCAGAATTGCACCTTGCAATGCGGAGATATTACTGTTTGTGCATTTACAATATTCATTGATTTTTGCCACTGAAAAACGTCCAGAAATGTTTGAAGCTACTGACTGAATGAAAGGAGCTGGCATCTCATTCTCTTTGAATCTTCTTTATCATGCTAGGATTAGCAGGAAAAAGCAAAAAATTTCAGAATTGCACCTTGCAATGCGGAGATATTACTGTTTGTGCATTTACAATATTCATTGATTTTTGCCATTGAAAAACGTCCAGAAATGTTTGAAGCTACTGACTGAATGAAAAGAGCTGGCATCTCACTCTCTTTGAATCTTCTTTATCATGCTTGGATTAGCAGGAAAAAGCAAAACATTTCAGAATTGCACCTTGCAATGCGGAGAAATTACTGTTTGTGCATTTACAATATTCATTGATTTTTGCCATTGAAAAACATCATGTTATTCATATACCAGAAATGTTTGAAGCTACTGACTGAATGAAAAGAGCTGGCATCTCACTCTCTTTGAATCTTCTTTATCATGCTAGGATTAGCAGGAAAAGCAAAAAATTTCAGAATTGCACCTTGCAATGCGGAGATATTACTGTTTGTGCATTTACAATATTCATTGATTTTTGCCATTGAAAAACGTCCAGAAATGTTTGAAGCTACTGACTGAATGAAAAGAGCTGGCATCTCACTCTCTTTGAATCTTCTTTATCATGCTAGGATTAGCAGGAAAAAGCAAAAAATTTCAGAATTGCACCTTGCAATGCGGAGAAATTACTGTTTGTGCATTTACAATATTCATTGATTTTTGCCATTGAAAAACATCATGTTATTCATATACCAGAAATGTTTGAAGCTACTGACTGAATGAAAAGAGCTGGCATCTCACTCTCTTTGAATCTTCTTTATCATGCTAGGATTAGCAGGAAAAAGCAAAAAATTTCAGAATTGCAACTTGCAATGCGGAGATATTACTGTTTGGGCATTTACAATATTCATTGATTTTTGCCATTGAAAAACGTCCAGAAATGTTTGAAGCTACTGACTGAATGAAAAGAGCTGGCATCTCACTCTCTTTGAATCTTCTTTATCATGCTAGGATTAGCAGGAAAAAGCAAAAAATTTCAGAATTGCACCTTGCAATGCGGAGAAATTACTGTTTGTGCATTTACAATATTGATTGATTTTTGCCATTGAAAAACATCATGTTATTCATATACCAGAAATGTTTGAAGCTACTGACTGAATGAAAAGAGCTGGCATCTCACTCTCTTTGAATCTTCTTTATCATGCTAGGATTAGCAGGAAAAAGCAAAAAATTTCAGAATTGCACCTTGCAATGCGGAGATATTACTGTTTGTGCATTTACAATATTCATTGATTTTTGCCATTGAAAAACGTCCAGAAATGTTTGAAGCTACTGACTGAATGAAAAGAGCTGGCATCTCACTCTCTTTGAATCTTCTTTATCATGCTAGGATTAGCAGGAAAAAGCAAAAAATTTCAGAATTGCACCTTGCAATGCGGAGATATTACTGTTTGTGCATTTACAATATTCATTGATTTTTGCCATTGAAAAACGTCCAGAAATGTTTGAAGCTACTGACTGAATGAAAGGAGCTGGCATCTCACTCTCTTTGAATCTTCTTTATCATGCTAGGATTAGCAGGAAAAAGCAAAAAATTTCAGAATTGCACCTAGCAATGCGGAGATATTACTGTTTGTGCATTTACAATATTCATTGATTTTTGCCATTGAAAAACATCATGTTATTCATATACCAGAAATGTTTGAAGCTAGTGACTGAATGAAAAGAGCTGGCATCTCACTCTCTTTGAATCTTCTTTATCATGCTAGGATTAGCAGGAAAAAGCAAAAAATGTCAGAATTGCACCTTGCAATGCGGAGATATTACTGTTTGTGCATTTACAATATTCATTGATTTTTGCCATTGAAAAACGTCCAGAAATGTTTGAAGCTACTGACTGAATGAAAAGAGCTGGCATCTCACTCTCTTTGAATCTTCTTTATCATGCTAGGATTAGCAGGAAAAAGCAAAAAAATTCAGAATTGCACCTTGCAATGCGGAGATATTACTGTTTGTGCATTTACAATATTCATTGATTTTTGCCATTGAAAAACGTCCAGAAATGTTTGAAGCTACTGACTGAATGAAAAGAGCTGGCATCTCACTCTCTTTGAATCTTCTTTATCATGCTAGGATTAGCAGGAAAAAGCAAAAAATTTCAGAATTGCACCTTGCAATGCGGAGATATTACTGTTTGTGCATTTACAATATTCATTGATTTTTGCCATTGAAAAACGTCCAGAAATGTTTGAAGCTAGTGACTGAATGAAAGGAGCTGGCATCTCACTCTCTTTGAATCTTCTTTATCATGCTAGGATTAGCAGGAAAAAGCAAAAAATTTCAGAATTGCACATTGCAATGCGGAGAAATTACTGTTTGTGCATTTACAATATTCATTGATTTTTGCCATTGAAAAACGTCCAGAAATGTTTGAAGCTACTGACTGAATGAAAAGATCTGGCATCTCACTCTCTTTGAATCTTCTTTATCATGCTAGGATTAGCAGGAAAAAGCAAAAAATTTCAGAATTGCACCTTGCAATGCGGAGATATTACTGTTTGTGCATTTACAATATTCATTGATTTTTGCCATTGAAAAACGTCCAGAAATGTTTGAAGCTACTGACTGAATGAAAAGAGCTGGCATCTCACTCTCTTTGAATCTTCTTTATCATGCTAGGATTAGCAGGAAAAAGCAAAAAATTTCAGAATTGCACCTTGCAATGCGGAGATATTACTGTTTGTGCATTTACAATATTCATTGATTTTTGCCATTGAAAAACGTCCAGAAATGTTTGAAGCTACTGACTGAATGAAAGGAGGTGGCATCTCACTCTCTTTGAATCTTCTTTATCATGCTAGGATTAGCAGGAAAAAGCAAAAAATTTCAGATTTGCACCTTGCAATGTGGAGATATTACTGTTTGTGCATTTACAATATTCATTGATTTTTGCCATTGAAAAACATCATGTTATTCATATACCAGAAATGTTTGAAGCTACTGACTGAATGAAAAGAGCTGGCATCTCACTCTCTTTGAATCTTCTTTATCATGCTAGGATTAGCAGGAAAAAGCAAAAAATTTCAGAATTGCACCTTGCAATGCGGAGATATTACTGTTTGTGCATTTACAATATTCATTGATTTTTGCCATTGAAAAACGTCCAGAAATGTTTGAAGCTACTGACTGAATGAAAGGAGCTGGCATCTCACTCTCTTTGAATCTTCTTTATCATGCTAGGATTAGCAGGAAAAAGCAAAAAATTTCAGAATTGCACCTTGCAATGCGGAGATATTACTGTTTGTGCATTTACAATATTCAGTGATTTTTGCCATTGAAAAACGTCCAGAAGTGTTTGAAGCTTCTGACTGAATGAAAAGAGCTGGCATCTCACTCTCTTTGAATCTTCTTTATCATGCTAGCATTAGCAGGAAAAAGCAAAAAATTTCAGAATTGCACCTTGCAATGCGGAGAAATTACTGTTTGTGCATTTACAATATTCATTGATTTTTGCCATTGAAAAACGTCCAGAAATGTTTGAAGCTACTGACTGAATGAAAAGAGCTGGCATCTCACTCTCTTTGAATCTTCTTTATCATGCTAGGATTAGCAGGAAAAAGCAAAAAATTTCAGAATTGCACCTTGCAATGCGGAGATATTACTGTTTGTGCATTTACAATATTCATTGATTTTTGCCATTGAAAAACGTCCAGAAATGTTTGAAGCTACTGACTGAATGAAAAGAGCTGGCATCTCACTCTCTTTGAATCTTCTTTATCATGCTAGGATTAGCAGGAAAAAGCAAAAAATTTCAGAATTGCACCTTGCAATGCGGAGATATTACTGTTTGTGCATTTACAATATTCATTGATTTTTGCCATTGAAAAACGTCCAGAAATGTTTGAAGCTACTGACTGAATGAAAGGAGGTGGAATCTCACTCTCTTTGAATCTTCTTTATCATGCTAGGATTAGCAGGAAAAAGCAAAAAATTTCAGAATTGCACCTTGCAATGTGGAGATATTACTGTTTGTGCATTTACAATATTCATTGATTTTTGCCATTGAAAAACATCATGTTATTCATATACCAGAAATGTTTGAAGCTACTGACTGAATGAAAAGAGCTGGCATCTCACTCTCTTTGAATCTTCTTTATCATGCTAGGATTAGCAGGAAAAAGCAAAAAATTTCAGAATTGCACCTTGCAATGCGGAGATATTACTGTTTGTGCATTTACAATATTCATTGATTTTTGCCATTGAAAAACGTCCAGAAATGTTTGAAGCTACTGACTGAATGAAAGGAGCTGGCATCTCACTCTCTTTGAATCTTCTTTATCATGCTAGGATTAGCAGGAAAAAGCAAACAATTTCAGAATTGCACCTTGCAATGCGGAGATATTACTGTTTGTGCATTTACAATATTCATTGATTTTTGCCATTGAAAAACGTCCAGAAATGTTTGAAGCTACTGACTGAATGAAAAGAGATGGCATCTCACTCTCTTGAATCTTCTTTATCATGCTAGGATTAGCAGGAAAAAGCAAAGAATTTCAGAATTCCACCTTGCAATGCGGAGAAATTACTGTTTGTGCATTTACAATATTCATTGATTTTTGCCATTGAAAAACGTCCAGAAATGTTTGAAGCTACTGACTGAATGAAAAGAGCTGGCATCTCACTCTCTTTGAATCTTCTTTATCATGCTAGGATTAGCAGGAAAAAGCAAAAAATTTCAGAATTGCACCTTGCAATGCGGAGATATTACTGTTTGTGCATTTACAATATTCATTGATTTTTGCCATTGAAAAACGTCCAGAAATGTTTGAAGCTACTGACTGAATGAAAGGAGCTGGCATCTCACTCTCTTTGAATCTTCTTTATCATGCTAGGATTAGCAGGAAAAAGCAAAAAATTTCAGAATTGCACCTTGCAATGCGGAGATATTACTGTTTGTGCATTTACAATATTCAGTGATTTTTGCCATTGAAAAACGTTCAGAAATGTTTGAAGCTACTGACTGAATGAAAAGAGCTGGCATCTCACTCTCTTTGAATCTTCTTTATCATGCTAGGATTAGCAGGAAAAAGCAAAAAATTTCAGAATTGCACATTGCAATGCGGAGAAATTACTGTTTGTGCATTTACAATATTCATTGATTTTTGCCATTGAAAAACGTCCAGAAATGTTTGAAGCTACTGACTGAATGAAAAGATCTGGCATCTCACTCTCTTGAATCTTCTTTATCATGCTAGGATTAGCAGGAAAAAGCAAAGAATTTCAGAATTCCACCTTGCAATGCGGAGAAATTACTGTTTGTGCATTTACAATATTCATTGATTTTTGCCATTGAAAAACGTCCAGAAATGTTTGAAGCTACTGACTGAATGAAAAGAGCTGGCATCTCACTCTCTTTGAATCTTCTTTATCATGCTAGGATTAGCAGGAAAAAGCAAAAAATTTCAGAATTGCACCTTGCAATGCGGAGATATTACTGTTTGTGCATTTACAATATTCATTGATTTTTGCCATTGAAAAACGTCCAGAAATGTTTGAAGCTACTGACTGAATGAAAGGAGCTGGCATCTCACTCTCTTTGAATCTTCTTTATCATGCTAGGATTAGCAGGAAAAAGCAAAAAATTTCAGAATTGCACCTTGCAATGCGGAGATATTACTGTTTGTGCATTTACAATATTCAGTGATTTTTGCCATTGAAAAACGTCCAGAAATGTTTGAAGCTACTGACTGAATGAAAAGAGCTGGCATCTCACTCTCTTTGAATCTTCTTTATCATGCTAGGATTAGCAGGAAAAAGCAAAAAATTTCAGAATTGCACATTGCAATGCGGAGAAATTACTGTTTGTGCATTTACAATATTCATTGATTTTTGCCATTGAAAAACGTCCAGAAATGTTTGAAGCTACTGACTGAATGAAAAGATCTGGCATCTCACTCTCTTTGAATCTTCTTTATCATGCTAGGATTAGCAGGAAAAAGCAAAAAATTTCAGAATTGCACCTTGCAATGCGGAGATATTACTGTTTGTGCATTTACAATATTCATTGATTTTTGCCATTGAAAAACGTCCAGAAATGTTTGAAGCTACTGACTGAATGAAAAGAGCTGGCATCTGACTCTCTTTGAATCTTCTTTATCATGCTAGGATTAGCAGGAAAAAGCAAAAAATTTCAGAATTGCACCTTGCAATGCGGAGATATTACTGTTTGTGCATTTACAATATTCATTGATTTTTGCCATTGAAAAACGTCCAGAAATGTTTGAAGCTACTGACTGAATGAAAGGAGGTGGCATCTCACTCTCTTTGAATCTTCTTTATCATGCTAGGATTAGCAGGAAAAAGCAAAAAATTTCAGATTTGCACCTTGCAATGTGGAGATATTACTGTTTGTGCATTTACAATATTCATTGATTTTTGCCATTGAAAAACATCATGTTATTCATATACCAGAAATGTTTGAAGCTACTGACTGAATGAAAAGAGCTGGCATCTCACTCTCTTTGAATCTTCTTTATCATGCTAGGATTAGCAGGAAAAAGCAAAAAATTTCAGAATTGCACCTTGCAATGCGGAGATATTACTGTTTGTGCATTTACAATATTCATTGATTTTTGCCATTGAAAAACGTCCAGAAATGTTTGAAGCTACTGACTGAATGAAAGGAGCTGGCATCTCACTCTCTTTGAATCTTCTTTATCATGCTAGGATTAGCAGGAAAAAGCAAAAAATTTCAGAATTGCACCTTGCAATGCGGAGATATTACTGTTTGTGCATTTACAATATTCATTGATTTTTGCCATTGAAAAACGTCCAGAAATGTTTGAAGCTACTGACTGAATGAAAGGAGCTGGCATCTCACTCTCTTTGAATCTTCTTTATCATGCTAGGATTAGCAGGAAAAAGCAAAAAATTTCAGAATTGCACCTTGCAATGCGGAGATATTACTGTTTGTGCATTTACAATATTCAGTGATTTTTGCCATTGAAAAACGTCCAGAAGTGTTTGAAGCTTCTGACTGAATGAAAAGAGCTGGCATCTCACTCTCTTTGAATCTTCTTTATCATGCTAGCATTAGCAGGAAAAAGCAAAAAATTTCAGAATTGCACCTTGCAATGCGGAGAAATTACTGTTTGTGCATTTACAATATTCATTGATTTTTGCCATTGAAAAACGTCCAGAAATGTTTGAAGCTACTGACTGAATGAAAAGAGCTGGCATCTCACTCTCTTTGAATCTTCTTTATCATGCTAGGATTAGCAGGAAAAAGCAAAAAATTTCAGAATTGCACCTTGCAATGCGGAGATATTACTGTTTGTGCATTTACAATATTCATTGATTTTTGCCACTGAAAAACGTCCAGAAATGTTTGAAGCTACTGACTGAATGAAAAGAGCTGGCATCTCACTCTCTTTGAATCTTCTTTATCATGCTAGGATTAGCAGGAAAAAGCAAAAAATTTCAGAATTGCACCTTGCAATGCGGAGATATTACTGTTTGTGCATTTACAATATTCATTGATTTTTGCCATTGAAAAACGTCCAGAAATGTTTGAAGCTACTGACTGAATGAAAGGAGGTGGCATCTCACTCTCTTTGAATCTTCTTTATCATGCTAGGATTAGCAGGAAAAAGCAAAAAATTTCAGAATTGCACCTTGCAATGTGGAGATATTACTGTTTGTGCATTTACAATATTCATTGATTTTTTCCATTGAAAAACATCATGTTATTCATATACCAGAAATGTTTGAAGCTACTGACTGAATGAAAAGAGCTGGCATCTCACTCTCTTTGAATCTTCTTTATCATGCTAGGATTAGCAGGAAAAAGCAAAAAATTTCAGAATTGCACCTTGCAATGCGGAGATATTACTGTTTGTGCATTTACAATATTCATTGATTTTTGCCATTGAAAAACGTCCAGAAATGTTTGAAGCTACTGACTGAATGAAAGGAGCAGGCATCTCACTCTCTTGAATCTTCTTTATCATGCTAGGATTAGCAGGAAAAAGCAAAGAATTTCAGAATTCCACCTTGCAATGCGGAGAAATTACTGTTTGTGCATTTACAATATTCATTGATTTTTGCCATTGAAAAACATCATGTTATTCATATACCAGAAATGTTTGAAGCTACTGACTGAATGAAAGGAGCTGGCATCTCACTCTCTTTGAATCTTCTTTATCATGCTAGGATTAGCAGGAAAAAGCAAAAAATTTCAGAATTGCACCTTGCAATGCGGAGATATTACTGTTTGTGCATTTACAATATTCATTGATTTTTGCCATTGAAAAACGTCCAGAAATGTTTGAAGCTACTGACTGAATGAAAGGAGCTGGCATCTCACTCTCTTTGTATCTTCTTTATCATGCTAGGATTAGCAGGAAAAAGCAAAAAATTTCAGAATTGCACCTTGCAATGCGGAGATATTACTGTTTGTGCATTTACAATATTCATTGATTTTTGCCATTGAAAAACGTCCAGAAATGTTTGAAACTACTGACTGAATGAAAGGAGCTGG
Organism: Phyllobates terribilis; assembly: GCF_046119375.1. Classification (NCBI taxonomy): domain Eukaryota; kingdom Metazoa; phylum Chordata; class Amphibia; order Anura; family Dendrobatidae; genus Phyllobates; species Phyllobates terribilis. The sequence continues at coordinate 1,453,846 of NW_027362856.1, forward strand.
CATTTCACTCTCTTTAAATCTTCTTTATCATGCTAGGATTAGCAGGAAAAAAAAAAATTTTTCAGAATTGCACCTTGCAATGCGGAGAAATTACTGTTTGTGCATTTACAATATTCATTGATTTTTGCCATTGAAAAACGTCCAGAAATGTTTGAAGCTACTGACTGAATGAAAGGAGTTGGCATCTCACTCTCTTTGAATCTTCTTTATCATGCTAGGATTAGCAGGAAAAAGCAAAAAATTTCAGAATTGCACCTTGCAATGCGGAGAAATTACTGTTTGTGCATTTACAATATTCATTGATTTTTGCCATTGAAAAACGTCCAGAAATGTTTGAAGCTACTGACTGAATGAAAGGAGCTGGCATCTCACTCTCTTTGAATCTTCTTTATCATGCTAGGATTAGCAGGAAAAAGCAAAAAATTTCAGAATTGCACCTTGCAATGCAGAGATATTACTGTTTGTGCATTTACAATATTCATTGATTTTTGCCATTGAAAAACGTCCAGAAATGTTTGAAGCTACTGACTGAATGAAAAGAGCTGGCATCTCACTCTCTTTGAATCTTCTTTATCATGCTAGGATTAGCAGGAAAAAGCAAAAAATTTCAGAATTGCACCTTGCAATGCGGAGATATTACTGTTTGTGCATTTACAATATTCAGTGATTTTTGCCATTGAAAAACGTCCAGAAGTGTTTGAAGCTTCTGACTGAATGAAAAGAGCTGGCATCTCACTCTCTTTGAATCTTCTTTATCATGCTAGCATTAGCAGGAAAAAGCAAAAAATTTCAGAATTGCACCTTGCAATGCGGAGAAATTACTGTTTGTGCATTTACAATATTCATTGATTTTTGCCATTGAAAAACGTCCAGAAATGTTTGAAGCTACTGACTGAATGAAAAGAGCTGGCATCTCACTCTCTTTGAATCTTCTTTATCATGCTAGGATTAGCAGGAAAAAGCAAAAAATTTCAGAATTGCACCTTGCAATGCGGAGATATTACTGTTTGTGCATTTACAATATTCATTGATTTTTGCCATTGAAAAACGTCCAGAAATGTTTGAAGCTACTGACTGAATGAAAAGAGCTGGCATCTCACTCTCTTTGAATCTTCTTTATCATGCTAGGATTAGCAGGAAAAAGCAAAAAATTTCAGAATTGCACCTTGCAATGCGGAGATATTACTGTTTGTGCATTTACAATATTCATTGATTTTTGCCATTGAAAAACGTCCAGAAATGTTTGAAGCTACTGACTGAATGAAAGGAGGTGGCATCTCACTCTCTTTGAATCTTCTTTATCATGCTAGGATTAGCAGGAAAAAGCAAAAAATTTCAGAATTGCACCTTGCAATGTGGAGATATTACTGTTTGTGCATTTACAATATTCATTGATTTTTTCCATTGAAAAACATCATGTTATTCATATACCAGAAATGTTTGAAGCTACTGACTGAATGAAAAGAGCTGGCATCTCACTCTCTTTGAATCTTCTTTATCATGCTAGGATTAGCAGGAAAAGCAAAAAATTTCAGAATTGCACCTTGCAATGCGGAGATATTACTGTTTGTGCATTTACAATATTCATTGATTTTTGCCATTGAAAAACGTCCAGAAATGTTTGAAGCTACTGACTGAATGAAAGGAGCAGGCATCTCACTCTCTTGAATCTTCTTTATCATGCTAGGATTAGCAGGAAAAAGCAAAGAATTTCAGAATTCCACCTTGCAATGCGGAGAAATTACTGTTTGTGCATTTACAATATTCATTGATTTTTGCCATTGAAAAACATCATGTTATTCATATACCAGAAATGTTTGAAGCTACTGACTGAATGAAAGGAGCTGGCATCTCACTCTCTTTGAATCTTCTTTATCATGCTAGGATTAGCAGGAAAAAGCAAAAAATTTCAGAATTGCACCTTGCAATGCGGAGATATTACTGTTTGTGCATTTACAATATTCATTGATTTTTGCCATTGTAAAACGTCCAGAAATGTTTGAAGCTACTGACTGAATGAAATGAGCTGGCATCTCACTCTCTTTGTATCTTCTTTATCATGCTAGGATTAGCAGGAAAAAGCAAAAAATTTCAGAATTGCACCTTGCAATGCGGAGATATTACTGTTTGTGCATTTACAATATTCATTGATTTTTGCCATTGAAAAACGTCCAGAAATGTTTGAAACTACTGACTGAATGAAAGGAGCTGGCATTTCACTCTCTTTAAATCTTCTTTATCATGCTAGGATTAGCAGGAAAAAAAAAAATTTTTCAGAATTGCACCTTGCAATGCGGAGAAATTACTGTTTGTGCATTTACAATATTCATTGATTTTTGCCATTGAAAAACGTCCAGAAATGTTTGAAGCTACTGACTGAATGAAAGGAGTTGGCATCTCACTCTCTTTGAATCTTCTTTATCATGCTAGGATTAGCAGGAAAAAGCAAAAAATTTCAGAATTGCACCTTGCAATGCGGAGAAATTACTGTTTGTGCATTTACAATATTCATTGATTTTTGCCATTGAAAAACGTCCAGAAATGTTTGAAGCTACTGACTGAATGAAAGGAGCTGGCATCTCACTCTCTTTGAATCTTCTTTATCATGCTAGGATTAGCAGGAAAAAGCAAAAAATTTCAGAATTGCACCTTGCAATGCAGAGATATTACTGTTTGTGCATTTACAATATTCATTGATTTTTGCCATTGAAAAACGTCCAGAAATGTTTGAAGCTACTGACTGAATGAAAAGAGCTGGCATCTCACTCTCTTTGAATCTTCTTTATCATGCTAGGATTAGCAGGAAAAAGCAAAAAATTTCAGAATTGCACCTTGCAATGCGGAGATATTACTGTTTGTGCATTTTCAATATTCATTGATTTTTGCCATTGAAAAACGTCCAGAAATGTTTGAAGCTACTGACTGAATGAAAGTAGCTGGCATCTCACTCTCTTTGAATCTTCTTTATCATGCTAGGATTAGCAGGAAAAAGCAAAAAATTTCAGAATTGCACCTTGCAATGCGGAGATATTACTGTTTGTGCATTTACAATATTCATTGATTTTTGCCATTGAAAAACGTCCAGAAATGTTTGAAGCTACTGACTGAATGAAAAGAGCTGGCATCTCACTCTCTTTGAATCTTCTTTATCATGCTAGGATTAGCAGGAAAAAGCAAAAAATTTCAGAATTGCACCTTGCAATGCGGAGATATTACTGTTTGTGCATTTACAATATTCATTGATTTTTGCCATTGAAAAACGTCCAGAAATGTTTGAAGCTACTGACTGAATGAAAGGAGCTGGCATCTCACTCTCTTTGAATCTTCTTTATCATGCTAGGATTAGCAGGAAAAAGCAAAAAATTTCAGAATTGCACCTTGCAATGCGGAGATATTACTGTTTGTGCATTTACAATATTCATTGATTTTTGCCATTGAAAAACATCATGTTATTCATATACCAGAAATGTTTGAAGCTACTGACTGAATGAAAAGAGCTGGCATCTCACTCTCTTTGAATCTTCTTTATCATGCTAGGATTAGCAGGAAAAAGCAAAAAATTTCAGAATTGCACCTTGCAATGCGGAGATATTACTGTTTGTGCATTTACAATATTCATTGATTTTTGCCATTGAAAAACGTCCAGAAATGTTTGAAGCTACTGACTGAATGAAAGGAGCTGGCATCTCACTCTCTTTGAATCTTCTTTATCATGCTAGGATTAGCAGGAAAAAGCAAAAAATTTCAGAATTGCACCTTGCAATGCGGAGATATTACTGTTTGTGCATTTACAATATTCATTGATTTTTGCCATTGAAAAACGTCCAGAAATGTTTGAAGCTACTGACTGAATGAAAAGAGCTGGCATCTCACTCTCTTTGAATCTTCTTTATCATGCTAGGATTAGCAGGAAAAAGCAAAAAATTTCAGAATTGCACCTTGCAATGCGGCGATATTACTGTTTGTGCATTTACAATATTCATTGATTTTTGCCATTGAAAAACGTCCGGAAATGTTTGAAGCTACTGACTGAATGAAAAGAGCTGGCATCTCACTCTCTTTGAATCTTCTTTATCATGCTAGGATTAGCAGGAAAAAGCAAAAAAATTCAGAATTGCACCTTGCAATGTGGAGATATTACTGTTTGTGCATTTACAATATTCATTGATTTTTGCCATTGAAAAACATCATGTTATTCATATACCAGAAATGTTTGAAGCTACTGACTGAATGAAAAGAGCTGGCATCTCACTCTCTTTGAATCTTCTTTATCATGCTAGGATTAGCAGGAAAAAGCAAAAAATTTCAGAATTGCACCTTGCAATGCGGAGATATTACTGTTTGTGCATTTACAATATTCATTGATTTTTGCCATTGAAAAACGTCCAGAAATGTTTGAAGCTACTGACTGAATGAAAGGAGCTGGCATCTCACTCTCTTTGAATCTTCTTTATCATGCTAGGATTAGCAGGAAAAAGCAAAAAATTTCAGAATTGCACCTTGCAATGCGGAGATATTACTGTTTGTGCATTTACAATATTCATTGATTTTTGCCATTGAAAAACGTCCAGAAATGTTTGAAGCTACCGACTGAATGAAAAGAGCTGGCATCTCACTCTCTTTGAATCTTCTTTATCATGCTAGGATTAGCAGGAAAAAGCAAAAAATTTCAGAATTGCACCTTGCAATGCGGCGATATTACTGTTTGTGCATTTACAATATTCATTGATTTTTGCCATTGAAAAACGTCCATAAATGTTTGAAGCTACTGACTGATAGAAAAGAGCTGGCATCTCACTCTCTTTGAATCTTCTTTATCATGCTAGGATTAGCAGGAAAAAGCAAAAAATTTCAGAATTGCACCTTGCAATGCGGAGATATTACTGTTTGTGCATTTACAATATTCATTGATTTTTGCCATTGAAAAACGTCCAGAAATGTTTGAAGCTACTGACTGAATGAAAAGAGCTGGCATCTCACTCTCTTTGAATCTTCTTTATCATGCTAGGATTTGCAGGAAAAAGCAAAAAATTTCAGAATTGCACCTTGCAATGCGGAGATATTACTGTTTGTGCATTTACAATATTCATTGATTTTTGCCATTGAAAAATGTCCAGAAATGTTTGAAGCTACTGACTGAATGAAAGGAGCTGGCATCTCACTCTCTTTGAATCTTCTTTATCATGCTAGGATTAGCAGGAAAAAGCAAAAAATTTCAGAATTGCACCTTGCAATGTGGAGATATTACTGTTTGTGCATTTACAATATTCATTGATTTTTGCCATTGAAAAACATCATGTTATTCATATACCAGAAATGTTTGAAGCTACTGACTGAATGAAAAGAGCTGGCATCTCACTCTCTTTGAATCTTCTTTATCATGCTAGGATTAGCAGGAAAAAGCAAAAAATTTCAGAATTGCACCTTGCAATGCGGAGATATTACTGTTTGTGCATTTACAATATTCATTGATTTTTGCCATTGAAAAACGTCCAGAAATGTTTGAAGCTACTGACTGAATGAAAGGAGCTGGCATCTCACTCTCTTTGAATCTTCTGTATCATGCTAGGATTAGCAGGAAAAAGCAAAAAATTTCAGAATTGCACCTTGCAATGCGGAGATATTACTGTTTGTGCATTTACAATATTCATTGATTTTTGCCATTGAAAAACGTCCAGAAATGTTTGAAGCTACCGACTGAATGAAAAGAGCTGGCATCTCACTCTCTTTGAATCTTCTTTATCATGCTAGGATTAGCAGGAAAAAGCAAAAAATTTCAGAATTGCACCTTGCAATGCGGCGATATTACTGTTTGTGCATTTACAATATTCATTGATTTTTGCCATTGAAAAACGTCCATAAATGTTTGAAGCTACTGACTGATAGAAAAGAGCTGGCATCTCACTCTCTTTGAATCTTCTTTATCATGCTAGGATTAGCAGGAAAAAGCAAAAAATTTCAGAATTGCACCTTGCAATGCGGAGATATTACTGTTTGTGCATTTACAATATTCATTGATTTTTGCCATTGAAAAACGTCCAGAAATGTTTGAAGCTACTGACTGAATGAAAAGAGCTGGCATCTCACTCTCTTTGAATCTTCTTTATCATGCTAGGATTTGCAGGAAAAAGCAAAAAATTTCAGAATTGCACCTTGCAATGCGGAGATATTACTGTTTGTGCATTTACAATATTCATTGATTTTTGCCATTGAAAAATGTCCAGAAATGTTTGAAGCTACTGACTGAATGAAAGGAGCTGGCATCTCACTCTCTTTGAATCTTCTTTATCATGCTAGGATTAGCAGGAAAAAGCAAAAAATTTCAGAATTGCACCTTGCAATGCGGAGATATTACTGTTTGTGCATTTACAATATTCATTGATTTTTGCCATTGAAAAACGTCCAGAAATGTTTGAAGCTACCGACTGAATGAAAAGAGCTGGCATCTCACTCTCTTTGAATCTTCTTTATCATGCTAGGATTAGCAGGAAAAAGCAAAAAATTTCAGAATTGCACCTTGCAATGCGGCGATATTACTGTTTGTGCATTTACAATATTCATTGATTTTTGCCATTGAAAAACGTAAATAAATGTTTGAAGCTACTGACTGATAGAAAAGAGCTGGCATCTCACTCTCTTTGAATCTTCTTTATCATGCTAGGATTAGCAGGAAAAAGCAAAAAATTTCAGAATTGCACCTTGCAATGCGGAGATATTACTGTTTGTGCATTTACAATATTCATTGATTTTTGCCATTGAAAAACGTCCAGAAATGTTTGAAGCTACTGACTGAATGAAAAGAGCTGGCATCTCACTCTCTTTGAATCTTCTTTATCATGCTAGGATTTGCAGGAAAAAGCAAAAAATTTCAGAATTGCACCTTGCAATGCGGAGATATTACTGTTTGTGCATTTACAATATTCATTGATTTTTGCCATTGAAAAATGTCCAGAAATGTTTGAAGCTACTGACTGAATGAAAGGAGCTGGCATCTCACTCTCTTTGAATCTTCTTTATCATGCTAGGATTAGCAGGAAAAAGCAAAAAATTTCAGAATTGCACCTTGCAATGTGGAGATATTACTGTTTGTGCATTTACAATATTCATTGATTTTTGCCATTGAAAAACATCATGTTATTCATATACCAGAAATGTTTGAAGCTACTGACTGAATGAAAAGAGCTGGCATCTCACTCTCTTTGAATCTTCTTTATCATGCTAGGATTAGCAGGAAAAAGCAAAAAATTTCAGAATTGCACCTTGCAATGCGGAGATATTACTGTTTGTGCATTTACAATATTCATTGATTTTTGCCATTGAAAAACGTCCAGAAATGTTTGAAGCTACTGACTGAATGAAAGGAGCTGGCATCTCACTCTCTTTGAATCTTCTGTATCATGCTAGGATTAGCAGGAAAAAGCAAAAAATTTCAGAATTGCACCTTGCAATGCGGAGATATTACTGTTTGTGCATTTACAATATTCATTGATTTTTGCCATTGAAAAACGTCCAGAAATGTTTGAAGCTACCGACTGAATGAAAAGAGCTGGCATCTCACTCTCTTTGAATCTTCTTTATCATGCTAGGATTAGCAGGAAAAAGCAAAAAATTTCAGAATTGCACCTTGCAATGCGGCGATATTACTGTTTGTGCATTTACAATATTCATTGATTTTTGCCATTGAAAAACGTCCATAAATGTTTGAAGCTACTGACTGATAGAAAAGAGCTGGCATCTCACTCTCTTTGAATCTTCTTTATCATGCTAGGATTAGCAGGAAAAAGCAAAAAATTTCAGAATTGCACCTTGCAATGCGGAGATATTACTGTTTGTGCATTTACAATATTCATTGATTTTTGCCATTGAAAAACGTCCAGAAATGTTTGAAGCTACTGACTGAATGAAAGGAGCTGGCATCTCACTCTCTTTGAATCTTCTTTATCATGCTAGGATTAGCAGGAAAAAGCAAAAAATTTCAGAATTGCACCTTGCAATGCGGAGATATTACTTTTTGTGCATTTACAATATTCATTGATTTTTGCCATTGAAAAACGTCCAGAAATGTTTGAAGCTACTGACTGAATGAAAAGAGCTGGCATCTCACTCTCTTTGAATCTTCTTTATCATGCTAGGATTAGCAGGAAAAAGCAAAAAATTTCAGAATTGCACCTTGCAATGCGGAGAAATTACTGTTTGTGCATTTACAATATTCATTGATTTTTGCCATTGAAAAACATCATGTTTTTCATATACCAGAAATGTTTGAAGCTACTGACTGAATGAAAGGAGCTGGCATCTCACTCTCTTTGAATCTTCTTTATCATGCTAGGATTAGCAGGAAAAAGCAAAAAATTTCAGAATTGCACCTTGCAATGCGGAGATATTACTGTTTGTGCATTTACAATATTCATTGATTTTTGCCATTGAAAAACGTCCAGAAATGTTTGAAGCTACTGACTGAATGAAAGGAGCTTGCATCTCACTCTCTTTGAATCTTCTTTATCATGCTAGGATTAGCAGGAAAAAGCAAAAAATGTCAGAATTGCACCTTGCAATGCGGAGAAATTACTGTTTGTGCATTTACAATATTCATTGATTTTTGCCATTGAAAAACGTCCAGAAATGTTTGAAGCTACTGACTGAATGAAAGGAGCTGGCATCTCACTCTCTTTGAATCTTCTTTATCATGCTAGGATTAGCAGGAAAAAGCAAAAAATTTCAGAATTGCACCTTGCAATGCGGAGAAATTACTGTTTGTGCATTTACAATATTCATTGATTTTTGCCATTGAAAAACGTCCAGAAATGTTTGAAGCTACTGACTGAATGAAAGGAGCTGGCATCTCACTCTCTTTCAATCTTCTTTATCATGCTAGGATTAGCAGGAGAAAGCAAAAAATTTCAGAATTGCACCTTGCAATGCGGAGAAATTACTGTTTGTGCATTTACAATATTCATTGATTTTTGCCATTGAAAAACGTCCAGAAATGTTTGAAGCTACTGACTGAATGAAAGGAGCTGGCATCTCACTCTCTTTGAATCTTCTTTATCATGCTAGGATTAGCAGGAAAAAGCAAAAAATTTCAGAATTGCACCTTGCAATGCAGAGATATTACTGTTTGTGCATTTACAATATTCATTGATTTTTGCCATTGAAAAACGTCCAGAAATGTTTGAAGCTACTGACTGAATGAAAAGAGCTGGCATCTCACTCTCTTTGAATCTTCTTTATCATGCTAGGATTAGCAGGAAAAAGCAAAAAATTTCAGAATTGCACCTTGCAATGCGGAGATATTACTGTTTGTGCATTTACAATATTCATTGATTTTTGCCATTGAAAAATGTCCAGAAATGTTTGAAGCTACTGACTGAATGAAAGGAGCTGGCATCTCACTCTCTTTGAATCTTCTTTATCATGCTAGGATTAGCAGGAAAAAGCAAAAAATTTCAGAATTGCACCTTGCAATGCGGAGATATTACTGTTTGTGCATTTACAATATTCATTGATTTTTGCCATTGAAAAACGTCCAGAAATGTTTGAAGCTACTGACTGAATGAAAAGAGCTGGCATCTCACTCTCTTTGAATCTTCTTTATCATGCTAGGATTAGCAGGAAAAAGCAAAAAATTTCAGAATTGCACCTTGCAATGCGGAGATATTACTGTTTGTGCATTTACAATATTCATTGATTTTTGCCATTGAAAAACGTCCAGAAATGTTTGAAGCTACTGACTGAATGAAAGGAGCTGGCATCTCACTCTCTTTGAATCTTCTTTATCATGCTAGGGTTAGCAGGAAAAAGCAAAAAATTTCAGAATTGCACCTTGCAATGCGGAGATATTACTGTTTGTGCATTTACAATATTCATTGATTTTTGCCATTGAAAAACATCATGTTATTCATATACCAGAAATGTTTGAAGCTACTGACTGAATGAAAAGAGCTGGCATCTCACTCTCTTTGAAACTTCTTTATCATGCTATAATTAGCAGGAAAAAGCAAAAAATTTCAGAATTGCACCTTGCAATGCGGAGATATTACTGTTTGTGCATTTACAATATTCATTGATTTTTGCCATTGAAAAACGTCCAGAAATGTTTGAAGCTACTGACTGAATGAAAAGAGCTGGCATCTCACTCTCTTTGAATCTTCTTTATCATGCTAGGATTAGCAGGAAAAAGCAAAAAATTTCAGAATTGCACCTTGCAATGCGGAGAAATTACTGTTTGTGCATTTACAATATTCATTGATTTTTGCCATTGAAAAACATCATGTTATTCATATACCAGAAATGTTTGAAGCTACTGACTGAATGAAAGGAGCTGGCATCTCACTCTCTTTGAATCTTCTTTATCATGCTAGGATTAGCTTTAAAAAGCAAAAAATTTCAGAATTGCACCTTGCAATGCGGAGATATTACTGTTTGTGCATTTACAATATTCATTGATTTTTGCCATTGAAAAACGTCCAGAAATGTTTGAAGCTACTGACTGTATGAAAGGAGCTGGCATCTCACTCTCTTTGAATCTTCTTCATCATGCTAGGATTAGCAGGAAAAAGCAAAAAATGTCAGAATTGCACCTTGCAATGCGGAGAAATTACTGTTTGTGCATTTACAATATTCATTGATTTTTGCCATTGAAAAACGTCCAGAAATGTTTGAAGCTACTGACTGAATGAAAGGAGCTGGCATCTCACTCTCTTTGAATCTTCTTTATCATGCTAGGATTAGCAGGAAAAAGCAAAAAATTTCAGAATTGCACCTTGCAATGCGGAGAAATTACTGTTTGTGCATTTACAATATTCATTGATTTTTGCCATTGAAAAACGTCCAGAAATGTTTGAAGCTACTGACTGAATGAAAGGAGCTGGCATCTCACTCTCTTTGAATCTTCTTTATCATGCTAGGATTAGCAGGAGAAAGCAAAAAATTTCAGAATTGCACCTTGCAATGCGGAGAAATTACTGTTTGTGCATTTACAATATTCATTGATTTTTGCCATTGAAAAACGTCCAGAAATGTTTGAAGCTACTGACTGAATGAAAGGAGCTGGCATCTCACTCTCTTTGAATCTTCTTTATCATGCTAGGATTAGCAGGAAAAAGCAAAAAATTTCAGAATTGCACCTTGCAATGCAGAGATATTACTGTTTGTGCATTTACAATATTCATTGATTTTTGCCATTGAAAAACGTCCAGAAATGTTTGAAGCTACTGACTGAATGAAAAGAGCTGGCATCTCACTCTCTTTGAATCTTCTTTATCATGCTAGGATTAGCAGGAAAAAGCAAAAAATTTCAGAATTGCACCTTGCAATGCGGAGATATTACTGTTTGTGCATTTACAATATTCATTGATTTTTGCCATTGAAAAATGTCCAGAAATGTTTGAAGCTACTGACTGAATGAAAGGAGCTGGCATCTCACTCTCTTTGAATCTTCTTTATCATGCTAGGATTCGCAGGAAAAAGCAAAAAATTTCAGAATTGCACCTTGCAATGCGGAGATATTACTGTTTGTGCATTTACAATATTCATTGATTTTTGCCATTGAAAAACGTCCAGAAATGTTTGAAGCTACTGACTGAATGAAAAGAGCTGGCATCTCACTCTCTTTGAATCTTCTTTATCATGCTAGGATTAGCAGGAAAAAGCAAAAAATTTCAGAATTGCACCTTGCAATGCGGAGATATTACTGTTTGTGCATTTACAATATTCATTGATTTTTGCCATTGAAAAACGTCCAGAAATGTTTGAAGCTACTGACTGAATGAAAGGAGCTGGCATCTCACTCTCTTTGAATCTTCTTTATCATGCTAGGATTAGCAGGAAAAAGCAAAAAATTTCAGAATTGCACCTTGCAATGCGGAGATATTACTGTTTGTGCATTTACAATATTCATTGATTTTTGCCATTGAAAAACATCATGTTATTCATATACCAGAAATGTTTGAAGCTACTGACTGAATGAAAAGAGCTGGCATCTCACTCTCTTTGAATCTTCTTTATCATGCTAGGATTAGCAGGAAAAAGCAAAAAATTTCAGAATTGCACCTTGCAATGCGGAGATATTACTGTTTGTGCATTTACAATATTCATTGATTTTTGCCATTGAAAAACGTCCAGAAATGTTTGAAGCTACTGACTGAATGAAAAGAGCTGGCATCTCACTCTCTTTGAATCTTCTTTATCATGCTAGGATTAGCAGGAAAAAGCAAAAAATTTCAGAATTGCACCTTGCAATGCGGAGAAATTACTGTTTGTGCATTTACAATATTCATTGATTTTTGCCATTGAAAAACATCATGTTATTCATATACCAGAAATGTTTGAAGCTACTGACTGAATGAAAAGAGCTGGCATCTCACTCTCTTCGAATCTTCTTTATCATGCTAGGATTAGCAGGAAAAAGCAAAAAATTTCAGAATTGCACCTTGCAATGCGGAGATATTACTGTTTGTGCATTTACAATATTCATTGATTTTTGCCATTGAAAAACGTCCAGAAATGTTTGAAGCTACTGACTGAATGAAAAGAGCTGGCATCTCACTCTCTTTGAATCATCTTTATCATGCTAGGATTAGCAGGAAAAAGCAAAAAATTTCAGAATTGCACCTTGCAATGCGGAGAAATTACTGTTTGTGCATTTACAATATTCATTGATTTTTGCCATTGAAAAACGTCCAGAAATGTTTGAAGCTACAGACTGAATGAAAGGAGCTGGCATCTCACTCTCTTTGAATCTTCTTTATCATGCTAAGAGGAGCAGGAAAAAGCAAAAAATTTCAGAATTGCACCTTGCAATGCGGAGATATTACTGTTTGTGCATTTACAATATTCATTGATTTTTGCCATTGAAAAACGTCCAGAAATGTTTGAAGCTACTGACTGAATGAAAAGAGCTGGCATCTCACTCTCTTTGAATCTTCTTTATCATGCTAGGATTAGCAGGAAAAAGCAAAAAATTTCAGAATTGCACCTTGCAATGTGGAGATATTACTGTTTGTGCATTTACAATATTCATTGATTTTTGCCATTGAAAAACGTCCAGAAATGTTTGAAGCTACTGACTGAATGAAAAGAGCTGGCATCTCACTCTCTTTGAATCTTCTTTATCATGCTAGGATTAGCAGGAAAAAGCAAAAAATTTCAGAATTGCACCTTGCAATGTGGAGATATTACTGTTTGTGCATTTACAATATTCATTGATTTTTGCCATTGAAAAACATCATGTTATTCATATACCAGAAATGTTTGAAGCTACTGACTGAATGAAAGAAGCTGGCATCTCACTCTCTTTGAATCTTCTTTTCATGCTAGGATTAGCAGGAAAAAGCAAAAAATTTCAGAATTGCACCTTGCAATGCGGAGATATTACTGTTTGTGCATTTACAATATTCATTGATTTTTGTCATTGAAAAACATCCAGAAATGTTTGAAGCTACTGACTGAATGAAAGGAGCTGGCATCTCACTCTCTTTGAATCTTCTTTATCATGCTAGGATTAGCAGGAAAAAGCAAAAAATTTCAGAATTGCACCTTGCAATGTGGAGATATTACTGTTTGTGCATTTACAATATTCATTGATTTTTGCCATTGAAAAACATCATGTTATTCATATACCAGAAATGTTTGAAGCTACTGACTGAATGAAAAGAGCTGGCATCTCACTCTCTTTGAATCTTCTTTATCATGCTAGGATTAGCAGGAAAAAGCAAAAAATTTCAGAATTGCACCTTGCAATGTGGAGATATTACTGTTTGTGCATTTACAATATTCATTGATTTTTGCCATTGAAAAACATCATGTTATTCATATACCAGAAATGTTTGAAGCTACTGACTGAATGAAAAGAGCTGGCATCTCACTCTCTTTGAATCTTCTTTATCATGCTAAGAGGAGCAGGAAAAAGCAAAAAATTTCAGAATTGCACCTTGCAATGTGGAGAAATTACTGTTTGTGCATTTACAATATTCATTGATTTTTGCCATTGAAAAACGTCCAGAAATGTTTGAAGCTACTGACTGAATGAAAGGAGCTGGCATCTCACTCTCTTTGAATCTTCTTTATCATGCTAGGATTAGCAGGAAAAAGCAAAAAATTTCAGAATTGCACCTTGCAATGCGGAGAAATTACTGTTTGTGCATTTACAATATTCATTGATTTTTGCCATTGAAAAACGTCCAGAAATGTTTGAAGCTACTGACTGAATGAAAGGAGCTGGCATCTCACTCTCTTTGAATCTTCTTTATCATGCTAGGATTAGCAGGAAAAAGCAAAAAATTTCAGAATTGCACCTTGCAATGTGGAGATATTACTGTTTGTGCATTTACAATATTCATTGATTTTTGCCATTGAAAAACGTCCAGAAATGTTTGAAGCTACTGACTGAATGAAAGGAGCTGGCATCTCACTCTCTTTGAATCTTCTTTATCATGCTAGGATTAGCAGGAAAAAGCAAAAAATTTCAGAATTGCACCTTGCAATGCGGAGAAATTACTGTTTGTGCATTTACAATATTCATTGATTTTTGCCATTGAAAAACATCATGTTATTCATATACCAGAAATGTTTGAAGCTATTGACTGAATGAAAAGAGCTGGCATCTCACTCTCTTTGAATATTCTTTATCATGCTAGGATTAGCAGGAAAAAGCAAAAAATTTCAGAATTGCACCTTGCAATGTGGAGATATTACTGTTTGTGCATTTACAATATTCATTGATTTTTGCCATTGAAAAACATCATGTTATTCATATACCAGAAATGTTTGAAGCTACTGACTGAATGAAAAGAGCTGGCATCTCAGTCTCTTTGAATCTTCTTTATCATGCTAAGAGGAGCAGGAAAAAGCAAAAAATTTCAGAATTGCACCTTGCAATGCGGAGATATTACTGTTTGTGCATTTACAATATTCATTGATTTTTGCCATTGAAAAAAGTCCAGAAATGTTTGAAGCTACTGACTGAATGAAAGGAGCTGGCATCTCACTCTCTTTGAATCTTCTTTATCATGCTAGGATTAGCAGGAAAAAGCAAAAAATTTCAGAATTGCACCTTGCAATGCGGAGATATTACTGTTTGTGCATTTACAATATTCATTGATTTTTGCCATTGAAAAACGTCCAGAAATGTTTGAAGCTACTGACTGAATGAAAAGAGCTGGCATCTCAATCTCTTTGAATCTTCTTTATCATGCTAGGATTAGCAGGAAAAAGCAAAAAATTTCAGAATTGCACCTTGCAATGCGGAGAAATTACTGTTTGTGCATTTACAATATTCATTGATTTTTGCCATTGAAAAACATCATGTTATTCATATACCAGAAATGTTTGAAGCTACTGACTGAATGAAAAGAGCTGGCATCTCACTCTCTTTGAATCTTCTTTATCATGCTAGGATTAGCAGGAAAAAGCAAAAAATTTCAGAATTGCACCTTGCAATGCGGAGATATTACTGTTTGTGCATTTACATTATTCATTCATTTTTGGCATTGAAAAACGTCCAGAAATGTTTGAAGCTACTGACTGAATGAAAAGAGCTGGCATCTCACTCTCTTTGAATCTTCTTTATCATGCTAGGATTAGCAGGAAAAAGCAAAAAATTTCAGAATTGCACCTTGCAATGCGGAGATATTACTGTTTGTGCATTTACAATATTCATTGATTTTTGCCATTGAAAAACGTCCAGAAATGTTTGAAGCTACTGACTGAATGAAAGGAGCTGGCATCTCACTCTCTTTGAATCTTCTTTATCATGCTAGGATTAGCAGGAAAAAGCAAAAAATTTCAGAATTGCACCTTGCAATGCGGAGATATTACTGTTTGTGCATTTACAATATTCATTGATTTTTGCCATTGAAAAACGTCCAGAAATGTTTGAAGCTACTGACTGAATGAAAAGAGCTGGCATCTCACTCTCTTTGAATCTTCTTTATCACGCTAGGATTAGCAGGAAAAAGCAAAAAATTTCAGAATTGCACCTTGCAATGCGGAGAAATTACTGTTTGTGCATTTACAATATTCATTGATTTTTGCCATTGAAAAACATCATGTTATTCATATACCAGAAATGTATGAAGCTACTGACTGAATGAAAAGAGCTGGCATCTCACTCTCTTTGAATTTTCTTTATCATGCTAGGATTAGCAGGAAAAAGCAAAAAATTTCAGAATTGCACCTTGCAATGCGGAGATATTACTGTTTGTGCATTTACAATATTCATTGATTTTTGCCATTGAAAAACGTCCAGAAATGTTTGAAGCTACTGACTGAATGAAAAGAGCTGGCATCTCACTCTCTTTGAATCTTCTTTATCATGCTAGGATTAGCAGGAAAAAGCAAAAAATTTCAGAATTGCACCTTGCAATGCGGAGATATTACTGTTTGTGCATTTACAATATTCATTGATTTTTGCCATTGAAAAACGTCCAGAAATGTTTGAAGCTACTGACTGAATGAAAGGAGCTGGCATCTCACTCTCTTTGAATCTTCTTTATCATGCTAGGATTAGCAGGAAAAAGAAAAAAAATTTCAGAATTGCACCTTGCAATGCGGAGATATTACTGTTTGTGCATTTACAATATTCATTGATTTTTGCCATTGAAAAACGTCCAGAAATGTTTGAAGCTACTGACTGAATGAAAAGAGCTGGCATCTCACTCTCTTTGAATCTTCTTTATCATGCTAGGATTAGCAGGAAAAAGCAAAAAATTTCAGAATTGCACCTTGCAATGCGGAGATATTACTGTTTGTGCATTTTCAATATTCATTGATTTTTGCCATTGAAAAACGTCCAGAAATGTTTGAAGCTACTGACTGAATGAAAAGAGCTGGCATCTCACTCTCTTTGAATCTTCTTTATCATGCTAGGATTAGCAGGAAAAAGCAAAAAATTTCAGAATTGCACCTTGCAATGCGGAGATATTACTGTTTGTGCATTTACAATATTCATTGATTTTTGCCATTGAAAAACGTCCAGAAATGTTTGAAGCTACTGACTGAATGAAAAGAGCTGGCATCTCACTCTCTTTGAATCTTCTTTATCATGCTAGGATTAGCAGGAAAAAGCAAAAAATTTCAGAATTGCACCTTGCAATGCGGAGATATTACTGTTTGTGCATTTACAATATTCATTGATTTTTGCCATTGAAAAACGTCCAGAAATGTTTGAAGCTACTGACTGAATGAAAGGAGCTGGCATCTCACTCTCTTTGAATCTTCTTTATCATGCTAGGATTAGCAGGAAAAAGCAAAAAATTTCAGAATTGCACCTTGCAATGTGGAGATATTACTGTTTGTGCATTTACAATATTCATTGATTTTTGCCATTGAAAAACATCATGTTATTCATATACCAGAAATGTTTGAAGCTACTGACTGAATGAAAAGAGCTGGCATCTCACTCTCTTTGAATCTTCTTTATCATGCAAGGATTAGCAGGAAAAAGCAAAAAATTTCAGAATTGCACCTTGCAATGCGGAGATATTACTGTTTGTGCATTTACAATATTCATTGATTTTTGCCATTGAAAAACGTCCAGAAATGTTTGAAGCTACTGACTGAATGAAAAGAGCTGGCATCTCACTCTCTTTGAATCTTCTTTATCATGCTAGGATTAGCAGGAAAAAGCAAAAAATTTCAGAATTGCACCTTGCAATGCGGAGAAATTACTGTTTGTGCATTTACAATATTCATTGATTTTTGCCATTGAAAAACATCATGTTATTCATATACCAGAAATGTTTGAAGCTACTGACTGAATGAAAGGAGCTGGCATCTCACTCTCTTTGAATCTTCTTTATCATGCGAGGATTAGCAGGAAAAAGCAAAAAATTTCAGAATTGCACCTTGCAATGCGGAGATATTACTGTTTGTGCATTTACAATATTCATTGATTTTTGCCATTGAAAAACGTCCAGAAATGTTTGAAGCTACTGACTGAAAGAAAGGAGCTGGCATCTCACTCTCTTTGAATCTTCTTTATCATGCTAGGATTAGCAGGAAAAAGCAAAAAATTTCAGAATTGCACCTTGCAATGCGGAGATATTACTGTTTGTGCATTTACAATATTCATTGATTTTTGCCATTGAAAAACGTCCAGAAATGTTTGAAGCTACTGACTGAATGAAAGGAGCTGGCATCTCACTCTCTTTGAATCTTCTTTATCATGCTAGGATTAGCAGGAAAAAGCAAAAAATTTCAGAATTGCACCTTGCAATGTGGAGATATTACTGTTTGTGCATTTACAATATTCATTGATTTTTGCCATTGAAAAACATCATGTTATTCATATACCAGAAATGTTTGAAGCTACTGACTGAATGAAAAGAGCTGGCATCTCACTATCTTTGAATCTTCTTTATCATGCTAGGATTAGCAGGAAAAAGCAAAAAATTTCAGAATTGCACCTTGCAATGCGGAGATATTACTGTTTGTGCATTTACAATATTCATTGATTTTTGCCATTGAAAAACGTCCAGAAATGTTTGAAGCTACTGACTGAATGAAAGGAGCTGGCATCTCACTCTCTTTGAATCTTCTTTATCATGCTAGGATTAGCAGGAAAAAGCAAAAAATTTCAGAATTGCACCTTGCAATGCGGAGATATTACTTTTTGTGCATTTACAATATTCATTGATTTTTGCCATTGAAAAACGTCCAGAAATGTTTGAAGCTACTGACTGAATGAAAAGAGCTGGCATCTCACTCTCTTTGAATCTTCTTTATCATGCTAGGATTAGCAGGAAAAAGCAAAAAATTTCAGAATTGCACCTTGCAATGCGGAGAAATTACTGTTTGTGCATTTACAATATTCATTGATTTTTGCCATTGAAAAACATCATGTTTTTCATATACCAGAAATGTTTGAAGCTACTGACTGAATGAAAGGAGCTGGCATCTCACTCTCTTTGAATCTTCTTTATCATGCTAGGATTAGCAGGAAAAAGCAAAAAATTTCAGAATTGCACCTTGCAATGCGGAGATATTACTGTTTGTGCATTTACAATATTCATTGATTTTTGCCATTGAAAAACGTCCAGAAATGTTTGAAGCTACTGACTGAATGAAAGGAGCTTGCATCTCACTCTCTTTGAATCTTCTTTATCATGCTAGGATTAGCAGGAAAAAGCAAAAAATGTCAGAATTGCACCTTGCAATGCGGAGAAATTACTGTTTGTGCATTTACAATATTCATTGATTTTTGCCATTGAAAAACGTCCAGAAATGTTTGAAGCTACTGACTGAATGAAAGGAGCTGGCATCTCACTCTCTTTGAATCTTCTTTATCATGCTAGGATTAGCAGGAAAAAGCAAAAAATTTCAGAATTGCACCTTGCAATGCGGAGAAATTACTGTTTGTGCATTTACAATATTCATTGATTTTTGCCATTGAAAAACGTCCAGAAATGTTTGAAGCTACTGACTGAATGAAAGGAGCTGGCATCTCACTCTCTTTCAATCTTCTTTATCATGCTAGGATTAGCAGGAGAAAGCAAAAAATTTCAGAATTGCACCTTGCAATGCGGAGAAATTACTGTTTGTGCATTTACAATATTCATTGATTTTTGCCATTGAAAAACGTCCAGAAATGTTTGAAGCTACTGACTGAATGAAAGGAGCTGGCATCTCACTCTCTTTGAATTTTCTTTATCATGCTAGGATTAGCAGGAAAAAGCAAAAAATTTCAGAATTGCACCTTGCAATGCAGAGATATTACTGTTTGTGCATTTACAATATTCATTGATTTTTGCCATTGAAAAACGTCCAGAAATGTTTGAAGCTACTGACTGAATGAAAAGAGCTGGCATCTCAGTCTCTTTGAATCTTCTTTATCATGCTAGGATTAGCAGGAAAAAGCAAAAAATTTCAGAATTGCACCTTGCAATGCGGAGATATTACTGTTTGTGCATTTACAATATTCATTGATTTTTGCCATTGAAAAATGTCCAGAAATGTTTGAAGCTACTGACTGAATGAAAGGAGCTGGCATCTCACTCTCTTTGAATCTTCTTTATCATGCTAGGATTAGCAGGAAAAAGCAAAAAATTTCAGAATTGCACCTTGCAATGCGGAGATATTACTGTTTGTGCATTTACAATATTCATTGATTTTTGCCATTGAAAAACGTCCAGAAATGTTTGAAGCTACTGACTGAATGAAAAGAGCTGGCATCTCACTCTCTTTGAATCTTCTTTATCATGCTAGGATTAGCAGGAAAAAGCAAAAAATTTCAGAATTGCACCCTGCAATGCGGAGATATTACTGTTTGTGCATTTACAATATTCATTGATTTTTGCCATTGAAAAACGTCCAGAAATGTTTGAAGCTACTGACTGAATGAAAGGAGCTGGCATCTCACTCTCTTTGAATCTTCTTTATCATGCTAGGGTTAGCAGGAAAAAGCAAAAAATTTCAGAATTGCACCTTGCAATGCGGAGATATTACTGTTTGTGCATTTACAATATTCATTGATTTTTGCCATTGAAAAACATCATGTTATTCATATACCAGAAATGTTTGAAGCTACTGACTGAATGAAAAGAGCTGGCATCTCACTCTCTTTGAATCTTCTTTATCATGCTAGGATTAGCAGGAAAAAGCAAAAAATTTCAGAATTGCACCTTGCAATGCGGAGATATTACTGTTTGTGCATTTACAATATTCATTGATTTTTGCCATTGAAAAACGTCCAGAAATGTTTGAAGCTACTGACTGAATGAAAGGAGCTGGCATCTCACTCTCTTTGAATCTTCTTTATCATGCTAGGATTAGCAGGAAAAAGCAAAAAATTTCAGAATTGCACCTTGCAATGCGGAGATATTACTTTTTGTGCATTTACAATATTCATTGATTTTTGCCATTGAAAAACGTCCAGAAATGTTTGAAGCTACTGACTGAATGAAAAGAGCTGGCATCTCACTCTCTTTGAATCTTCTTTATCATGCTAGGATTAGCAGGAAAAAGCAAAAAATTTCAGAATTGCACCTTGCAATGCGGAGAAATTACTGTTTGTGCATTTACAATATTCATTGATTTTTGCCATTGAAAAACATCATGTTTTTCATATACCAGAAATGTTTGAAGCTACTGACTGAATGAAAGGAGCTGGCATCTCACTCTCTTTGAATCTTCTTTATCATGCTAGGATTAGCAGGAAAAAGCAAAAAATTTCAGAATTGCACCTTGCAATGCGGAGATATTACTGTTTGTGCATTTACAATATTCATTGATTTTTGCCATTGAAAAACGTCCAGAAATGTTTGAAGCTACTGACTGAATGAAAGGAGCTTGCATCTCACTCTCTTTGAATCTTCTTTATCATGCTAGGATTAGCAGGAAAAAGCAAAAAATGTCAGAATTGCACCTTGCAATGCGGAGAAATTACTGTTTGTGCATTTACAATATTCATTGATTTTTGCCATTGAAAAACGTCCAGAAATGTTTGAAGCTACTGACTGAATGAAAGGAGCTGGCATCTCACTCTCTTTGAATCTTCTTTATCATGCTAGGATTAGCAGGAAAAAGCAAAAAATTTCAGAATTGCACCTTGCAATGCGGAGAAATTACTGTTTGTGCATTTACAATATTCATTGATTTTTGCCATTGAAAAACGTCCAGAAATGTTTGAAGCTACTGACTGAATGAAAGGAGCTGGCATCTCACTCTCTTTCAATCTTCTTTATCATGCTAGGATTAGCAGGAGAAAGCAAAAAATTTCAGAATTGCACCTTGCAATGCGGAGAAATTACTGTTTGTGCATTTACAATATTCATTGATTTTTGCCATTGAAAAACGTCCAGAAATGTTTGAAGCTACTGACTGAATGAAAGGAGCTGGCATCTCACTCTCTTTGAATTTTCTTTATCATGCTAGGATTAGCAGGAAAAAGCAAAAAATTTCAGAATTGCACCTTGCAATGCAGAGATATTACTGTTTGTGCATTTACAATATTCATTGATTTTTGCCATTGAAAAACGTCCAGAAATGTTTGAAGCTACTGACTGAATGAAAAGAGCTGGCATCTCAGTCTCTTTGAATCTTCTTTATCATGCTAGGATTAGCAGGAAAAAGCAAAAAATTTCAGAATTGCACCTTGCAATGCGGAGATATTACTGTTTGTGCATTTACAATATTCATTGATTTTTGCCATTGAAAAATGTCCAGAAATGTTTGAAGCTACTGACTGAATGAAAGGAGCTGGCATCTCACTCTCTTTGAATCTTCTTTATCATGCTAGGATTAGCAGGAAAAAGCAAAAAATTTCAGAATTGCACCTTGCAATGCGGAGATATTACTGTTTGTGCATTTACAATATTCATTGATTTTTGCCATTGAAAAACGTCCAGAAATGTTTGAAGCTACTGACTGAATGAAAAGAGCTGGCATCTCACTCTCTTTGAATCTTCTTTATCATGCTAGGATTAGCAGGAAAAAGCAAAAAATTTCAGAATTGCACCTTGCAATGCGGAGATATTACTGTTTGTGCATTTACAATATTCATTGATTTTTGCCATTGAAAAACGTCCAGAAATGTTTGAAGCTACTGACTGAATGAAAGGAGCTGGCATCTCACTCTCTTTGAATCTTCTTTATCATGCTAGGGTTAGCAGGAAAAAGCAAAAAATTTCAGAATTGCACCTTGCAATGCGGAGATATTACTGTTTGTGCATTTACAATATTCATTGATTTTTGCCATTGAAAAACATCATGTTATTCATATACCAGAAATGTTTGAAGCTACTGACTGAATGAAAAGAGCTGGCATCTCACTCTCTTTGAATCTTCTTTATCATGCTAGGATTAGCAGGAAAAAGCAAAAAATTTCAGAATTGCACCTTGCAATGCGGAGATATTACTGTTTGTGCATTTACAATATTCATTGATTTTTGCCATTGAAAAACGTCCAGAAATGTTTGAAGCTACTGACTGAATGAAAAGAGCTGGCATCTCACTCTCTTTGAATCTTCTTTATCATGCTAGGATTAGCAGGAAAAAGCAAAAAATTTCAGAATTGCACCTTGCAATGCGGAGAAATTACTGTTTGTGCATTTACAATATTCATTGATTTTTGCCATTGAAAAACATCATGTTATTCATATACCAGAAATGTTTGAAGCTACTGACTGAATGAAAGGAGCTGGCATCTCACTCTCTTTGAATCTTCTTTATCATGCTAGGATTAGCAGGAAAAAGCAAAAAATTTCAGAATTGCACCTTGCAATGCGGAGATATTACTGTTTGTGCATTTACAATATTCATTGATTTTTGCCATTGAAAAACGTCCAGAAATGTTTGAAGCTACTGACTGAATGAAAGGAGCTGGCATCTCACTCTCTTTGAATCTTCTTTATCATGCTAGGATTAGCAGGAAAAAGCAAAAAATGTCAGAATTGCACCTTGCAATGCGGAGAAATTACTGTTTGTGCATTTACAATATTCATTGATTTTTGCCATTGAAAAACGTCCAGAAATGTTTGAAGCTACTGACTGAATGAAAGGAGCTGGCATCTCACTCTCTTTGAATCTTCTTTATCATGCTAGGATTAGCAGGAAAAAGCAAAAAATTTCAGAATTGCACCTTGCAATGCGGAGAAATTACTGTTTGTGCATTTACAATATTCATTGATTTTTGCCATTGAAAAACGTCCAGAAATGTTTGAAGCTACTGACTGAATGAAAGGAGCTGGCATCTCACTCTCTTTGAATCTTCTTTATCATGCTAGGATTAGCAGGAGAAAGCAAAAAATTTCAGAATTGCACCTTGCAATGCGGAGAAATTACTGTTTGTGCATTTACAATATTCATTGATTTTTGCCATTGAAAAACGTCCAGAAATGTTTGAAGCTACTGACTGAATGAAAGGAGCTGGCATCTCACTCTCTTTGAATCTTCTTTATCATGCTAGGATTAGCAGGAAAAAGCAAAAAATTTCAGAATTGCACCTTGCAATGCAGAGATATTACTGTTTGTGCATTTACAATATTCATTGATTTTTGCCATTGAAAAACGTCCAGAAATGTTTGAAGCTACTGACTGAATGAAAAGAGCTGGCATCTCACTCTCTTTGAATCTTCTTTATCATGCTAGGATTAGCAGGAAAAAGCAAAAAATTTCAGAATTGCACCTTGCAATGCGGAGATATTACTGTTTGTGCATTTACAATATTCATTGATTTTTGCCATTGAAAAATGTCCAGAAATGTTTGAAGCTACTGACTGAATGAAAGGAGCTGGCATCTCACTCTCTTTGAATCTTCTTTATCATGCTAGGATTAGCAGGAAAAAGCAAAAAATTTCAGAATTGCACCTTGCAATGCGGAGATATTACTGTTTGTGCATTTACAATATTCATTGATTTTTGCCATTGAAAAACGTCCAGAAATGTTTGAAGCTACTGACTGAATGAAAAGAGCTGGCATCTCACTCTCTTTGAATCTTCTTTATCATGCTAGGATTAGCAGGAAAAAGCAAAAAATTTCAGAATTGCACCTTGCAATGCGGAGATATTACTGTTTGTGCATTTACAATATTCATTGATTTTTGCCATTGAAAAACGTCCAGAAATGTTTGAAGCTACTGACTGAATGAAAGGAGCTGGCATCTCACTCTCTTTGAATCTTCTTTATCATGCTAGGATTAGCAGGAAAAAGCAAAAAATTTCAGAATTGCACCTTGCAATGCGGAGATATTACTGTTTGTGCATTTACAATATTCATTGATTTTTGCCATTGAAAAACATCATGTTATTCATATACCAGAAATGTTTGAAGCTACTGACTGAATGAAAAGAGCTGGCATCTCACTCTCTTTGAATCTTCTTTATCATGCTAGGATTAGCAGGAAAAAGCAAAAAATTTCAGAATTGCACCTTGCAATGCGGAGATATTACTGTTTGTGCATTTACAATATTCATTGATTTTTGCCATTGAAAAACGTCCAGAAATGTTTGAAGCTACTGACTGAATGAAAAGAGCTGGCATCTCACTCTCTTTGAATCTTCTTTATCATGCTAGGATTAGCAGGAAAAAGCAAAAAATTTCAGAATTGCACCTTGCAATGCGGAGAAATTACTGTTTGTGCATTTACAATATTCATTGATTTTTGCCATTGAAAAACATCATGTTATTCATATACCAGAAATGTTTGAAGCTACTGACTGAATGAAAAGAGCTGGCATCTCACTCTCTTTGAATCTTCTTTATCATGCTAGGATTAGCAGGAAAAAGCAAAAAATTTCAGAATTGCACCTTGCAATGCGGAGATATTACTGTTTGTGCATTTACAATATTCATTGA
Source organism: Phyllobates terribilis (assembly GCF_046119375.1). NCBI lineage: Eukaryota > Metazoa > Chordata > Amphibia > Anura > Dendrobatidae > Phyllobates > Phyllobates terribilis. The sequence goes on from NW_027362856.1 coordinate 1,479,137, forward strand.
TTTTTGCCATTGAAAAACGTCCAGAAATGTTTGAAGCTACAGACTGAATGAAAGGAGCTGGCATCTCACTCTCTTTGAATCTTCTTTATCATGCTAAGAGGAGCAGGAAAAAGCAAAAAATTTCAGAATTGCACCTTGCAATGCGGAGATATTACTGTTTGTGCATTTACAATATTCATTGATTTTTGCCATTGAAAAACGTCCAGAAATGTTTGAAGCTACTGACTGAATGAAAAGAGCTGGCATCTCACTCTCTTTGAATCTTCTTTATCATGCTAGGATTAGCAGGAAAAAGCAAAAAATTTCAGAATTGCACCTTGCAATGTGGAGATATTACTGTTTGTGCATTTACAATATTCATTGATTTTTGCCATTGAAAAACGTCCAGAAATGTTTGAAGCTACTGACTGAATGAAAAGAGCTGGCATCTCACTCTCTTTGAATCTTCTTTATCATGCTAGGATTAGCAGGAAAAAGCAAAAAATTTCAGAATTGCACCTTGCAATGTGGAGATATTACTGTTTGTGCATTTACAATATTCATTGATTTTTGCCATTGAAAAACATCATGTTATTCATATACCAGAAATGTTTGAAGCTACTGACTGAATGAAAGGAGCTGGCATCTCACTCTCTTTGAATCTTCTTTTCATGCTAGGATTAGCAGGAAAAAGCAAAAAATTTCAGAATTGCACCTTGCAATGCGGAGATATTACTGTTTGTGCATTTACAATATTCATTGATTTTTGTCATTGAAAAACATCCAGAAATGTTTGAAGCTACTGACTGAATGAAAGGAGCTGGCATCTCACTCTCTTTGAATCTTCTTTATCATGCTAGGATTAGCAGGAAAAAGCAAAAAATTTCAGAATTGCACCTTGCAATGTGGAGATATTACTGTTTGTGCATTTACAATATTCATTGATTTTTGCCATTGAAAAACATCATGTTATTCATATACCAGAAATGTTTGAAGCTACTGACTGAATGAAAAGAGCTGGCATCTCACTCTCTTTGAATCTTCTTTATCATGCTAGGATTAGCAGGAAAAAGCAAAAAATTTCAGAATTGCACCTTGCAATGTGGAGATATTACTGTTTGTGCATTTACAATATTCATTGATTTTTGCCATTGAAAAACATCATGTTATTCATATACCAGAAATGTTTGAAGCTACTGACTGAATGAAAAGAGCTGGCATCTCACTCTCTTTGAATATTCTTTATCATGCTAAGAGGAGCAGGAAAAAGCAAAAAATTTCAGAATTGCACCTTGCAATGTGGAGAAATTACTGTTTGTGCATTTACAATATTCATTGATTTTTGCCATTGAAAAACGTCCAGAAATGTTTGAAGCTACTGACTGAATGAAAGGAGCTGGCATCTCACTCTCTTTGAATCTTCTTTATCATGCTAGGATTAGCAGGAAAAAGCAAAAAATTTCAGAATTGCACCTTGCAATGCGGAGAAATTACTGTTTGTGCATTTACAATATTCATTGATTTTTGCCATTGAAAAACGTCCAGAAATGTTTGAAGCTACTGACTGAATGAAAGGAGCTGGCATCTCACTCTCTTTGAATCTTCTTTATCATGCTAGGATTAGCAGGAAAAAGCAAAAAATTTCAGAATTGCACCTTGCAATGTGGAGATATTACTGTTTGTGCATTTACAATATTCATTGATTTTTGCCATTGAAAAACGTCCAGAAATGTTTGAAGCTACTGACTGAATGAAAGGAGCTGGCATCTCACTCTCTTTGAATCTTCTTTATCATGCTAGGATTAGCAGGAAAAAGCAAAAAATTTCAGAATTGCACCTTGCAATGCGGAGATATTACTGTTTGTGCATTTACAATATTCATTGATTTTTGCCATTGAAAAACGTCCAGAAATGTTTGAAGCTACTGACTGAATGAAAAGAGCTGGCATCTCACTCTCTTTGAATCTTCTTTATCACGCTAGGATTAGCAGGAAAAAGCAAAAAATTTCAGAATTGCACCTTGCAATGCGGAGAAATTACTGTTTGTGCATTTACAATATTCATTGATTTTTGCCATTGAAAAACATCATGTTATTCATATACCAGAAATGTTTGAAGCTACTGACTGAATGAAAAGAGCTGGCATCTCACTCTCTTTGAATTTTCTTTATCATGCTAGGATTAGCAGGAAAAAGCAAAAAATTTCAGAATTGCACCTTGCAATGCGGAGATATTACTGTTTGTGCATTTACAATATTCATTGATTTTTGCCATTGAAAAACGTCCAGAAATGTTTGAAGCTACTGACTGAATGAAAAGAGCTGGCATCTCACTCTCTTTGAATCTTCTTTATCATGCTAGGATTAGCAGGAAAAAGCAAAAAATTTCAGAATTGCACCTTGCAATGCGGAGATATTACTGTTTGTGCATTTACAATATTCATTGATTTTTGCCATTGAAAAACGTCCAGAAATGTTTGAAGCTACTGACTGAATGAAAGGAGCTGGCATCTCACTCTCTTTGAATCTTCTTTATCATGCTAGGATTAGCAGGAAAAAGAAAAAAAATTTCAGAATTGCACCTTGCAATGCGGAGATATTACTGTTTGTGCATTTACAATATTCATTGATTTTTGCCATTGAAAAACGTCCAGAAATGTTTGAAGCTACTGACTGAATGAAAAGAGCTGGCATCTCACTCTCTTTGAATCTTCTTTATCATGCTAGGATTAGCAGGAAAAAGCAAAAAATTTCAGAATTGCACCTTGCAATGCGGAGATATTACTGTTTGTGCATTTACAATATTCATTGATTTTTGCCATTGAAAAACGTCCAGAAATGTTTGAAGCTACTGACTGAATGAAAAGAGCTGGCATCTCACTCTCTTTGAATCTTCTTTATCATGCTAGGATTAGCAGGAAAAAGCAAAAAATTTCAGAATTGCACCTTGCAATGCGGAGATATTACTGTTTGTGCATTTACAATATTCATTGATTTTTGCCATTGAAAAACGTCCAGAAATGTTTGAAGCTACTGACTGAATGAAAAGAGCTGGCATCTCACTCTCTTTGAATCTTCTTTATCATGCTAGGATTAGCAGGAAAAAGCAAAAAATTTCAGAATTGCACCTTGCAATGCGGAGAAATTACTGTTTGTGCATTTACAATATTCATTGATTTTTGCCATTGAAAAACGTCCAGAAATGTTTGAAGCTACTGACTGAATGAAAGGAGCTGGCATCTCACTCTCTTTGAATCTTCTTTATCATGCTAGGATTAGCAGGAAAAAGCAAAAAATTTCAGAATTGCACCTTGCAATGTGGAGATATTACTGTTTGTGCATTTACAATATTCATTGATTTTTGCCATTGAAAAACATCATGTTATTCATATACCAGAAATGTTTGAAGCTACTGACTGAATGAAAAGAGCTGGCATCTCACTCTCTCTGAATCTTCTTTATCATGCTAGGATTAGCAGGAAAAAGCAAAAAATTTCAGAATTGCACCTTGCAATGCGGAGATATTACTGTTTGTGCATTTACAATATTCATTGATTTTTGCCATTGAAAAACGTCCAGAAATGTTTGAAGCTACTGACTGAATGAAAAGAGCTGGCATCTCACTCTCTTTGAATCTTCTTTATCATGCTAGGATTAGCAGGAAAAAGCAAAAAATTTCAGAATTGCACCTTGCAATGCGGAGAAATTACTGTTTGTGCATTTACAATATTCATTGATTTTTGCCATTGAAAAACATCATGTTATTCATATACCAGAAATGTTTGAAGCTACTGACTGAATGAAAGGAGCTGGCATCTCACTCTCTTTGAATCTTCTTTATCATGCGAGGATTAGCAGGAAAAAGCAAAAAATTTCAGAATTGCACCTTGCAATGCGGAGATATTACTGTTTGTGCATTTACAATATTCATTGATTTTTGCCATTGAAAAACGTCCAGAAATGTTTGAAGCTACTGACTGAAAGAAAGGAGCTGGCATCTCACTCTCTTTGAATCTTCTTTATCATGCTAGGATTAGCAGGAAAAAGCAAAACATTTCAGAATTGCACCTTGCAATGCGGAGATATTACTGTTTGTGCATTTACAATATTCATTGATTTTTGCCATTGAAAAACGTCCAGAAATGTTTGAAGCTACTGACTGAATGAAAGGAGCTGGCATCTCACTCTCTTTGAATCTTCTTTATCATGCTAGGATTAGCAGGAAAAAAAAAAAATTTCAGAATTGCACCTTGCAATGCGGAGAAATTACTGTTTGTGCATTTACAATATTCATTGATTTTTGCCATTGAAAAACGTCCAGAAATGTTTGAAGCTACTGACTGATTGAAAGGAGCTGGCATCTCACTCTCTTTGAATCTTCTTTATCATGCTAGGATTAGCAGGAAAAAGCAAAAAATTTCAGAATTGCACCTTGCAATGCGGAGAAATTACTGTTTGTGCATTTACAATATTCATTGATTTTTGCCATTGAAAAACGTCCAGAAATGTTTGAAGCTACTGACTGAATGAAAGGAGCTGGCATCTCACTCTCTTTGAATCTTCTTTATCATGCTAGGATTAGCAAGAAAAAGCAAAGAATTTCAGAATTGCACCTTGCAATGCAGAGATATTACTGTTTGTGCATTTACAATATTCATTGATTTTTGCCATTGAAAAACGTCCAGAAATGTTTGAAGCTACTGACTGAATGAAAAGAGCTGGCATCTCACTCTCTTTGAATCTTCTTTATCATGCTAGGATTAGCAGGAAAAAGCAAAAAATTTCAGAATTGCACCTTGCAATGCGGAGATATTACTGTTTGTGCATTTACAATATTCATTGATTTTTGCCATTGAAAAACGTCCAGAAATGTTTGAAGCTACTGACTGAATGAAAGGAGCTGGCATCTCACTCTCTTTGAATCTTCTTTATCATGCTAGGATTAGCAGGAAAAAGCAAAAAATTTCAGAATTGCACCTTGCAATGCGGAGATATTACTGTTTGTGCATTTACAATATTCATTGATTTTTGCCATTGAAAAACGTCCAGAATTGTTTGAAGCTACTGACTGAATGAGAAGAGCTGGCATCTCACTCTCTTTGAATCTTCTTTATCATGCTAGGATTAGCAGGAAAAAGCAAAAAATTTCAGAATTGCACCTTGCAATGCGGAGATATTACTGTTTGTGCATTTACAATATTCATTGATTTTTGCCATTGAAAAACGTCCAGAAATGTTTGAAGCTACTGACTGAATGAAAGGAGCTGGCATCTCACTCTCTTTGAATCTTCTTTATCATGCTAGGATTAGCAGGAAAAAGCAAAAAATTTCAGAATTGCACCTTGCAATGCGGAGATATTACTGTTTGTGCATTTACAATATTCATTGACTTTTGCCATTGAAAAACATCATGTTATTCATATACCAGAAATGTTTGAAGCTACTGACTGAATGAAAAGAGCTGGCATCTCACTCTCTTTGAATCTTCTTTATCATGCTAGGATTAGCAGGAAAAAGCAAAAAATTTCAGAATTGCACCTTGCAATGCGGAGATATTACTGTTTGTGCATTTACAATATTCATTGATTTTTGCCATTGAAAAACGTCCAGAAATGTTTGAAGCTACTGACTGAATGAAAAGAGCTGGCATCTCACTCTCTTTGAATCTTCTTTATCATGCTAGGATTAGCAGGAAAAAGCAAAAAATTTCAGAATTGCACCTTGCAATGCGGAGAAATTACTGTTTGTGCATTTACAATATTCATTGATTTTTGCCATTGAAAAATATCATGTTATTCATATACCAGAAATGTTTGAAGCTACTGACTGAATGAAAAGAGCTGGCATCTCACTCTCTTTGAATCTTCTTTATCATGCTAGGATTAGCAGGAAAAAGCAAAAAATTTCAGAATTGCACCTTGCAATGCGGAGATATTACTGTTTGTGCATTTACAATATTCATTGATTTTTGCCATTGAAAAACGTCCAGAAATGTTTGAAGCTACTGACTGAATGAAAAGAGCTGGCATCTCACTCTCTTTGAATCTTCTTTATCATGCTAGGATTAGCAGGAAAAAGCAAAAAATTTCAGAATTGCACCTTGCAATGCGGAGAAATTACTGTTTGTGCATTTACAATATTCATTGATTTATGCCAATGAAAAACGTCCAGAAATGTTTGAAGCTACTGACTGAATGAAAGGAGCTGGCATCTCACTCTCTTTGAATCTTCTTTATCATGCTAGAATTAGCAGGAAAAAGCAAAAAATTTCAGAATTGCACCATGCAATGCGGAGATATTACTGTTTGTGCATTTACAATATTCATTGATTTTTGCCATTGAAAAACGTCCAGAAATGTTTGAAGCTACTGACTGAATGAAAGGAGCTGGCATCTCACTCTCTTTGAATCTTCTTTATCATGCTAGGATTAGCAGGAAAAAAAAAAAATTTCAGAATTGCACCTTGCAATGCGGAGAAATTACTGTTTGTGCATTTACAATATTCATTGATTTTTGCCATTGAAAAACGTCCAGAAATGTTTGAAGCTACTGACTGAATGAAAGGAGCTGGCATCTCACTCTCTTTAAATCTTCTTTATCATGCTAGGATTAGCAGGAAAAAGCAAAAAATTTCAGAATTGCACCTTGCAATGCGGAGAAATTACTGTTTGTGCATTTACAATATTCATTGATTTTTGCCATTGAAAAATGTCCAGAAATGTTTGAAGCTACTGACAGAATGAAAGGAGCTGGCATCTCACTCTCTTTGAATCTTCTTTATCATGCTAGGATTAGCAAGAAAAAGCAAAAAATTTCAGAATTGCACCTTGCAATGCAGAGATATTACTGTTTGTGCATTTACAATATTCATTGATTTTTGCCATTGAAAAACGTCCAGAAATGTTTGAAGCTACTGACTGAATGAAAAGAGCTGGCATCTCACTCTCTTTGAATCTTCTTTATCATGCTAGGATTAGCAGGAAAAAGCAAAAAATTTCAGAATTGCACCTTGCAATGCGGAGATATTACTGTTTGTACATTTACAATATTCATTGATTTTTGCCATTGAAAAACGTCCAGAAATGTTTGAAGCTACTGACTGAATGAAAAGAGCTGGCATCTCACTCTCTTTGAATCTTCTTTATCATGCTAGGATTAGCAGGAAAAAGCAAAAAATTTCAGAATTGCACCTTGCAATGCGGAGAAATTACTGTTTGTGCATTTACAATATTCATTGATTTTTGCCATTGAAAAACATCCAGAAATGTTTGAAGCTACTGACTGAATGAAAGGAGCTGGCATCTCACTCTCTTTGAATCTTCTTTATCATGCTAAGAGGAGCAGGAAAAAGCAAAAAAATTCAGAATTGCACCTTGCAATGCGGAGATATTACTGTTTGTGCATTTACAATATTCATTGATTTTTGCCATTGAAAAACGTCCAGAAATGTTTGAAGCTACTGACTGAATGAAAAGAGCTGGCATCTCACTCTCTTTGAATCTTCTTTATCATGCTAGGATTAGCAGGAAAAAGCAAAAAATTTCAGAATTGCACCTTGCAATGTGGAGATATTACTGTTTGTGCATTTACAATATTCATTGATTTTTGCCATTGAAAAACATCATGTTATTCATATACCAGAAATGTTTGAAGCTACTGACTGAATGAAAGGATGTAACATACCTGGCGGCGTCCTTGCATGGTGGTCCATCTCCCACTGTGCAAGAGGGCGCACTTGATCTCCTGTCCAGAATGTCTCTCTGGCTTCCCTCCATGCTGTCTGTTTGTGTATGTGTCTGTTTCTGCTGCTTAAGGGCGGCGCCCGATCACTTCCTGCTTTTTGTATCTGCTGTGGGTCACACCCCTTGTGCGTCCTCAGCCTATCGCTGTCTGTCACTTGGTATATAGCTCAGCAGCTCCCTTCTATCCCTGCCTGAGCATAAGTGTTTCTTTCAGTGTGTGCTTGCACTCTGAAGGTGCCAGGTCCGTTCCTGTTTCCCTGTCCGCCTTTCCTGGAGGCTTATTTCCAGGCCTGTCTGAACTAAGTCCTGTATTTCTCCTGCCTTGCGGTGTCAGCTCCCGTGTCTGAACTGTGTCCTGTATGTCTCCTGCTTTACGGTATTAGTTCCCGTGTCTGAACTAAGTCCTGTATGTCTCCTGCTTTACGGTATTAGTTCCCGTGTCTGAACTAAGTCCTGTATGTCTCCTGCCTTGCGGTGTCAGCTCCCGTGTCTGAACTGTGTCCTGTATGTCTCCTGCTTTACGGTATTAGTTCCCGAGTCTGAACTGAGTCCTTTCTGTGTTCTCTAGTCTGTCCTGTCTGAACACGCTCCTTGCCTGTTCGTTCCGCCTCTCTGGGGCAGTATTCCCAGACCCGCTCCTGTATCCCGCTGCAGTGTCGGTCTCCTCCGTACACTCAGTTCCAGTCTGAACTCTCTCCTATCCTTTACCTGTTTTACCCCTCTGCCTGTATTGTTCCTGAATCCCGGTGTGTACTGGGTCCTATCCCGCCTGTGTTCCTACTTGCTAGTGCCTTTCTGTCTGCACTCTAGCTGTGCTTACCTTTACCCGCCTGCCTGCATACCCGCCTGCCTGCATACCCGCCTGCCTGCATACCCGCCTGCCTGCATACCAGTCTGCCTGCCAGTCTACCAGTCTGTTCCTGTATTCCCCTGTGTGGGTCAACAGCCGTGTCCGGGGTCTGTCCTGGAGTAGCACCTGGTCCCTCTGCTCGGTTCCTCCTTGGTGCTCTGGCGTCGTATGCCGTCGTGCCACCTTGGTCGGATCGGGTAGATACTTAGTTACGCCCCTCCAGGCATTCACTCTCCGGCACGGTCCAGTGGAATCACTACCAATCACATGCACACGCCGCTCTAGCCCGGGCGTGTGCCTAACAGCATGCTCAGGCCATGGTTCCCGTTGAGCCCCACGGCCTTCGCTCTTTGAGAAGTTTTTCCAGCGAATACATGCATTAAAATAAATAAATAAATTTTTTTCTCCTTTAGCTGAGTTCCAGGCGAATTACGCACCCGTCCAGATGGATCTATCAGCTCTCGTTCCTGCGGATCCGCCACGTTACTATGGGGATCCAAGACAGTGTCGTGCATTTGTGGAGCAATGCATGCTACACTTTAAGGCCTACCCTCTCTATTTTCCTTCCGATTGGGCTAAAGTGGCCTTTATGATTGACTACCTAGCGGGTGATGCCTTGAAATGGGTCACCCCCCTATGGGAAGCATGGGATCCTGTCATCCTTGACCTGCAGGCCTTCCTGGTGGCCTTTCGTATGGTCTTCGAGGACCCTAACTCTGAAGCCCCTGCTGAAGCTTCACTTCCCAATATCCCGGAGCAGCCCCGACGGGTAATGTGTGTGGGTAGCGCAATAGTCCTCCAGCCCAATGAGACTACTGCCCACCCAGAATCCTCACAGGGTGACTACGCTTTCCGGAATACTTCTCTCAACCTCAAGAGGCAGTCCAGACGTGCTAGACTTAGAGGCAAGCAGTCACGCCAGGGTCTGTCCTCCCTGAGACCTCCTGAACCCTTCGGGGTGCTACCTGGTAGCGAAAGGACAGAGACTCTCCTATACTCTGTACCTGATACCTCGCTCGCTTCGTCCAGTGAGTCCAACCTAGTGTACTCCGAAGCAGAGGTTACTCCCGAGTCTCTACACCCCTCCGACCAGGCGGAGGACCTCCAGTTGTGTTCTGAACCCTTCGGGGTGCCACCTGGTGGTGAATGGACAGAGACTTTCCTATATCCTGGATCTGATACCTCACTCGCTTCGTCCAGTGAGTCCAACCTAGTGTACTCCGAAGCAGAGGTTACTCCCGAGTCTCTACACCCCTCCGACCAGGCGGAGGACCTCCAGTTGTGTTCAGAACCCTTCGGGGTGCCACCTGGTGGTGAATGGACAGAGACTTTCCTATATCCTGGACCCGATACCTCGCTCGCTTCGTCCAGTGAGTCCAACCTAGTGTACTCCGAAGCAGAGGTTTCTTCCGAGTCTCTACACCCCTCCGACCAGGCGGAGGACCTCCAGTTGTGTTCAGAACCCTTCGGGGTGCCACCTGGTGGTGAATGGACAGAGACTTTCCTATACTCGGTACCCGATACCTCGCCTGCTTCCTCCAGTGAGTCCGACCTAGTGTTCTCCGAAGCAGAAGTTACTCCCGAGTCTCTACGCCCCTCCGACCAGGCGGAGGACCTCCAGTTGTGTTTAGAACCCTTCGGGGTGCCACCTGGTTGTGAATGGACAGAGACTTTCCTATTTCCTGTACCTGATACCTCGCCTGCTTCCTCCAGTGAGTCCGACCTAGTGTTCTCCGAAGCAGAAGTTACTCCCGAGTCTCTACACCCCTCCGACCAGGCGGAGGACCTCCAGTTGTGTTTAGAACCCGTCGGGGTGCCACCTGGTGGTGAATGGACAGAGACTTTCCTATTTCCTGTACCTGATACCTCGCCTGCTTCCTCCAGTGAGTCCGACCTAGTGTACTCTGAAGCAGATGTTTTCTCTGAGCCTCAGTACTCTTCTGACCCGGCGGAGGACCTCCAGTTGTTTTCTGAATCCTCCGGGGTACCACCAGATAACAAAGAGACAGTGACTTTTCCTCATTATGTACCTGATAACCCGTCTATTTCTTCCTGTGAGCTTGACAAGATGTACCTCGAAGCAGAGATTACCCTCAAGTCTCTGTTCCCCTCCAACCCAGTGAACGACTGGTCCTCGAATTCCCTGCGGAAGATTCTGGCAGGCCTGAAGAAGAGGGGGCGTAAGGGGGGAGGTACTGTAACATACCTGGCGGCGTCCTTGCATGGTGGTCCATCTCCCACTGTGCAAGAGGGCGCACTTGATCTCCTGTCCAGAATGTCTCTCTGGCTTCCCTCCATGCTGTCTGTTTGTGTATGTGTCTGTTTCTGCTGCTTAAGGGCGGCGCCCGATCACTTCCTGCTTTTTGTATCTGCTGTGGGTCACACCCCTTGTGCGTCCTCAGCCTATCGCTGTCTGTCACTTGGTATATAGCTCAGCAGCTCCCTTCTATCCCTGCCTGAGCATAAGTGTTTCTTTCAGTGTGTGCTTGCACTCTGAAGGTGCCAGGTCCGTTCCTGTTTCCCTGTCCGCCTTTCCTGGAGGCTTATTTCCAGGCCTGTCTGAACTAAGTCCTGTATTTCTCCTGCCTTGCGGTGTCAGCTCCCGTGTCTGAACTGTGTCCTGTATGTCTCCTGCTTTACGGTATTAGTTCCCGTGTCTGAACTAAGTCCTGTATGTCTCCTGCTTTACGGTATTAGTTCCCGTGTCTGAACTAAGTCCTGTATGTCTCCTGCCTTGCGGTGTCAGCTCCCGTGTCTGAACTGTGTCCTGTATGTCTCCTGCTTTACGGTATTAGTTCCCGAGTCTGAACTGAGTCCTTTCTGTGTTCTCTAGTCTGTCCTGTCTGAACACGCTCCTTGCCTGTTCGTTCCGCCTCTCTGGGGCAGTATTCCCAGACCCGCTCCTGTATCCCGCTGCAGTGTCGGTCTCCTCCGTACACTCAGTTCCAGTCTGAACTCTCTCCTATCCTTTACCTGTTTTACCCCTCTGCCTGTATTGTTCCTGAATCCCGGTGTGTACTGGGTCCTATCCCGCCTGTGTTCCTACTTGCTAGTGCCTTTCTGTCTGCACTCTAGCTGTGCTTACCTTTACCCGCCTGCCTGCATACCCGCCTGCCTGCATACCCGCCTGCCTGCATACCCGCCTGCCTGCATACCAGTCTGCCTGCCAGTCTACCAGTCTGTTCCTGTATTCCCCTGTGTGGGTCAACAGCCGTGTCCGGGGTCTGTCCTGGAGTAGCACCTGGTCCCTCTGCTCGGTTCCTCCTTGGTGCTCTGGCGTCGTATGCCGTCGTGCCACCTTGGTCGGATCGGGTAGATACTTAGTTACGCCCCTCCAGGCATTCACTCTCCGGCACGGTCCAGTGGAATCACTACCAATCACATGCACACGCCGCTCTAGCCCGGGCGTGTGCCTAACAAAGGAGCTGGCATCTCACTCTCTTTGAATCTTCTTTATCATGCTAGGATTAGCAGGAAAAAGCAAAAAATTTCAGAATTGCACCTTGCAATGCGGAGATATTACTGTTTGTGCATTTACAATATTCATTGATTTTTGCCATTGAAAAACGTCCAGAAATGTTTGAAGCTACTGACTGAATGAAAGGAGCTGGCATCTCACTCTCTTTGAATCTTCTTTATCATGCTAGGATTAGCAGGAAAAAGCAAAAAATTTCAGAATTGCACCTTGCAATGTGGAGATATTACTGTTTGTGCATTTACAATATTCATTGATTTTTGCCATTGAAAAACATCATGTTATTCATATACCAGAAATGTTTGAAGCTACTGACTGAATGAAAAGAGCTGGCATCTCACTCTCTTTGAATCTTCTTTATCATGCTAGGATTAGCAGGAAAAAGCAAAAAATTTCAGAATTGCACCTTGCAATGTGGAGATATTACTGTTTGTGCATTTACAATATTCATTGATTTTTGCCATTGAAAAACATCATGTTATTCATATACCAGAAATGTTTGAAGCTACTGACTGAATGAAAAGAGCTGGCATCTCACTCTCTTTGAATCTTCTTTATCATGCTAAGAGGAGTAGGAAAAAGCAAAAAATTTCAGAATTGCACCTTGCAATGCGGAGAAATTACTGTTTGTGCATTTACAATATTCATTGATTTTTGCCATTGAAAAACGTCCAGAAATGTTTGAAGCTACTGACTGAATGAAAGGAGCTGGCATCTCACTCTCTTTGAATCTTCTTTATCATGCTAGGATTAGCAGGAAAAAGCAAAAAATTTCAGAATTGCACCTTGCAATGCGGAGAAATTACTGTTTGTGCATTTACAATATTCATTGATTTTTGCCATTGAAAAACGTCCAGAAATGTTTGAAGCTACTGACTGAATGAAAGGAGCTGGCATCTCACTCTCTTTGAATCTTCTTTATCATGCTAGGATTAGCAGGAAAAAGCAAAAAATTTCAGAATTGCACCTTGCAATGTGGAGATATTACTGTTTGTGCATTTACAATATTCATTGATTTTTGCCATTGAAAAACGTCCAGAAATGTTTGAAGCTACTGACTGAATGAAAGGAGCTGGCATCTCACTCTCTTTGAATCTTCTTTATCATGCTAGGATTAGCAGGAAAAAGCAAAAAATTTCAGAATTGCACCTTGCAATGCGGAGAAATTACTGTTTGTGCATTTACAATATTCATTGATTTTTGCCATTGAAAAACGTCCAGAAATGTTTGAAGCTACTGACTGAATGAAAGGAGCTGGCATCTCACTCTCTTTGAATCTTCTTTATCATGCTAGGATTAGCAGGAAAAAGCAAAAAATTTCAGAATTGCACCTTGCAATGTGGAGATATTACTGTTTGTGCATTTACAATATTCATTGATTTTTGCCATTGAAAAACATCATGTTATTCATATACCAGAAATGTTTGAAGCTACTGACTGAATGAAAAGAGCTGGCATCTCACTCTCTTTGAATCTTCTTTATCATGCTAAGAGGAGCAAGAAAAAGCAAAAAATTTCAGAATTGCACCTTGCAATGCAGAGATATTACTGTTTGTGCATTTACAATATTCATTGATTTTTGCCATTGAAAAACGTCCAGAAATGTTTGAAGCTACTGACTGAATGAAAAGAGCTGGCATCTCACTCTCTTTGAATCTTCTTTATTATGCTAGGATTAGCAGGAAAAAGCAAAAAATTTCAGAATTGCACCTTGCAATGCGGAGATATTACTGTTTGTGCATTTACAATATTCATTGATTTTTGCCATTGAAAAACGTCCAGAAATGTTTGAAGCTACTGACTGAATGAAAGGAGCTGGCATCTCACTCTCTTTGAATCTTCTTTATCATGCTAGGATTAGCAGGAAAAAGCAAAAAATTTCAGAATTGCACCTTGCAATGCGGAGATATTACTGTTTGTGCATTTACAATATTCATTGATTTTTGCCATTGAAAAACGTCCAGAATTGTTTGAAGCTACTGACTGAATGAGAAGAGCTGGCATCTCACTCTCTTTGAATCTTCTTTATCATGCTAGGATTAGCAGGAAAAAGCAAAAAATTTCAGAATTGCACCTTGCAATGCGGAGATATTACTGTTTGTGCATTTACAATATTCATTGATTTTTGCCATTGAAAAACGTCCAGAAATGTTTGAAGCTACTGACTGAATGAAAGGAGCTGGCATCTCACTCTCTTTGAATCTTCTTTATCATGCTAGGATTAGCAGGAAAAAGCAAAAAATTTCAGAATTGCACCTTGCAATGCGGAGATATTACTGTTTGTGCATTTACAATATTCATTGATTTTTGCCATTGAAAAACATCATGTTATTCATATACCAGAAATGTTTGAAGCTACTGACTGAATGAAAAGAGCTGGCATCTCACTCTCTTTGAATCTTCTTTATCATGCTAGGATTAGCAGGAAAAAGCAAAAAATTTCAGAATTGCACCTTGCAATGCGGAGATATTACTGTTTGTGCATTTACAATATTCATTGATTTTTGCCATTGAAAAACGTCCAGAAATGTTTGAAGCTACTGACTGAATGAAAAGAGCTGGCATCTCACTCTCTTTGAATCTTCTTTATCATGCTAGGATTAGCAGGAAAAAGCAAAAAATTTCAGAATTGCACCTTGCAATGCGGAGAAATTACTGTTTGTGCATTTACAATATTCATTGATTTTTGCCATTGAAAAACATCATGTTATTCATATACCAGAAATGTTTGAAGCTACTGACTGAATGAAAAGAGCTGGCATCTCACTCTCTTTGAATCTTCTTTATCATGCTATTATTAGCAGGAAAAAGCAAAAAATTTCAGAATTGCACCTTGCAATGCGGAGATATTACTGTTTGTGCATTTACAATATTCATTGATTTTTGCCATTGAAAAACGTCCAGAAATGTTTGAAGCTACTGACTGAATGAAAAGAGCTGGCATCTCACTCTCTTTGAATCTTCTTTATCATGCTAGGATTAGCAGGAAAAAGCAAAAAATTTCAGAATTGCACCTTGCAATGCGGAGAAATTACTGTTTGTGCATTTACAATATTCATTGATTTTTGCCATTGAAAAACATCCAGAAATGTTTGAAGCTACTGACTGAATGAAAGGAGCTGGCATCTCACTCTCTTTGAATCTTCTTTATCATGCTAAGAGGAGCAGGAAAAAGCAAAAAAATTCAGAATTGCACCTTGCAATGCGGAGATATTACTGTTTGTGCATTTACAATATTCATTGATTTTTGCCATTGAAAAACGTCCAGAAATGTTTGAAGCTACTGACTGAATGAAAAGAGCTGGCATCTCACTCTCTTTGAATCTTCTTTATCATGCTAGGATTAGCAGGAAAAAGCAAAAAATTTCAGAATTGCACCTTGCAATGTGGAGATATTACTGTTTGTGCATTTACAATATTCATTGATTTTTGCCATTGAAAAACATCATGTTATTCATATACCAGAAATGTTTGAAGCTACTGACTGAATGAAAGGATGTAACATACCTGGCGGCGTCCTTGCATGGTGGTCCATCTCCCACTGTGCAAGAGGGCGCACTTGATCTCCTGTCCAGAATGTCTCTCTGGCTTCCCTCCATGCTGTCTGTTTGTGTATGTGTCTGTTTCTGCTGCTTAAGGGCGGCGCCCGATCACTTCCTGCTTTTTGTATCTGCTGTGGGTCACACCCCTTGTGCGTCCTCAGCCTATCGCTGTCTGTCACTTGGTATATAGCTCAGCAGCTCCCTTCTATCCCTGCCTGAGCATAAGTGTTTCTTTCAGTGTGTGCTTGCACTCTGAAGGTGCCAGGTCCGTTCCTGTTTCCCTGTCCGCCTTTCCTGGAGGCTTATTTCCAGGCCTGTCTGAACTAAGTCCTGTATTTCTCCTGCCTTGCGGTGTCAGCTCCCGTGTCTGAACTGTGTCCTGTATGTCTCCTGCTTTACGGTATTAGTTCCCGTGTCTGAACTAAGTCCTGTATGTCTCCTGCTTTACGGTATTAGTTCCCGTGTCTGAACTAAGTCCTGTATGTCTCCTGCCTTGCGGTGTCAGCTCCCGTGTCTGAACTGTGTCCTGTATGTCTCCTGCTTTACGGTATTAGTTCCCGAGTCTGAACTGAGTCCTTTCTGTGTTCTCTAGTCTGTCCTGTCTGAACACGCTCCTTGCCTGTTCGTTCCGCCTCTCTGGGGCAGTATTCCCAGACCCGCTCCTGTATCCCGCTGCAGTGTCGGTCTCCTCCGTACACTCAGTTCCAGTCTGAACTCTCTCCTATCCTTTACCTGTTTTACCCCTCTGCCTGTATTGTTCCTGAATCCCGGTGTGTACTGGGTCCTATCCCGCCTGTGTTCCTACTTGCTAGTGCCTTTCTGTCTGCACTCTAGCTGTGCTTACCTTTACCCGCCTGCCTGCATACCCGCCTGCCTGCATACCCGCCTGCCTGCATACCCGCCTGCCTGCATACCAGTCTGCCTGCCAGTCTACCAGTCTGTTCCTGTATTCCCCTGTGTGGGTCAACAGCCGTGTCCGGGGTCTGTCCTGGAGTAGCACCTGGTCCCTCTGCTCGGTTCCTCCTTGGTGCTCTGGCGTCGTATGCCGTCGTGCCACCTTGGTCGGATCGGGTAGATACTTAGTTACGCCCCTCCAGGCATTCACTCTCCGGCACGGTCCAGTGGAATCACTACCAATCACATGCACACGCCGCTCTAGCCCGGGCGTGTGCCTAACAGCATGCTCAGGCCATGGTTCCCGTTGAGCCCCACGGCCTTCGCTCTTTGAGAAGTTTTTCCAGCGAATACATGCATTAAAATAAATAAATAAATTTTTTTCTCCTTTAGCTGAGTTCCAGGCGAATTACGCACCCGTCCAGATGGATCTATCAGCTCTCGTTCCTGCGGATCCGCCACGTTACTATGGGGATCCAAGACAGTGTCATGCATTTGTGGAGCAATGCATGCTACACTTTAAGGCCTACCCTCTCTATTTTCCTTCCGATTGGGCTAAAGTGGCCTTTATGATTGACTACCTAGCGGGTGATGCCTTGAAATGGGTCACCCCCCTATGGGAAGCATGGGATCCTGTCATCCTTGACCTGCAGGCCTTCCTGGTGGCCTTTCGTATGGTCTTCGAGGACCCTAACTCTGAAGCCCCTGCTGAAGCTTCACTTCCCAATATCCCGGAGCAGCCCCGACGGGTAATGTGTGTGGGTAGCGCAATAGTCCTCCAGCCCAATGAGACTACTGCCCACCCAGAATCCTCACAGGGTGACTACGCTTTCCGGAATACTTCTCTCAACCTCAAGAGGCAGTCCAGACGTGCTAGACTTAGAGGCAAGCAGTCACGCCAGGGTCTGTCCTCCCTGAGACCTCCTGAACCCTTCGGGGTGCTACCTGGTAGCGAAAGGACAGAGACTCTCCTATACTCTGTACCTGATACCTCGCTCGCTTCGTCCAGTGAGTCCAACCTAGTGTACTCCGAAGCAGAGGTTACTCCCGAGTCTCTACACCCCTCCGACCAGGCGGAGGACCTCCAGTTGTGTTCTGAACCCTTCGGGGTGCCACCTGGTGGTGAATGGACAGAGACTTTCCTATATCCTGGATCTGATACCTCACTCGCTTCGTCCAGTGAGTCCAACCTAGTGTACTCCGAAGCAGAGGTTACTCCCGAGTCTCTACACCCCTCCGACCAGGCGGAGGACCTCCAGTTGTGTTCAGAACCCTTCGGGGTGCCACCTGGTGGTGAATGGACAGAGACTTTCCTATATCCTGGACCCGATACCTCGCTCGCTTCGTCCAGTGAGTCCAACCTAGTGTACTCCGAAGCAGAGGTTTCTTCCGAGTCTCTACACCCCTCCGACCAGGCGGAGGACCTCCAGTTGTGTTCAGAACCCTTCGGGGTGCCACCTGGTGGTGAATGGACAGAGACTTTCCTATACTCGGTACCCGATACCTCGCCTGCTTCCTCCAGTGAGTCCGACCTAGTGTTCTCCGAAGCAGAAGTTACTCCCGAGTCTCTACGCCCCTCCGACCAGGCGGAGGACCTCCAGTTGTGTTTAGAACCCTTCGGGGTGCCACCTGGTGGTGAATGGACAGAGACTTTCCTATTTCCTGTACCTGATACCTCGCCTGCTTCCTCCAGTGAGTCCGACCTAGTGTTCTCCGAAGCAGAAGTTACTCCCGAGTCTCTACACCCCTCCGACCAGGCGGAGGACCTCCAGTTGTGTTTAGAACCCGTCGGGGTGCCACCTGGTGGTGAATGGACAGAGACTTTCCTATTTCCTGTACCTGATACCTCGCCTGCTTCCTCCAGTGAGTCCGACCTAGTGTACTCTGAAGCAGATGTTTTCTCTGAGCCTCAGTACTCTTCTGACCCGGCGGAGGACCTCCAGTTGTTTTCTGAATCCTCCGGGGTACCACCAGATAACAAAGAGACAGTGACTTTTCCTCATTATGTACCTGATAACCCGTCTATTTCTTCCTGTGAGCTTGACAAGATGTACCTCGAAGCAGAGATTACCCTCAAGTCTCTGTTCCCCTCCAACCCAGTGAACGACTGGTCCTCGAATTCCCTGCGGAAGATTCTGGCAGGCCTGAAGAAGAGGGGGCGTAAGGGGGGAGGTACTGTAACATACCTGGCGGCGTCCTTGCATGGTGGTCCATCTCCCACTGTGCAAGAGGGCGCACTTGATCTCCTGTCCAGAATGTCTCTCTGGCTTCCCTCCATGCTGTCTGTTTGTGTATGTGTCTGTTTCTGCTGCTTAAGGGCGGCGCCCGATCACTTCCTGCTTTTTGTATCTGCTGTGGGTCACACCCCTTGTGCGTCCTCAGCCTATCGCTGTCTGTCACTTGGTATATAGCTCAGCAGCTCCCTTCTATCCCTGCCTGAGCATAAGTGTTTCTTTCAGTGTGTGCTTGCACTCTGAAGGTGCCAGGTCCGTTCCTGTTTCCCTGTCCGCCTTTCCTGGAGGCTTATTTCCAGGCCTGTCTGAACTAAGTCCTGTATTTCTCCTGCCTTGCGGTGTCAGCTCCCGTGTCTGAACTGTGTCCTGTATGTCTCCTGCTTTACGGTATTAGTTCCCGTGTCTGAACTAAGTCCTGTATGTCTCCTGCTTTACGGTATTAGTTCCCGTGTCTGAACTAAGTCCTGTATGTCTCCTGCCTTGCGGTGTCAGCTCCCGTGTCTGAACTGTGTCCTGTATGTCTCCTGCTTTACGGTATTAGTTCCCGAGTCTGAACTGAGTCCTTTCTGTGTTCTCTAGTCTGTCCTGTCTGAACACGCTCCTTGCCTGTTCGTTCCGCCTCTCTGGGGCAGTATTCCCAGACCCGCTCCTGTATCCCGCTGCAGTGTCGGTCTCCTCCGTACACTCAGTTCCAGTCTGAACTCTCTCCTATCCTTTACCTGTTTTACCCCTCTGCCTGTATTGTTCCTGAATCCCGGTGTGTACTGGGTCCTATCCCGCCTGTGTTCCTACTTGCTAGTGCCTTTCTGTCTGCACTCTAGCTGTGCTTACCTTTACCCGCCTGCCTGCATACCCGCCTGCCTGCATACCCGCCTGCCTGCATACCCGCCTGCCTGCATACCAGTCTGCCTGCCAGTCTACCAGTCTGTTCCTGTATTCCCCTGTGTGGGTCAACAGCCGTGTCCGGGGTCTGTCCTGGAGTAGCACCTGGTCCCTCTGCTCGGTTCCTCCTTGGTGCTCTGGCGTCGTATGCCGTCGTGCCACCTTGGTCGGATCGGGTAGATACTTAGTTACGCCCCTCCAGGCATTCACTCTCCGGCACGGTCCAGTGGAATCACTACCAATCACATGCACACGCCGCTCTAGCCCGGGCGTGTGCCTAACAAAGGAGCTGGCATCTCACTCTCTTTGAATCTTCTTTATCATGCTAGGATTAGCAGGAAAAAGCAAAAAATTTCAGAATTGCACCTTGCAATGCGGAGATATTACTGTTTGTGCATTTACAATATTCATTGATTTTTGCCATTGAAAAACGTCCAGAAATGTTTGAAGCTACTGACTGAATGAAAGGAGCTGGCATCTCACTCTCTTTGAATCTTCTTTATCATGCTAGGATTAGCAGGAAAAAGCAAAAAATTTCAGAATTGCACCTTGCAATGTGGAGATATTACTGTTTGTGCATTTACAATATTCATTGATTTTTGCCATTGAAAAACATCATGTTATTCATATACCAGAAATGTTTGAAGCTGCTGACTGAATGAAAAGAGCTGGCATCTCACTCTCTTTGAATCTTCTTTATCATGCTAGGATTAGCAGGAAAAAGCAAAAAATTTCAGAATTGCACCTTGCAATGTGGAGATATTACTGTTTGTGCATTTACAATATTCATTGATTTTTGCCATTGAAAAACATCATGTTATTCATATACCAGAAATGTTTGAAGCTACTGACTGAATGAAAAGAGCTGGCATCTCACTCTCTTTGAATCTTCTTTATCATGCTAAGAGGAGTAGGAAAAAGCAAAAAATTTCAGAATTGCACCTTGCAATGCGGAGAAATTACTGTTTGTGCATTTACAATATTCATTGATTTTTGCCATTGAAAAACGTCCAGAAATGTTTGAAGCTACTGACTGAATGAAAGGAGCTGGCATCTCACTCTCTTTGAATCTTCTTTATCATGCTAGGATTAGCAGGAAAAAGCAAAAAATTTCAGAATTGCACCTTGCAATGCGGAGAAATTACTGTTTGTGCATTTACAATATTCATTGATTTTTGCCATTGAAAAACGTCCAGAAATGTTTGAAGCTACTGACTGAATGAAAGGAGCTGGCATCTCACTCTCTTTGAATCTTCTTTATCATGCTAGGATTAGCAGGAAAAAGCAAAAAATTTCAGAATTGCACCTTGCAATGTGGAGATATTACTGTTTGTGCATTTACAATATTCATTGATTTTTGCCATTGAAAAACGTCCAGAAATGTTTGAAGCTACTGACTGAATGAAAGGAGCTGGCATCTCACTCTCTTTGAATCTTCTTTATCATGCTAGGATTAGCAGGAAAAAGCAAAAAATTTCAGAATTGCACCTTGCAATGCGGAGAAATTACTGTTTGTGCATTTACAATATTCATTGATTTTTGCCATTGAAAAACGTCCAGAAATGTTTGAAGCTACTGACTGAATGAAAGGAGCTGGCATCTCACTCTCTTTGAATCTTCTTTATCATGCTAGGATTAGCAGGAAAAAGCAAAAAATTTCAGAATTGCACCTTGCAATGTGGAGATATTACTGTTTGTGCATTTACAATATTCATTGATTTTTGCCATTGAAAAACATCATGTTATTCATATACCAGAAATGTTTGAAGCTACTGACTGAATGAAAAGAGCTGGCATCTCACTCTCTTTGAATCTTCTTTATCATGCTAAGAGGAGCAAGAAAAAGCAAAAAATTTCAGAATTGCACCTTGCAATGCAGAGATATTACTGTTTGTGCATTTACAATATTCATTGATTTTTGCCATTGAAAAACGTCCAGAAATGTTTGAAGCTACTGACTGAATGAAAAGAGCTGGCATCTCAGTCTCTTTGAATCTTCTTTATTATGCTAGGATTAGCAGGAAAAAGCAAAAAATTTCAGAATTGCACCTTGCAATGCGGAGATATTACTGTTTGTGCATTTACAATATTCATTGATTTTTGCCATTGAAAAACGTCCAGAAATGTTTGAAGCTACTGACTGAATGAAAGGAGCTGGCATCTCACTCTCTTTGAATCTTCTTTATCATGCTAGGATTAGCAGGAAAAAGCAAAAAATTTCAGAATTGCACCTTGCAATGCGGAGATATTACTGTTTGTGCATTTACAATATTCATTGATTTTTGCCATTGAAAAACGTCCAGAATTGTTTGAAGCTACTGACTGAATGAGAAGAGCTGGCATCTCACTCTCTTTGAATCTTCTTTATCATGCTAGGATTAGCAGGAAAAAGCAAA
The DNA here is from genome assembly GCF_046119375.1 of Phyllobates terribilis. Classification (NCBI taxonomy): domain Eukaryota; kingdom Metazoa; phylum Chordata; class Amphibia; order Anura; family Dendrobatidae; genus Phyllobates; species Phyllobates terribilis. The sequence goes on from NW_027362856.1 coordinate 1,501,130, forward strand.
AAATTTCAGAATTGCACCTTGCAATGCGGTGATATTACTGTTTGTGCATTTACAATATTCATTGATTTTTGCCATTGAAAAACGTCCAGAAATGTTTGAAGCTACTGACTGAATGAAAGGAGCTGGCATCTCACTCTCTTTGAATCTTCTTTATCATGCTAGGATTAGCAGGAAAAAGCAAAAAATTTCAGAATTGCACCTTGCAATGCGGAGATATTACTGTTTGTGCATTTACAATATTCATTGATTTTTGCCATTGAAAAACATCATGTTATTCATATACCAGAAATGTTTGAAGCTACTGACTGAATGAAAAGAGCTGGCATCTCACTCTCTTTGAATCTTCTTTATCATGCTAGGATTAGCAGGAAAAAGCAAAAAATTTCAGAATTGCACCTTGCAATGCGGAGATATTACTGTTTGTGCATTTACAATATTCATTGATTTTTGCCATTGAAAAACGTCCAGAAATGTTTGAAGCTACTGACTGAATGAAAAGAGCTGGCATCTCACTCTCTTTGAATCTTCTTTATCATGCTAGGATTAGCAGGAAAAAGCAAAAAATTTCAGAATTGCACCTTGCAATGCGGAGAAATTACTGTTTGTGCATTTACAATATTCATTGATTTTTGCCATTGAAAAACATCATGTTATTCATATACCAGAAATGTTTGAAGCTACTGACTGAATGAAAAGAGCTGGCATCTCACTCTCTTTGAATCTTCTTTATCATGCTATTATTAGCAGGAAAAAGCAAAAAATTTCAGAATTGCACCTTGCAATGCGGAGAAATTACTGTTTGTGCATTTACAATATTCATTGATTTTTGCCATTGAAAAACGTCCAGAAATGTTTGAAGCTACTGACTGAATGAAAGGAGCTGGCATCTCACTCTCTTTGAATCTTCTTTATCATGCTAGGATTAGCAGGAAAAAGCAAAAAATTTCAGAATTGCACCTTGCAATGCGGAGAAATTACTGTTTGTGCATTTACAATATTCATTGATTTTTGCCATTGAAAAACGTCCAGAAATGTTTGAAGCTACTGACTGAATGAAAGGAGCTGGCATCTCACTCTCTTTGAATCTTCTTTATCATGCTAGGATTAGCAGGAAAAAGCAAAAAATTTCAGAATTGCACCTTGCAATGTGGAGATATTACTGTTTGTGCATTTACAATATTCATTGATTTTTGCCATTGAAAAACGTCCAGAAATGTTTGAAGCTACTGACTGAATGAAAGGAGCTGGCATCTCACTCTCTTTGAATCTTCTTTATCATGCTAGGATTAGCAGGAAAAAGCAAAAAATTTCAGAATTGCACCTTGCAATGCGGAGAAATTACTGTTTGTGCATTTACAATATTCATTGATTTTTGCCATTGAAAAACGTCCAGAAATGTTTGAAGCTACTGACTGAATGAAAGGAGCTGGCATCTCACTCTCTTTGAATCTTCTTTATCATGCTAGGATTAGCAGGAAAAAGCAAAAAATTTCAGAATTGCACCTTGCAATGTGGAGATATTACTGTTTGTGCATTTACAATATTCATTGATTTTTGCCATTGAAAAACATCATGTTATTCATATACCAGAAATGTTTGAAGCTACTGACTGAATGAAAAGAGCTGGCATCTCACTCTCTTTGAATCTTCTTTATCATGCTAAGAGGAGCAAGAAAAAGCAAAAAATTTCAGAATTGCACCTTGCAATGCAGAGATATTACTGTTTGTGCATTTACAATATTCATTGATTTTTGCCATTGAAAAACGTCCAGAAATGTTTGAAGCTACTGACTGAATGAAAAGAGCTGGCATTTCAGTCTCTTTGAATCTTCTTTATTATGCTAGGATTAGCAGGAAAAAGCAAAAAATTTCAGAATTGCACCTTGCAATGCGGAGATATTACTGTTTGTGCATTTACAATATTCATTGATTTTTGCCATTGAAAAACGTCCAGAAATGTTTGAAGCTACTGACTGAATGAAAGGAGCTGGCATCTCACTCTCTTTGAATCTTCTTTATCATGCTAGGATTAGCAGGAAAAAGCAAAAAATTTCAGAATTGCACCTTGCAATGCGGAGATATTACTGTTTGTGCATTTACAATATTCATTGATTTTTGCCATTGAAAAACGTCCAGAATTGTTTGAAGCTACTGACTGAATGAGAAGAGCTGGCATCTCACTCTCTTTGAATCTTCTTTATCATGCTAGGATTAGCAGGAAAAAGCAAAAAATTTCAGAATTGCACCTTGCAATGCGGTGATATTACTGTTTGTGCATTTACAATATTCATTGATTTTTGCCATTGAAAAACGTCCAGAAATGTTTGAAGCTACTGACTGAATGAAAGGAGCTGGCATCTCACTCTCTTTGAATCTTCTTTATCATGCTAGGATTAGCAGGAAAAAGCAAAAAATTTCAGAATTGCACCTTGCAATGCGGAGATATTACTGTTTGTGCATTTACAATATTCATTGATTTTTGCCATTGAAAAACATCATGTTATTCATATACCAGAAATGTTTGAAGCTACTGACTGAATGAAAAGAGCTGGCATCTCACTCTCTTTGAATCTTCTTTATCATGCTAGGATTAGCAGGAAAAAGCAAAAAATTTCAGAATTGCACCTTGCAATGCGGAGATATTACTGTTTGTGCATTTACAATATTCATTGATTTTTGCCATTGAAAAACGTCCAGAAATGTTTGAAGCTACTGACTGAATGAAAAGAGCTGGCATCTCACTCTCTTTGAATCTTCTTTATCATGCTAGGATTAGCAGGAAAAAGCAAAAAATTTCAGAATTGCACCTTGCAATGCGGAGAAATTACTGTTTGTGCATTTACAATATTCATTGATTTTTGCCATTGAAAAACATCATGTTATTCATATACCAGAAATGTTTGAAGCTACTGACTGAATGAAAAGAGCTGGCATCTCACTCTCTTTGAATCTTCTTTATCATGCTATTATTAGCAGGAAAAAGCAAAAAATTTCAGAATTGCACCTTGCAATGCGGAGATATTACTGTTTGTGCATTTACAATATTCATTGATTTTTGCCATTGAAAAACGTCCAGAAATGTTTGAAGCTACTGACTGAATGAAAAGAGCTGGCATCTCACTCTCTTTGAATCTTCTTTATCATGCTAGGATTAGCAGGAAAAAGCAAAAAATTTCAGAATTGCACCTTGCAATGCGGAGAAATTACTGTTTGTGCATTTACAATATTCATTGATTTTTGCCATTGAAAAACATCCAGAAATGTTTGAAGCTACTGACTGAATGAAAGGAGCTGGCATCTCACTCTCTTTGAATCTTCTTTATCATGCTAAGAGGAGCAGGAAAAAGCAAAAAAATTCAGAATTGCACCTTGCAATGCGGAGATATTACTGTTTGTGCATTTACAATATTCATTGATTTTTGCCATTGAAAAACGTCCAGAAATGTTTGAAGCTACTGACTGAATGAAAAGAGCTGGCATCTCACTCTCTTTGAATCTTCTTTATCATGCTAGGATTAGCAGGAAAAAGCAAAAAATTTCAGAATTGCACCTTGCAATGTGGAGATATTACTGTTTGTGCATTTACAATATTCATTGATTTTTGCCATTGAAAAACATCATGTTATTCATATACCAGAAATGTTTGAAGCTACTGACTGAATGAAAGGATGTAACATACCTGGCGGCGTCCTTGCATGGTGGTCCATCTCCCACTGTGCAAGAGGGCGCACTTGATCTCCTGTCCAGAATGTCTCTCTGGCTTCCCTCCATGCTGTCTGTTTGTGTATGTGTCTGTTTCTGCTGCTTAAGGGCGGCGCCCGATCACTTCCTGCTTTTTGTATCTGCTGTGGGTCACACCCCTTGTGCGTCCTCAGCCTATCGCTGTCTGTCACTTGGTATATAGCTCAGCAGCTCCCTTCTATCCCTGCCTGAGCATAAGTGTTTCTTTCAGTGTGTGCTTGCACTCTGAAGGTGCCAGGTCCGTTCCTGTTTCCCTGTCCGCCTTTCCTGGAGGCTTATTTCCAGGCCTGTCTGAACTAAGTCCTGTATTTCTCCTGCCTTGCGGTGTCAGCTCCCGTGTCTGAACTGTGTCCTGTATGTCTCCTGCTTTACGGTATTAGTTCCCGTGTCTGAACTAAGTCCTGTATGTCTCCTGCTTTACGGTATTAGTTCCCGTGTCTGAACTAAGTCCTGTATGTCTCCTGCCTTGCGGTGTCAGCTCCCGTGTCTGAACTGTGTCCTGTATGTCTCCTGCTTTACGGTATTAGTTCCCGAGTCTGAACTGAGTCCTTTCTGTGTTCTCTAGTCTGTCCTGTCTGAACACGCTCCTTGCCTGTTCGTTCCGCCTCTCTGGGGCAGTATTCCCAGACCCGCTCCTGTATCCCGCTGCAGTGTCGGTCTCCTCCGTACACTCAGTTCCAGTCTGAACTCTCTCCTATCCTTTACCTGTTTTACCCCTCTGCCTGTATTGTTCCTGAATCCCGGTGTGTACTGGGTCCTATCCCGCCTGTGTTCCTACTTGCTAGTGCCTTTCTGTCTGCACTCTAGCTGTGCTTACCTTTACCCGCCTGCCTGCATACCCGCCTGCCTGCATACCCGCCTGCCTGCATACCCGCCTGCCTGCATACCAGTCTGCCTGCCAGTCTACCAGTCTGTTCCTGTATTCCCCTGTGTGGGTCAACAGCCGTGTCCGGGGTCTGTCCTGGAGTAGCACCTGGTCCCTCTGCTCGGTTCCTCCTTGGTGCTCTGGCGTCGTATGCCGTCGTGCCACCTTGGTCGGATCGGGTAGATACTTAGTTACGCCCCTCCAGGCATTCACTCTCCGGCACGGTCCAGTGGAATCACTACCAATCACATGCACACGCCGCTCTAGCCCGGGCGTGTGCCTAACAGCATGCTCAGGCCATGGTTCCCGTTGAGCCCCACGGCCTTCGCTCTTTGAGAAGTTTTTCCAGCGAATACATGCATTAAAATAAATAAATAAATTTTTTTCTCCTTTAGCTGAGTTCCAGGCGAATTACGCACCCGTCCAGATGGATCTATCAGCTCTCGTTCCTGCGGATCCGCCACGTTACTATGGGGATCCAAGACAGTGTCGTGCATTTGTGGAGCAATGCATGCTACACTTTAAGGCCTACCCTCTCTATTTTCCTTCCGATTGGGCTAAAGTGGCCTTTATGATTGACTACCTAGCGGGTGATGCCTTGAAATGGGTCACCCCCCTATGGGAAGCATGGGATCCTGTCATCCTTGACCTGCAGGCCTTCCTGGTGGCCTTTCGTATGGTCTTCGAGGACCCTAACTCTGAAGCCCCTGCTGAAGCTTCACTTCCCAATATCCCGGAGCAGCCCCGACGGGTAATGTGTGTGGGTAGCGCAATAGTCCTCCAGCCCAATGAGACTACTGCCCACCCAGAATCCTCACAGGGTGACTACGCTTTCCGGAATACTTCTCTCAACCTCAAGAGGCAGTCCAGACGTGCTAGACTTAGAGGCAAGCAGTCACGCCAGGGTCTGTCCTCCCTGAGACCTCCTGAACCCTTCGGGGTGCTACCTGGTAGCGAAAGGACAGAGACTCTCCTATACTCTGTACCTGATACCTCGCTCGCTTCGTCCAGTGAGTCCAACCTAGTGTACTCCGAAGCAGAGGTTACTCCCGAGTCTCTACACCCCTCCGACCAGGCGGAGGACCTCCAGTTGTGTTCTGAACCCTTCGGGGTGCCACCTGGTGGTGAATGGACAGAGACTTTCCTATATCCTGGATCTGATACCTCACTCGCTTCGTCCAGTGAGTCCAACCTAGTGTACTCCGAAGCAGAGGTTACTCCCGAGTCTCTACACCCCTCCGACCAGGCGGAGGACCTCCAGTTGTGTTCAGAACCCTTCGGGGTGCCACCTGGTGGTGAATGGACAGAGACTTTCCTATATCCTGGACCCGATACCTCGCTCGCTTCGTCCAGTGAGTCCAACCTAGTGTACTCCGAAGCAGAGGTTTCTTCCGAGTCTCTACACCCCTCCGACCAGGCGGAGGACCTCCAGTTGTGTTCAGAACCCTTCGGGGTGCCACCTGGTGGTGAATGGACAGAGACTTTCCTATACTCGGTACCCGATACCTCGCCTGCTTCCTCCAGTGAGTCCGACCTAGTGTTCTCCGAAGCAGAAGTTACTCCCGAGTCTCTACGCCCCTCCGACCAGGCGGAGGACCTCCAGTTGTGTTTAGAACCCTTCGGGGTGCCACCTGGTGGTGAATGGACAGAGACTTTCCTATTTCCTGTACCTGATACCTCGCCTGCTTCCTCCAGTGAGTCCGACCTAGTGTTCTCCGAAGCAGAAGTTACTCCCGAGTCTCTACACCCCTCCGACCAGGCGGAGGACCTCCAGTTGTGTTTAGAACCCGTCGGGGTGCCACCTGGTGGTGAATGGACAGAGACTTTCCTATTTCCTGTACCTGATACCTCGCCTGCTTCCTCCAGTGAGTCCGACCTAGTGTACTCTGAAGCAGATGTTTTCTCTGAGCCTCAGTACTCTTCTGACCCGGCGGAGGACCTCCAGTTGTTTTCTGAATCCTCCAGGGTACCACCAGATAACAAAGAGACAGTGACTTTTCCTCATTATGTACCTGATAACCCGTCTATTTCTTCCTGTGAGCTTGACAAGATGTACCTCGAAGCAGAGATTACCCTCAAGTCTCTGTTCCCCTCCAACCCAGTGAACGACTGGTCCTCGAATTCCCTGCGGAAGATTCTGGCAGGCCTGAAGAAGAGGGGGCGTAAGGGGGGAGGTACTGTAACATACCTGGCGGCGTCCTTGCATGGTGGTCCATCTCCCACTGTGCAAGAGGGCGCACTTGATCTCCTGTCCAGAATGTCTCTCTGGCTTCCCTCCATGCTGTCTGTTTGTGTATGTGTCTGTTTCTGCTGCTTAAGGGCGGCGCCCGATCACTTCCTGCTTTTTGTATCTGCTGTGGGTCACACCCCTTGTGCGTCCTCAGCCTATCGCTGTCTGTCACTTGGTATATAGCTCAGCAGCTCCCTTCTATCCCTGCCTGAGCATAAGTGTTTCTTTCAGTGTGTGCTTGCACTCTGAAGGTGCCAGGTCCGTTCCTGTTTCCCTGTCCGCCTTTCCTGGAGGCTTATTTCCAGGCCTGTCTGAACTAAGTCCTGTATTTCTCCTGCCTTGCGGTGTCAGCTCCCGTGTCTGAACTGTGTCCTGTATGTCTCCTGCTTTACGGTATTAGTTCCCGTGTCTGAACTAAGTCCTGTATGTCTCCTGCTTTACGGTATTAGTTCCCGTGTCTGAACTAAGTCCTGTATGTCTCCTGCCTTGCGGTGTCAGCTCCCGTGTCTGAACTGTGTCCTGTATGTCTCCTGCTTTACGGTATTAGTTCCCGAGTCTGAACTGAGTCCTTTCTGTGTTCTCTAGTCTGTCCTGTCTGAACACGCTCCTTGCCTGTTCGTTCCGCCTCTCTGGGGCAGTATTCCCAGACCCGCTCCTGTATCCCGCTGCAGTGTCGGTCTCCTCCGTACACTCAGTTCCAGTCTGAACTCTCTCCTATCCTTTACCTGTTTTACCCCTCTGCCTGTATTGTTCCTGAATCCCGGTGTGTACTGGGTCCTATCCCGCCTGTGTTCCTACTTGCTAGTGCCTTTCTGTCTGCACTCTAGCTGTGCTTACCTTTACCCGCCTGCCTGCATACCCGCCTGCCTGCATACCCGCCTGCCTGCATACCCGCCTGCCTGCATACCAGTCTGCCTGCCAGTCTACCAGTCTGTTCCTGTATTCCCCTGTGTGGGTCAACAGCCGTGTCCGGGGTCTGTCCTGGAGTAGCACCTGGTCCCTCTGCTCGGTTCCTCCTTGGTGCTCTGGCGTCGTATGCCGTCGTGCCACCTTGGTCGGATCGGGTAGATACTTAGTTACGCCCCTCCAGGCATTCACTCTCCGGCACGGTCCAGTGGAATCACTACCAATCACATGCACACGCCGCTCTAGCCCGGGCGTGTGCCTAACAAAGGAGCTGGCATCTCACTCTCTTTGAATCTTCTTTATCATGCTAGGATTAGCAGGAAAAAGCAAAAAATTTCAGAATTGCACCTTGCAATGCGGAGATATTACTGTTTGTGCATTTACAATATTCATTGATTTTTGCCATTGAAAAACGTCCAGAAATGTTTGAAGCTACTGACTGAATGAAAGGAGCTGGCATCTCACTCTCTTTGAATCTTCTTTATCATGCTAGGATTAGCAGGAAAAAGCAAAAAATTTCAGAATTGCACCTTGCAATGTGGAGATATTACTGTTTGTGCATTTACAATATTCATTGATTTTTGCCATTGAAAAACATCATGTTATTCATATACCAGAAATGTTTGAAGCTACTGACTGAATGAAAAGAGCTGGCATCTCACTCTCTTTGAATCTTCTTTATCATGCTAGGATTAGCAGGAAAAAGCAAAAAATTTCAGAATTGCACCTTGCAATGTGGAGATATTACTGTTTGTGCATTTACAATATTCATTGATTTTTGCCATTGAAAAACATCATGTTATTCATATACCAGAAATGTTTGAAGCTACTGACTGAATGAAAAGAGCTGGCATCTCACTCTCTTTGAATCTTCTTTATCATGCTAAGAGGAGTAGGAAAAAGCAAAAAATTTCAGAATTGCACCTTGCAATGCGGAGAAATTACTGTTTGTGCATTTACAATATTCATTGATTTTTGCCATTGAAAAACGTCCAGAAATGTTTGAAGCTACTGACTGAATGAAAGGAGCTGGCATCTCACTCTCTTTGAATCTTCTTTATCATGCTAGGATTAGCAGGAAAAAGCAAAAAATTTCAGAATTGCACCTTGCAATGCGGAGAAATTACTGTTTGTGCATTTACAATATTCATTGATTTTTGCCATTGAAAAACGTCCAGAAATGTTTGAAGCTACTGACTGAATGAAAGGAGCTGGCATCTCACTCTCTTTGAATCTTCTTTATCATGCTAGGATTAGCAGGAAAAAGCAAAAAATTTCAGAATTGCACCTTGCAATGTGGAGATATTACTGTTTGTGCATTTACAATATTCATTGATTTTTGCCATTGAAAAACGTCCAGAAATGTTTGAAGCTACTGACTGAATGAAAGGAGCTGGCATCTCACTCTCTTTGAATCTTCTTTATCATGCTAGGATTAGCAGGAAAAAGCAAAAAATTTCAGAATTGCACCTTGCAATGCGGAGAAATTACTGTTTGTGCATTTACAATATTCATTGATTTTTGCCATTGAAAAACGTCCAGAAATGTTTGAAGCTACTGACTGAATGAAAGGAGCTGGCATCTCACTCTCTTTGAATCTTCTTTATCATGCTAGGATTAGCAGGAAAAAGCAAAAAATTTCAGAATTGCACCTTGCAATGTGGAGATATTACTGTTTGTGCATTTACAATATTCATTGATTTTTGCCATTGAAAAACATCATGTTATTCATATACCAGAAATGTTTGAAGCTACTGACTGAATGAAAAGAGCTGGCATCTCACTCTCTTTGAATCTTCTTTATCATGCTAAGAGGAGCAGGAAAAAGCAAAAAATTTCAGAATTGCACCTTGCAATGCGGAGATATTACTGTTTGTGCATTTACAATATTCATTGATTTTTGCCATTGAAAAACGTCCAGAAATGTTTGAAGCTACTGACTGAATGAAAGGAGCTGGCATCTCACTCTCTTTGAATCTTCTTTATCATGCTAGGATTAGCAGGAAAAAGCAAAAAATTTCAGAATTGCACCTTGCAATGCGGAGAAATTACTGTTTGTGCATTTACAATATTCATTGATTTTTGCCATTGAAAAACGTCCAGAAATGTTTGAAGCTACTGACTGAATGAAAGGAGCTGGCATCTCACTCTCTTTGAATCTTCTTTATCATGCTAGGATTAGCAGGAAAAAGCAAAAAATTTCAGAATTGCACCTTGCAATGCGGAGAAATTACTGTTTGTGCATTTACAATATTCATTGATTTTTGCCATTGAAAAACGTCCAGAAATGTTTGAAGCTACTGACTGAATGAAAGGAGCTGGCATCTCACTCTCTTTGAATCTTCTTTATCATGCTAGGATTAGCAGGAAAAAGCAAAAAATTTCAGAATTGCACCTTGCAATGTGGAGATATTACTGTTTGTGCATTTACAATATTCATTGATTTTTGCCATTGAAAAACATCATGTTATTCATATACCAGAAATGTTTGAAGCTACTGACTGAATGAAAAGAGCTGGCATCTCACTCTCTTTGAATCTTCTTTATCATGCTAAGAGGAGCAGGAAAAAGCAAAAAATTTCAGAATTGCACCTTGCAATGCGGAGATATTACTGTTTGTGCATTTACAATATTCATTGATTTTTGCCATTGAAAAACGTCCAGAAATGTTTGAAGCTACTGACTGAATGAAAAGAGCTGGCATCTCACTCTCTTTGAATCTTCTTTATCATGCTAGGATTAGCAGGAAAAAGCAAAAAATTTCAGAATTGCACCTTGCAATGCGGAGAAATTACTGTTTGTGCATTTACAATATTCATTGATTTTTGCCATTGAAAAACATCATGTTATTCATATACCAGAAATGTTTGAAGCTACTGACTGAATGAAAAGAGCTGGCATCTCACTCTCTTTGAATCTTCTTTATCATGCTAGGATTAGCAGGAAAAAGCAAAAAATTTCAGAATTGCACCTTGCAATGTGGAGATATTACTGTTTGTGCATTTACAATATTCATTGATTTTTCCATTGAAAAACATCATGTTATTCATATACCAGAAATGTTTGAAGCTACTGACTGAATGAAAAGAGCTGGCATCTCACTCTCTTTGAATCTTCTTTATCATGCTAGGTTTAGCAGGAAAAAGCAAAAAATTTCAGAATTGCACCTTGCAATGCGGAGATATTACTGTTTGTGCATTTACAATATTCATTGATTTTTGCCATTGAAAAACGTCCATAAATGTTTGAAGCTACTGACTGAACGAAAGGAGCTGGCATCTCACTCTCTTTGAATCTTCTTTATCATGCTAGGATTAGCAGGAAAAAGCAAAAAATTTCAGAATTGCACCTTGCAATGCGGAGATATTACTGTTTGTGCATTTACAATATTCATTGATTTTTGCCATTGAAAAACGTCCAGAAATGTTTGAAGCTACTGACTGAATGAAAGGAGCTGGCATCTCACTCTCTTTGAATCTTCTTTATCATGCTAGGATTAGCAGGAAAAAGCAAAAAATTTCAGAATTGCACCTTGCAATGCGGAGATATTACTGTTTGTGCATTTACAATATTCATTGATTTTTGCCATTGAAAAACGTCCAGAAATGTTTGAAGTTACTGACTGAATGAAAGGAGCTGGCATCTCACTCTCTTTGAATCTTCTTTATCATGCTAGGATTAGCAGGAAAAAGCAAAAAATTTCAGAATTGCACCTTGCAATGCGGAGAAATTACTGTTTGTGCATTTACAATATTCATTGATTTTTGCCATTGAAAAATGTCCAGAAATGTTTGAAGCTACTGACTGAATGAAAAGAGCTGGCATCTCACTCTCTTTGAATCTTCTTTATCATGCTAGGATTAGCAGGAAAAAGCAAAAAATTTCAGAATTGCACCTTGCAATGCGGAGAAATTACTGTTTGTGCATTTACAATATTCATTGATTTTTGCCATTGAATAACGTCCAGAAATGTTTGAAGCTACTGACTGAATGAAAGGAGCTGGCATCTCACTCTCTTTGAATCTTCTTTATCATGCTAGGATTAGCAGGAAAAAGCAAAAAATTTCAGAATTGCACCTTGCAATGTGGAGATATTACTGTTTGTGCATTTACAATATTCATTGATTTTTGCCATTGAAAAACATCAAGTTATTCATATACCAGAAATGTTTGAAGCTACTGACTGAATGAAATGAGCTGGCATCTCACTCTCTTTGAATCTTCTTTATCATGCTAGGATTAGCAGGAAAAAGCAAAAAATTTCAGAATTGCACCTTGCAATGCGGAGATATTACTGTTTGTGCATTTACAATATTCATTGATTTTTGCCATTGAAAAACGTCCAGAAATGTTTGAAGCTACTGACTGAATGAAAAGAGCTGGCATCTCACTCTCTTTGAATCTTCTTTATCATGCTAGGATTAGCAGGAAAAAGCAAAAAATTTCAGAATTGCACCTTGCAATGCGGAGAAATTACTGTTTGTGCATTTACAATATTCATTGATTTTTGCCATTGAAAAACGTCCAGAAATGCTTGAAGCTACTGACTGAATGAAAGGAGCTGGCATCTCACTCTCTTTGAATCTTCTTTATCATGCTAGGATTAGCAGGAAAAAGCAAAAAATTTCAGAATTGCACCTTGCAATGCGGAGATATTACTGTTTGTGCATTTACAATATTCATTGATTTTTGCCATTGAAAAACGTCCAGAAATGTTTGAAGCTACTGACTGAATGAAAAGAGCTGGCAACTCACTCTCTTTGAATCTTCTTTATCATGCTAGGATTAGCAGGAAAAAGCAAAAAATTTCAGAATTGCACCTTGCAATGCGGAGATATTACTGTTTGTGCATTTACAATATTCATTGATTTTTGCCATTGAAAAACGTCCAGAAATGTTTGAAGCTACTGACTGAATGAAAGGAGCTGGCATCTCACTCTCTTTGAATCTTCTTTATCATGCTAGGATTAGCAGGAAAAAGCAAAAAATTTCAGAATTGCACCTTGCAATGCGGAGATATTACTGTTTGTGCATTTACAATATTCATTGATTTTTGCCATTGAAAAACGTCCAGAAATGTTTGAAGCTACTGACTGAATGAAAGGAGCTGGCATCTCACTCTCTTTGAATCTTCTTTATCATGCTAGGATTAGCAGGAAAAAGCAAAAAATTTCAGAATTGCACCTTGCAATGCGGAGAAATTACTGTTTGTGCATTTACAATATTCATTGATTTTTGCCATTGAAAAACGTCCAGAAATGTTTGAAGCTACTGACTGAATGAAAAGAGCTGGCATCTCACTCTCTTTGAATCTTCTTTATCATGCTAGGATTAGCAGGAAAAAGCAAAAAATATCAGAATTGCACCTTGCAATGCGGAGAAATTACTGTTTGTGCATTTACAATATTCATTGATTTTTGCCATTGAAAAACGTCCAGAAATGTTTGAAGCTACTGACTGAATGAAAGGAGCTGGCATCTCACTCTCTTTGAATCTTCTTTATCATGCTAGGATTAGCAGGAAAAAGCAAAAAATTTCAGAATTGCACCTTGCAATGTGGAGATATTACTGTTTGTGCATTTACAATATTCATTGATTTTTGCCATTGAAAAACATCATGTTATTCATATACCAGAAATGTTTGAAGCTACTGACTGAATGAAAAGAGCTGGCATCTCACTCTCTTTGAATCTTCTTTATCATGCTAGGATTAGCAGGAAAAAGCAAAAAATTTCAGAATTGCACCTTGCAATGTGGAGATATTACTGTTTGTGCATTTACAATATTCATTGATTTTTGCCATTGAAAAACATCATGTTATTCATATACCAGAAATGTTTGAAGCTACTGACTGAATGAAAAGAGCTGGCATCTCACTCTCTTTGAATCTTCTTTATCATGCTAGGGTTAGCAGGAAAAAGCAAAAAATTTCAGAATTGCACCTTGCAATGTGGAGATATTACTGTTTGTGCATTTACAATATTCATTGATTTTTGCCATTGAAAAACAGCATGTTATTCATATACCAGAAATGTTTGAAGCTACTGACTGAATGAAAAGAGCTGGCATCTCACTCTCTTTGAATCTTCTTTATCATGCTAAGAGGAGCAGGAAAAAGCAAAAAATTTCAGAATTGCACCTTGCAATGCGGAGAAATTACTCTTTGTGCATTTACAATATTCATTGATTTTTGCCATTGAAAAACGTCCAGAAATGTTTGAAGCTACTGACTGAATGAAAGGAGCTGGCATCTCACTCTCTTTGAATCTTCTTTATCATGCTAGGATTAGCAGGAAAAAGCAAAAAATTTCAGAATTGCACCTTGCAATGCGGAGAAATTACTGTTTGTGCATTTACAATATTCATTGATTTTTGCCATTGAAAAACGTCCAGAAATGTTTGAAGCTACTGACTGAATGAAAGGAGCTGGCATCTCACTCTCTTTGAATCTTCTTTATCATGCTAGGATTAGCAGGAAAAAGCAAAAAATTTCAGAATTGCACCTTGCAATGCGGAGATATTACTGTTTGTGCATTTACAATATTCATTGATTTTTGCCATTGAAAAACGTCCAGAAATGTTTGAAGTTACTGACTGAATGAAAGGAGCTGGCATCTCACTCTCTTTGAATCTTCTTTATCATGCTAGGATTAGCAGGAAAAAGCAAAAAATTTCAGAATTGCACCTTGCAATGCGGAGAAATTACTGTTTGTGCATTTACAATATTCATTGATTTTTGCCATTGAAAAATGTCCAGAAATGTTTGAAGCTACTGACTGAATGAAAAGAGCTGGCATCTCACTCTCTTTGAATCTTCTTTATCATGCTAGGGTTAGCAGGAAAAAGCAAAAAATTTCAGAATTGCACCTTGCAATGCGGAGAAATTACTGTTTGTGCATTTACAATATTCATTGATTTTTGCCATTGAATAACGTCCAGAAATGTTTGAAGCTACTGACTGAATGAAAGGAGCTGGCATCTCACTCTCTTTGAATCTTCTTTATCATGCTAGGATTAGCAGGAAAAAGCAAAAAATTTCAGAATTGCACCTTGCAATGTGGAGATATTACTGTTTGTGCATTTACAATATTCATTGATTTTTGCCATTGAAAAACATCAAGTTATTCATATACCAGAAATGTTTGAAGCTACTGACTGAATGAAATGAGCTGGCATCTCACTCTCTTTGAATCTTCTTTATCATGCTAGGATTAGCAGGAAAAAGCAAAAAATTTCAGAATTGCACCTTGCAATGCGGAGATATTACTGTTTGTGCATTTACAATATTCATTGATTTTTGCCATTGAAAAACGTCCAGAAATGTTTGAAGCTACTGACTGAATGAAAAGAGCTGGCATCTCACTCTCTTTGAATCTTCTTTATCATGCTAGGATTAGCAGGAAAAAGCAAAAAATTTCAGAATTGCACCTTGCAATGCGGAGAAATTACTGTTTGTGCATTTACAATATTCATTGATTTTTGCCATTGAAAAACGTCCAGAAATGTTTGAAGCTACTGACTGAATGAAAGGAGCTGGCATCTCACTCTCTTTGAATCTTCTTTATCATGCTAGGATTAGCAGGAAAAAGCAAAAAATTTCAGAATTGCACCTTGCAATGCGGAGATATTACTGTTTGTGCATTTACAATATTCATTGATTTTTGCCATTGAAAAACGTCCAGAAATGTTTGAAGCTACTGACTGAATGAAAAGAGCTGGCAACTCACTCTCTTTGAATCTTCTTTATCATGCTAGGATTAGCAGGAAAAAGCAAAAAATTTCAGAATTGCACCTTGCAATGCGGAGATATTACTGTTTGTGCATTTACAATATTCATTGATTTTTGCCATTGAAAAACGTCCAGAAATGTTTGAAGCTACTGACTGAATGAAAGGAGCTGGCATCTCACTCTCTTTGAATCTTCTTTATCATTCTAGGATTAGCAGGAAAAAGCAAAAAATTTCAGAATTGCACCTTGCAATGCGGAGATATTACTGTTTGTGCATTTACAATATTCATTGATTTTTGCCATTGAAAAACGTCCAGAAATGTTTGAAGCTACTGACTGAATGAAAGGAGCTGGCATCTCACTCTCTTTGAATCTTCTTTATCATGCTAGGATTAGCAGGAAAAAGCAAAAAATTTCAGAATTGCACCTTGCAATGCGGAGAAATTACTGTTTGTGCATTTACAATATTCATTGATTTTTGCCATTGAAAAACGTCCAGAAATGTTTGAAGCTACTGACTGAATGAAAAGAGCTGGCATCTCACTCTCTTTGAATCTTCTTTATCATGCTAGGATTAGCAGGAAAAAGCAAAAAATATCAGAATTGCACCTTGCAATGCGGAGAAATTACTGTTTGTGCATTTACAATATTCATTGATTTTTGCCATTGAAAAACGTCCAGAAATGTTTGAAGCTACTGACTGAATGAAAGGAGCTGGCATCTCACTCTCTTTGAATCTTCTTTATCATGCTAGGATTAGCAGGAAAAAGCAAAAAATTTCAGAATTGCACCTTGCAATGTGGAGATATTACTGTTTGTGCATTTACAATATTCATTGATTTTTGCCATTGAAAAACATCATGTTATTCATATACCAGAAATGTTTGAAGCTACTGACTGAATGAAAAGAGCTGGCATCTCACTCTCTTTGAATCTTCTTTATCATGCTAGGATTAGCAGGAAAAAGCAAAAAATTTCAGAATTGCACCTTGCAATGTGGAGATATTACTGTTTGTGCATTTACAATATTCATTGATTTTTGCCATTGAAAAACATCATGTTATTCATATACCAGAAATGTTTGAAGCTACTGACTGAATGAAAAGAGCTGGCATCTCACTCTCTTTGAATCTTCTTTATCATGCTAGGGTTAGCAGGAAAAAGCAAAAAATTTCAGAATTGCACCTTGCAATGTGGAGATATTACTGTTTGTGCATTTACAATATTCATTGATTTTTGCCATTGAAAAACAGCATGTTATTCATATACCAGAAATGTTTGAAGCTACTGACTGAATGAAAAGAGCTGGCATCTCACTCTCTTTGAATCTTCTTTATCATGCTAAGAGGAGCAGGAAAAAGCAAAAAATTTCAGAATTGCACCTTGCAATGCGGAGAAATTACTCTTTGTGCATTTACAATATTCATTGATTTTTGCCATTGAAAAACGTCCAGAAATGTTTGAAGCTACTGACTGAATGAAAGGAGCTGGCATCTCACTCTCTTTGAATCTTCTTTATCATGCTAGGATTAGCAGGAAAAAGCAAAAAATTTCAGAATTGCACCTTGCAATGCGGAGAAATTACTGTTTGTGCATTTACAATATTCATTGATTTTTGCCATTGAAAAACGTCCAGAAATGTTTGAAGCTACTGACTGAATGAAAGGAGCTGGCATCTCACTCTCTTTGATTCTTCTTTATCATGCTAGGATTAGCAGGAAAAAGCAAAAAATTTCAGAATTGCACCTTGCAATGTGGAGATATTACTGTTTGTGCATTTACAATATTCATTGATTTTTGCCATTGAAAAACGTCCAGAAATGTTTGAAGCTACTGACTGAATGAAAGGAGCTGGCATCTCACTCTCTTTGAATCTTCTTTATCATGCTAGGATTAGCAGGAAAAAGCAAAAAATTTCAGAATTGCACCTTGCAATGCGGAGATATTACTGTTTGTGCATTTACAATATTCATTGATTTTTGCCATTGAAAAACATCATGTTATTCATATACCAGAAATGTTTGAAGCTACTGACTGAATGAAAAGAGCTGGCATCTCACTCTCTTTGAATCTTCTTTATCATGCTAGCATTAGCAGGAAAAAGCAAAAAATTTCAGAATTGCACCTTGCAATGTGGAGATATTACTGTTTGTGCATTTACAATATTCATTGATTTTTGCCATTGAAAAACGTCCAGAAATGTTTGAAGCTACTGACTGAATGAAAGGAGCTGGCATCTCACTCTCTTTGAATCTTCTTTATCATGCTAGGATTAGCAGGAAAAAGCAAAAAATTTCAGAATTGCACCTTGCAATGTGGAGATATTACTGTTTGTGCATTTACAATATTCATTGATTTTTGCCATTGAAAAACATCATGTTATTCATATACCAGAAATGTTTGAAGCTACTGACTGAATGAAAGGAGCTGGCATCTCACTCTCTTTGAATCTTCTTTATCATGCTAGGATTAGCAGGAAAAAGCAAAAAATTTCAGAATTGCACCTTGCAATGCGGAGATATTACTGTTTGTGCATTTACAATATTCATTGATTTTTGCCATTGAAAAACGTCCAGAAATGTTTGAAGCTACTGGCTGAATGAAAGGAGCTGGCAACTCACTCTCTTTGAATCTTCTTTATCATGCTAGGATTAGCAGGAAAAAGCAAAAAATTTCAGAATTGCACCTTGCAATGCGGAGATATTACTGTTTGTGCATTTACAATATTCATTGATTTTTGCCATTGAAAAACGTCCAGAAATGTTTGAAGCTACTGACTGAATGAAAAGAGCTGGCATCTCACTCTCTTTGAATCTTCTTTATCATGCTAGGATTAGCAGGAAAAAGCAAAAAATTTCAGAATTGCACCTTGCAATGTGGAGATATTACTGTTTGTGCATTTACAATATTCATTGATTTTTGCCATTGAAAAACGTCCAGAAATGTTTGAAGCTACTGACTGAATGAAAAGAGCTGGCATCTCACTCTCTTTGAATCTTCTTTATCATGCTAGGATTAGCAGGAAAAAGCAAAAAATTTCAGAATTGCACCTTGCAATGCGGAGATATTACTGTTTGTGCATTTACAATATTCATTGATTTTTGCCATTGAAAAACGTCCAGAAATGTTTGAAGCTACTGACTGAATGAAAGGAGCTGGCATCTCACTCTCTTTGAATCTTCTTTATCATGCTAGGATTAGCAGGAAAAAGCAAAAAATTTCAGAATTGCACCTTGCAATGTGGAGATATTACTGTTTGTGCATTTACAATATTCATTGATTTTTGCCATTGAAAAACATCATGTTATTCATATACCAGAAATGTTTGAAGCTACTGACTGAATGAAAAGAGCTGCCATCTCACTCTCTTTGAATCTTCTTTATCATGCTAGGATTAGCAGGAAAAAGCAAAAAATTTCAGAATTGCACCTTGCAATGCGGAGATATTACTGTTTGTGCATTTACAATATTCATTGATTTTTGCCATTGAAAAACGTCCAGAAATGTTTGAAGCTACTGACTGAATGAAAAGAGCTGGCATCTCACTCTCTTTGAATCTTCTTTATCATGCTAGGATTAGCAGGAAAAAGCAAAAAATTTCAGAATTGCACCTTGCAATGCGGAGATATTACTGTTTGTGCATTTACAATATTCATTGATTTTTGCCATTGAAAAACGTCCAGAAATGTTTGAAGCTACTGACTGAATGAAAAGAGCTGGCATCTCACTCTCTTTGAATCTTCTTTATCATGCTAGGATTAGCAGGAAAAAGCAAAAAATTTCAGAATTGCACCTTGCAATGCGGAGATATTACTGATTGTGCATTTACAATATTCATTGATTTTTGCCATTGAAAAACATCATGTTATTCATATACCAGAAATGTTTGAAGCTACTGACTGAATGAAAAGAGCTGGCATCTCACTCTCTTTGAATCTTTTTTATCATGCTAGGATTAGCAGGAAAAAGCAAAAAATTTCAGAATTGCACCTTGCAATGCGGAGATATTACTGTTTGTGCATTTACAATATTCATTGATTTTTGCCATTGAAAAACGTCCAGAAATGTTTGAAGCTACTGACTGAATGAAAAGAGCTGGCATCTCACTCTCTTTGAATCTTCTTTATCATGCTAGGATTAGCAGGAAAAAGCAAAAAATTTCAGAATTGCACCTTGCAATGTGGAGATATTACTGTTTGTGCATTTACAATATTCATTGATTTTTGCCATTGAAAAACATCATGTTATTCATATACCAGAAATGTTTGAAGCTACTGACTGAATGAAAGGAGCTGGCATCTCACTCTCTTTGAATCTTCTTTATCATGCTAGGATTAGCAGGAAAAAGCAAAAAATTTCAGAATTGCACCTTGCAATGCGGAGATATTACTGTTTGTGCATTTACAATATTCATTGATTTTTGCCATTGAAAAACGTCCAGAAATGTTTGAAGCTACTGACTGAATGAAAGGAGCTGGCATCTCACTCTCTTTGAATCTTCTTTATCATGCTAGGATTAGCAGGAAAAAGCAAAAAATTTCAGAATTGCACCTTGCAATGTGGAGATATTACTGTTTGTGCATTTACAATATTCATTGATTTTTGCCATTGAAAAACATCATGTTATTCATATACCAGAAATGTTTGAAGCTACTGACTGAATGAAAAGAGCTGGCATCTCACTCTCTTTGAATCTTCTTTATCATGCTAGGATTAGCAGGAAAAAGCAAAAAATTTCAGAATTGCACCTTGCAATGTGGAGATATTACTGTTTGTGCATTTACAATATTCATTGATTTTTGCCATTGAAAAACATCATGTTATTCATATACCAGAAATGTTTGAAGCTACTGACTGAATGAAAAGAGCTGGCATCTCACTCTCTTTGAATCTTCTTTATCATGCTAGGATTAGCAGGAAAAAGCAAAAAATTTCAGAATTGCACCTTGCAATGCGGAGATATTACTGTTTGTGCATTTACAATATTCATTGATTTTTGCCATTGAAAAACGTCCAGAAATGTTTGAAGCTACTGACTGAATGAAAGGAGCTGGCATCTCACTCTCTTTGAATCTTCTTTATCATGCTAGGATTAGCAGGAAAAAGCAAAAAATTTCAGAATTGCACCTTGCAATGCGGAGATATTACTGTTTGTGCATTTACAATATTCATTGATTTTTGCCATTGAAAAACGTCCAGAAATGTTTGAAGCTACTGACTGAATGAAAAGAGCTGGCATCTCACTCTCTTTGAATCTTCTTTATCATGCTAGGATTAGCAGGAAAAAGCAAAAAATTTCAGAATTGCACCTTGCAATGTGGAGATATTACTGTTTGTGCATTTACAATATTCATTGATTTTTGCCATTGAAAAACGTCCAGAAATGTTTGAAGCTACTGACTGAATGAAAAGAGCTGGCATCTCACTCTCTTTGAATCTTCTTTATCATGCTAGGATTAGCAGGAAAAAGCAAAAAATTTCAGAATTGCACCTTGCAAAGTGGAGATATTACTGTTTGTGCATTTACAATATTCATTGATTTTTGCCATTGAAAAACATCATGTTATTCATATACCAGAAATGTTTGAAGCTACTGACTGAATGAAAAGAGCTGGCATCTCACTCTCTTTGAATCTTCTTTATCATGCTAGGATTAGCAGGAAAAAGCAAAAAATTTCAGAATTGCACCTTGCAATGCGGAGATATTACTGTTTGTGCATTTACAATATTCATTGATTTTTGCCATTGAAAAACGTCCAGAAATGTTTGAAGCTACTGACTGAATGAAAAGAGCTGGCATCTCACTCTCTTTGAATCTTCTTTATCATGCTAGGATTAGCAGGAAAAAGCAAAAAATTTCAGAATTGCACCTTGCAATGCGGAGATATTACTGTTTGTGCATTTACAATATTCATTGATTTTTGCCATTGAAAAACGTCCAGAAATGTTTGAAGCTACTGACTGAATGAAAAGAGCTGGCATCTCACTCTCTTTGAATCTTCTTTATCATGCTAGGATTAGCAGGAAAAAGCAAAAATTTTCAGAATTGCACCTTGCAATGCGGAGATATTACTGTTTGTGCATTTACAATATTCATTGATTTTTGCCATTGAAAAACGTCCAGAAATGTTTGAAGCTACTGACTGAATGAAAAGAGCTGGCATCTCACTCTCTTTGAATCTTCTTTATCATGCTAGGATTAGCAGGAAAAAGCAAAAAATTTCAGAATTGCACCTTGCAATGTGGAGATATTACTGTTTGTGCATTTACAATATTCATTGATTTTTGCCATTGAAAAACGTCCAGAAATGTTTGCAGCTACTGACTGAATGAAAAGAGCTGGCATCTCACTCTCTTTGAATCTTCTTTATCATGCTAGGATTAGCAGGAAAAAGCAAAAAATTTCAGAATTGCACCTTGCAATGCGGAGATATTACTGTATGTGCATTTACAATATTCATTGACTTTTGCCATTGAAAAACGTCCAGAAATGTTTGAAGCTACTGACTGAATGAAAGGAGCTGGCATCTCACTCTCTTTGAATCTTCTTTATCATGCTAGGATTAGCAGGAAAAAGCAAAAAATTTCAGAATTGCACCTTGCAATGCGGAGATATTACTGTTTGTGCATTTACAATATTCATTGATTTTTGCCATTGAAAAACATCATGTTATTCATATACCAGAAATGTTTGAAGCTACTGACTGAATGAAAAGAGCTGGCATCTCACTCTCTTTGAATCTTCTTTATCATGCTAGGATTAGCAGGAAAAAGCAAAAATTTTCAGAATTGCACCTTGCAATGCGGAGATATTACTGTTTGTGCATTTACAATATTCATTGATTTTTGCCATTGAAAAACGTCCAGAAATGTTTGAAGCTACTGACTGAATGAAAAGAGCTGGCATCTCACTCTCTTTGAATCTTCTTTGTCATGCTAGGATTAGCAGGAAAAAGCAAAAAATTTCAGAATTGCACCTTGCAATGCGGAGATATTACTGTTTGTGCATTTACAATATTCATTGATTTTTGCCATTGAAAAACATCATGTTATTCATATACCAGAAATGTTTGAAGCTACTGACTGAATGAAAAGAGCTGGCATCTCACTCTCTTTGAATCTTCTTTATCATGCTAGGATTAGCAGGAAAAAGCAAAAAATTTCAGAATTGCACCTTGCAATGCGGAGATATTACTGTTTGTGCATTTACAATATTCATTGATTTTTGCCATTGAAAAACGTCCAGAAATGTTTGCAGCTACTGACTGAATGAAAAGAGCTGGCATCTCACTCTCTTTGAATCTTCTTTATCATGCTAGGATTAGCAGGAAAAAGCAAAAAATTTCAGAATTGCACCTTGCAATGCGGAGATATTACTGTTTGTGCATTTACAATATTCATTGATTTTTGCCATTGAAAAACGTCCAGAAATGTTTGAAGCTACTTACTGAATGAAAGGAGCTGGCATCTCACTCTCTTTGAATCTTCTTTATCATGCTAGGAATAGCAGGAAAAAGCAAAAAATTTCAGAATTGCACCTTGCAATGTGGAGATATTACTGTTTGTGCATTTACAATATTCATTGATTTTTGCCATTGAAAAACATCATGTTATTCATATACCAGAAATGTTTGAAGCTACTGAGTGAATGAAAGGAGCTGGCATCTCACTCTCTTTGAATCTTCTTTATCATGCTAGGATTAGCAGGAAAAAGCAAAAAATTTCAGAATTGCACCTTGCAATGTGGAGATATTACTGTTTGTGCATTTACAATATTCATTGATTTTTGCCATTGAAAAACGTCCAGAAATGTTTGAAGCTACTGACTGAATGAAAAGAGCTGGCATCTCACTCTCTTTGAATCTTCTTTATCATGCTAGGATTAGCAGGAAAAAGCAAAAATTTTCAGAATTGCACCTTGCAATGCGGAGATATTACTGTTTGTGCATTTACAATATTCATTGATTTTTGCCATTGAAAAACGTCCAGAAATGTTTGAAGCTACTGACTGAATGAAAAGAGCTGGCATCTCACTCTCTTTGAATCTTCTTTATCATGCTAGGATTAGCAGGAAAAAGCAAAAAATTTCAGAATTGCACCTTGCAATGCGGAGATATTACTGTTTGTGCATTTACAATATTCATTGATTTTTGCCATTGAAAAACATCATGTTATTCATATACCAGAAATGTTTGAAGCTACTGACTGAATGAAAAGAGCTGGCATCTCACTCTCTTTGAATTTTCTTTATCATGCTAGGATTAGCAGGAAAAAGCAAAAAATTTCAGAATTGCACCTTGCAATGCGGAGATATTACTGTTTGTGCATTTACAATATTCATTGATTTTTGCCATTGAAAAACAGCATGTTATTCATATACCAGAAATGTTTGAAGCTACTGACTGAATGAAAAGAGCTGGCATCTCACTCTCTTTGAATCTTCTTTATCATGCTAAGAGGAGCAGGAAAAAGCAAAAAATTTCAGAATTGCACCTTGCAATGCGGAGAAATTACTCTTTGTGCATTTACAATATTCATTGATTTTTGCCATTGAAAAACGTCCAGAAATGTTTGAAGCTACTGACTGAATGAAAGGAGCTGGCATCTCACTCTCTTTGAATCTTCTTTATCATGCTAGGATTAGCAGGAAAAAGCAAAAAATTTCAGAATTGCACCTTGCAATGCGGAGAAATTACTGTTTGTGCATTTACAATATTCATTGATTTTTGCCATTGAAAAACGTCCAGAAATGTTTGAAGCTACTGACTGAATGAAAGGAGCTGGCATCTCACTCTCTTTGATTCTTCTTTATCATGCTAGGATTAGCAGGAAAAAGCAAAAAATTTCAGAATTGCACCTTGCAATGTGGAGATATTACTGTTTGTGCATTTACAATATTCATTGATTTTTGCCATTGAAAAACGTCCAGAAATGTTTGAAGCTACTGACTGAATGAAAGGAGCTGGCATCTCACTCTCTTTGAATCTTCTTTATCATGCTAGGATTAGCAGGAAAAAGCAAAAAATTTCAGAATTGCACCTTGCAATGCGGAGATATTACTGTTTGTGCATTTACAATATTCATTGATTTTTGCCATTGAAAAACATCATGTTATTCATATACCAGAAATGTTTGAAGCTACTGACTGAATGAAAAGAGCTGGCATCTCACTCTCTTTGAATCTTCTTTATCATGCTAGCATTAGCAGGAAAAAGCAAAAAATTTCAGAATTGCACCTTGCAATGTGGAGATATTACTGTTTGTGCATTTACAATATTCATTGATTTTTGCCATTGAAAAACGTCCAGAAATGTTTGAAGCTACTGACTGAATGAAAGGAGCTGGCATCTCACTCTCTTTGAATCTTCTTTATCATGCTAGGATTAGCAGGAAAAAGCAAAAAATTTCAGAATTGCACCTTGCAATGTGGAGATATTACTGTTTGTGCATTTACAATATTCATTGATTTTTGCCATTGAAAAACATCATGTTATTCATATACCAGAAATGTTTGAAGCTACTGACTGAATGAAAGGAGCTGGCATCTCACTCTCTTTGAATCTTCTTTATCATGCTAGGATTAACAGGAAAAAGCAAAAAATTTCAGAATTGCACCTTGCAATGCGGAGATATTACTGTTTGTGCATTTACAATATTCATTGATTTTTGCCATTGAAAAACGTCCAGAAATGTTTGAAGCTACTGGCTGAATGAAAGGAGCTGGCAACTCACTCTCTTTGAATCTTCTTTATCATGCTAGGATTAGCAGGAAAAAGCAAAAAATTTCAGAATTGCACCTTGCAATGCGGAGATATTACTGTTTGTGCATTTACAATATTCATTGATTTTTGCCATTGAAAAACGTCCAGAAATGTTTGAAGCTACTGACTGAATGAAAAGAGCTGGCATCTCACTCTCTTTGAATCTTCTTTATCATGCTAGGATTAGCAGGAAAAAGCAAAAAATTTCAGAATTGCACCTTGCAATGTGGAGATATTACTGTTTGTGCATTTACAATATTCATTGATTTTTGCCATTGAAAAACGTCCAGAAATGTTTGAAGCTACTGACTGAATGAAAAGAGCTGGCATCTCACTCTCTTTGAATCTTCTTTATCATGCTAGGATTAGCAGGAAAAAGCAAAAAATTTCAGAATTGCACCTTGCAATGCGGAGATATTACTGTTTGTGCATTTACAATATTCATTGATTTTTGCCATTGAAAAACGTCCAGAAATGTTTGAAGCTACTGACTGAATGAAAGGAGCTGGCATCTCACTCTCTTTGAATCTTCTTTATCATGCTAGGATTAGCAGGAAAAAGCAAAAAATTTCAGAATTGCACCTTGCAATGTGGAGATATTACTGTTTGTGCATTTACAATATTCATTGATTTTTGCCATTGAAAAACATCATGTTATTCATATACCAGAAATGTTTGAAGCTACTGACTGAATGAAAAGAGCTGCCATCTCACTCTCTTTGAATCTTCTTTATCATGCTAGGATTAGCAGGAAAAAGCAAAAAATTTCAGAATTGCACCTTGCAATGCGGAGATATTACTGTTTGTGCATTTACAATATTCATTGATTTTTGCCATTGAAAAACGTCCAGAAATGTTTGAAGCTACTGACTGAATGAAAAGAGCTGGCATCTCACTCTCTTTGAATCTTCTTTATCATGCTAGGATTAGCAGGAAAAAGCAAAAAATTTCAGAATTGCACCTTGCAATGCGGAGATATTACTGTTTGTGCATTTACAATATTCATTGATTTTTGCCATTGAAAAACGTCCAGAAATGTTTGAAGCTACTGACTGAATGAAAAGAGCTGGCATCTCACTCTCTTTGAATCTTCTTTATCATGCTAGGATTAGCAGGAAAAAGCAAAAAATTTCAGAATTGCACCTTGCAATGCGGAGATATTACTGATTGTGCATTTACAATATTCATTGATTTTTGCCATTGAAAAACATCATGTTATTCATATACCAGAAATGTTTGAAGCTACTGACTGAATGAAAAGAGCTGGCATCTCACTCTCTTTGAATCTTTTTTATCATGCTAGGATTAGCAGGAAAAAGCAAAAAATTTCAGAATTGCACCTTGCAATGCGGAGATATTACTGTTTGTGCATTTACAATATTCATTGATTTTTGCCATTGAAAAACGTCCAGAAATGTTTGAAGCTACTGACTGAATGAAAAGAGCTGGCATCTCACTCTCTTTGAATCTTCTTTATCATGCTAGGATTAGCAGGAAAAAGCAAAAAATTTCAGAATTGCACCTTGCAATGCGGAGATATTACTGTTTGTGCATTTACAATATTCATTGATTTTTGCCATTGAAAAACATCATGTTATTCATATACCAGAAATGTTTGAAGCTACTGACTGAATGAAAAGAGCTGGCATCTCACTCTCTTTGAATCTTCTTTATCATGCTAGGATTAGCAGGAAAAAGCAAAAAATTTCAGAATTGCACCTTGCAATGCGGAGATATTACTGTTTGTGCATTTACAATATTCATTGATTTTTGCCATTGAAAAACATCATGTTATTCATATACCAGAAATGTTTGAAGCTACTGACTGAGTGAAAAGAGCTGGCATCTCACTCTCTTTGAATCTTCTTTATCATGCTAAGAGGAGCAGGAAAAAGCAAAAAATTTCAGAATTGCACCTTGCAATGCGGAGATATTACTGTTTGTGCATTTACAATATTCATTGATTTTTGCCATTGAAAAACGTCCAGAAATGTTTGAAGCTACTGACTGAATGAAAGGAGCTGGCATCTCACTCTCTTTGAATCTTCTTTATCATGCTAGGATTAGCAGGAAAAAGCAAAAAATTTCAGAATTGCACCTTGCAATGTGGAGATATTACTGTTTGTGCATTTACAATATTCATTGATTTTTGCCATTGAAAAACATCATGTTATTCATATACCAGAAATGTTTGAAGCTACTGACTGAATGAAAAGAGCTGGCATCTCACTCTCTTTGAATCTTCTTTATCATGCTAGGATTAGCAGGAAAAAGCAAAAAATTTCAGAATTGCACCTTGCAATGTGGAGATATTACTGTTTGTGCATTTACAATATTCATTGATTTTTGCCATTGAAAAACATCATGTTATTCATATACCAGAAATGTTTGAAGCTACTGACTGAATGAAAAGAGCTGGCATCTCACTCTCTTTGAATCTTCTTTATCATGCTAGGATTAGCAGGAAAAAGCAAAAAATTTCAGAATTGCACCTTGCAATGCGGAGATATTACTGTTTGTGCATTTACAATATTCATTGATTTTTGCCATTGAAAAACGTCCAGAAATGTTTGAAGCTACTGACTGAATGAAAGGAGCTGGCATCTCACTCTCTTTGAATCTTCTTTATCATGCTAGGATTAGCAGGAAAAAGCAAAAAATTTCAGAATTGCACCTTGCAATGCGGAGATATTACTGTTTGTGCATTTACAATATTCATTGATTTTTGCCATTGAAAAACGTCCAGAAATGTTTGAAGCTACTGACTGAATGAAAAGAGCTGGCATCTCACTCTCTTTGAATCTTCTTTATCATGCTAGGATTAGCAGGAAAAAGCAAAAAATTTCAGAATTGCACCTTGCAATGTGGAGATATTACTGTTTGTGCATTTACAATATTCATTGATTTTTGCCATTGAAAAACGTCCAGAAATGTTTGAAGCTACTGACTGAATGAAAAGAGCTGGCATCTCACTCTCTTTGAATCTTCTTTATCATGCTAGGATTAGCAGGAAAAAGCAAAAAATTTCAGAATTGCACCTTGCAAAGTGGAGATATTACTGTTTGTGCATTTACAATATTCATTGATTTTTGCCATTGAAAAACATCATGTTATTCATATACCAGAAATGTTTGAAGCTACTGACTGAATGAAAAGAGCTGGCATCTCACTCTCTTTGAATCTTCTTTATCATGCTAGGATTAGCAGGAAAAAGCAAAAAATTTCAGAATTGCACCTTGCAATGCGGAGATATTACTGTTTGTGCATTTACAATATTCATTGATTTTTGCCATTGAAAAACGTCCAGAAATGTTTGAAGCTACTGACTGAATGAAAAGAGCTGGCATCTCACTCTCTTTGAATCTTCTTTATCATGCTAGGATTAGCAGGAAAAAGCAAAAAATTTCAGAATTGCACCTTGCAATGCGGAGATATTACTGTTTGTGCATTTACAATATTCATTGATTTTTGCCATTGAAAAACGTCCAGAAATGTTTGAAGCTACTGACTGAATGAAAAGAGCTGGCATCTCACTCTCTTTGAATCTTCTTTATCATGCTAGGATTAGCAGGAAAAAGCAAAAATTTTCAGAATTGCACCTTGCAATGCGGAGATATTACTGTTTGTGCATTTACAATATTCATTGATTTTTGCCATTGAAAAACGTCCAGAAATGTTTGAAGCTACTGACTGAATGAAAAGAGCTGGCATCTCACTCTCTTTGAATCTTCTTTATCATGCTAGGATTAGCAGGAAAAAGCAAAAAATTTCAGAATTGCACCTTGCAATGTGGAGATATTACTGTTTGTGCATTTACAATATTCATTGATTTTTGCCATTGAAAAACGTCCAGAAATGTTTGCAGCTACTGACTGAATGAAAAGAGCTGGCATCTCACTCTCTTTGAATCTTCTTTATCATGCTAGGATTAGCAGGAAAAAGCAAAAAATTTCAGAATTGCACCTTGCAATGCGGAGATATTACTGTATGTGCATTTACAATATTCATTGACTTTTGCCATTGAAAAACGTCCAGAAATGTTTGAAGCTACTGACTGAATGAAAGGAGCTGGCATCTCACTCTCTTTGAATCTTCTTTATCATGCTAGGATTAGCAGGAAAAAGCAAAAAATTTCAGAATTGCACCTTGCAATGCGGAGATATTACTGTTTGTGCATTTACAATATTCATTGATTTTTGCCATTGAAAAACATCATGTTATTCATATACCAGAAATGTTTGAAGCTACTGACTGAATGAAAAGAGCTGGCATCTCACTCTCTTTGAATCTTCTTTATCATGCTAGGATTAGCAGGAAAAAGCAAAAATTTTCAGAATTGCACCTTGCAATGCGGAGATATTACTGTTTGTGCATTTACAATATTCATTGATTTTTGCCATTGAAAAACGTCCAGAAATGTTTGAAGCTACTGACTGAATGAAAAGAGCTGGCATCTCACTCTCTTTGAATCTTCTTTGTCATGCTAGGATTAGCAGGAAAAAGCAAAAAATTTCAGAATTGCACCTTGCAATGCGGAGATATTACTGTTTGTGCATTTACAATATTCATTGATTTTTGCCATTGAAAAACATCATGTTATTCATATACCAGAAATGTTTGAAGCTACTGACTGAATGAAAAGAGCTGGCATCTCACTCTCTTTGAATCTTCTTTATCATGCTAGGATTAGCAGGAAAAAGCAAAAAATTTCAGAATTGCACCTTGCAATGCGGAGATATTACTGTTTGTGCATTTACAATATTCATTGATTTTTGCCATTGAAAAACGTCCAGAAATGTTTGCAGCTACTGACTGAATGAAAAGAGCTGGCATCTCACTCTCTTTGAATCTTCTTTATCATGCTAGGATTAGCAGGAAAAAGCAAAAAATTTCAGAATTGCACCTTGCAATGCGGAGATATTACTGTTTGTGCATTTACAATATTCATTGATTTTTGCCATTGAAAAACGTCCAGAAATGTTTGAAGCTACTTACTGAATGAAAGGAGCTGGCATCTCACTCTCTTTGAATCTTCTTTATCATGCTAGGAATAGCAGGAAAAAGCAAAAAATTTCAGAATTGCACCTTGCAATGTGGAGATATTACTGTTTGTGCATTTACAATATTCATTGATTTTTGCCATTGAAAAACATCATGTTATTCATATACCAGAAATGTTTGAAGCTACTGAGTGAATGAAAGGAGCTGGCATCTCACTCTCTTTGAATCTTCTTTATCATGCTAGGATTAGCAGGAAAAAGCAAAAAATTTCAGAATTGCACCTTGCAATGTGGAGATATTACTGTTTGTGCATTTACAATATTCATTGATTTTTGCCATTGAAAAACGTCCAGAAATGTTTGAAGCTACTGACTGAATGAAAAGAGCTGGCATCTCACTCTCTTTGAATCTTCTTTATCATGCTAGGATTAGCAGGAAAAAGCAAAAATTTTCAGAATTGCACCTTGCAATGCGGAGATATTACTGTTTGTGCATTTACAATATTCATTGATTTTTGCCATTGAAAAACGTCCAGAAATGTTTGAAGCTACTGACTGAATGAAAAGAGCTGGCATCTCACTCTCTTTGAATCTTCTTTATCATGCTAGGATTAGCAGGAAAAAGCAAAAAATTTCAGAATTGCACCTTGCAATGCGGAGATATTACTGTTTGTGCATTTACAATATTCATTGATTTTTGCCATTGAAAAACATCATGTTATTCATATACCAGAAATGTTTGAAGCTACTGACTGAATGAAAAGAGCTGGCATCTCACTCTCTTTGAATTTTCTTTATCATGCTAGGATTAGCAGGAAAAAGCAAAAAATTTCAGAATTGCACCTTGCAATGCGGAGATATTACTGTTTGTGCATTTACAATATTCATTGATTTTTGCCATTGAAAAACGTCCAGAAATGTTTGAAGCTACTGACTGAATGAAAAGAGCTGGCATCTCACTCTCTTTGAATCTTCTTTATCATGCTAGGATTAGCAGGAAAAAGCAAAAAATTTCAGAATTGCACCTTGCAATGTGGAGATATTACTGTTTGTGCATTTACAATATTCATTGATTTTTGCCATTGAAAAACGTCCAGAAATGTTTGCAGCTACTGACTGAATGAAAAGAGCTGGCATCTCA
The DNA here is from genome assembly GCF_046119375.1 of Phyllobates terribilis. Taxonomy (NCBI): domain Eukaryota; kingdom Metazoa; phylum Chordata; class Amphibia; order Anura; family Dendrobatidae; genus Phyllobates; species Phyllobates terribilis. Next base: position 1,532,503 of record NW_027362856.1, read on the forward strand.
CTCTCTTTGAATCTTCTTTATCATGCTAGGATTAGCAGGAAAAAGCAAAAAATTTCAGAATTGCACCTTGCAATGCGGAGATATTACTGTTTGTGCATTTACAATATTCATTGATTTTTGCCATTGAAAAACGTCCAGAAATGTTTGAAGCTACTTACTGAATGAAAGGAGCTGGCATCTCACTCTCTTTGAATCTTCTTTATCATGCTAGGAATAGCAGGAAAAAGCAAAAAATTTCAGAATTGCACCTTGCAATGTGGAGATATTACTGTTTGTGCATTTACAATATTCATTGATTTTTGCCATTGAAAAACATCATGTTATTCATATACCAGAAATGTTTGAAGCTACTGACTGAATGAAAGGAGCTGGCATCTCACTCTCTTTGAATCTTCTTTATCATGCTAGGATTAGCAGGAAAAAGCAAAAAATTTCAGAATTGCACCTTGCAATGTGGAGATATTACTGTTTGTGCATTTACAATATTCATTGATTTTTGCCATTGAAAAACGTCCAGAAATGTTTGAAGCTACTGACTGAATGAAAAGAGCTGGCATCTCACTCTCTTTGAATCTTCTTTATCATGCTAGGATTAGCAGGAAAAAGCAAAAAATTTCAGAATTGCACCTTGCAATGTGGAGATATTACTGTTTGTGCATTTACAATATTCATTGATTTTTGCCATTGAAAAACGTCCAGAAATGTTTGAAGCTACTGACTGAATGAAAAGAGCTGGCATCTCACTCTCTTTCAATCTTCTTTATCATGCTAGGATTAGCAGGAAAAAGCAAAAAATTTCAGAATTGCACCTTGCAATGCGGAGATATTACTGTTTGTGCATTTACAATATTCATTGATTTTTGCCATTGAAAAACGTCCAGAAATGTTTGAAGCTACTGACTGAATGAAAAGAGCTGGCATCTCACTCTCTTTGAATCTTCTTTATCATGCTAGGATTAGCAGGAAAAAGCAAAAAATTTCAGAATTGCACCTTGCAATGTGGAGATATTACTGTTTGTGCATTTACAATATTCATTGATTTTTGCCATTGAAAAACGTCCAGAAATGTTTGAAGCTACTGACTGAATGAAAAGAGCTGGCATCTCACTCTCTTTGAATCTTCTTTATCATGCTAGGATTAGCAGGAAAAAGCAAAAAATTTCAGAATTGCACCTTGCAATGTGGAGATATTACTGTTTGTGCATTTACAATATTCATTGATTTTTGCCATTGAAAAACATCATGTTATTCATATACCAGAAATGTTTGAAGCTACTGACTGAATGAAAAGAGCTGGCATCTCACTCTCTTTGAATCTTATTTATCATGCTAGGATTAGCAGGAAAAAGCAAAAAATTTCAGAATTGCACCTTGCAATGCGGAGATATTACTGTTTGTGCATTTACAATATTCATTGATTTTTGCCATTGAAAAACGTCCAGAAATGTTTGAAGCTACTGACTGAATGAAAAGAGCTGGCATCTCACTCTCTTTGAATCTTCTTTATCATGCTAGGATTAGCAGGAAAAAGCAAAAAATTTCAGAATTGCACCTTGCAATGCGGAGATATTACTGTTTGTGCATTTACAATATTCATTGATTTTTGCCATTGAAAAACGTCCAGAAATGTTTGAAGCTACTGACTGAATGAAAAGAGCTGGCATCTCACTCTCTTTGAATCTTCTTTATCATGCTAGGATTAGCAGGAAAAAGCAAAAAATTTCAGAATTGCACCTTGCAATGCGGAGAAATTACTGTTTGTGCATTTACAATATTCATTGATTTTTGCCATTGAAAAACGTCCAGAAATGTTTGAAGCTACTGACTGAATGAAAAGAGCTGGCATCTCACTCTCTTTGAATCTTCTTTATCATGCTAGGATTAGCAGGAAAAAGCAAAAAATTTCAGAATTGCACCTTGCAATGTGGAGATATTACTGTTTGTGCATTTACAATATTCATTGATTTTGGCCATTGAAAAACATCATGTTATTCATATACCAGAAATGTTTGAAGCTACTGACTGAATGAAAAGAGCTGGCATCTCACTCTCTTTGAATCTTCTTTATCATGCTAGGATTAGCAGGAAAAAGCAAAAAATTTCAGAATTGCACCTTGCAATGCGGAGATATTACTGTTTGTGCATTTACAATATTCATTGATTTTTGCCATTGAAAAACGTCCAGAAATGTTTGAAGCTACTGACTGAATGAAAAGAGCTGGCATCTCACTCTCTTTGAATCTTCTTTATCATGCTAGGATTAGCAGGAAAAAGCAAAAAATTTCAGAATTGCACCTTGCAATGCGGAGATATTACTGTTTGTGCATTTACAATATTCATTGATTTTTGCCATTGAAAAACATCATGTTATTCATATACCAGAAATGTTTGAAGCTACTGACTGAATGAAAAGAGCTGGCATCTCACTCTCTTTGAATCTTCTTTATCATGCTAGGATTAGCAGGAAAAAGCAAAAAATTTCAGAATTGCACCTTGCAATGCGGAGATATTACTGTTTGTGCATTTACAATATTCATTGATTTTTGCCATTGAAAAACGTCCAGAAATGTTTGAAGCTAATGACTGAATGAAAAGAGCTGGCATCTCACTCTCTTTGAATTTTCTTTATCATGCTAGGATTAGCAGGAAAAAGCAAAAAATTTCAGAATTGCACCTTGCAATGCGGAGATATTACTGTTTGTGCATTTACAATATTCATTGATTTTTGCCATTGAAAAACATCATGTTATTCATATACCAGAAATGTTTGAAGCTACTGACTGAATGAAAAGAGCTGGCATCTCACTCTCTTTGAATCTTCTTTATCATGCTAGGATTAGCAGGAAAAAGCAAAAAATTTCAGAATTGCACCTTGCAATGCGGAGATATTACTGTTTGTGCATTTACAATATTCATTGATTTTTGCCATTGAAAAACGTCCAGAAATGTTTGAAGCTACCTACTGAATGAAAGGAGCTGGCATCTCACTCTCTTTGAATCTTCTTTATCATGCTAGGATTAGCAGGAAAAAGCAAAAAATTTCAGAATTGCACCTTGCAATGCGGAGATATTACTGTTTGTACATTTACAATATTCATTGATTTTTGCCATTGAAAAACATCATGTTATTCATATACCAGAAATGTTTGAAGCTACTGACTGAATGAAAAGAGCTGGCATCTCACTCTCTTTGAATCTTCTTTATCATGCTAGGATTAGCAGGAAGAAGCAAAAAATTTCAGAATTGCACCTTGCAATGCGGAGATATTACTGTTTGTGCATTTACAATATTCATTGATTTTTGCCATTGAAAAACATCATGGTATTCATATACCAGAAATGTTTGAAGCTACTGACTGAATGAAAAGAGCTGGCATCTCACTCTCTTTGAATCTTCTTTATCATGCTAGGATTAGCAGGAAAAAGCAAAAAATTTCAGAATTGCACCTTGCAATGCGGAGATATTACTGTTTGTGCATTTACAATATTCATTGATTTTTGCCATTGAAAAACATCATGTTATTCATATACCAGAAATGTTTGAAGCTACTGAATGAATGAAAAGAGCTGGCATCTCACTCTCTTTGAATCTTATTTATCATGCTAGGATTAGCAGGAAAAAGCAAAAAATTTCAGAATTGCACCTTGCAATGCGGAGATATTACTGTTTGTGCATTTACAATATTCATTGATTTTTGCCATTGAAAAACGTCCAGAAATGTTTGAAGCTACTGACTGAATGAAAAGAGCTGGCATCTCACTCTCTTTGAATCTTCTTTATCATGCTAGGATTAGCAGGAAAAAGCAAAAAATTTCAGAATTGCACCTTGCAATGCGGAGATATTACTATTTGTGCATTTACAATATTCATTGATTTTTGCCATTGAAAAACATCATGTTATTCATATACCAGAAATGTTTGAAGCTACTGACTGAATGAAAAGAGCTGGCATCTCACTCTCTTTGAATCTTCTTTATCATGCTAGGATTAGCAGGAAAAAGCAAAAAATTTCAGAATTGCACCTTGCAATGCGGAGATATTACTGTTTGTGCATTTACAATATTCATTGATTTTTGCCATTGAAAAACGTCCAGAAATGTTTGAAGCTACTGACTGAATGAAAAGAGCTGGCATCTCACTCTCTTTGAATCTTCTTTATCATGCTAGGATTAGCAGGAAAAAGCAAAAAAATTCAGAATTGCACCTTGCAATGCGGAGATATTACTGTTTGTGCATTTACAATATTCATTGATTTTTGCCATTGAAAAACATCATGTTATTCATATACCAGAAATGTTTGAAGCTACTGACTGAATGAAAAGAGCTGGCATCTCACTCTCTTTGAATCTTCTTTATCATGCTAGGATTAGCAGGAAAAAGCAAAAAATTTCAGAATTGCACCTTGCAATGTGGAGATATTACTGTTTGTGCATTTACAATATTCATTGATTTTTGCCATTGAAAAACGTCCAGAAATGTTTGAAGCTACTGACTGAATGAAAAGAGCTGGCATCTCTCTCTCTTTGAATCTTCTTTATCATTCTAGGATTAGCAGGAAAAAGCAAAAAATTTCAGAATTGCACCTTGCAATGCGGAGATATTACTGTTTGTGCATTTACAATATTCATTGATTTTTGCCATTGAAAAACGTCCAGAAATGTTTGAAGCTACTGACTGAATGAAAAGAGCTGGCATCTCACTCTCTTTGAATCTTCTTTATCATGCTAGGATTAGCAGGAAAAAGCAAAAAATTTCAGAATTGCACTTTGCAATGCGGAGAAATTACTGTTTGTGCATTTACAATATTCATTGATTTTTGCCATTGAAAAACGTCCAGAAATGTTTGAAGCTACTGACTGAATGAAAAGAGCTGGCATCTCACTCTCTTTGAATCTTCTTTATCATGCTAGGATTAGCAGGAAAAAGCAAAAAATTTCAGAATTGCACCTTGCAATGTGGAGATATTACTGTTTGTGCATTTACAATATTCATTGATTTTGGCCATTGAAAAACATCATGTTATTCATATACCAGAAATGTTTGAAGCTACTGACTGAATGAAAAGAGCTGGCATCTCACTCTCTTTGAATCTTCTTTATCATGCTAGGATTAGCAGGAAAAAGCAAAAAATTTCAGAATTGCACCTTGCAATGCGGAGATATTACTGTTTGTGCATTTACAATATTCATTGATTTTTGCCATTGAAAAACGTCCAGAAATGTTTGAAGCTACTGACTGAATGAAAAGAGCTGGCATCTCACTCTCTTTGAATCTTCTTTATCATGCTAGGATTAGCAGGAAAAAGCAAAAAATTTCAGAATTGCACCTTGCAATGCGGAGATATTACTGTTTGTGCATTTACAATATTCATTGATTTTTGCCATTGAAAAACATCATGTTATTCATATACCAGAAATGTTTGAAGCTACTGACTGAATGAAAAGAGCTGGCATCTCACTCTCTTTGAATCTTCTTTATCATGCTAGGATTAGCAGGAAAAAGCAAAAAATTTCAGAATTGCACCTTGCAATGCGGAGATATTACTGTTTGTGCATTTACAATATTCATTGATTTTTGCCATTGAAAAACGTCCAGAAATGTTTGAAGCTAATGACTGAATGAAAAGAGCTGGCATCTCACTCTCTTTGAATTTTCTTTATCATGCTAGGATTAGCAGGAAAAAGCAAAAAATTTCAGAATTGCACCTTGCAATGCGGAGATATTACTGTTTGTGCATTTACAATATTCATTGATTTTTGCCATTGAAAAACATCATGTTATTCATATACCAGAAATGTTTGAAGCTACTGACTGAATGAAAAGAGCTGGCATCTCACTCTCTTTGAATCTTCTTTATCATGCTAGGATTAGCAGGAAAAAGCAAAAAATTTCAGAATTGCACCTTGCAATGAGGAGATATTACTGTTTGTGCATTTACAATATTCATTGATTTTTGCCATTGAAAAACGTCCAGAAATGTTTGAAGCTACCTACTGAATGAAAGGAGCTGGCATCTCACTCTCTTTGAATCTTCTTTATCATGCTAGGATTAGCAGGAAAAAGCAAAAAATTTCAGAATTGCACCTTGCAATGCGGAGATATTACTGTTTGTGCATTTACAATATTCATTGATTTTTGCCATTGAAAAACATCATGTTATTCATATACCAGAAATGTTTGAAGCTACTGACTGAATGAAAAGAGCTGGCATCTCACTCTCTTTGAATCTTCTTTATCATGCTAGGATTAGCAGGAAAAAGCAAAAAATTTCAGAATTGCACCTTGCAATGCGGAGATATTACTGTTTGTGCATTTACAATATTCATTGATTTTTGCCATTGAAAAACATCATGTTATTCATATACCAGAAATGTTTGAAGCTACTGACTGAATGAAAAGAGCTGGCATCTCAGTCTCTTTGAATCTTCTTTATCATGCTAGGATTAGCAGGAAAAAGCAAAAAATTTCAGAATTGCACCTTGCAATGCGGAGATATTACTGCTTGTGCATTTACAATATTCATTGATTTTTGCCATTGAAAAACGTCCAGAAATGTTTGAAGCTACCTACTGAATGAAAGGAGCTGGCATCTCACTCTCTTTGAATCTTCTTTATCATGCTAGGATTAGCAGGAAAAAGTAAAAAATTTCAGAATTGCACCTTGCAATGTGGAGATATTACTGTTTGTGCATTTACAATATTCATTGATTTTTGCCATTGAAAAACATCATGTTATTCATATACCAGAAATGTTTGAAGCTACTGACTGAATGAAAAGAGCTGGCATCTCACTCTCTTTGAATCTTCTTTATCATGCTAGGATTAGCAGGAAAAAGCAAAAAATTTCAGAATTGCACCTTGCAATGCGGAGAAATTACTGTTTGTGCATTTACAATATTCATTGATTTTTGCCATTGAAAAACGTCCAGAAATGTTTGAAGCTACTGACTGATTGAAAAGAGCTGGCATCTCACTCTCTTTGAATCTTCTTTATCATGCTAGGATTAGCAGGAAAAAGCAAAAAATTTCAGAATTGCACCTTGCAATGCGGAGATATCACTGTTTGTGCATTTACAATATTCATTGATTTTTGCCATTGAAAAACATCCAGAAATGTTTGAAGCTACTGACTGAATGAAAAGAGCTGGCATCTCACTCTCTTTGAATCTTCTTTATCATGCTAGGATTAGCAGGAAAAAGCAAAAAATTTCAGAATTGCACCTTGCAATGCGGAGATATTACTGTTTGTGCATTTACAATATTCATTGATTTTTGCCATTGAAAAACGTCCAGAAATGTTTGAAGCTACTGACTGAATGAAAAGAGCTGGCATCTCACTCTCTTTGAATCTTCTTTATCATGCTAGGATTAGCAGGAAAAAGCAAAAAATTTCAGAATTGCACCTTGCAATGCGGAGATATTACTGTTTGTGCATTTACAATATTCATTGATTTTTGCCATTGAAAAACATCATGTTATTCATATACCAGAAATGTTTGAAGCTACTGACTGAATGAAAAGAGCTGGCATCTCACTCTCTTTGAATCTTCTTTATCATGCTAGGAATAGCAGGAAAAAGCAAAAAATTTCAGAATTGCACCTTGCAATGCGGAGATATTACTGTTTGTGCATTTACAATATTCATTGATTTTTGCCATTGAAAAACGTCCAGAAATGTTTGAAGCTACCTACTGAATGAAAGGAGCTGGCATCTCACTCTCTTTGAATCTTCTTTATCATGCTAGGATTAGCAGGAAAAAGCAAAAAATTTCAGAATTGCACCTTGCAATGCGGAGATATTACTGTTTGTGCATTTACAATATTCATTGATTTTTGCCATTGAAAAACATCATGTTATTCATATACCAGAAATGTTTGAAGCTACTGACTGAATGAAAAGAGCTGGCATCTCACTCTCTTTGAATCTTCTTTATCATGCTAGGATTAGCAGGAAAAAGCAAAAAATTTCAGAATTGCACCTTGCAATGCGGAGATATTACTGTTTGTGCATTTACAATATTCATTGATTTTTGCCATTGAAAAACATCATGTTATTCATATACCAGAAATGTTTGAAGCTACTGACTGAATGAAAAGAGCTGGCATCTCAGTCTCTTTGAATCTTCTTTATCATGCTAGGATTAGCAGGAAAAAGCAAAAAATTTCAGAATTGCACCTTGCAATGCGGAGATATTACTGCTTGTGCATTTACAATATTCATTGATTTTTGCCATTGAAAAACGTCCAGAAATGTTTGAAGCTACCTACTGAATGAAAGGAGCTGGCATCTCACTCTCTTTGAATCTTCTTTATCATGCTAGGATTAGCAGGAAAAAGTAAAAAATTTCAGAATTGCACCTTGCAATGTGGAGATATTACTGTTTGTGCATTTACAATATTCATTGATTTTTGCCATTGAAAAACATCATGTTATTCATATACCAGAAATGTTTGAAGCTACTGACTGAATGAAAAGAGCTGGCATCTCACTCTCTTTGAATCTTCTTTATCATGCTAGGATTAGCAGGAAGAAGCAAAAAATTTCAGAATTGCACCTTGCAATGCGGAGATATTACTGTTTGTGCATTTACAATATTCATTGATTTTTGCCATTGAAAAACATCATGTTATTCATATACCAGAAATGTTTGAAGCTACTGACTGAATGAAAAGAGCTGGCATCTCACTCTCTTTGAATCTTCTTTATCATGCTAGGATTAGCAGGAAAAAGCAAAAAATTTCAGAATTGCACCTTGCAATGCGGAGATATTACTGTTTGTGCATTTACAATATTCATTGATTTTTGCCATTGAAAAACATCATGTTATTCATATACCAGAAATGTTTGAAGCTACTGAATGAATGAAAAGAGCTGGCATCTCACTCTCTTTGAATCTTATTTATCATGCTAGGATTAGCAGGAAAAAGCAAAAAATTTCAGAATTGCACCTTGCAATGCGGAGATATTACTGTTTGTGCATTTACAATATTCATTGATTTTTGCCATTGAAAAACGTCCAGAAATGTTTGAAGCTACTGACTGAATGAAAAGAGCTGGCATCTCACTCTCTTTGAATCTTCTTTATCATGCTAGGATTAGCAGGAAAAAGCAAAAAATTTCAGAATTGCACCTTGCAATGCGGAGATATTACTGTTTGTGCATTTACAATATTCATTGATTTTTGCCATTGAAAAACATCATGTTATTCATATACCAGAAATGTTTGAAGCTACTGACTGAATGAAAAGAGCTGGCATCTCACTCTCTTTGAATCTTCTTTATCATGCTAGGATTAGCAGGAAAAAGCAAAAAATTTCAGAATTGCACCTTGCAATGCGGAGATATTACTGTTTGTGCATTTACAATATTCATTGATTTTTGCCATTGAAAAACGTCCAGAAATGTTTGAAGCTACTGACTGAATGAAAAGAGCTGGCATCTCACTCTCTTTGAATCTTCTTTATCATGCTAGGATTAGCAGGAAAAAGCAAAAAAATTCAGAATTGCACCTTGCAATGCGGAGATATTACTGTTTGTGCATTTACAATATTCATTGATTTTTGCCATTGAAAAACATCATGTTATTCATATACCAGAAATGTTTGAATCTACTGACTGAATGAAAAGAGCTGGCATCTCACTCTCTTTGAATCTTCTTTATCATGCTAGGATTAGCAGGAAAAAGCAAAAAATTTCAGAATTGCACCTTGCAATGTGGAGATATTACTGTTTGTGCATTTACAATATTCATTGATTTTTGCCATTGAAAAACGTCCAGAAATGTTTGAAGCTACTGACTGAATGAAAAGAGCTGGCATCTCACTCTCTTTGAATCTTCTTTATCATTCTAGGATTAGCAGGAAAAAGCAAAAAATTTCAGAATTGCACCTTGCAATGCGGAGATATTACTGTTTGTGCATTTACAATATTCATTGATTTTTGCCATTGAAAAACGTCCAGAAATGTTTGAAGCTACTGACTGAATGAAAAGAGCTGGCATCTCACTCTCTTTGAATCTTCTTTATCATGCTAGGATTAGCAGGAAAAAGCAAAAAATTTCAGAATTGCACTTTGCAATGCGGAGAAATTACTGTTTGTGCATTTACAATATTCATTGATTTTTGCCATTGAAAAACGTCCAGAAATGTTTGAAGCTACTGACTGAATGAAAAGAGCTGGCATCTCACTCTCTTTGAATCTTCTTTATCATGCTAGGATTAGCAGGAAAAAGCAAAAAATTTCAGAATTGCACCTTGCAATGTGGAGATATTACTGTTTGTGCATTTACAATATTCATTGATTTTGGCCATTGAAAAACATCATGTTATTCATATACCAGAAATGTTTGAAGCTACTGACTGAATGAAAAGAGCTGGCATCTCACTCTCTTTGAATCTTCTTTATCATGCTAGGATTAGCAGGAAAAAGCAAAAAATTTCAGAATTGCACCTTGCAATGCGGAGATATTACTGTTTGTGCATTTACAATATTCATTGATTTTTGCCATTGAAAAACGTCCAGAAATGTTTGAAGCTACTGACTGAATGAAAAGAGCTGGCATCTCACTCTCTTTGAATCTTCTTTATCATGCTAGGATTAGCAGGAAAAAGCAAAAAATTTCAGAATTGCACCTTGCAATGCGGAGATATTACTGTTTGTGCATTTACAATATTCATTGATTTTTGCCATTGAAAAACATCATGTTATTCATATACCAGAAATGTTTGAAGCTACTGACTGAATGAAAAGAGCTGGCATCTCACTCTCTTTGAATCTTCTTTATCATGCTAGGATTAGCAGGAAAAAGCAAAAAATTTCAGAATTGCACCTTGCAATGCGGAGATATTACTGTTTGTGCATTTACAATATTCATTGATTTTTGCCATTGAAAAACGTCCAGAAATGTTTGAAGCTAATGACTGAATGAAAAGAGCTGGCATCTCACTCTCTTTGAATTTTCTTTATCATGCTAGGATTAGCAGGAAAAAGCAAAAAATTTCAGAATTGCACCTTGCAATGCGGAGATATTACTGTTTGTGCATTTACAATATTCATTGATTTTTGCCATTGAAAAACATCATGTTATTCATATACCAGAAATGTTTGAAGCTACTGACTGAATGAAAAGAGCTGGCATCTCACTCTCTTTGAATCTTCTTTATCATGCTAGGATTAGCAGGAAAAAGCAAAAAATTTCAGAATTGCACCTTGCAATGAGGAGATATTACTGTTTGTGCATTTACAATATTCATTGATTTTTGCCATTGAAAAACGTCCAGAAATGTTTGAAGCTACCTACTGAATGAAAGGAGCTGGCATCTCACTCTCTTTGAATCTTCTTTATCATGCTAGGATTAGCAGGAAAAAGCAAAAAATTTCAGAATTGCACCTTGCAATGCGGAGATATTACTGTTTGTGCATTTACAATATTCATTGATTTTTGCCATTGAAAAACATCATGTTATTCATATACCAGAAATGTTTGAAGCTACTGACTGAATGAAAAGAGCTGGCATCTCACTCTCTTTGAATCTTCTTTATCATGCTAGGATTAGCAGGAAAAAGCAAAAAATTTCAGAATTGCACCTTGCAATGCGGAGATATTACTGTTTGTGCATTTACAATATTCATTGATTTTTGCCATTGAAAAACATCATGTTATTCATATACCAGAAATGTTTGAAGCTACTGACTGAATGAAAAGAGCTGGCATCTCAGTCTCTTTGAATCTTCTTTATCATGCTAGGATTAGCAGGAAAAAGCAAAAAATTTCAGAATTGCACCTTGCAATGCGGAGATATTACTGCTTGTGCATTTACAATATTCATTGATTTTTGCCATTGAAAAACGTCCAGAAATGTTTGAAGCTACCTACTGAATGAAAGGAGCTGGCATCTCACTCTCTTTGAATCTTCTTTATCATGTTAGGATTAGCAGGAAAAAGTAAAAAATTTCAGAATTGCACCTTGCAATGTGGAGATATTACTGTTTGTGCATTTACAATATTCATTGATTTTTGCCATTGAAAAACATCATGTTATTCATATACCAGAAATGTTTGAAGCTACTGACTGAATGAAAAGAGCTGGCATCTCACTCTCTTTGAATCTTCTTTATCATGCTAGGATTAGCAGGAAAAAGCAAAAAATTTCAGAATTGCACCTTGCAATGCGGAGAAATTACTGTTTGTGCATTTACAATATTCATTGATTTTTGCCATTGAAAAACGTCCAGAAATGTTTGAAGCTACTGACTGATTGAAAAGAGCTGGCATCTCACTCTCTTTGAATCTTCTTTATCATGCTAGGATTAGCAGGAAAAAGCAAAAAATTTCAGAATTGCACCTTGCAATGCGGAGATATCACTGTTTGTGCATTTACAATATTCATTGATTTTTGCCATTGAAAAACATCCAGAAATGTTTGAAGCTACTGACTGAATGAAAAGAGCTGGCATCTCACTCTCTTTGAATCTTCTTTATCATGCTAGGATTAGCAGGAAAAAGCAAAAAATTTCAGAATTGCACCTTGCAATGCGGAGATATTACTGTTTGTGCATTTACAATATTCATTGATTTTTGCCATTGAAAAACGTCCAGAAATGTTTGAAGCTACTGACTGAATGAAAAGAGCTGGCATCTCACTCTCTTTGAATCTTCTTTATCATGCTAGGATTAGCAGGAAAAAGCAAAAAATTTCAGAATTGCACCTTGCAATGCGGAGATATTACTGTTTGTGCATTTACAATATTCATTGATTTTTGCCATTGAAAAACATCATGTTATTCATATACCAGAAATGTTTGAAGCTACTGACTGAATGAAAAGAGCTGGCATCTCACTCTCTTTGAATCTTCTTTATCATGCTAGGATTAGCAGGAAAAAGCAAAAAATTTCAGAATTGCACCTTGCAATGCGGAGATATTACTGTTTGTGCATTTACAATATTCATTGATTTTTGCCATTGAAAAACGTCCAGAAATGTTTGAAGCTACCTACTGAATGAAAGGAGCTGGCATCTCACTCTCTTTGAATCTTCTTTATCATGCTAGGATTAGCAGGAAAAAGCAAAAAATTTCAGAATTGCACCTTGCAATGCGGAGATATTACTGTTTGTGCATTTACAATATTCATTGATTTTTGCCATTGAAAAACATCATGTTATTCATATACCAGAAATGTTTGAAGCTACTGACTGAATGAAAAGAGCTGGCATCTCACTCTCTTTGAATCTTCTTTATCATGCTAGGATTAGCAGGAAAAAGCAAAAAATTTCAGAATTGCACCTTGCAATGCGGAGATATTACTGTTTGTGCATTTACAATATTCATTGATTTTTGCCATTGAAAAACATCATGTTATTCATATACCAGAAATGTTTGAAGCTACTGACTGAATGAAAAGAGCTGGCATCTCAGTCTCTTTGAATCTTCTTTATCATGCTAGGATTAGCAGGAAAAAGCAAAAAATTTCAGAATTGCACCTTGCAATGCGGAGATATTACTGCTTGTGCATTTACAATATTCATTGATTTTTGCCATTGAAAAACGTCCAGAAATGTTTGAAGCTACCTACTGAATGAAAGGAGCTGGCATCTCACTCTCTTTGAATCTTCTTTATCATGCTAGGATTAGCAGGAAAAAGTAAAAAATTTCAGAATTGCACCTTGCAATGTGGAGATATTACTGTTTGTGCATTTACAATATTCATTGATTTTTGCCATTGAAAAACATCATGTTCTTCATATACCAGAAATGTTTGAAGCTACTGACTGAATGAAAAGAGCTGGCATCTCACTCTCTTTGAATCTTCTTTATCATGCTAGGATTAGCAGGAAAAAGCAAAAAATTTCAGAATTGCACCTTGCAATGCGGAGAAATTACTGTTTGTGCATTTACAATATTCATTGATTTTTGCCATTGAAAAACGTCCAGAAATGTTTGAAGCTACTGACTGATTGAAAAGAGCTGGCATCTCACTCTCTTTGAATCTTCTTTATCATGCTAGGATTAGCAGGAAAAAGCAAAAAATTTCAGAATTGCACCTTGCAATGCGGAGATATCACTGTTTGTGCATTTACAATATTCATTGATTTTTGCCATTGAAAAACATCCAGAAATGTTTGAAGCTACTGACTGAATGAAAAGAGCTGGCATCTCACTCTCTTTGAATCTTCTTTATCATGCTAGGATTAGCAGGAAAAAGCAAAAAATTTCAGAATTGCACCTTGCAATGCGGAGATATTACTGTTTGTGCATTTACAATATTCATTGATTTTTGCCATTGAAAAACGTCCAGAAATGTTTGAAGCTACTGACTGAATGAAAAGAGCTGGCATCTCACTCTCTTTGAATCTTCTTTATCATGCTAGGATTAGCAGGAAAAAGCAAAAAATTTCAGAATTGCACCTTGCAATGCGGAGATATTACTGTTTGTGCATTTACAATATTCATTGATTTTTGCCATTGAAAAACATCATGTTATTCATATACCAGAAATGTTTGAAGCTACTGACTGAATGAAAAGAGCTGGCATCTCACTCTCTTTGAATCTTCTTTATCATGCTAGGATTAGCAGGAAAAAGCAAAAAATTTCAGAATTGCACCTTACAATGCGGAGAAATTACTGTTTGTGCATTTACAATATTCATTGATTTTTGCCATTGAAAAACGTCCAGAAATGTTTGAAGCTACTGACTGAATGAAAAGAGCTGGCATCTCACTCTCTTTGAATCTTCTTTATCATGCTAGGATTAGCAGGAAAAAGCAAAAAATTTCAGAATTGCACCTTGCAATGTGGAGATATTACTGTTTGTGCAATTACAATATTCATTGATTTTTGCCATTGAAAAACATCATGTTATTCATATACCAGAAATGTTTGAAGCTACTGACTGAATGAAAAGAGCTGGCATCTCACTCTCTTTGAATCTTCTTTATCATGCTAGGATTAGCAGGAAAAAGCAAAAAATTTCAGAATTGCACCTTGCAATGCGGAGAAATTACTGTTTGTGCATTTACAATATTCATTGATTTTTGCCATTGAAAAACGTCCAGAAATGTTTGAAGCTACTGACTGAATGAAAAGAGCTGGCATCTCACTCTCTTTGAATCTTCTTTATCATGCTAGGATTAGCAGGAAAAAGCAAAAAATTTCAGAATTGCACCTTGCAATGCGGAGATATTACTGTTTGTGCATTTACAATATTCATTGATTTTTGCCATTGAAAAACGTCCAGAAATGTTTGAAGCTACTGACTGAATAAAAAGAGCTGGCATCTCACTCTCTTTGAGTCTTCTTTGTCATGCTAGGATTAGCAGGAAAAAGCAAACAATTTCAGAATTGCACCTTGCAATGCGGAGATATTACTGTTTGTGCATTTACAATATTCATTGATTTTTGCCATTGAAAAACGTCCAGAAATGTTTGAAGCTACTGACTGAATGAAAAGAGCAGGCATCTCACTCTCTTTGAATCTTCTTTATCATGCTAGGATTAGCAGGAAAAAGCAAAAAATTTCAGAATTGCACCTTGCAATGCGGAGATATTACTGTTTGTGCATTTACAATATTCATTGATTTTTGCCATTGAAAAACATCATGTTATTCATATACCAGAAATGTTTGAAGCTACTGACTGAATGAAAAGAGCTGGCATCTCACTCTCTTTGAATCTTCTTTATCATGCTAGGATTAGCAGGAAAAAGCAAAAAATTTCAGAATTGCACCTTGCAATGCGGAGATATTACTGTTTGTGCATTTACAATATTCATTGATTTTTGCCATTGAAAAACATCATGTTATTCATATACCAGAAATGTTTGAAGCTACTGACTGAATGAAAAGAGCTGGCATCTCAGTCTCTTTGAATCTTCTTTATCATGCTAGGATTAGCAGGAAAAAGCAAAAAATTTCAGAATTGCACCTTGCAATGCGGAGATATTACTGCTTGTGCATTTACAATATTCATTGATTTTTGCCATTGAAAAACGTCCAGAAATGTTTGAAGCTACCTACTGAATGAAAGGAGCTGGCATCTCACTCTCTTTGAATCTTCTTTATCATGCTAGGATTAGCAGGAAAAAGTAAAAAATTTCAGAATTGCACCTTGCAATGTGGAGATATTACTGTTTGTGCATTTACAATATTCATTGATTTTTGCCATTGAAAAACATCATGTTCTTCATATACCAGAAATGTTTGAAGCTACTGACTGAATGAAAAGAGCTGGCATCTCACTCTCTTTGAATCTTCTTTATCATGCTAGGATTAGCAGGAAAAAGCAAAAAATTTCAGAATTGCACCTTGCAATGCGGAGAAATTACTGTTTGTGCATTTACAATATTCATTGATTTTTGCCATTGAAAAACGTCCAGAAATGTTTGAAGCTACTGACTGATTGAAAAGAGCTGGCATCTCACTCTCTTTGAATCTTCTTTATCATGCTAGGATTAGCAGGAAAAAGCAAAAAATTTCAGAATTGCACCTTGCAATGCGGAGATATCACTGTTTGTGCATTTACAATATTCATTGATTTTTGCCATTGAAAAACATCCAGAAATGTTTGAAGCTACTGACTGAATGAAAAGAGCTGGCATCTCACTCTCTTTGAATCTTCTTTATCATGCTAGGATTAGCAGGAAAAAGCAAAAAATTTCAGAATTGCACCTTGCAATGCGGAGATATTACTGTTTGTGCATTTACAATATTCATTGATTTTTGCCATTGAAAAACGTCCAGAAATGTTTGAAGCTACTGACTGAATGAAAAGAGCTGGCATCTCACTCTCTTTGAATCTTCTTTATCATGCTAGGATTAGCAGGAAAAAGCAAAAAATTTCAGAATTGCACCTTGCAATGCGGAGATATTACTGTTTGTGCATTTACAATATTCATTGATTTTTGCCATTGAAAAACATCATGTTATTCATATACCAGAAATGTTTGAAGCTACTGACTGAATGAAAAGAGCTGGCATCTCACTCTCTTTGAATCTTCTTTATCATGCTAGGATTAGCAGGAAAAAGCAAAAAATTTCAGAATTGCACCTTACAATGCGGAGAAATTACTGTTTGTGCATTTACAATATTCATTGATTTTTGCCATTGAAAAACGTCCAGAAATGTTTGAAGCTACTGACTGAATGAAAAGAGCTGGCATCTCACTCTCTTTGAATCTTCTTTATCATGCTAGGATTAGCAGGAAAAAGCAAAAAATTTCAGAATTGCACCTTGCAATGTGGAGATATTACTGTTTGTGCAATTACAATATTCATTGATTTTTGCCATTGAAAAACATCATGTTATTCATATACCAGAAATGTTTGAAGCTACTGACTGAATGAAAAGAGCTGGCATCTCACTCTCTTTGAATCTTCTTTATCATGCTAGGATTAGCAGGAAAAAGCAAAAAATTTCAGAATTGCACCTTGCAATGCGGAGAAATTACTGTTTGTGCATTTACAATATTCATTGATTTTTGCCATTGAAAAACGTCCAGAAATGTTTGAAGCTACTGACTGAATGAAAAGAGCTGGCATCTCACTCTCTTTGAATCTTCTTTATCATGCTAGGATTAGCAGGAAAAAGCAAAAAATTTCAGAATTGCACCTTGCAATGCGGAGATATTACTGTTTGTGCATTTACAATATTCATTGATTTTTGCCATTGAAAAACGTCCAGAAATGTTTGAAGCTACTGACTGAATAAAAAGAGCTGGCATCTCACTCTCTTTGAGTCTTCTTTGTCATGCTAGGATTAGCAGGAAAAAGCAAACAATTTCAGAATTGCACCTTGCAATGCGGAGATATTACTGTTTGTGCATTTACAATATTCATTGATTTTTGCCATTGAAAAACGTCCAGAAATGTTTGAAGCTACTGACTGAATGAAAAGAGCAGGCATCTCACTCTCTTTGAATCTTCTTTATCATGCTAGGATTAGCAGGAAAAAGCAAAAAATTTCAGAATTGCACCTTGCAATGCGGAGATATTACTGTTTGTGCATTTACAATATTCATTGATTTTTGCCATTGAAAAACATCATGTTATTCATATACCAGAAATGTTTGAAGCTACTGACTGAATGAAAAGAGCTGGCATCTCACTCTCTTTGAATCTTCTTTATCATGCTAGGATTAGCAGGAAAAAGCAAAAAATTTCAGAATTGCACCTTGCAATGCGGAGAAATTACTGTTTGTGCATTTACAATATTCATTGATTTTTGCCATTGAAAAACGTCCAGAAATGTTTGAAGCTACTGACTGAATGAAAAGAGCTGGCATCTCACTCTCTTTGAATCTTCTTTATCATGCTAGGATTAGCAGGAAAAAGCAAAAAATTTCAGAATTGCACCTTGCAATGTGGAGATATTACTGTTTGTGCATTTACAATATTCATTGATTTTTGCCATTGAAAAACGTCCAGAAATGTTTGAAGCTATGACTGAATGAAAAGAGCTGGCATCTCACTCTCTTTGAATCTTCTTTATCATGCCAGGATTAGCAGAAAAAAGCAAAAAATTTCAGAATTGCACCTTGCAATGCGGAGATATTACTGTTTGTGCATTTACAATATTCATTGATTTTTGCCATTGAAAAACGTCCAGAAATGTTTGAAGCTACTGACTGAATGAAAAGAGCTGGCATCTCACTCTCTTTGAATCTTCTTTATCATGCTAAGAGGAGCAGGAAAAAGCAAAAAATTTCAGAATTGCACCTTGCAATGCGGAGATATTACTGTTTGTGCATTTACAATATTCATTGATTTTTGCCATTGAAAAACATCATGTTATTCATATTCCAGAAATGTTTGAAGCTACTGACTGAATGAAAAGAGCTGGCATCTCACTCTCTTTGAATCTTATTTATCATGCTAGGATTAGCAGGAAAAAGAAAAAAAATTCAGAATTGCACCTTGCAATGCGGAGATATTACTGTTTGTGCATTTACAATATTCATTGATTTTTGCCATTGAAAAACGTCCAGAAATGTTTGAAGCTACCTACTGAATGAAAGGAGCTGGCATCTCACTCTCTTTGAATCTTCTTTATCATGCTAGGATTAGCAGGAAAAAGCAAAAAATTTCAGAATTGCACCTTGCAATGCGGAGATATTACTGTTTGTGCATTTACAATATTCATTGATTTTTGCCATTGAAAAACATCATGTTATTCATATACCAGAAATGTTTGAAGCTACTGACTGAATGAAAAGAGCTGGCATCTCACTCTCTTTGAATCTTCTTTATCATGCTAGGATTAGCAGGAAAAAGCAAAAAATTTCAGAATTGCACCTTGCAATGCGGAGATATTACTGTTTGTGCATTTACAATATTCATTGATTTTTGCCATTGAAAAACATCATGTTATTCATATACCAGAAATGTTTGAAGCTACTGACTGAATGAAAAGAGCTGGCATCTCAGTCTCTTTGAATCTTCTTTATCATGCTAGGATTAGCAGGAAAAAGCAAAAAATTTCAGAATTGCACCTTGCAATGCGGAGATATTACTGCTTGTGCATTTACAATATTCATTGATTTTTGCCATTGAAAAACGTCCAGAAATGTTTGAAGCTACCTACTGAATGAAAGGAGCTGGCATCTCACTCTCTTTGAATCTTCTTTATCATGCTAGGATTAGCAGGAAAAAGTAAAAAATTTCAGAATTGCACCTTGCAATGTGGAGATATTACTGTTTGTGCATTTACAATATTCATTGATTTTTGCCATTGAAAAACATCATGTTCTTCATATACCAGAAATGTTTGAAGCTACTGACTGAATGAAAAGAGCTGGCATCTCACTCTCTTTGAATCTTCTTTATCATGCTAGGATTAGCAGGAAAAAGCAAAAAATTTCAGAATTGCACCTTGCAATGCGGAGAAATTACTGTTTGTGCATTTACAATATTCATTGATTTTTGCCATTGAAAAACGTCCAGAAATGTTTGAAGCTACTGACTGATTGAAAAGAGCTGGCATCTCACTCTCTTTGAATCTTCTTTATCATGCTAGGATTAGCAGGAAAAAGCAAAAAATTTCAGAATTGCACCTTGCAATGCGGAGATATCACTGTTTGTGCATTTACAATATTCATTGATTTTTGCCATTGAAAAACATCCAGAAATGTTTGAAGCTACTGACTGAATGAAAAGAGCTGGCATCTCACTCTCTTTGAATCTTCTTTATCATGCTAGGATTAGCAGGAAAAAGCAAAAAATTTCAGAATTGCACCTTGCAATGCGGAGATATTACTGTTTGTGCATTTACAATATTCATTGATTTTTGCCATTGAAAAACGTCCAGAAATGTTTGAAGCTACTGACTGAATGAAAAGAGCTGGCATCTCACTCTCTTTGAATCTTCTTTATCATGCTAGGATTAGCAGGAAAAAGCAAAAAATTTCAGAATTGCACCTTGCAATGCGGAGATATTACTGTTTGTGCATTTACAATATTGATTGATTTTTGCCATTGAAAAACATCATGTTATTCATATACCAGAAATGTTTGAAGCTACTGACTGAATGAAAAGAGCTGGCATCTCACTCTCTTTGAATCTTCTTTATCCTGCTAGGATTAGCAGGAAAAAGCAAAAAATTTCAGAATTGCACCTTACAATGCGGAGAAATTACTGTTTGTGCATTTACAATATTCATTGATTTTTGCCATTGAAAAACGTCCAGAAATGTTTGAAGCTACTGACTGAATGAAAAGAGCTGGCATCTCACTCTCTTTGAATCTTCTTTATCATGCTAGGATTAGCAGGAAAAAGCAAAAAATTTCAGAATTGCACCTTGCAATGTGGAGATATTACTGTTTGTGCAATTACAATATTCATTGATTTTTGCCATTGAAAAACATCATGTTATTCATATACCAGAAATGTTTGAAGCTACTGACTGAATGAAAAGAGCTGGCATCTCACTCTCTTTGAATCTTCTTTATCATGCTAGGATTAGCAGGAAAAAGCAAAAAATTTCAGAATTGCACCTTGCAATGCGGAGAAATTACTGTTTGTGCATTTACAATATTCATTGATTTTTGCCATTGAAAAACGTCCAGAAATGTTTGAAGCTACTGACTGAATGAAAAGAGCTGGCATCTCACTCTCTTTGAATCTTCTTTATCATGCTAGGATTAGCAGGAAAAAGCAAAAAATTTCAGAATTGCACCTTGCAATGTGGAGATATTACTGTTTGTGCATTTACAATATTCATTGATTTTTGCCATTGAAAAACGTCCAGAAATGTTTGAAGCTACTGACTGAATGAAAAGAGCTGGCATCTCACTCTCTTTGAATCTTCTTTATCATGCTAAGAGGAGCAGGAAAAAGCAAAAAATTTCAGAATTGCACCTTGCAATGCGGAGATATTACTGTTTGTGCATTTACAATATTCATTGATTTTTGCCATTGAAAAACATCATGTTATTCATATTCCAGAAATGTTTGAAGCTACTGACTGAATGAAAAGAGCTGGCATCTCACTCTCTTTGAATCTTATTTATCATGCTAGGATTAGCAGGAAAAAGCAAAAAAATTCAGAATTGCACCTTGCAATGCGGAGATATTACTGTTTGTGCATTTACAATATTCATTGATTTTTGCCATTGAAAAACGTCCAGAAATGTTTGAAGCTACTGACTGAATGAAAGGAGCTGGCATCTCACTCTCTTTGAATCTTCTTTATCATGCTAGGATTAGCAGGAAAAACCAAAAAAATTTCAGAATTGCCCCTTGCAATGTGGAGATATTACTGTTTGTGCATTTACAATATTCATTGATTTTTGCCATTGAAAAACATCATGTTATTCATATACCAGAAATGTTTGAAGCTACTGACTGAATGAAAAGAGCTGGCATCTCACTCTCTTTGAATCTTCTTTATCATGCTAGGATTAGCAGGAAAAAGCAAAAAATTTCAGAATTGCACCTTGCAATGCGGAGATATTACTGTATGTGCATTTACAATATTCATTGATTTTTGCCATTGAAAAATGTCCAGAAATGTTAGAAGCTACTGACTGAATGAAAAGAGCTGGCATCTCACTCTCTTTGAATCTTCTTTATCATGCTAGGATTAGCAGGAAAAAGCAAAAAATTTCAGAATTGCACCTTGCAATGCGGAGATATTACTGTTTGTGCATTTACAATATTCATTGATTTTTGCCATTGAAAAACGTCCAGAAATGTTTGAAGCTACTGACTGAATGAAAAGAGCTGGCATCTCACTCTCTTTGAATCTTCTTTATCATGCTAGAATTAGCAGGAAAAAGCAAAAAATTTCAGAATTACACCTTGCAATGTGGAGATATTACTGTTTGTGCATTTACAATATTCATTGATTTTTGCCATTGAAAAACGTCCAGAAATGTTTGAAGCCACTGACTGAATGAAAAGAGCTGGCATCTCACTCTCTTTGAATCTTCTTTATCATGCTAGGATTAGCAGGAAAAAGCAAAAAATTTCAGAATTGCACCTTGCAATGCGGAGATATTACTGTTTGTGCATTTTCAATATTCATTGATTTTTGCCATTGAAAAACGTCCAGAAATGTTTGAAGCTACTGACTGAATGAAAGGAGCTGGCATCTCACTCTCTTTGAATCTTCTTTATCATGCTAGGAATAGCAGGAAAAAGCAAAAAATTTCAGAATTGCACCTTGCAATGTGGAGATATTACTGTTTGTGCATTTACAATATTCATTGATTTTTGCCATTGAAAAACATCATGTTATTCATATACCAGAAATGTTTGAAGCTACTGACTGAATGAAAAGAGCTGGCATCTCACTCTCTTTGAATCTTCTTTATCATGCTAGGATTAGCAGGAAAAAGCAAAAAATTTCAGAATTGCACCTTGCAATGTGGAGATATTACTGTTTGTGCATTTACAATATTCATTGATTTTTGCCATTGAAAAACGTCCAGAAATGTTTGAAGCTACTGACTGAATGAAAAGAGCTGGCATCTCACTCTCTTTGAATCTTCTTTATCATGCTAGGATTAGCAGGAAAAAGCAAAAAATTTCAGAATTGCACCTTGAAATGCGGAGATATTACTGTTTGTGCATTTACAATATTCATTGATTTTTGCCATTGAAAAACGTCCAGAAATGTTTGAAGCTACTGACTGAATGAAAAGAGCTGGCATCTCACTCTCTTTGAATCTTCTTTATCATGCTAGGATTAGCAGGAAAAAGCAAAAAATTTCAGAATTGCACCTTGCAATGCGGAGAAATTACTGTTTGTGCATTTACAATATTCATTGATTTTTGCCATTGAAAAACGTCCAGAAATGTTTGAAGCTACTGACTGAATGAAAAGAGCTGGCATCTCACTCTCTTTGAATCTTCTTTATCATGCTAGGATTAGCAGGAAAAAGCAAAAAATTTCAGAATTGCACCTTGCAATGTTGACGATATTACTGTTTGTGCATTTACAATATTCATTGATTTTGGCCATTGAAAAACATCATGTTATTCATATACCAGAAATGTTTGAAGCTACTGACTGAATGAAAAGAGCTGGCATCTCACTCTCTTTGAATCTTCTTTATCATGCTAGGATTAGCAGGAAAAAGTAAAAAATTTCAGAATTGCACCTTGCAATGCGGAGATATTACTGTTTGTGCATTTACAATATTCATTGATTTTTGCCATTGAAAAACGTCCAGAAATGTTTGAAGCTACTGACTGAATGAAAAGAGCTGGCATCTCACTCTCTTTGAATCTTCTTTATCATGCTAGGATTAGCAGGAAAAAGCAAAAAATTTCAGAATTGCACCTTGCAATGCGGAGATATTACTGTTTGTGCATTTACAATATTCATTGATTTTTGCCATTGAAAAACATCATGTTATTCATATACCAGAAATGTTTGAAGCTACTGACTGAATGAAAAGAGCTGGCATCTCACTCTCTTTGAATCTTCTTTATCATGCTAGGATTAGCAGGAAAAAGCAAAAAATTTCAGAATTGCACCTTGCAATGCGGAGATATTACTGTTTGTGCATTTACAATATACATTGATTTTTGCCATTGAAAAACGTCCAGAAGTGTTTGAAGCTAATGACTGAATGAAAAGAGCTGGCATCTCACTCTCTTTGAATCTTCTTTATCATGCTAGGATTAGCAGGAAAAAGCAAAAAATTTCAGAATTGCACCTTGCAATGCGGAGATATTACTGTTTGTGCATTTACAATATTCATTGATTTTTGCCATTGAAAAACATCATGTTATTCATATACCAGAAATGTTTGAAGCTACTGACTGAATGAAAAGAGCTGGCATCTCACTCTCTTTGAATCTTCTTTATCATGCTAGGATTAGCAGGAAAAAGCAAAAAATTTCAGAATTGCACCTTGCAATGCGGAGATATTACTGTTTGTGCATTTGCAATATTCATTGATTTTTGCCATTGAAAAACGTCCAGAAATGTTTGAAGCTACTGACTGAATGAAAAGAGCTGGCATCTCACTCTCTTTGAATCTTCTTTATCATGCTAGGATTAGCAGGAAAAAGCAAAAAATTTCAGAATTGCACCTTGCAATGCGGAGAAATTACTGTTTGTGCATTTACAATATTCATTGATTTTTGCCATTGAAAAACATCATGTTATTCATATACCAGAAATGTTTGAAGCTACTGACTGAATGAAAGGAGCTGGCATCTCACTCTCTTTGAATCTTCTTTATCATGCTAGGATTAGCAGGAAAAAGCAAAAAATTTCAGAATTGCACCTTGCAATGCGGAGATATTACTGTTTGTGCATTTACAATATTCATTGATTTTTGCCATTGAAAAACATCATGTTATTCATATACCAGAAATGTTTGAAGCTACTGACTGAATGAAAAGAGCTGGCATCTCAGTCTCTTTGAATCTTCTTTATCATGCTAGGATTAGCAGGAAAAAGCAAAAAATTTCAGAATTGCACCTTGCAATGCGGAGATATTACTGCTTGTGCATTTACAATATTCATTGATTTTTGCCATTGAAAAACGTCCAGAAATGTTTGAAGCTACCTACTGAATGAAAGGAGCTGGCATCTCACTCTCTTTGAATCTTCTTTATCATGCTAGGATTAGCAGGAAAAAGTAAAAAATTTCAGAATTGCACCTTGCAATGTGGAGATATTACTGTTTGTGCATTTACAATATTCATTGATTTTTGCCATTGAAAAACATCATGTTCTTCATATACCAGAAATGTTTGAAGCTACTGACTGAATGAAAAGAGCTGGCATCTCACTCTCTTTGAATCTTCTTTATCATGCTAGGATTAGCAGGAAAAAGCAAAAAATTTCAGAATTGCACCTTGCAATGCGGAGAAATTACTGTTTGTGCACTTACAATATTCATTGATTTTTGCCATTGAAAAACGTCCAGAAATGTTTGAAGCTACTGACTGATTGAAAAGAGCTGGCATCTCACTCTCTTTGAATCTTCTTTATCATGCTAGGATTAGCAGGAAAAAGCAAAAAATTTCAGAATTGCACCTTGCAATGCGGAGATATCACTGTTTGTGCATTTACAATATTCATTGATTTTTGCCATTGAAAAACATCCAGAAATGTTTGAAGCTACTGACTGAATGAAAAGAGCTGGCATCTCACTCTCTTTGAATCTTCTTTATCATGCTAGGATTAGCAGGAAAAAGCAAAAAATTTCAGAATTGCACCTTGCAATGCGGAGATATTACTGTTTGTGCATTTACAATATTCATTGATTTTTGCCATTGAAAAACGTCCAGAAATGTTTGAAGCTACTGACTGAATGAAAAGAGCTGGCATCTCACTCTCTTTGAATCTTCTTTATCATGCTAGGATTAGCAGGAAAAAGCAAAAAATTTCAGAATTGCACCTTGCAATGCGGAGATATTACTGTTTGTGCATTTACAATATTGATTGATTTTTGCCATTGAAAAACATCATGTTATTCATATACCAGAAATGTTTGAAGCTACTGACTGAATGAAAAGAGCTGGCATCTCACTCTCTTTGAATCTTCTTTATCATGCTAGGATTAGCAGGAAAAAGCAAAAAATTTCAGAATTGCACCTTACAATGCGGAGAAATTACTGTTTGTGCATTTACAATATTCATTGATTTTTGCCATTGAAAAACGTCCAGAAATGTTTGAAGCTACTGACTGAATGAAAAGAGCTGGCATCTCACTCTCTTTGAATCTTCTTTATCATGCTAGGATTAGCAGGAAAAAGCAAAAAATTTCAGAATTGCACCTTGCAATGTGGAGATATTACTGTTTGTGCAATTACAATATTCATTGATTTTTGCCATTGAAAAACATCATGTTATTCATATACCAGAAATGTTTGAAGCTACTGACTGAATGAAAAGAGCTGGCATCTCACTCTCTTTGAATCTTCTTTATCATGCTAGGATTAGCAGGAAAAAGCAAAAAATTTCAGAATTGCACCTTGCAATGCGGAGAAATTACTGTTTGTGCATTTACAATATTCATTGATTTTTGCCATTGAAAAACGTCCAGAAATGTTTGAAGCTACTGACTGAATGAAAAGAGCTGGCATCTCACTCTCTTTGAATCTTCTTTATCATGCTAGGATTAGCAGGAAAAAGCAAAAAATTTCAGAATTGCACCTTGCAATGTGGAGATATTACTGTTTGTGCATTTACAATATTCATTGATTTTTGCCATTGAAAAACGTCCAGAAATGTTTGAAGCTACTGACTGAATGAAAAGAGCTGGCATCTCACTCTCTTTGAATCTTCTTTATCATGCTAAGAGGAGCAGGAAAAAGCAAAAAATTTCAGAATTGCACCTTGCAATGCGGAGATATTACTGTTTGTGCATTTACAATATTCATTGATTTTTGCCATTGAAAAACATCATGTTATTCATATTCCAGAAATGTTTGAAGCTACTGACTGAATGAAAAGAGCTGGCATCTCACTCTCTTTGAATCTTATTTATCATGCTAGGATTAGCAGGAAAAAGCAAAAAAATTCAGAATTGCACCTTGCAATGCGGAGATATTACTGTTTGTGCATTTACAATATTCATTGATTTTTGCCATTGAAAAACGTCCAGAAATGTTTGAAGCTACTGACTGAATGAAAGGAGCTGGCATCTCACTCTCTTTGAATCTTCTTTATCATGCTAGGATTAGCAGGAAAAACCAAAAAAATTTCAGAATTGCCCCTTGCAATGTGGAGATATTACTGTTTGTGCATTTACAATATTCATTGATTTTTGCCATTGAAAAACATCATGTTATTCATATACCAGAAATGTTTGAAGCTACTGACTGAATGAAAAGAGCTGGCATCTCACTCTCTTTGAATCTTCTTTATCATGCTAGGATTAGCAGGAAAAAGCAAAAAATTTCAGAATTGCACCTTGCAATGCGGAGATATTACTGTATGTGCATTTACAATATTCATTGATTTTTGCCATTGAAAAATGTCCAGAAATGTTAGAAGCTACTGACTGAATGAAAAGAGCTGGCATCTCACTCTCTTTGAATCTTCTTTATCATGCTAGGATTAGCAGGAAAAAGCAAAAAATTTCAGAATTGCACCTTGCAATGCGGAGATATTACTGTTTGTGCATTTACAATATTCATTGATTTTTGCCATTGAAAAACGTCCAGAAATGTTTGAAGCTACTGACTGAATGAAAAGAGCTGGCATCTCACTCTCTTTGAATCTTCTTTATCATGCTAGAATTAGCAGGAAAAAGCAAAAAATTTCAGAATTACACCTTGCAATGTGGAGATATTACTGTTTGTGCATTTACAATATTCATTGATTTTTGCCATTGAAAAACGTCCAGAAATGTTTGAAGCCACTGACTGAATGAAAAGAGCTGGCATCTCACTCTCTTTGAATCTTCTTTATCATGCTAGGATTAGCAGGAAAAAGCAAAAAATTTCAGAATTGCACCTTGCAATGCGGAGATATTACTGTTTGTGCATTTTCAATATTCATTGATTTTTGCCATTGAAAAACGTCCAGAAATGTTTGAAGCTACTGACTGAATGAAAGGAGCTGGCATCTCACTCTCTTTGAATCTTCTTTATCATGCTAGGATTAGCAGGAAAAAGCAAAAAATTTCAGAATTGCACCTTGCAATGTGGAGATATTACTGTTTGTGCATTTACAATATTCATTGATTTTTGCCATTGAAAAACATCATGTTATTCATATACCAGAAATGTTTGAAGCTACTGACTGAATGAAAAGAGCTGGCATCTCACTCTCTTTGAATCTTCTTTATCATGCTAGGATTAGCAGGAAAAAGCAAAAAATTTCAGAATTGCACCTTGCAATGTGGAGATATTACTGTTTGTGCATTTACAATATTCATTGATTTTTGCCATTGAAAAACGTCCAGAAATGTTTGAAGCTACTGACTGAATGAAAAGAGCTGGCATCTCACTCTCTTTGAATCTTCTTTATCATGCTAGGATTAGCAGGAAAAAGCAAAAAATTTCAGAATTGCACCTTGCAATGCGGAGATATTACTGTTTGTGCATTTACAATATTCATTGATTTTTGCCATTGAAAAACGTCCAGAAATGTTTGAAGCTACTGACTGAATGAAAAGAGCTGGCATCTCACTCTCTTTGAATCTTCTTTATCATGCTAGGATTAGCAGGAAAAAGCAAAAAATTTCAGAATTGCACCTTGCAATGCGGAGAAATTACTGTTTGTGCATTTACAATATTCATTGATTTTTGCCATTGAAAAACGTCCAGAAATGTTTGAAGCTACTGACTGAATGAAAAGAGCTGGCATCTCACTCTCTTTGAATCTTCTTTATCATGCTAGGATTAGCAGGAAAAAGCAAAAAATTTCAGAATTGCACCTTGCAATGTTGACGATATTACTGTTTGTGCATTTACAATATTCATTGATTTTGGCCATTGAAAAACATCATGTTATTCATATACCAGAAATGTTTGAAGCTACTGACTGAATGAAAAGAGCTGGCATCTCACTCTCTTTGAATCTTCTTTATCATGCTAGGATTAGCAGGAAAAAGTAAAAAATTTCAGAATTGCACCTTGCAATGCGGAGATATTACTGTTTGTGCATTTACAATATTCATTGATTTTTGCCATTGAAAAACGTCCAGAAATGTTTGAAGCTACTGACTGAATGAAAAGAGCTGGCATCTCACTCTCTTTGAATCTTCTTTATCATGCTAGGATTAGCAGGAAAAAGCAAAAAATTTCAGAATTGCACCTTGCAATGCGGAGATATTACTGTTTGTGCATTTACAATATTCATTGATTTTTGCCATTGAAAAACATCATGTTATTCATATACCAGAAATGTTTGAAGCTACTGACTGAATGAAAAGAGCTGGCATCTCACTCTCTTTGAATCTTCTTTATCATGCTAGGATTAGCAGGAAAAAGCAAAAAATTTCAGAATTGCACCTTGCAATGCGGAGATATTACTGTTTGTGCATTTACAATATACATTGATTTTTGCCATTGAAAAACGTCCAGAAGTGTTTGAAGCTAATGACTGAATGAAAAGAGCTGGCATCTCACTCTCTTTGAATCTTCTTTATCATGCTAGGATTAGCAGGAAAAAGAAAAAAATTTCAGAATTGCACCTTGCAATGCGGAGATATTACTGTTTGTGCATTTACAATATTCATTGATTTTTGCCATTGAAAAACATCATGTTATTCATATACCAGAAATGTTTGAAGCTACTGACTGAATGAAAAGAGCTGGCATCTCACTCTCTTTGAATCTTCTTTATCATGCTAGGATTAGCAGGAAAAAGCAAAAAATTTCAGAATTGCACCTTGCAATGCGGAGATATTACTGTTTGTGCATTTGCAATATTCATTGATTTTTGCCATTGAAAAACGTCCAGAAATGTTTGAAGCTACTGACTGAATGAAAAGAGCTGGCATCTCACTCTCTTTGAATCTTCTTTATCATGCTAGGATTAGCAGGAAAAAGCAAAAAATTTCAGAATTGCACCTTGCAATGCGGAGATATTACTGTTTGTGCATTTACTATATTCATTGATTTTTGCCATTGAAAAACGTCCAGAAATGTTTGAAGCTACCTACTGAATGAAAGGAGCTGGCATCTCACTCTCTTTGAATCTTCTTTATCATGCTAGGATTAGCAGGAAAAAGCAAAAAATTTCAGAATTGCACCTTGCAATGTGGAGATATTACTGTTTGTGCATTTACAATATTCATTGATTTTTGCCATTGAAAAACATCATGTTATTCATATACCAGAAATGTTTGAAGCTACTGACTGAATGAAAAGAGCTGGCATCTCACTCTCTTTGAATCTTCTTTATCATGCTAAGATTAGCAGGAAAAAGCAAAAAATTTCAGAATTGCACCTTGCAATGCGGAGAAATTACTGTTTGTGCATTTACAATATTCATTGATTTTTGCCATTGAAAAACGTCCAGAAATGTTTGAAGCTACTGACTGAATGAAAAGAGCTGGCATCTCACTCTCTTTGAATCTTCTTTATCATGCTAGGATTAGCAGGAAAAAGCAAAAAATTTCAGAATTGCACCTTGCAATGCGGAGATATTACTGTTTGTGCATTTACAATATTCATTGATTTTTGCCATTGAAAAACGTCCAGAAATGTTTGAAGCTACTGACTGAATGAAAAGAGCTGGCATCTCACTCTTTTTGAATCTTCTTTATCATGCTAGGATTAGCAGGAAAAAGCAAAAAATTTCAGAATTGCACCTTGCAATGCGGAGATATTACTGTTTGTGCATTTACAATATTCATTAATTTTTGCCATTGAAAAACGTCCAGAAATGTTTGAAGCTACTGACTGAATGAAAAGAGCTGGCATCTCACTCTCCTTGAATCTTCTTTATCATGCTACGAATAGCAGGAAAAAGCAAAAAATTTCAGAATTGCACCTTGCAATGCGGAGATATTACTGTTTGTGCATTTACAATATTCATTGATTTTTGCCATTGAAAAACATCATGTTATTCATATACCAGAAATGTTTGAAGCTACTGACTGAATGAAAAGAGCTGGCATCTCACTCTCTTTGAATCTTCTTTATCATGCTAGGATTAGCAGGAAAAAGCAAAAAATTTCAGAATTGCACCTTGCAATGCGGAGAAATTACTGTTTGTGCATTTACAATATTCATTGATTTTTGCCATTGAAAAATGTCCAGAAATGTTTGAAGCTACTGACTGAATGAAAAGAGCTGGCATCTCACTCTCTTTGAATCTTCTTTATCATGCTAGGATTAGCAGGAAAAAGCAAAAAATTTCAGAATTGCACCTTGCAATGTGGAGATATTACTGTTTGTGCATTTACAATATTCATTGATTTTTGCCATTGAAAAACGTCCAGAAATGTTTGAAGCCACTGACTGAATGAAAAGAGCTGGCATCTCACTCTCTTTGAATCTTCTTTATCATGCTCGGATTAGCAGGAAAAAGCAAAAAATTTCAGAATTGCACCTTGCAATGCGGAGATATTACTGTTTGTGCATTTTCAATATTCATTGATTTTGGCCATTGAAAAACATCATGTTATTCATATACCAGAAATGTTTGAAGCTACTGACTGAATGAAAAGAGCTGGCATCTCACTCTCTTTGAATCTTCTTTATCATGCTAGGATTAGCAGGAAAAAGCAAAAAATTTCAGAATTGCACCTTGCAATGCGGAGATATTACTGTTTGTGCATTTACAATATTCATTGATTTTTGCCATTGAAAAACGTCCAGAAATGTTTGAAGCTACTGACTGAATGAAAAGAGCTGGCATCTCACTCTCTTTGAATCTTCTTTATCATGCTAGGATTAGCAGGAAAAAGCAAAAAATTTCAGAATTGCACCTTGCAATGCGGAGATATTACTGTTTGTGCATTTACAATATTCATTGATTTTTGCCATTGAAAAACGTCCAGAAATGTTTGAAGCTAATGACTGAATGAAAAGAGCTGGCATCTCACTCTCTTTGAATCTTCTTTATCATGCTAGGATTAGCAGGAAAAAGCAGAAAATTTCAGAATTGCGCCTTGCAATGCGGAGATATTACTGTTTGTGCATTTACAATATTCATTGATTTTTGCCATTGAAAAACATCATGTTATTCATATACCAGAAATGTTTGAAGCTACTGACTGAATGAAAAGAGCTGGCATCTCACTCTCTTTGAATCTTCTTTATCATGCTAGGATTAGCAGGAAAAAGCAAAAAATTTCAGAATTGCACCTTGCAATGCGGAGATATTACTGTTTGTGCATTTGCAATATTCATTGATTTTTGCCATTGAAAAACGTCCAGAAATGTTTGAAGCTACTGACTGAATGAAAAGAGCTGGCATCTCACTCTCTTTGAATCTTCTTTATCATGCTAGGATTAGCAGGAAAAAGCAAAAAATTTCAGAATTGCACCTTGCAATGCGGAGATATTACTGTTTGTGCATTTACAATATTCATTGATTTTTGCCATTGAAAAACGTCCAGAAATGTTTGAAGCTACCTACTGAATGAAAGGAGCTGGCATCTCACTCTCTTTGAATCTTCTTCATCATGCTAGGATTAGCAGGAAAAAGCAAAAAATTTCAGAATTGCACCTTGCAATGCGGAGATATTACTGTTTGTGCATTTACAATATTCATTGATTTTTGCCATTGAAAAACGTCCAGAAATGTTTGAAGCTACTGACTGAATGAAAAGAGCTGGCATCTCACTCTCTTTGAATCTTCTTTATCATGCTAGGATTAGCAGGAAAAAGCAAAAAATTTCAGAATTGCACCTTGCAATGCGGAGATATTACTGTTTGTGCATTTACAATATTCATTGATTTTTGCCATTGAAAAACATCATGTTATTCATATACCAGAAATGTTTGAAGCTACTGACTGAATGAAAAGAGCTGGCATCTCACTCTCTTTGAATCTTCTTTATCATGCTAGGATTAGCAGGAAAAAGCAAAAAATTTCAGAATTGCACCTTGCAATGCGGAGAAATTACTGTTTGTGCATTTACAATATTCATTGATTTTTGCCATTGAAAAACGTCCAGAAATGTTTGAAGCTACTGACTGAATGAAAAGAGCTGGCATCTCACTCTCTTTGAATCTTCTTTATCATGCTAGGATTAGCAGGAAAAAGCAAAAAATTTCAGAATTGCACCTTGCAATGTGGAGATATTACTGTTTGTGCAATTACAATATTCATTGATTTTTGCCATTGAAAAACATCATGTTATTCATATACCAGAAATGTTTGAAGCTACTGACTGAATGAAAAGAGCTGGCATCTCACTCTCTTTGAATCTTCTTTATCATGCTAGGATTAGCAGGAAAAAGCAAAAAATTTCAGAATTGCACCTTGCAATGCGGAGAAATTACTGTTTGTGCATTTACAATATTCATTGATTTTTGCCATTGAAAAACGTCCAGAAATGTTTGAAGCTACTGACTGAATGAAAAGAGCTGGCATCTCACTCTCTTTGAATCTTCTTTATCATGCTAGGATTAGCAGGAAAAAGCAAAAAATTTCAGAATTGCACCTTGCAATGCGGAGATATTACTGTTTGTGCATTTACAATATTCATTGATTTTTGCCATTGAAAAACATCATGTTATTCATATACCAGAAATGTTTGAAGCTACTGACTGAATGAAAAGAGCTGGCATCTCACTCTCTTTGAATCTTCTTTATCATGCTAGGATTAGCAGGAAAAAGCAAAAAATTTCAGAATTGCACCTTGCAATGCGGAGAAATTACTGTTTGTGCATTTACAATATTCATTGATTTTTGCCATTGAAAAACGTCCAGAAATGTTTGAAGCTACTGACTGAATGAAAAGAGCTGGCATCTCACTCTCTTTGAATCTTCTTTATCATGCTAGGATTAGCAGGAAAAAGCAAAAAATTTCAGAATTGCACCTTGCAATGTGGAGATATTACTGTTTGTGCATTTACAATATTCATTGATTTTTGCCATTGAAAAACGTCCAGAAATGTTTGAAGCTACTGACTGAATGAAAAGAGCTGGCATCTCACTCTCTTTGAATCTTCTTTATCATGCTAGGATTAGCAGAAAAAAGCAAAAAATTTCAGAATTGCACCTTGCAATGCGGAGATATTACTGTTTGTGCATTTACAATATTCATTGATTTTTGCCATTGAAAAACGTCCAGAAATGTTTGAAGCTACTGACTGAATGAAAAGAGCTGGCATCTCACTCTCTTTGAATCTTCTTTATCATGCTAAGAGGAGCAGGAAAAAGCAAAAAATTTCAGAATTGCACCTTGCAATGCGGAGATATTACTGTTTGTGCATTTACAATATTCATTGATTTTTGCCATTGAAAAACATCATGTTATTCATATACCAGAAATGTTTGAAGCTACTGACTGAATGAAAAGAGCTGGCATCTCACTCTCTTTGAATCTTCTTTATCATGCTAGGATTAGCAGGAAAAAGCAAAAAATTTCAGAATTGCACCTTGCAATGCGGAGATATTACTGTTTGTGCATTTACAATATTCATTGATTTTTGCCATTGAAAAACGTCCAGAAATGTTTGAAGCTACTGACTGAATGAAAGGAGCTGGCATCTCACTCTCTTTGAATCTTCTTTATCATGCTAGGATTAGCAGGAAAAAGCAAAAAATTTCAGAATTGCCCCTTGCAACGTGGAGATATTACTGTTTGTGCATTTACAATATTCATTGATTTTTGCCATTGAAAAACATCATGTTATTCATATACCAGAAATGTTTGAAGCTACTGACTGAATGAAAAGAGCTGGCATCTCACTCTCTTTGAATCTTCTTTATCATGCTAGGATTAGCAGGAAAAAGCAAAAAATTTCAGAATTGCACCTTGCAATGCGGAGATATTACTGTTTGTGCATTTACAATATTCATTGATTTTTGCCATTGAAAAATGTCCAGAAATGTTTGAAGCTACTGACTAAATGAAAAGAGCTGGCATCTCACTCTCTTTGAATCTTCTTTATCATGCTAGGATTAGCAGGAAAAAGCAAAAAATTTCAGAATTGCACCTTGCAATGCGGAGATATTACTGTTTGTGCATTTACAATATTCATTGATTTTTGCCATTGAAAAACGTCCAGAAATGTTTGAAGCTTCTGACTGAATGAAAAGAGCTGGCATCTCACTCTCTTTGAATCTTCTTTATCATGCTAGGATTAGCAGGAAAAAGCAAAAAATTTCAGAATTGCACCTTGCAATGTGGAGATATTACTGTTTGTGCATTTACAATATTCATTGATTTTTGCCATTGAAAAACGTCCAGAAATGTTTGAAGCCACTGACTGAATGAAAAGAGCTGGCATCTCACTCTCTTTGAATCTTCTTTATCATGCTAGGATTAGCAGGAAAAAGCAAAAAATTTCAGAATTGCACCTTGCAATGCGGAGATATTACTGTTTGTGCATTTTCAATATTCATTGATTTTTGCCATTGAAAAACGTCCAGAAATGTTTGAAGCTACTGACTGAATGAAAGGAGCTGGCATCTCACTCTCTTTGAATCTTCTTTATCATGCTAGGATTAGCAGGAAAAAGCAAAAAATTTCAGAATTGCACCTTGCAATGTGGAGATATTACTGTTTGTGCATTTACAATATTCATTGATTTTTGCAATTGAAAAACATCATGTTATTCATATACCAGAAATGTTTGAAGCTACTGACTGAATGAAAAGAGCTGGCATCTCACTCTCTTTGAATCTTCTTTATCATGCTAGGATTAGCAGGAAAAAGCAAAAAATTTCAGAATTGCACCTTGCAATGTGGAGATATTACTGTTTGTGCATTTACAATATTCATTGATTTTTGCCATTGAAAAACGTCAAGAAATGTTTGAAGCTACTGACTGAATGAAAAGAGCTGGCATCTCACTCTCTTTGAATCTTCTTTATCATGCTAGGATTAGCAGGAAAAAGCAAAAAATTTCAGAATTGCACCTTGCAATGCGGAGATATTACTGTTTGTGCATTTACAATATTCATTGATTTTTGCCATTGAAAAACGTCCAGAAATGTTTGAAGCTACTGACTGAATGAAAAGAGCTGGCATCTCACTCTCTTTGAATCTTCTTTATCATGCTAGGATTAGCAGGAAAAAGCAAAAAATTTCAGAATTGCACCTTGCAATGTGGAGATATTACTGTTTGTGCATTTACAATATTCATTGATTTTTGCCATTGAAAAACATCATGTTATTCATATACCAGAAATGTTTGAAGCTACAGACTGAATGAAAAGAGCTGGCATCTCACTCTCTTTGAATCTTCTTTATCATGCTAGGATTAGCAGGAAAAAGCAAAAAATTTCAGAATTGCACCTTGCAATGCGGATAAATTACTGTTTGTGCATTTACAATATTCATTGATTTTTGCCATTGAAAAACGTCCAGAAATGTTTGAAGCTACTGACTGAATGAAAAGAGCTGGCATCTCACTCTCTTTGAATCTTCTTTATCATGCTAGGATTAGCAGGAAAAAGCAAAAAATTTCAGAATTGCACCTTGCAATGCGGAGATATTACTGTTTGTGCATTTACAATATTCATTGATTTTTGCCATTGAAAAACATCCAGAAATGTTTGAAGCTACTGACTGAATGAAAAGAGCTGGCATCTCACTCTCTTTGAGTCTTCTTTGAAATGCTAGGATTAGCAGGAAAAAGCAAAAAATTTCAGAATTGCACCTTGCAATGCGGAGATATTACTGTTTGTGCATTTACAATATTCATTGATTTTTGCCATTGAAAAACATCATGTTATTCATATACCAGAAATGTTTGAAGCTACTGACTGAATGAAAAGAGCTGGCATCTCACTCTCTTTGAATCTTCTTTATCATGCTAGGATTAGCAGGAAAAAGCAAAAAATTTCAGAATTGCACCTTGCAATGCGGAGATATTACTGTTTGTGCATTTACAATATTCATTGATTTTTGCCATTGAAAAACGTCCAGAAATGTTTGAAGCTACTGACTGAATGAAAGGAGCTGGCATCTCACTCTCTTTGAATCTTCTTTATCATGCTAGGATTAGCAGGAAAAAGCAAAAAATTTCAGAATTGCACCTTGCAATGTGGAGATATTACTGTTTGTGCATTTACAATATTCATTGATTTTTGCCATTGAAAAACATCATGTTATTCATATACCAGAAATGTTTGAAGCTACTGACTGAATGAAAAGAGCTGGCATCTCACTCTCTTTGAATCTTCTTTATCATGCTAGGATTAGCAGGAAAAAGCAAAAAATTTCAGATATGCACCTTGCAATGCGGAGATATTACTGTTTGTGCATTTACAATATTCATTGATTTTTGCCATTGAAAAACGTCCAGAAATGTTTGAAGCTACTGACTGAATGAAAAGAGCTGGCATCTCACTCTCTTTGAATCTTCTTTATCATGCTAGGATTAGCAGGAAAAAGCAAAAAATTTCAGAATTGCACCTTGCAATGCGGAGATATTACTGTTTGTGCATTTACAATATTCATTGATTTTTGCCATTGAAAAACGTCCAGAAATGTTTGAAGCTACTGACTGAATGAAAAGAGCTGGCATCTCACTCTCTTTGAATCTTCTTTATCATGCTAGGATTAGCAGGAAAAAGCAAAAAATTTCAGAATTGCACCTTGCAATGCGGAGATATTACTGTTTGTGCATTTACAATATTCATTGATTTTTGCCATTGAAAAACGTCCAGAAATGTTTGAAGCCACTGACTGAATGAAAAGAGCTGGCATCTCATTCTCTTTGAATCTTCTTTATCATGCTAGGATTAGCAGGAAAAAGCAAAAAATTTCAGAATTGCACCTTGCAATGCGGAGATATTACTGTTTGTGCATTTTCAATATTCATTGATTTTTGCCATTGAAAAACGTCCAGAAATGTTTGAAGCTACTGACTGAATGAAAAGAGCTGGCATCTCACTCTCTTTGAATCTTCTTTATCATGCTAGGATTAGCAGGAAAAAGCAAAAAATTTCAGAATTGCACCTTGCAATGCGGAGAAATTACTGTTTGTGCATTTACAATATTCATTGATTTTTGCCATTGAAAAACATCATGTTATTCATATACCAGAAATGTTTGAAGCTACTGACTGAATGAAAAGAGCTGGCATCTCACTCTCTTTGAATCTTCTTTATCATGCTAGGATTAGCAGGAAAAAGCAAAAAATTTCAGAATTGCACCTTGCAATGCGGAGATATTACTGTTTGTGCATTTACAATATTCATTGATTTTTGCCATTGAAAAACATCATGTTATTCATATACCAGAAATGTTTGAAGCTACTGACTGAATGAAAAGAGCTGGCTTCTCACACTCTTTGAATTTTCTTTATCATGCTAGGATTAGCAGGAAAAAGCAAAAAATTTCAGAATTGCACCTTGCAATGCGGAGAAATTACTGTTTGTGCATTTACAATATTCATTGATTTTTGCCATTGAAAAACGTCCAGAAATGTTTGAAGCTACTGACTGAATGAAAAGACCTGGCATCTCACTCTCTTTGAATCTTCTTTATCATGCTAGGATTAGCAGGAAAAAGCAAAAAATTTCAGAATTGCACCTTGCAATGCGGAGATATTACTGTTTGTTCATTTACAATATTCATTGATTTTTGCCATTGAAAAACGTCCAGAAATGTTTGAAGCTACTGACTGAAAGAAAAGAGCTGGCATCTCACTCTCTTTGAATCTTCTTTATCATGCTAGGATTAGCAGGAAAAAGCAAAAAATTTCAGAATTGCAC
Source organism: Phyllobates terribilis (assembly GCF_046119375.1). Lineage (NCBI taxonomy): Eukaryota > Metazoa > Chordata > Amphibia > Anura > Dendrobatidae > Phyllobates > Phyllobates terribilis. The sequence continues at coordinate 1,571,264 of NW_027362856.1, forward strand.
CTTGCAATGCGGAGATATTACTGTTTGTGCATTTACAATATTCATTGATTTTTGCCATTGAAAAACGTCCAGAAATGTTTGAAGCTACTGACTGAATGAAAAGAGCTGGCATCTCACTCTTTTTGAATCTTCTTTATCATGCTAGGATTAGCAGGAAAAAGCAAAAAATTTCAGAATTGCACCTTGCAATGCGGAGATATTACTGTTTGTGCATTTACAATATTCATTGATTTTTGCCATTGAAAAACATCATGTTATTCATATACCAGAAATGTTTGAAGCTACTGACAGAATGAAAAGAGCTGGCATCTCACTCTCTTTGAATCTTCTTTATCATGCTAAGAGGAGCAGGAAAAAGCAAAAAATTTCAGAATTGCACCTTGCAATGCGGAGAAATTACTGTTTGTGCATTTACAATATTCATTGATTTTTGCCATTGAAAAACGTCCAGAAATGTTTGAAGCTACTGACTGAATGAAAAGAGCTGGCATCTCACTCTCTTTGAATCTTCTTTATCATGCTAGGATTAGCAGGAAAAAGCAAAAAATTTCAGAATTGCACCTTGCAATGCGGAGATATTACTGTTTGTGCATTTACAATATTCATTGATTTTTGCCATTGAAAAACGTCCAGAAATGTTTGAAGCTACTGACTGAATGAAAGGAGCTGGCATCTCACTCTCTTTGAATCTTCTTTATCATGCTAGGATTAGCAGGAAAAAGCAAAAAATTTCAGAATTGCACCTTGCAATGCGGAGATATTACTGTTTGTGCATTTACAATATTCATTGATTTTTGCCATTGAAAAACGTCCAGAAATGTTTGAAGCTACTGACTGAATGAAAAGAGCTGGCATCTCACTCTCTTTGAATCTTCTTTATCATGCTAGGATTAGCAGGAAAAAGCAAAAAATTTCAGAATTGCACCTTGCAATGCGGAGATATTACTGTTTGTGCATTTACAATATTCATTGATTTTTGCCATTGAAAAACGTCCAGAAATGTTTGAAGCTACTGACTGAATGAAAGGAGCTGGCATCTCACTCTCTTTGAATCTTCTTTATCATGCTAGGATTAGCAGGAAAAAGCAAAAAATTTCAGAATTGCACCTTGCAATGCGGAGATATTACTGTTTGTGCATTTACAATATTCATTGATTTTTGCCATTGAAAAACGTCCAGAAATGTTTGAAGCTACTGACTGAATGAAAGGAGCTGGCATCTCACTCTCTTTGAATCTTCTTTATCATGCTAGGATTAGCAGGAAAAAGCAAAAAATTTCAGAATTGCACCTTGCAATGCGGAGATATTACTGTTTGTGCATTTACAATATTCATTGATTTTTGCCATTGAAAAACATCATGTTATTCATATACCAGAAATGTTTGAAGCTACTGACTGAATGAAAAGAGCTGGCATCTCACTCTCTTTGAATCTTCTTTATCATGCTAGGATTAGCAGGAAAAAGCAAAAAATTTCAGAATTGCACCTTGCAATGCGGAGATATTACTGTTTGTGCATTTACAATATTCATTGATTTTTGCCATTGAAAAACGTCCAGAAATGTTTGAAGCTACTGACTGAATGAAAAGAGCTGGCATCTCACTCTCTTTGAATCTTCTTTATCATGCTAGGATTAGCAGGAAAAAGCAAAAAATTTCAGAATTGCACCTTGCAATGCGGAGATATTACTGTTTGTGCATTTACAATATTCATTGATTTTTGCCATTGAAAAACATCATGTTATTCATATACCAGAAATGTTTGAAGCTACTGACTGAATGAAAAGAGCTGGCATCTCACTCTCTTTGAATCTTCTTTATCATGCTAGGATTAGCAGGAAAAAGCAAAAAATTTCAGAATTGCACCTTGCAATGCGGAGATATTACTGTTTGTGCATTTACAATATTCATTGATTTTTGCCATTGAAAAACGTCCAGAAATGTTTGAAGCTACTGACTGAATGAAAAGAGCTGGCATCTCACTCTCTTTGAATCTTCTTTATCATGCTAGGATTAGCAGGAAAAAGCAAAAAATTTCAGAATTGCACCTTGCAATGCGGAGATATTACTGTTTGTGCATTTACAATATTCATTGATTTTTGCCATTGAAAAACATCATGTTATTCATATACCAGAAATGTTTGAAGCTACTGACTGAATGAAAAGAGCTGGCATCTCACTCTCTTTGAATCTTCTTTATCATGCTAGGATTAGCAGGAAAAAGCAAAAAATTTCAGAATTGCACCTTGCAATGCGGAGATATTACTGTTTGTGCATTTACAATATTCATTGATTTTTGCCATTGAAAAACGTCCAGAAATGTTTGAAGCTACTGACTGAATGAAAAGAGCAGGCATCTCACTCTCTTTGAATCTTCTTTATCATGCTAGGATTAGCAGGAAAAAGCAAAAAATTTCAGAATTGCACCTTGCAATGCGGAGATATTACTGTTTGTGCATTTACAATATTCATTGATTTTTGCCATTGAAAAACGTCCAGAAATGTTTGAAGCTACTGACTGAATGAAAGGAGCTGGCATCTCACTCTCTTTGAATCTTCTTTATCATGCTAGGATTAGCAGGAAAAAGCAAAAAATTTCAGAATTGCACCTTGCAATGTGGAGATATTACTGTTTGTGCATTTACAATATTCATTGATTTTTGCCGTTGAAAAACATCATGTTATTCATATACCAGAAATGTTTGAAGCTACTGACTGAATGAAAAGAGCTGGCATCTCACTCTCTTTCGAATCTTCTTTATCATGCTAGGATTAGCAGGAAAAAGCAAAAAATTTCAGAATTGCACCTTGCAATGCGGAGAAATTACTGTTTGTGCATTTACAATATTCATTGATTTTTGCCATTGAAAAACGTCCAGAAATGTTTGAAGCTACTGACTGAATGAAAAGAGCTGGCATCTCACTCTCTTTGAATCTTCTTTATCATGCTAGGATTAGCAGGAAAAAGCAAAAAATTTCAGAATTGCACCTTGCAATGCGGAGATATTACTGTTTGTGCATTTACAATATTCATTGATTTTTGCCATTGAAAAACGTCCAGAAATGTTTGAAGCTACTGACTGAATGAAAAGAGCTGGCATCTCACTCTCTTTGAATCTTCTTTATCATGCTAGGATTAGCAGGAAAAAGCAAAAAATTTCAGAATTGCACCTTGCAATGCGGAGATATTACTGTTTGTGCATTTACAATATTCATTGATTTTTGCCATTGAAAAACGTCCAGAAATGTTTGAAGCTACTGACTGAATGAAAAGAGCTGGCATCTCACTCTCTTTGAATCTTCTTTATCATGCTAGGATTAGCAGGAAAAAGCAAAAAATTTCAGAATTGCACCTTGCAATGCGGAGATATTACTGTTTGTGCATTTACAATATTCATTGATTTTTGCCATTGAAAAACATCATGTTATTCATATACCAGAAATGTTTGAAGCTACTGACTGAATGAAAAGAGCTGGCATCTCACTCTCTTTGAATCTTCTTTATCATGCTAGGATTAGCAGGAAAAAGCAAAAAATTTCAGGATTGCACCTTGCAATGCGGAGAAATTACTGTTTGTGCATTTACAATATTCATTGATTTTTGCCATTGAAAAACGTCCAGAAATGTTTGAAGCTACTGACTGAATGAAAAGAGCTGGCATCTCACTCTCTTTGAATCTTCTTTATCATGCTAAGAGGAGCAGGAAAAAGCAAAAAATTTCAGAATTGCACCTTGCAATGTGGAGATATTACTGTTTGTGCATTTACAATATTCATTGATTTTTGCCATTGAAAAACATCATGTTATTCATATACCAGAAATGTTTGAAGCTACAGACTGAATGAAAAGAGCTGGCATCTCAATCTCTTTGAATCTTCTTTATCATGCTAGGATTAGCAGGAAAAAGCAAAAAATTTCAGAATTGCACCTTGCAATGCGGAGATATTACTGTTTGTGCATTTACAATATTCATTGATTTTTGCCATTGAAAAACGTCCAGAAATGTTTGAAGCTACTGACTGAATGAAAAGAGCTGGCATCTCACTCTCTTTGAATCTTCTTTATCATGCTAGGATTAGCAGGAAAAAGCAAAAAATTTCAGAATTGCACCTTGCAATGCGGAGATATTACTGTTTGTGCATTTACAATATTCATTGATTTTTGCCATTGAAAAACATCATGTTATTCATATACCAGAAATGTTTGAAGCTACTGACTGAATGAAAAGAGCTGGCATCTCACTCTCTTTGAATCTTCTTTATCATGCTAGGATAAGCAGGAAAAAGCAAAAAATTTCAGAATTGCACCTTGCAATGCGGAGAAATTACTGTTTGTGCATTTACAATATTCATTGATTTTTGCCATTGAAAAACATCATGTTATTCATATACCAGAAATGTTTGAAGCTACTGACTGAATGAAAGGAGCTGGCATCTCACTCTCTTTGAATCTTCTTTATCATGCTAGGATTAGCAGGAAAAAGCAAAAAATTTCAGAATTGCACCTTGCAATGCGGAGATATTACTGTTTGTGCATTTACAATATTCATTGATTTTTGCCATTGAAAAACGTCCAGAAATGTCTGAAGCTACTGACTGAATGAAAAGAGCTGGCATCTCACTCTCTTTGAATCTTCTTTATCATGCTAGGATTAGCAGGAAAAAGCAAAAAATTTCAGAATTGCACCTTGCAATGCGGAGATATTACTGTTTGTGCATTTACAATATTCATTGATTTTTGCCATTGAAAAACGTCCAGAAATGTTTGAAGCTACTGACTGAATGAAAAGAGCTGGCATCTCACTCTCTTTGAATCTTCTTTATCATGCTAGGATTAGCAGGAAAAAGCAAAAAATTTCAGAATTGCACCTTGCAATGCGGAGATATTACTGTTTGTGCATTTACAATATTCATTGATTTTTGCCATTGAAAAACGTCCAGAAATGTTTGAAGCTACTGACTGAATGAAAAGAGCTGGCATCTCACTCTCTTTGAATCTTCTTTATCATGCTAGGATTAGCAGGAAAAAGCAAAAAATTTCAGAATTGCACCTTGCAATGCGGAGATATTACTGTTTGTGCATTTACAATATTCATTGATTTTTGCCATTGAAAAACGTCCAGAAATGTTTGAAGCTACTGACTGAATGAAAAGAGCTGGCATCTCACTCTCTTTGAATCTTCTTTATCATGCTAGGTTTAGCAGGAAAAAACAAAAAATTTCAGAATTGCACCTTGCAATGTGGAGATATTACTGTTTGTGCATTTACAATATTCATTGATTTTTGCCATTGAAAAACGTCCAGAAATGTTTGAAGCTACTGACTGAATGAAAGGAGCTGGCATCTAACTCTCTTTGAATCTTCTTTATCATGCTAGGATTAGCAGGAAAAAGCAAAAAATTTCAGAATTGCACCTTGCAATGCGGAGATATTACTGTTTGTGCATATACAATATTCATTGATTTTTGCCATTGAAAAACGTCCAGAAATGTTTGAAGCTACTGACTGAATGAAAGGAGCTGGCATCTCACTCTCTTTGAATCTTCTTTATCATGCTAGGATTAGCAGGAAAAAGCAAAAAATTTCAGAATTGCACCTTGCAATGCGGAGATATTACTGTTTGTGCATTTACAATATTCATTGATTTTTGCCATTGAAAAACATCATGTTATTCATATACCAGAAATGTTTGAAGCTACTGACTGAATGAAAAGAGCTGGCATCTCACTCTCTTTGAATCTTCTTTATCATGCTAGGATTAGCAGGAAAAAGCAAAAAATTTCAGAATTGCACCTTGCAATGCGGAGATATTACTGTTTGTGCATTTACAATATTCATTGATTTTTGCCATTGAAAAACATCATGTTATTCATATACCAGAAATGTTTGAAGCTACTGACTGAATGAAAAGAGCTGGCATCTCACTCTCTTTGAATCTTCTTTATCATGCTAGGATTAGCAGGAAAAAGCAAAAAATTTCAGAATTGCACCTTGCAATGTGGAGATATTACTGTTTGTGCATTTACAATATTCATTGATTTTTGCCATTGAAAAACATCATGTTATTCATATACCAGAAATGTTTGAAGCTACAGACTGAATGAAAAGAGCTGGCATCTCACTCTCTTTGAATCTTCTTTATCATGCTAGGATTAGCAGGAAAAAGCAAAAAATTTCAGAATTGCACCTTGCAATGCGGAGATATTACTGTTTGTGCATTTACAATATTCATTGATTTTTGCCATTGAAAAACGTCCAGAAATGTTTGAAGCTACTGACTGAATGAAAAGAGCTGGCATCTCACTCTCTTTGAATCTTCTTTATCATGCTAGGATTAGCAGGAAAAAGCAAAAAATTTCAGAATTGCACCTTGCAATGCGGAGATATTACTGTTTGTGCATTTACAATATTCATTGATTTTTGCCATTGAAAAACATCATGTTATTCATATACCAGAAATGTTTGAAGCTACTGACTGAATGAAAAGAGCTGGCATCTCACTCTCTTTGAATCTTCTTTATCATGCTAGGATAAGCAGGAAAAAGCAAAAAATTTCAGAATTGCACCTTGCAATGCGGAGAAATTACTGTTTGTGCATTTACAATATTCATTGATTTTTGCCATTGAAAAACATCATGTTATTCATATACCAGAAATGTTTGAAGCTACTGACTGAATGAAAGGAGCTGGCATCTCACTCTCTTTGAATCTTCTTTATCATGCTAGGATTAGCAGGAAAAAGCAAAAAATTTCAGAATTGCACCTTGCAATGCGGAGATATTACTGTTTGTGCATTTACAATATTCATTGATTTTTGCCATTGAAAAACGTCCAGAAATGTCTGAAGCTACTGACTGAATGAAAAGAGCTGGCATCTCACTCTCTTTGAATCTTCTTTATCATGCTAGGATTAGCAGGAAAAAGCAAAAAATTTCAGAATTGCACCTTGCAATGCGGAGATATTACTGTTTGTGCATTTACAATATTCATTGATTTTTGCCATTGAAAAACGTCCAGAAATGTTTGAAGCTACTGACTGAATGAAAAGAGCTGGCATCTCACTCTCTTTGAATCTTCTTTATCATGCTAGGATTAGCAGGAAAAAGCAAAAAATTTCAGAATTGCACCTTGCAATGCGGAGATATTACTGTTTGTGCATTTACAATATTCATTGATTTTTGCCATTGAAAAACGTCCAGAAATGTTTGAAGCTACTGACTGAATGAAAAGAGCTGGCATCTCACTCTCTTTGAATCTTCTTTATCATGCTAGGATTAGCAGGAAAAAGCAAAAAATTTCAGAATTGCACCTTGCAATGCGGAGATATTACTGTTTGTGCATTTACAATATTCATTGATTTTTGCCATTGAAAAACGTCCAGAAATGTTTGAAGCTACTGACTGAATGAAAAGAGCTGGCATCTCACTCTCTTTGAATCTTCTTTATCATGCTAGGATTAGCAGGAAAAAGCAAAAAATTTCAGAATTTCACCTTGCAATGCGGAGATATTACTGTTTGTGCATTTACAATATTCATTGATTTTTGCCATTGAAAAACGTCCAGAAATGTTTGAAGCTACTGACTGAATGAAAAGAGCTGGCATCTCACTCTCTTTGAATCTTCTTTATCATGCTAGGTTTAGCAGGAAAAACCAAAAAATTTCAGAATTGCACCTTGCAATGTGGAGATATTACTGTTTGTGCATTTACAATATTCATTGATTTTTGCCATTGAAAAACGTCCAGAAATGTTTGAAGCTACTGACTGAATGAAAGGAGCTGGCATCTAACTCTCTTTGAATCTTCTTTATCATGCTAGGATTAGCAGGAAAAAGCAAAAAATTTCAGAATTGCACCTTGCAATGCGGAGATATTACTGTTTGTGCATATACAATATTCATTGATTTTTGCCATTGAAAAACGTCCAGAAATGTTTGAAGCTACTGACTGAATGAAAGGAGCTGGCATCTCACTCTCTTTGAATCTTCTTTATCATGCTAGGATTAGCAGGAAAAAGCAAAAAATTTCAGAATTGCACCTTGCAATGCGGAGATATTACTGTTTGTGCATTTACAATATTCATTGATTTTTGCCATTGAAAAACATCATGTTATTCATATACCAGAAATGTTTGAAGCTACTGACTGAATGAAAAGAGCTGGCATCTCACTCTCTTTGAATCTTCTTTATCATGATAGGATTAGCAGGAAAAAGCAAAAAATTTCAGAATTGCACCTTGCAATGCGGAGATATTACTGTTTGTGCATTTACAATATTCATTGATTTTTGCCATTGAAAAACATCATGTTATTCATATACCAGAAATGTTTGAAGCTACTGACTGAATGAAAAGAGCTGGCATCTCACTCTCTTTGAATCTTCTTTATCATGCTAGGATTAGCAGGAAAAAGCAAAAAATTTCAGAATTGCACCTTGCAATGCGGAGATATTACTGTTTGTGCATTTACAATATTCATTGATTTTTGCCATTGAAAAATATCATGTTATTCATATACCAGAAATGTTTGAAGCTACTGACTGAATGAAAAGAGCTGGCATCTCACTCTCTTTGAATCTTCTTTATCATGCTAGGATTAGCAGGAAAAAGCAAAAAATTTCAGAATTGCACCTTGCAATGCGGAGATATTACTGTTTGTGCATTTACAATATTCATTGATTTTTGCCATTGAAAAACATCATGTTATTCATATACCAGAAATGTTTGAAGCTACTGACTGAATGAAAACAGCTGGCATCTCACTCTCTTTGAATCTTCTTTATCATGCTAGGATTAGCAGGAAAAAGCAAAAAATTTCAGAATTGCACCTTGCAATGCGGAGAAATTACTGTTTGTGCATTTACAATATTCATTGATTTTTGCCATTGAAAAACATCATGTTATTCATATACCAGAAATGTTTGAAGCTACTGACTGAATGAAAAGAGCTGGCATCTCACTCTCTTTGAATCTTCTTTATCATGCTAGGATTAGCAGGAAAAAGCAAAAAATTTCAGAATTGCACCTTGCAATGCGGAGATATTACTGTTTGTGCATTTACAATATTCATTGATTTTTGCCATTGAAAAACATTCAGAAATGTTTGAAGCTACTGACTGAATGAAAGGAGCTGGCATCTCACTCTCTTTGAATCTTCTTTATCATGCTAGGATTAGCAGGAAAAAGCAAAAAAATTCAGAATTGCACCTTGCAATGCGGAGAAATTACTGTTTGTGCATTTACAATATTCATTGATTTTTGCCATTGAAAAACGTCCAGAAATGTTTGAAGCTACTGACTGAATGAAAAGAGCTGGCATCTCACTCTCTTTGAATCTTCTTTATCATGCTAGGATTAGCAGGAAAAAGCAAAAAATTTCAGAATTGCACCTTGCAATGCGGAGATATTACTGTTTGTGCATTTACAATATTCATTGATTTTTGCCATTGAAAAACATCATGTTATTCATATACCAGAAATGTTTGAAGCTACTGACTGAATGAAAAGAGCTGGCATCTCACTCTCTTTGAATCTTCTTTATCATGCTAGGATTAGCAGGAAAAAGCAAAAAATTTCAGAATTGCACCTTGCAATGCGGAGATATTACTGTTTGTGCATTTACAATATTCATTGATTTTTGCCATTGAAAAACATCATGTTATTCATATACCAGAAATGTTTGAAGCTACTGACTGAATGAAAAGAGCTGGCATCTCACTCTCTTTAAATCTTCTTTATCATGCTAGGATTAGCAGGAAAAAGCATAAAATTTCAGAATTGCACCTTGCAATGCGGAGATATTACTGTTTGTGCATTTACAATATTCATTGATTTTTGCCATTGAAAAACATCATGTTATTCGTATACCAGAAATGTTTGAAGCTACTGACTGAATGAAAGGAGCTGGCATCTCACTCTCTTTGAATCTTCTTTATCATGCTAGGATTAGCAGGAAAAAGCAAAAAATTTCAGAATTGCACCTTGCAATGCGGAGAAATTACTGTTTGTGCATTTACAATATTCATTGATTTTTGCCATTGAAAAACGTCCAGAAATGTTTGAAGCTACTGACTGAATGAAAGGAGCTGGCATCTCACTCTCTTTGAATCTTCTTTATCATGCTAGGATTAGCAGGAAAAAGCAAAAAATTTCAGAATTGCACCTGGCAATGCGGAGATATTACTGTTTGTGCATTTACAATATTCATTGATTTTTGCCATTGAAAAACGTCCAGAAATGTTTGAAGCTACTGACTGAATGAAAAGAGCTGGCATCTCACTCTCTTTGAATCTTCTTTATCATGCTAGGATTAGCAGGAAAAAGCAAAAAATTTCAGAATTGCACCTTGCAATGCGGAGATATTACTGTTTGTGCATTTACAATATTCATTGATTTTTGCCATTGAAAAACGTCCAGAAATGTTTGAAGCTACTGACTGAATGAAAAGAGCTGGCATCTCACTCTCTTTGAATCTTCTTTATCATGCTAGGATTAGCAGGAAAAAGCAAAAAATTTCAGAATTGCACCTTGCAATGCGGAGATATTACTGTTTGTGCATTTACAATATTCATTGATTTTTGCCATTGAAAAACGTCCAGAAATGTTTGAAGCTACTGACTGAATGAAAAGAGCTGGCATCTCACTCTCTTTGAATCTTCTTTATCATGCTAGGATTAGCAGGAAAAAGCAAAAAATTTCAGAATTGCACCTTGCAATGTGGAGATATTACTGTTTGTGCATTTACAATATTCATTGATTTTTGCCATTGAAAAACGTCCAGAAATGTTTGAAGCTACTGACTGAATGAAAAGAGCTGGCATGTCACTCTCTTTGAATCTTCTTTATAATGCTAGGATTAGCAGGAAAAAGCAAAAAATTTCAGAATTGCACCTTGCAATGCGGAGATATTACTGTTTGTGCATTTACAATATTCATTGATTTTTGCCATTGAAAAACATCATGTTATTCATATACCAGAAATGTTTGAAGCTACTGACTGAATGAAAAGAGCTGGCATCTCACTCTCTTTGAATCTTCTTTATCATGCTAGGATTAGCAGGAAAAAGCAAAAAATTTCAGAATTGCACCTTGCAATGCGGAGATATTACTGTTTGTGCATTTACAATATTCATTGATTTTTGCCATTGAAAAACGTCCAGAAATGTTTGAAGCTACTGACTGAATGAAAAGAGCTGGCATCTCACTCTCTTTGAATCTTCTTTATCATGCTAGGATTAGCAGGAAAAAGCAAAAAATTTCAGAATTGCACCTTGCAATGCGGAGATATTACTGTTTGTGCATTTACAATAATCATTGATTTTTGCCATTGAAAAACATCATGTTATTCATATACCAGAAATGTTTGAAGCTACTGACTGAATGAAAAGAGCTGGCATCTCACTCTCTTTGAATCTTCTTTATCATGCTAGGATTAGCAGGAAAAAGCAAAAAATTTCAGAATTGCACCTTGCAATGCGGAGATATTACTGTTTGTGCATTTACAATATTCATTGATTTTTGCCATTGAAAAATGTCCAGAAATGTTTGAAGCTACTGACTGAATGAAAAGAGCTGGCATCTCACTCTCTTTGAATCTTCTTTATCATGCTAGGCTTAGCAGGAAAAAGCAAAAAATTTCAGAATTGCACCTTGCAATGCGGAGATATTACTGTTTGTGCATTTACAATATTCATTGATTTTTGCCATTGAAAAACGTCCAGAAATGTTTGAAGCTACTGACTGAATGAAAGGAGCTGGCATCTCACTCTCTTTGAATCTACTTTATCATGCTAGGATTAGCAGGAAAAAGCAAAAAATTTCAGAATTGCACCTTGCAATGTGGAGATATTACTGTTTGTGCATTTACAATATTCATTGATTTTTGCCATTGAAAAACATCATGTTATTCATATACCAGAAATCTTTGAAGCTACTGACTGAATGAAAAGAGCTGGCATCTCACTCTCTTTGAATATTCTTTATCATGCTAGGATTAGCAGGAAAAAGCAAAAAATTTCAGAATTGCACCTTGCAATGCGGAGAAATTACTGTTTGTGCATTTACAATATTCATTGATTTTTGCCATTGAAAAACGTCCAGAAATGTTTGAAGCTACTGACTGAATGAAAAGAGCTGGCATCTCACTCTCTTTGAATCTTCTTTATCATGCTAGGATTAGCAGGAAAAAGCAAAAAATTTCAGAATTGCACCTTGCAATGCGGAGAAATTACTGTTTGTGCATTTACAATATTCATTGATTTTTGCCATTGAAAAACGTCCAGAAATGTTTGAAGCTACTGACTGAATGAAAGGAGCTGGCATCTCACTCTCTTTGAATCTTCTTTATCATGCTAGGATTAGCAGGAAAAAGCAAAAAATTTCAGAATTGCACCTTGCAATGCGGAGATATTACTGTTTGTGCATTTACAATATTCATTGATTTTTGCCATTGAAAAACGTCCAGAAATGTTTGAAGCTACTGACTGAATGAAAAGAGCTGGCATCTCACTCTCTTTGAATCTTCTTTATCATGCTAGGATTAGCAGGAAAAAGCAAAAAATGTCAGAATTGCACCTTGCAATGCGGAGAAATTACTGTTTGTGCATTTACAATATTCATTGATTTTTGCCATTGAAAAACGTCCAGAAATGTTTGAAGCTACTGACTGAATGAAAAGAGCTGACATCTCACTCTCTTTGAATCTTCTTTATCATGCTAGGATTAGCAGGAAAAAGCAAAAAATTTCAGAATTGCACCTTGCAATGCGGAGATATTACTGTTTGTGCATTTACAATATTCATTGATTTTTGCCATTGAAAAACGTCCAGAAATGTTTGAAGCTACTGACTGAATGAAAAGAGCTGGCATCTCACTCTCTTTGAATCTTCTTTATCATGCTAGGATTAGCAGGAAAAAGCAAAAAATTTCAGAATTGCACCTTGCAATGTGGAGATATTACTGTTTGTGCATTTACAATATTCATTGATTTTTGCCTTTGAAAAACGTCCAGAAATGTTTGAAGCTACTGACTGAATGAAAAGAACTGGCATCTCACTCTCTTTGAATCTTCTTTATAATGCTAGGATTAGCAGGAAAAAGCAAAAAATTTCAGAATTGCACCTTGCAATGCGGAGATATTACTGTTTGTGCATTTACAATATTCATTGATTTTTGCCATTGAAAAACATCATGTTATTCATATACCAGAAATGTTTCAAGCTACTGACTGAATGAAAAGAGCTGGCATCTCACTCTCTTTGAATCTTCTTTATCATGCTAGGATTAGCAGGAAAAAGCAAAAAATTTCAGAATTGCACCTTGCAAAGCGGAGATATTACTGTTTGTGCATTTACAATATTCATTGATTTTTGCCATTGAAAAACGTCCAGAAATGTTTGAAGCTACTGACTGAATAAAAAGAGCTGGCATCTCACTCTCTTTGAATCTTCTTTATCATGCTAGGATTAGCAGGAAAAAGCAAAAAATTTCAGAATTGCACCTTGCAATGCGGAGATATTACTGTTTGTGCATTTACAATAATCATTGATTTTTGCCATTGAAAAACATCATGTTATTCATATACCAGAAATGTTTAAAGCTACTGACTGAATGAAAAGAGCTGGCGTCTCACTCTCTTTGAATCTTCTTTATCATGCTAGGATTAGCAGGAAAAAGCAAAAAATTTCAGAATTGCACCTTGCAATGCGGAGATATTACTGTTTGTGCATTTACAATATTCATTGATTTTTGCCATTGAAAAACGTCCAGAAATGTTTGAAGCTACTGACTGAATGAAAAGAGCTGGCATCTCACTCTCTTTGAATCTTCTTTATCATGCTAGGCTTAGCAGGAAAAAGCAAAAAATTTCAGAATTGCACCTTGCAATGCGGAGATATTACTGTTTGTGCATTTACAATATTCATTGATTTTTGCCATTGAAAAACGTCCAGAAATGTTTGAAGCTACTGACTGAATGAAAGGAGCTGGCATCTCACTCTCTTTGAATCTACTTTATCATGCTAGGATTAGCAGGAAAAAGCAAAAAGTTTCAGAATTGCACCTTGCAATGTGGAGATATTACTGTTTGTGCATTTACAATATTCATTGATTTTTGCCATTGAAAAACATCATGTTATTCATATACCAGAAATCTTTGAAGCTACTGACTGAATGAAAAGAGCTGGCATCTCACTCTCTTTGAATCTTCTTTATCATGCTAGGATTAGCAGGAAAAAGCAAAAAATTTCAGAATTGCACCTTGCAATGCGGAGATATCACTGTTTGTGCATTTACAATATTCATTGATTTTTGCCATTGAAAAACGTCCAGAAATGTTTGAAGCTACTGACTGAATGAAAAGAGCTGGCATCTCACTCTCTTTGAATCTTCTTTATCATGCTAGGATTAGCAGGAAAAAGCAAAAAATTTCAGAATTGCACCTTGCAATGCGGAGATATTACTGTTTGTGCATTTACAATATTCATTGATTTTTGCCATTGAAAAACGTCCAGAAATGTTTGAAGCTACTGACTGAATGAAAAGAGCTGGCATCTCACTCTCTTTGAATCTTCTTTATCATGCTAGGTTTAGCAGGAAAAACCAAAAAATTTCAGAATTGCACCTTGCAATGTGGAGATATTACTGTTTGTGCATTTACAATATTCATTGATTTTTGCCATTGAAAAACGTCCAGAAATGTTTGAAGCTACTGACTGAATGAAAGGAGCTGGCATCTAACTCTCTTTGAATCTTCTTTATCATGCTAGGATTAGCAGGAAAAAGCAAAAAATTTCAGAATTGCACCTTGCAATGCGGAGATATTACTGTTTGTGCATATACAATATTCATTGATTTTTGCCATTGAAAAACGTCCAGAAATGTTTGAAGCTACTGACTGAATGAAAGGAGCTGGCATCTCACTCTCTTTGAATCTTCTTTATCATGCTAGGATTAGCAGGAAAAAGCAAAAAATTTCAGAATTGCACCTTGCAATGCGAAGATATTACTGTTTGTGCATTTACAATATTCATTGATTTTTGCCATTGAAAAACATCATGTTATTCATATACCAGAAATGTTTGAAGCTACTGACTGAATGAAAAGAGCTGGCATCTCACTCTCTTTGAATCTTCTTTATCATGCTAGGATTAGCAGGAAAAAGCAAAAAATTTCAGAATTGCACCTTGCAATGCGGAGATATTACTGTTTGTGCATTTACAATATTCATTGATTTTTGCCATTGAAAAACATCATGTTATTCATATACCAGAAATGTTTGAAGCTACTGACTGAATGAAAAGAGCTGGCATCTCACTCTCTTTGAATCTTCTTTATCATGCTAGGATTAGCAGGAAAAAGCAAAAAATTTCAGAATTGCACCTTGCAATGCGGAGATATTACTGTTTGTGCATTTACAATATTCATTGATTTTTGCCATTGAAAAATATCATGTTATTCATATACCAGAAATGTTTGAAGCTACTGACTGAATGAAAAGAGCTGGCATCTCACTCTCTTTGAATCTTCTTTATCATGCTAGGATTAGCAGGAAAAAGCAAAAAATTTCAGAATTGCACCTTGCAATGCGGAGATATTACTGTTTGTGCATTTACAATATTCATTGATTTTTGCCATTGAAAAACATCATGTTATTCATATACCAGAAATGTTTGAAGCTACTGACTGAATGAAAACAGCTGGCATCTCACTCTCTTTGAATCTTCTTTATCATGCTAGGATTAGCAGGAAAAAGCAAAAAATTTCAGAATTGCACCTTGCAATGCGGAGAAATTACTGTTTGTGCATTTACAATATTCATTGATTTTTGCCATTGAAAAACATCATGTTATTCATATACCAGAAATGTTTGAAGCTACTGACTGAATGAAAAGAGCTGGCATCTCACTCTCTTTGAATCTTCTTTATCATGCTAGGATTAGCAGGAAAAAGCAAAAAATTTCAGAATTGCACCTTGCAATGCGGAGATATTACTGTTTGTGCATTTACAATATTCATTGATTTTTGCCATTGAAAAACATCCAGAAATGTTTGAAGCTACTGACTGAATGAAAGGAGCTGGCATCTCACTCTCTTTGAATCTTCTTTATCATGCTAGGATTAGCAGGAAAAAGCAAAAAATTTCAGAATTGCACCTTGCAATGCGGAGAAATTACTGTTTGTGCATTTACAATATTCATTGATTTTTGCCATTGAAAAACGTCCAGAAATGTTTGAAGCTACTGACTGAATGAAAAGAGCTGGCATCTCACTCTCTTTGAATCTTCTTTATCATGCTAGGATTAGCAGGAAAAAGCAAAAAATTTCAGAATTGCACCTTGCAATGCGGAGATATTACTGTTTGTGCATTTACAATATTCATTGATTTTTGCCATTGAAAAACATCATGTTATTCATATACCAGAAATGTTTGAAGCTACTGACTGAATGAAAAGAGCCGGCATCTCACTCTCTTTGAATCTTCTTTATCATGCTAGGATTAGCAGGAAAAAGCAAAAAATTTCAGAATTGCACCTTGCAATGCGGAGATATTACTGTTTGTGCATTTACAATATTCATTGATTTTTGCCATTGAAAAACATCATGTTATTCATATACCAGAAATGTTTGAAGCTACTGACTGAATGAAAAGAGCTGGCATCTCACTCTCTTTAAATCTTCTTTATCATGCTAGGATTAGCAGGAAAAAGCATAAAATTTCAGAATTGCACCTTGCAATGCGGAGATATTACTGTTTGTGCATTTACAATATTCATTGATTTTTGCCATTGAAAAACATCATGTTATTCATATACCAGAAATGTTTGAAGCTACTGACTGAATGAAAGGAGCTGGCATCTCACTCTCTTTGAATCTTCTTTATCATGCTAGGATTAGCAGGAAAAAGCAAAAAATTTCAGAATTGCACCTTGCAATGCGGAGAAATTACTGTTTGTGCATTTACAATATTCATTGATTTTTGCCATTGAAAAACGTCCAGAAATGTTTGAAGCTACTGACTGAATGAAAGGAGCTGGCATCTCACTCTCTTTGAATCTTCTTTATCATGCTAGGATTAGCAGGAAAAAGCAAAAAATTTCAGAATTGCACCTTGCAATGCGGAGATATTACTGTTTGTGCATTTACAATATTCATTGATTTTTGCCATTGAAAAACGTCCAGAAATGTTTGAAGCTACTGACTGAATGAAAAGAGCTGGCATCTCACTCTCTTTGAATCTTCTTTATCATGCTAGGATTAGCAGGAAAAAGCAAAAAATTTCAGAATTGCACCTTGCAATGCGGAGATATTACTGTTTGTGCATTTACAATATTCATTGATTTTTGCCATTGAAAAACGTCCAGAAATGTTTGAAGCTACTGACTGAATGAAAAGAGCTGGCATCTCACTCTCTTTGAATCTTCTTTATCATGCTAGGATTAGCAGGAAAAAGCAAAAAATTTCAGAATTGCACCTTGCAATGCGGAGATATTACTGTTTGTGCATTTACAATATTCATTGATTTTTGCCATTGAAAAACGTCCAGAAATGTTTGAAGCTACTGACTGAATGAAAAGAGCTGGCATCTCACTCTCTTTGAATCTTCTTTATCATGCTAGGATTAGCAGGAAAAAGCAAAAAATTTCAGAATTGCACCTTGCAATGTGGAGATATTACTGTTTGTGCATTTACAATATTCATTGATTTTTGCCATTGAAAAACGTCCAGAAATGTTTGAAGCTACTGACTGAATGAAAAGAGCTGGCATGTCACTCTCTTTGAATCTTCTTTATAATGCTAGGATTAGCAGGAAAAAGCAAAAAATTTCAGAATTGCACCTTGCAATGCGGAGATATTACTGTTTGTGCATTTACAATATTCATTGATTTTTGCCATTGAAAAACATCATGTTATTCATATACCAGAAATGTTTGAAGCTACTGACAGAATGAAAAGAGCTGGCATCTCACTCTCTTTGAATCTTCTTTATCATGCTAGGATTAGCAGGAAAAAGCAAAAAATTTCAGAATTGCACCTTGCAATGCGGAGATATTACTGTTTGTGCATTTACAATATTCATTGATTTTTGCCATTGAAAAACGTCCAGAAATGTTTGAAGCTACTGACTGAATGAAAAGAGCTGGCATCTCACTCTCTTTGAATCTTCTTTATCATGCTAGGATTAGCAGGAAAAAGCAAAAAATTTCAGAATTGCACCTTGCAATGCGGAGATATTACTGTTTGTGCATTTACAATAATCATTGATTTTTGCCATTGAAAAACATCATGTTATTCATATACCAGAAATGTTTGAAGCTACTGACTGAATGAAAAGAGCTGGCGTCTCACTCTCTTTGAATCTTCTTTATCATGCTAGGATTAGCAGGAAAAAGCAAAAAATTTCAGAATTGCACCTTGCAATGCGGAGATATTACTGTTTGTGCATTTACAATATTCATTGATTTTTGCCATTGAAAAATGTCCAGAAATGTTTGAAGCTACTGACTGAATGAAAAGAGCTGGCATCTCACTCTCTTTGAATCTTCTTTATCATGCTAGGCTTAGCAGGAAAAAGCAAAAAATTTCAGAATTGCACCTTGCAATGCGGAGATATTACTGTTTGTGCATTTACAATATTCATTGATTTTTGCCATTGAAAAACGTCCAGAAATGTTTGAAGCTACTGACTGAATGAAAGGAGCTGGCATCTCACTCTCTTTGAATCTACTTTATCATGCTAGGATTAGCAGGAAAAAGCAAAAAATTTCAGAATTGCACCTTGCAATGTGGAGATATTACTGTTTGTGCATTTACAATATTCATTGATTTTTGCCATTGAAAAACATCATGTTATTCATATACCAGAAATCTTTGAAGCTACTGACTGAATGAAAAGAGCTGGCATCTCACTCTCTTTGAATATTCTTTATCATGCTAGGATTAGCAGGAAAAAGCAAAAAATTTCAGAATTGCACCTTGCAATGCGGAGAAATTACTGTTTGTGCATTTACAATATTCATTGATTTTTGCCATTGAAAAACGTCCAGAAATGTTTGAAGCTACTGACTGAATGAAAAGAGCTGGCATCTCACTCTCTTTGAATCTTCTTTATCATGCTAGGATTAGCAGGAAAAAGCAAAAAATTTCAGAATTGCACCTTGCAATGCGGAGAAATTACTGTTTGTGCATTTACAATATTCATTGATTTTTGCCATTGAAAAACGTCCAGAAATGTTTGAAGCTACTGACTGAATGAAAGGAGCTGGCATCTCACTCTCTTTGAATCTTCTTTATCATGCTAGGATAAGCAGGAAAAAGCAAAAAATTTCAGAATTGCACCTTGCAATGCGGAGATATTACTGTTTGTGCATTTACAATATTCACAGATTTTTGCCATTGAAAAACGTCCAGAAATGTTTGAAGCTACTGACTGAATGAAAAGAGCTGGCATCTCACTCTCTTTGAATCTTCTTTATCATGCTAGGATTAGCAGGAAAAAGCAAAAAATGTCAGAATTGCACCTTGCAATGTGGAGAAATTACTGTTTGTGCATTTACAATATTCATTGATTTTTGCCATTGAAAAACGTCCAGAAATGTTTGAAGCTACTGACTGAATGAAAAGAGCTGGCATCTCACTCTCTTTGAATCTTCTTTATCATGCTAGGATTAGCAGGAAAAAGCAAAAAATTTCAGAATTGCACCTTGCAATGCGGAGATATTACTGTTTGTGCATTTACAATATTCATTGATTTTTGCCATTGAAAAACGTCCAGAAATGTTTGAAGCTACTGACTGAATGAAAAGAGCTGGCATCTCACTCTCTTTGAATCTTCTTTATCATGCTAGAATTAGCAGGAAAAAGCAAAAAATTTCAGAATTGCACCTTGCAATGTGGAGATATTACTGTTTGTGCATTTACAATATTCATTGATTTTTGCCTTTGAAAAACGTCCAGAAATGTTTGAAGCTACTGACTGAATGAAAAGAGCTGGCATCTCACTCTCTTTGAATCTTCTTTATAATGCTAGGATTAGCAGGAAAAAGCAAAAAATTTCAGAATTGCACCTTGCAATGCGGAGATATTACTGTTTGTGCATTTACAATATTCATTGATTTTTGCCATTGAAAAACATCATGTTATTCATATACCAGAAATGTTTGAAGCTACTGACTGAATGAAAAGAGCTGGCATCTCACTCTCTTTGAATCTTCTTTATCATGCTAGGATTAGCAGGAAAAAGCAAAAAATTTCAGAATTGCACCTTGCAAAGCGGAGATATTACTGTTTGTGCATTTACAATATTCATTGATTTTTGCCATTGAAAAACGTCCAGAAATGTTTGAAGCTACTGACTGAATGAAAAGAGCTGGCATCTCACTCTCTTTGAATCTTCTTTATCATGCTAGGATTAGCAGGAAAAAGCAAAAAATTTCAGAATTGCACCTTGCAATGCGGAGATATTACTGTTTGTGCATTTACAATAATCATTGATTTTTGCCATTGAAAAACATCATGTTATTCATATACCAGAAATGTTTAAAGCTACTGACTGAATGAAAAGAGCTGGCGTCTCACTCTCTTTGAATCTTCTTTATCATGCTAGGATTAGCAGGAAAAAGCAAAAAATTTCAGAATTGCACCTTGCAATGCGGAGATATTACTGTTTGTGCATTTACAATATTCATTGATTTTTGCCATTGAAAAACGTCCAGAAATGTTTGAAGCTACTGACTGAATGAAAAGAGCTGGCATCTCACTCTCTTTGAATCTTCTTTATCATGCTAGGATTAGCAGGAAAAAGCAAAAAATTTCAGAATTGCACCTTGCAATGCGGAGATATTACTGTTTGTGCATTTACAATATTCATTGATTTTTGCCATTGAAAAACGTCCAGAAATGTTTGAAGCTACTGACTGAATGAAAAGAGCTGGCATCTCACTCTCTTTGAATCTTCTTTATCATGCTAGGATTAGCAGGAAAAAGCAAAAAATTTCAGAATTGCACCTTGCAATGCGGAGATATTACTGTTTGTGCATTTACAATATTCATTGATTTTTGCCATTGAAAAACGTCTAGAAAAGTTTGAAGCTACTGACTGAATGAAAGGAGCTGGCATCTCACTCTCTTTGAATCTTCTTTATCATGCTAGGATTAGCAGGAAAAAGCAAAAAATTTCAGAATTGCACCTTGCAATGCGGAGATATTACTGTTTGTGCATTTACAATATTCATTGATTTTTGCCATTGAAAAACGTCCAGAAATGTTTGAAGCTACTGACTGAATGAAAGGAGCTGGCATCTCACTCTCTTTGAATCTTCTTTATCATGCTAGGATTAGCAGGAAAAAGCAAAAAATTTCAGAATTGCACCTTGCAATGTGGAGATATTACTGTTTGTGCATTTACAATATTCATTGATTTTTGCCATTGAAAAACATCATGTTATTCATATACCAGAAATGATTGAAGCTACTGACTGAATGAAAAGAGCTGGCATCTCACTCTCTTTGAATCTTCTTTATCATGCTAGGATTAGCAGGAAAAAGCAAAAAATTTCAGAATTGCACCTTGCAATGCGGAGATAATACTGTTTGTGCATTTACAATATTCATTGATTTTTGCCATTGAAAAACGTCCAGAAATGTTTGAAGCTACTGGCTGAATGAAAAGAGCTGGCATCTCACTCTCTTTGAATCTTCTTTATCATGCTAGGATTAGCAGGAAAAAGCAAAAAATTTCAGAATTGCACCTTGCAATGCGGAGATATTACTGTTTGTGCATTTACAATATTCATTGATTTTTGCCATTGAAAAACGTCCAGAAATGTTTGAAGCTACTGACTGGATGAAAAGAGCTGGCATCTCACTCTCTTTGAATCTTCTTTATCATGCTAGGATTAGCAGGAAAAAGCAAACAATTTCAGAATTGCACCTTGCAATGTGGAGATATTACTGTTTGTGCATTTACAATATTCATTGATTTTTGCCATTGAAAAACGTCCAGAAATGTTTGAAGCTACTGACTGAATGAAAAGAGCTGGCATCTCACTCTCTTTGAATCTTCTTTGTCATGCTAGGATTAGCAGGAAAAAGCAAAAAATTTCAGAATTGCACCTTGCAATGCGGAGATATTAATGTTTGTGCATTTACAATATTCATTGATTTTTGCCATTGAAAAACGTCCAGAAATGTTTGAAGCTACTGACTGAATGAAAGGAGCTGGCATCTCACTCTCTTTGAATCTTCTTTATCATGCTAGGATTAGCAGGAAAAAGCAAAAAATTTCAGAATTGCACCTTGCAATGCGGAGATATTACTGTTTGTGCATTTACAATATTCATTGATTTTTGCCATTGAAAAACGTCCAGAAATGTTTGAAGCTACTGACTGAATGAAAAGAGCTGGCATCTCACTCTCTTTGAATCTTTTTTATCATGCTAGGATTAGCAGGAAAAAGCAAAAAATTTCAGAATTGCACCTTGCAATGCGGAGATATTACTGTTTGTGCATTTACAATATTCATTGATTTTTGCCATTGAAAAACGTCCAGAAATGTTTGAAGCTACTGACTGAATGAAAGGAGCTGGCATCTCACTCTCTTTGAATCTTCTTTATCATGCTAGGATTAGCAGGAAAAAGCAAAAAATTTCAGAATTGCACCTTGCAATGTGGAGATATTACTGTTTGTGCATTTACAATATTCATTGATTTTTGCCATTGAAAAACATCATGTTATTCATATACCAGAAATGTTTGAAGCTACTGACTGAATGAAAGGAGCTGGCATCTCACTCTCTTTGAATCTTCTTTATCATGCTAGGATTAGCAGGAAAAAGCAAAAAATTTCAAAATTGCACCTTGCAATGTGGAGATATTACTGTTTGTGCATTTACAATATTCATTGATTTTTGCCATTGAAAAACATCATGTTATTCATATACCAGAAATGTTTGAAGCTACTGACTGAATGAAAAGAGCTGGCATCTCACTCTCTTTGAATCTTCTTTATCATGCTAGGATTAGCAGGAAAAAGCAAAAAATTTCAGAATTGCACCTTGCAATGCGGAGATATTACTGTTTGTGCATTTACAATATTCATTGATTTTTGCCATTGAAAAACGTCCAGAAATGTTTGAAGCTACTGACTGAATGAAAAGAGCTGGCATCTCACTCTCTTTGAATCTTCTTTATCATGCTAGGATTAGCAGGAAAAAGCAAAAAATTTCAGAATTGCACCTTGCAATGCGGAGATATTACTGTTTGTGCATTTACAATATTCATTGATTTTTGCCATTGAAAAACGTCCAGAAATGTTTGAAGCTACTGACTGAATGCAAAGAGCTGGCATCTCACTCTCTTTGAATCTTCTTTATCATGCTAGGATTAGCAGGAAAAAGCAAAAAATTTCAGAATTGCACCTTGCAATGCGGAGATATTACTGTTTGTGCATTTACAATATTCATTGATTTTTGCCATTGAAAAACATCATGTTATTCATATACCAGAAATGTTTGAAGCTACTGACTGAATGAAAAGAGCTGGCATCTCACTCTCTTTGAATCTTCTTTATCATGCTAGGATTAGCAGGAAAAAGCAAAAAATTTCAGAATTGCACCTTGCAATGCGGGGATATTACTGTTTGTGCATTTACAATATTCATTGATTTTTGCCATTGAAAAACGTCCAGAAATGTTTGAAGCTACTGACTGAATGAAAAGAGCTGGCATCTCACTCTCTTTGAATCTTCTTTATCATGCTAGGATTAGCAGGAAAAAGCAAAAAATTTCAGAATTGCACCTTGCAATGCGGAGATATTACTGTTTGTGCATTTACAATATTCATTGATTTTTGCCATTGAAAAACATCATGTTATTCATATACCAGAAATGTTTGAAGCTACTGACTGAATGAAAAGAGCTGGCATCTCACTCTCTTTGAATCTTCTTTATCATGCTAGGATTAGCAGGAAAAAGCAAAAAATTTCAGAATTGCACCTTGCAATGCGGAGATATTACTGTTTGTGCATTTACAATATTCATTGATTTTTGCCATTGAAAAACGTCCAGAAATGTTTGAAGCTACTGACTGAATGAAAGGAGCTGGCATCTCACTCTCTTTGAATCTTCTTTATCATGCTAGGATTAGCAGGAAAAAGCAAAAAATTTCAGAATTGCACCTTGCAATGTGGAGATATTACTGTTTGTGCATTTACAATATTCATTGATTTTTGCCATTGAAAAACATCATGTTATTCATATACCAGAAATCTTTGAAGCTACTGACTGAATGAAAAGAGCTGGCATCTCACTCTCTTTGAATCTTCTTTATCATGCTAGGATTAGCAGGAAAAAGCAAAAAATTTCAGAATTGCACCTTGCAATGCGGAGAAATTACTGTTTGTGCATTTACAATATTCATTGATTTTTGCCATTGAAAAACGTCCAGAAATGTTTGAAGCTACTGACTGAATGAAAAGAGCTGGCATCTCACTCTCTTTGAATCTTCTTTATCATGCTAGGATTAGCAGGAAAAAGCAAAAAATTTCAGAATTGCACCTTGCAATGTGGAGAAATTACTGTTTGTGCATTTACAATATTCATTGATTTTTGCCATTGAAAAACGTCCAGAAATGTTTGAAGCTACTGACTGAATGAAAAGAGCTGGCATCTCACTCTCTTTGAATCTTCTTTATCATGCTAGGATTAGCAGGAAAAAGCAAAAAATTTCAGAATTGCACCTTGCAATGCGGAGAAATTACTGTTTGTGCATTTACAATATTCATTGATTTTTGCCATTGAAAAACATCATGTTATTCATATACCAGAAATGTTTGAAGCTACTGACTGAATGAAAAGAGCTGGCATCTCACTCTCTTTGTATCTTCTTTATCATGCTAGGATTAGCAGGAAAAAGCAAAAAATTTCAGAATTGCGCCTTGCAATGCGGAGATATTACTGTTTGTGCATTTACAATATTCATTGATTTTTGCCATTGAAAAACGTCCAGAAATGTTTGAAGCTACTGACTGAATGAAAAGAGCTGGCATCTCACTCTCTTTGAATCTTCTTTATCATGCTAGGATTAGCAGGAAAAAGCAAAAAATTTCAGAATTGCACCTTGCAATGCGGAGATATTACTGTTTGTGCATTTACAATATTCATTGATTTTTGCCATTGAAAAACATCCAGAAATGTTTGAAGCTACTGACTGAATGAAAAGAGCTGGCATCTCACTCTCTTTGAATCTTCTTTATCATGCTAGGATTAGCAGGAAAAAGCAAAAAATTTCAGAATTGCACCTTGCAATGCGGAGATATTACTGTTTGTGCATTTACAATATTCATTGATTTTTGCCATTGAAAAACGTCTAGAAAAGTTTGAAGCTACTGACTGAATGAAAGGAGCTGGCATCTCACTCTCTTTGAATCTTCTTTATCATGCTAGGATTAGCAGGAAAAAGCAAAAAATTTCAGAATTGCACCTTGCAATGCGGAGATATTACTGTTTGTGCATTTACAATATTCATTGATTTTTGCCATTGAAAAACGTCCAGAAATGTTTGAAGCTACTGACTGAATGAAAGGAGCTGGCATCTCACTCTCTTTGAATCTTCTTTATCATGCTAGGATTAGCAGGAAAAAGTAAAAAATTTCAGAATTGCACCTTGCAATGTGGAGATATTACTGTTTGTGCATTTACAATATTCATTGATTTTTGCCATTGAAAAACATCATGTTATTCATATACCAGAAATGATTGAAGCTACTGACTGAATGAAAAGAGCTGGCATCTCACTCTCTTTGAATCTTCTTTATCATGCTAGGATTAGCAGGAAAAAGCAAAAAATTTCAGAATTGCACCTTGCAATGCGGAGATATTACTGTTTGTGCATTTACAATATTCATTGATTTTTGCCATTGAAAAACGTCCAGAAATGTTTGAAGCTACTGGCTGAATGAAAAGAGCTGGCATCTCACTCTCTTTGAATCTTCTTTATCATGCTAGGATTAGCAGGAAAAAGCAAAAAATTTCAGAATTGCACCTTGCAATGCGGAGATATTACTGTTTGTGCATTTACAATATTCATTGATTTTTGCCATTGAAAAACGTCCAGAAATGTTTGAAGCTACTGACTGGATGAAAAGAGCTGGCATCTCACTCTCTTTGAATCTTCTTTATCATGCTAGGATTAGCAGGAAAAAGCAAACAATTTCAGAATTGCACCTTGCAATGTGGAGATATTACTGTTTGTGCATTTACAATATTCATTGATTTTTGCCATTGAAAAACGTCCAGAAATGTTTGAAGCTACTGACTGAATGAAAAGAGCTGGCATCTCACTCTCTTTGAATCTTCTTTGTCATGCTAGGATTAGCAGGAAAAAGCAAAAAATTTCAGAATTGCACCTTGCAATGCGGAGATTTTACTGTTTGTGCATTTACAATATTCATTGATTTTTGCCATTGAAAAACGTCCAGAAATGTTTGAAGCTACTGACTGAATGAAAGGAGCTGGCATCTCACTCTCTTTGAATCTTCTTTATCATGCTAGGATTAGCAGGAAAAAGCAAAAAATTTCAGAATTGCACCTTGCAATGCGGAGATATTACTGTTTGTGCATTTACAATATTCATTGATTTTTGCCATTGAAAAACGTCCAGAAATGTTTGAAGCTACTGACTGAATGAAAAGAGCTGGCATCTCACTCTCTTTGAATCTTTTTTATCATGCTAGGATTAGCAGGAAAAAGCAAAAAATTTCAGAATTGCACCTTGCAATGCGGAGATATTACTGTTTGTGCATTTACAATATTCATTGATTTTTGCCATTGAAAAACGTCCAGAAATGTTTGAAGCTACTGACTGAATGAAAGGAGCTGGCATCTCACTCTCTTTGAATCTTCTTTATCATGCTAGGATTAGCAGGAAAAAGCAAAAAATTTCAGAATTGCACCTTGCAATGTGGAGATATTACTGTTTGTGCATTTACAATATTCATTGATTTTTGCCATTGAAAAACATCATGTTATTCATATACCAGAAATGTTTGAAGCTACTGACTGAATGAAAGGAGCTGGCATCTCACTCTCTTTGAATCTTCTTTATCATGCTAGGATTAGCAGGAAAAAGCAAAAAATTTCAAAATTGCACCTTGCAATGTGGAGATATTACTGTTTGTGCATTTACAATATTCATTGATTTTTGCCATTGAAAAACATCATGTTATTCATATACCAGAAATGTTTGAAGCTACTGACTGAATGAAAAGAGCTGGCATCTCACTCTCTTTGAATCTTCTTTATCATGCTAGGATTAGCAGGAAAAAGCAAAAAATTTCAGAATTGCACCTTGCAATGCGGAGATATTACTGTTTGTGCATTTACAATATTCATTGATTTTTGCCATTGAAAAACGTCCAGAAATGTTTGAAGCTACTGACTGAATGAAAAGAGCTGGCATCTCACTCTCTTTGAATCTTCTTTATCATGCTAGGATTAGCAGGAAAAAGCAAAAAATTTCAGAATTGCACCTTGCAATGCGGAGATATTACTGTTTGTGCATTTACAATATTCATTGATTTTTGCCATTGAAAAACGTCCAGAAATGTTTGAAGCTACTGACTGAATGAAAAGAGCTGGCATCTCACTCTCTTTGAATCTTCTTTATCATGCTAGGATTAGCAGGAAAAAGCAAAAAATTTCAGAATTGCACCTTGCAATGCGGAGATATTACTGTTTGTGCATTTACAATATTCATTGATTTTTGCCATTGAAAAACATCATGTTATTCATATACCAGAAATGTTTGAAGCTACTGACTGAATGAAAAGAGCTGGCATCTCACTCTCTTTGAATCTTCTTTATCATGCTAGGATTAGCAGGAAAAAGCAAAAAATTTCAGAATTGCACCTTGCAATGCGGGGATATTACTGTTTGTGCATTTACAATATTCATTGATTTTTGCCATTGAAAAACGTCCAGAAATGTTTGAAGCTACTGACTGAATGAAAAGAGCTGGCATCTCACTCTCTTTGAATCTTCTTTATCATGCTAGGATTAGCAGGAAAAAGCAAAAAATTTCAGAATTGCACCTTGCAATGCGGAGATATTACTGTTTGTGCATTTACAATATTCATTGATTTTTGCCATTGAAAAACATCATGTTATTCATATACCAGAAATGTTTGAAGCTACTGACTGAATGAAAAGAGCTGGCATCTCACTCTCTTTGAATCTTCTTTATCATGCTAGGATTAGCAGGAAAAAGCAAAAAATTTCAGAATTGCACCTTGCAATGCGGAGATATTACTGTTTGTGCATTTACAATATTCATTGATTTTTGCCATTGAAAAACGTCCAGAAATGTTTGAAGCTACTGACTGGATGAAAAGAGCTGGCATCTCACTCTCTTTGAATCTTCTTTATCATGCTAGGATTAGCAGGAAAAAGCAAACAATTTCAGAATTGCACCTTGCAATGTGGAGATATTACTGTTTGTGCATTTACAATATTCATTGATTTTTGCCATTGAAAAACGTCCAGAAATGTTTGAAGCTACTGACTGAATGAAAAGAGCTGGCATCTCACTCTCTTTGAATCTTCTTTGTCATGCTAGGATTAGCAGGAAAAAGCAAAAAATTTCAGAATTGCACCTTGCAATGCGGAGATATTACTGTTTGTGCATTTACAATATTCATTGATTTTTGCCATTGAAAAACGTCCAGAAATGTTTGAAGCTACTGACTGAATGAAAGGAGCTGGCATCTCACTCTCTTTGAATCTTCTTTATCATGCTAGGATTAGCAGGAAAAAGCAAAAAATTTCAGAATTGCACCTTGCAATGCGGAGATATTACTGTTTGTGCATTTACAATATTCATTGATTTTTGCCATTGAAAAACGTCCAGAAATGTTTGAAGCTACTGACTGAATGAAAAGAGCTGGCATCTCACTCTCTTTGAATCTTTTTTATCATGCTAGGATTAGCAGGAAAAAGCAAAAAATTTCAGAATTGCACCTTGCAATGCGGAGATATTACTGTTTGTGCATTTACAATATTCATTGATTTTTGCCATTGAAAAACGTCCAGAAATGTTTGAAGCTACTGACTGAATGAAAGGAGCTGGCATCTCACTCTCTTTGAATCTTCTTTATCATGCTAGGATTAGCAGGAAAAAGCAAAAAATTTCAGAATTGCACCTTGCAATGTGGAGATATTACTGTTTGTGCATTTACAATATTCATTGATTTTTGCCATTGAAAAACATCATGTTATTCATATACCAGAAATGTTTGAAGCTACTGACTGAATGAAAGGAGCTGGCATCTCACTCTCTTTGAATCTTCTTTATCATGCTAGGATTAGCAGGAAAAAGCAAAAAATTTCAAAATTGCACCTTGCAATGTGGAGATATTACTGTTTGTGCATTTACAATATTCATTGATTTTTGCCATTGAAAAACATCATGTTATTCATATACCAGAAATGTTTGAAGCTACTGACTGAATGAAAAGAGCTGGCATCTCACTCTCTTTGAATCTTCTTTATCATGCTAGGATTAGCAGGAAAAAGCAAAAAATTTCAGAATTGCACCTTGCAATGCGGAGATATTACTGTTTGTGCATTTACAATATTCATTGATTTTTGCCATTGAAAAACGTCCAGAAATGTTTGAAGCTACTGACTGAATGAAAAGAGCTGGCATCTCACTCTCTTTGAATCTTCTTTATCATGCTAGGATTAGCAGGAAAAAGCAAAAAATTTCAGAATTGCACCTTGCAATGCGGAGATATTACTGTTTGTGCATTTACAATATTCATTGATTTTTGCCATTGAAAAACGTCCAGAAATGTTTGAAGCTACTGACTGAATGAAAAGAGCTGGCATCTCACTCTCTTTGAATCTTCTTTATCATGCTAGGATTAGCAGGAAAAAGCAAAAAATTTCAGAATTGCACCTTGCAATGCGGAGATATTACTGTTTGTGCATTTACAATATTCATTGATTTTTGCCATTGAAAAACATCATGTTATTCATATACCAGAAATGTTTGAAGCTACTGACTGAATGAAAAGAGCTGGCATCTCACTCTCTTTGAATCTTCTTTATCATGCTAGGATTAGCAGGAAAAAGCAAAAAATTTCAGAATTGCACCTTGCAATGCGGGGATATTACTGTTTGTGCATTTACAATATTCATTGATTTTTGCCATTGAAAAACGTCCAGAAATGTTTGAAGCTACTGACTGAATGAAAAGAGCTGGCATCTCACTCTCTTTGAATCTTCTTTATCATGCTAGGATTAGCAGGAAAAAGCAAAAAATTTCAGAATTGCACCTTGCAATGCGGAGATATTACTGTTTGTGCATTTACAATATTCATTGATTTTTGCCATTGAAAAACATCATGTTATTCATATACCAGAAATGTTTGAAGCTACTGACTGAATGAAAAGAGCTGGCATCTCACTCTCTTTGAATCTTCTTTATCATGCTAGGATTAGCAGGAAAAAGCAAAAAATTTCAGAATTGCACCTTGCAATGCGGAGATATTACTGTTTGTGCATTTACAATATTCATTGATTTTTGCCATTGAAAAACGTCCAGAAATGTTTGAAGCTACTGACTGAATGAAAGGAGCTGGCATCTCACTCTCTTTGAATCTTCTTTATCATGCTAGGATTAGCAGGAAAAAGCAAAAAATTTCAGAATTGCACCTTGCAATGTGGAGATATTACTGTTTGTGCATTTACAATATTCATTGATTTTTGCCATTGAAAAACGTCCAGAAATGTTTGAAGCTACTGACTGAATGAAAAGAGCTGGCATCTCACTCTCTTTGAATCTTCTTTATCATGCTAGGATTAGCAGGAAAAAGCAAAAAATTTCAGAATTGCACCTTGCAATGCGGAGAAATTACTGGTTGTGCATTTACAATATTCATTGATTTTTGCCATTGAAAAACATCATGTTATTCATATACCAGAAATGTTTGAAGCTACTGACTGAATGAAAAGAGCTGGCATCTCACTCTCTTTGAATTTTCTTTATCATGCTAGGATTAGCAGGAAAAAGCAAAAAATTTCAGAATTGCACCTTGCAATGCGGAGATATTACTGTTTGTGCATTTACAATATTCATTGATTTTTGCCATTGAAAAACGTCCAGAAATGTTTGAAGCTACTGACTGAATGAAAAGAGCTGGCATCTCACTCTCTTTGAATCTTCTTTATCATGCTAGGATTAGCAGGAAAAAGCAAAAAATTTCAGAATTGCACCTTGCAATGCGGAGATATTACTGTTTGTGCATTTACAATATTCATTGATTTTTGCCATTGAAAAACGTCCAGAAATGTTTGAAGCTACTGACTGAATGAAAAGAGCTGGCATCTCACTCTCTTTGAATCTTCTTTATCATGCTAGGATTAGCAGGAAAAATCAAAAAATTTCAGAATTGCACCTTGCAATGCGGAGATATTACTGTTTGTGCATTTACAATATTCATTGATTTTTGCCATTGAAAAACGTCCAGAAATGTTTGAAGCTACTGACTGAATGAAAGGAGCTGGCATCTCACTCTCTTTGAATCTTCTTTATCATGCTAGGATTAGCAGGAAAAAGCAAACAATTTCAGAATTGCACCTTGCAATGCGGAGATATTACTGTTTGTGTATTTACAATATTCATTGATTTTTGCCATTGAAAAACGTCCAGAAATGTTTGAAGCTACTGACTGAATGAAAGGAGCTGGCTTCTCACTCTCTTTGAATCTTCCTTATCATGCTAGGATTAGCAGGAAAAAGCAAAAAATTTCAGAATTGCACCTTGCAATGTGGAGATATTACTGTTTGTGCATTTACAATATTCATTGATTTTTGCCATTGAAAAACGTCCAGAAATGTTTGAAGCTACTGACTGAATGAAAAGAGCTGGCATCTCACTCTCTTTGAATCTTCTTTATCATGCTAGGATTAGCAGGAAAAAGCAAAAAATTTCAGAATTTCACCTTGCAATGCGGAGAAATTACTGTTTGTGCATTTACAATATTCATTGATTTTTGCCATTGAAAAACATCATGTTATTCATATACCAGAAATGTTTGAAGCTACTGACTGAATGAAAAGAGCTGGCATCTCACTCTCTTTGAATCTTCTTTATCATGCTAGGATTAGCAGGAAAAAGCAAAAAATTTCAGAATTGCACCTTGCAATGCGGAGATATTACTGTTTGTGCATTTACAATATTCATTGATTTTTGCCATTGAAAAACGTCCAGAAATGTTTGAAGCTACTGACTGAATGAAAAGAGCTGGCATCTCACTCTCTTTGAATCTTCTTTATCATGCTAGGATTAGCAGGAAAAATCAAAAAATTTCAGAATTGCACCTTGCAATGCGGAGATATTACTGTTTGTGCATTTACAATATTCATTGATTTTTGCCATTGAAAAACGTCCAGAAATGTTTGAAGCTACTGACTGAATGAAAGGAGCTGGCATCTCACTCTCTTTGAATCTTCTTTATCATGCTAGGATTAGCAGGAAAAAGCAAACAATTTCAGAATTGCACCTTGCAATGCGGAGATATTACTGTTTGTGTATTTACAATATTCATTGATTTTTGCCATTGAAAAACGTCCAGAAATGTTTGAAGCTACTGACTGAATGAAAGGAGCTGGCTTCTCACTCTCTTTGAATCTTCCTTATCATGCTAGGATTAGCAGGAAAAAGCAAAAAATTTCAGAATTGCACCTTGCAATGTGGAGATATTACTGTTTGTGCATTTACAATATTCATTGATTTTTGCCATTGAAAAACGTCCAGAAATGTTTGAAGCTACTGACTGAATGAAAAGAGCTGGCATCTCACTCTCTTTGAATCTTCTTTATCATGCTAGGATTAGCAGGAAAAAGCAAAAAATTTCAGAATTTCACCTTGCAATGCGGAGAAATTACTGTTTGTGCATTTACAATATTCATTGATTTTTGCCATTGAAAAACATCATGTTATTCATATACCAGAAATGTTTGAAGCTACTGACTGAATGAAAAGAGCTGGCATCTCACTCTCTTTGAATCTTCTTTATCATGCTAGGATTAGCAGGAAAAAGCAAAAAATTTCAGAATTGCACCTTGCAATGCGGAGATATTACTGTTTTTGCATTTACAATATTCATTGATTTTTGCCATTGAAAAACGTCCAGAAATGTTTGAAGCTACTGACTGAATGAAAAGAGCTGGCATCTCACTCTCTTTGAATCTTCTTTATCATGCTAGGATTAGCAGGAAAAAGCAAAAAATTTCAGAATTGCACCTTGCAATGCGGAGATATTACTGTTTGTGCATTTACAATATTCATTGATTTTTGCCATTGAAAAACGTCCAGAAATGTTTGAAGCTACTGACTGAATGAAAAGAGCTGGCATCTCACTCTCTTTGAATCTTCTTTATCATGCTAGGATTAGCAGGAAAAAGCAAAAAATTTCAGAATTGCACCTTGCAATGCGGAGATATTACTGTTTGTGCATTTACAATATTCATTGATTTTTGCCATTGAAAAACGTTCAGAAATGTTTGAAGCTACTGACTGAATGAAAGGAGCTGGCATCTCACTCTCTTTGAATCTTCTTTATCATGCTAGGATTAGCAGGAAAAAGCAAAAAATTTCAGAATTGCACCTTGCAATGCGGAGATATTACTGTTTGTGCATTTACAATATTCATTGATTTTTGCCATTGAAAAACGTCCAGAAATGTTTGAAGCTACTGACTGAATGAAAGGAGCTGGCATCTCACTCTCTTTGAATCTTCTTTATCATGCTAGGATTAGCAGGAAAAAGCAAAAAATTTCAGAATTGCACCTTGCAATGTGGAGATATTACTGTTTGTGCATTTACAATATTCATTGATTTTTGCCATTGAAAAACATCATGTTATTCATATACCAGAAATGTTTGAAGCTACTGACTGAATGAAAAGAGCTGGCATCTCACTCTCTTTGAATCTTCTTTATCATGCTAGGATTAGCAGGAAAAAGCAAAAAATTTCAGAATTGCACCTTGCAATGCGGAGATATTACTGTTTGTGCATTTACAATATTCATTGATTTTTGCCATTGAAAAACGTCCAGAAATGTTTGAAGCTACTGACTGAATGAAAAGAGCTGGCATCTCACTCTCTTTGAATCTTCTTTATCATGCTAGGATTAGCAGGAAAAAGCAAAAAATTTCAGAATTGCACCTTGCAATGCGGAGATATTACTGTTTGTGCATTTACAATATTCATTGATTTTTGCCATTGAAAAACGTCCAGAAATGTTTGAAGCTACTGACTGAATGAAAAGAGCTGGCATCTCACTCTCTTTGAA
Organism: Phyllobates terribilis; assembly: GCF_046119375.1. Taxonomy (NCBI): domain Eukaryota; kingdom Metazoa; phylum Chordata; class Amphibia; order Anura; family Dendrobatidae; genus Phyllobates; species Phyllobates terribilis. Next base: position 1,605,613 of record NW_027362856.1, read on the forward strand.
TCTTCTTTATCATGCTAGGATTAGCAGGAAAAAGCAAAAAATTTCAGAATTGCACCTTGCAATGTGGAGATATTACTGTTTGTGCATTTACAATATTCATTGATTTTTGCCATTGAAAAACGTCCAGAAATGTTTGAAGCTACTGACTGAATGAAAAGAGCTGGCATCTCACTCTCTTTGAATCTTCTTTATCATGCTAGGATTAGCAGGAAAAAGCAAAAAATTTCAGAATTGCACCTTGCAATGCGGAGATATTACTGTTTGTGCATTTACAATATTCATTGATTTTTGCCATTGAAAAACGTCCAGAAATGTTTGAAGCTACTGACTGAATGAAAGGAGCTGGCATCTCACTCTCTTTGAATCTTCTTTATCATGCTAGGATTAGCAGGAAAAAGCAAAAAATTTCAGAATTGCACCTTGCAATGCGGAGAAATTACTGTTTGTGCATTTACAATATTCATTGATATTTGCCATTGAAAAACATCATGTTATTCATATACCAGAAATGTTTGAAGCTACTGACTGAATGAAAAGAGCTGGCATCTCACTCTCTTTGAATCTTCTTTATCATGCTAGGATTAGCAGGAAAAAGCAAAAAATTTCAGAATTGCACCTTGCAATGCGGAGATATTACTGTTTGTGCATTTACAATATTCATTGATTTTTGCCATTAAAAAACGTCCAGAAATGTTTGAAGCTACTGACTGAATGAAAAGAGCTGGCATCTCACTCTCTTTGAATCTTCTTTATCATGCTAGGATTAGCAGGAAAAAGCAAAAAATTTCAGAATTGCACCTTGCAATGCGGAGATATTACTGTTTGTGCATTTACAATATTCATTGATTTTTGCCATTGAAAAACATCATGTTATTCATATACCAGAAATGTTTGAAGCTACTGACTGAATGAAAAGAGCTGGCATCTCACTCTCTTTGAATCTTCTTTATCATGCTAAGAGGAGCAGGAAAAAGCAAAAAATTTCAGAATTGCACCTTGCAATGTGGAGATATTACTGTTTGTGCATTTACAATATTCATTGATTTTTGTCATTGAAAAACATCCAGAAATGTTTGAAGCTACTGACTGAATGAAAAGAGCTGGCATCTCACTCTCTTTGAATCTTCTTTATCATGCTAGGATTAGCAGGAAAAAGCAAAAAATTTCAGAATTGCACCTTGCAATGCGGAGATATTACTGTTTGTGCATTTACAATATTCATTGATTTTTGCCATTGAAAAACGTCCAGAAATGTTTGAAGCTACTGACTGAATGAAAGGAGCTGGCATCTCACTCTCTTTGAATCTTCTTTATCATGCTAGGATTAGCAGGAAAAAGCAAAAAATTTCAGAATTGCACCTTGCAATGCAGAGAAATTACTGTTTGTGCATTTACAATATTCATTGATTTTTGCCATTGAAAAACGTCCAGAAATGTTTGAAGCTACTGACTGAATGAAAGGAGCTGGCATCTCACTCTCTTTGAATCTTCTTTATCATGCTAGGATTAGCAGGAAAAAGCAAAAAATTTCAGAATTGCACCTTGCAATGTGGAGAAATTACTGTTTGTGCATTTACAATATTCATTGAATTTTGCCATTGAAAAACGTCCAGAAATGTTTGAAGCTACTGACTGAATGAAAAGAGCTGGCATCTCACTCTCTTTGAATCTTCTTTATCATGCTAGGATTAGCAGGAAAAAGCAAAAAATTTCAGAATTGCACCTTGCAATGTGGAGATATTACTGTTTGTGCATTTACAATATTCATTGATTTTTGCCATTGAAAAACGTCCAGAAATGTTTGAAGCTACTGACTGAATGAAAGGAGCTGGCATCTCACTCTCTTTGAATCTTCTTTATCATGCTAGGATTAGCAGGAAAAAGCAAAAAATTTCAGAATTGCACCTTGCAATGCGGAGAAATTACTGTTTGTGCATTTACAATATTCATTGATTTTTGCCATTGAAAAACGTCCAGAAATGTTTGAAGCTACTGACTGAATGAAAAGAGCTGGCATCTCACTCTCTTTGAATCTTCTTTATCATGCTAGGATTAGCAGGAAAAAGCAAAAAATTTCAGAATTGCACCTTGCAATGCGGAGATATTACTGTTTGTGCATTTACAATATTCATTGATTTTTGCCATTGAAAAACGTCCAGAAATGTTTGAAGCTACTGACTGAATGAAAAGAGCTGGCATCTCACTCTCTTTGAATCTTCTTTATCATGCTAGTATTAGCAGGAAAAAGCAAAAAATTTCAGAATTGCACCTTGCAATGCGGAGATATTACTGTTTGTGCATTTACAATATTCATTGATTTTTGCCATTGAAAAACGTCCAGAAATGTTTGAAGCTACTGACTGAATGAAAAGAGCTGGCATATCACTCTCTTTGAATCTTCTTTATCATGCTAGGATTAGCAGGAAAAAGCAAAAAATTTCAGAATTGCACCTTGCAATGCGGAGATATTACTGTTTGTGCATTTACAATATTCATTGATTTTTGCCATTCAAAAACATCATGTTATTCATATACCAGAAATGTTTGAAGCTACTGACTGAATGAAAAGAGCTGGCATCTCACTCTCTTTGAATCTTCTTTATCATGCTAGGATTAGCAGGAAAAAGCAAAAAATTTCAGAATTGCACCTTGCAATGCGGAGATATTACTGTTTGTGCATTTACAATATTCATTGATTTTTGCCATTGAAAAACGTCCAGAAATGTTTGAAGCTACTGACTGAATGAAAGGAGCTGGCATCTCACTCTCTTTGAATCTTCTTTATCATACTAGGATTAGCAGGAAAAAGCAAAAAATTTCAGAATTGCACCTTGCAATGCGGAGAAATTACTGTTTGTGCATTTACAATATTCATTGATTTTTGCCATTGAAAAACGTCCAGAAATGTTTGAAGCTACTGACTGAATGAAAAGAGCTGGCATCTCACTCTCTTTGAATCTTCTTTATCATGCTAGGATTAGCAGGAAAAAGCAAAAAATTTCAGAATTGCACCTTGCAATTTGGAGATATTACTGTTTGTGCATTTACAATATTCATTGATTTTTGCCATTGAAAAACGTCCAGAAATGTTTGAAGCTACTGACTGAATGAAAGGAGCTGGCATCTCACTCTCTTTGAATCTTCTTTATCATGCTAGGATTAGCAGGAAAAAGCAAAAAATTTCAGAATTGCACCTTGCAATGCGGAGAAATTACTGTTTGTGCATTTACAATATTCATTGATTTTTGCCATTGAAAAACGTCCAGAAATGTTTGAAGCTACTGACTGAATGAAAAGAGCTGGCATCTCACTCTCTTTGAATCTTCTTTATCATGCTAGGATTAGCAGGAAAAAGCAAAAAATTTCAGAATTGCACCTTGCAATGCGGAGATATTACTGTTTGTGCATTTACAATATTCATTGATTTTTGCCATTGAAAAACGTCCAGAAATGTTTGAAGCTACTGACTGAATGAAAAGAGCTGGCATCTCACTCTCTTTGAATCTTCTTTATCATGCTAGGATTAGCAGGAAAAAGCAAAAAATTTCAGAATTGCACCTTGCAATGCGGAGATATTACTGTTTGTGCATTTACAATATTCATTGATTTTTGCCATTGAAAAACGTCCAGAAATGTTTGAAGCTACTGACTGAATGAAAAGAGCTGGCATCTCACTCTCTTTGAATCTTCTTTATCATGCTAGGATTAGCAGGAAAAAGCAAAAAATTTCAGAATTGCACCTTGCAATGCGGAGATATTACTGTTTGTGCATTTACAATATTCATTGATTTTTGCCATTGAAAAACGTCCAGAAATGTTTGAAGCTACTGACTGAATGAAAAGAGCTGGCATCTCACTCTCTTTGAATCTTCTTTATCATGCTAGGATTAGCAGGAAAAAGCAAAAAATTTCAGAATTGCACCTTGCAATGCGGAGATATTACTGTTTGTGCATTTACAATATTCATTGATTTTTGCCATTGAAAAACGTCCAGAAATGTTTGAAGCTACTGACTGAATGAAAAGAGCTGGCATCTCACTCTCTTTGAATCTTCTTTATCATGCTAGGATTAGCAGGAAAAAGCAAAAAATTTCAGAATTGCACCTTGCAATGCGGAGATATTACTGTTTGTGCATTTACAATATTCATTGATTTTTGCCATTGAAAAACGTCCAGAAATGTTTGAAGCTACTGACTGAATGAAAAGAGCTGGCATCTCACTCTCTTTGAATCTTCTTTATCATGCTAGGATTAGCAGGAAAAAGCAAAAAATTTCAGAATTGCACCTTGCAATGCGGAGATATTACTGTTTGTGCATTTACAATATTCATTGATTTTTGCCATTGAAAAACGTCCAGAAATGTTTGAAGCTACTGACTGAATGAAAAGAGCTGGCATCTCACTCTCTTTGAATCTTCTTTATCATGCTAGGATTAGCAGGAAAAAGCAAAAAATTTCAGAATTGCACCTTGCAATGCGGAGATATTACTGTTTGTGCATTTACAATATTCATTGATTTTTGCCATTGAAAAACGTCCAGAAATGTTTGAAGCTACTGACTGAATGAAAAGAGCTGGCATCTCACTCTCTTTGAATCTTCTTTATCATGCTAAGAGGAGCAGGAAAAAGCAAAAAATTTCAGAATTGCACCTTGCAATGTGGAGATATTACTGTTTGTGCATTTACAATATTCATTGATTTTTGTCATTGAAAAACATCCAGAAATGTTTGAAGCTACTGACTGAATGAAAAGAGCTGGCATCTCACTCTCTTTGAATCTTCTTTATCATGCTAGGATTAGCAGGAAAAAGCAAAAAATTTCAGAATTGCACCTTGCAATGCGGAGATATTACTGTTTGTGCATTTACAATATTCATTGATTTTTGCCATTGAAAAACGTCCAGAAATGTTTGAAGCTACTGACTGAATGAAAGGAGCTGGCATCTCACTCTCTTTGAATCTTCTTTATCATGCTAGGATTAGCAGGAAAAAGCAAAAAATTTCAGAATTGCACCTTGCAATGCAGAGAAATTACTGTTTGTGCATTTACAATATTCATTGATTTTTGCCATTGAAAAACGTCCAGAAATGTTTGAAGCTACTGACTGAATGAAAGGAGCTGGCATCTCACTCTCTTTGAATCTTCTTTATCATGCTAGGATTAGCAGGAAAAAGCAAAAAATTTCAGAATTGCACCTTGCAATGTGGAGAAATTACTGTTTGTGCATTTACAATATTCATTGAATTTTGCCATTGAAAAACGTCCAGAAATGTTTGAAGCTACTGACTGAATGAAAAGAGCTGGCATCTCACTCTCTTTGAATCTTCTTTATCATGCTAGGATTAGCAGGAAAAAGCAAAAAATTTCAGAATTGCACCTTGCAATGTGGAGATATTACTGTTTGTGCATTTACAATATTCATTGATTTTTGCCATTGAAAAACGTCCAGAAATGTTTGAAGCTACTGACTGAATGAAAGGAGTTGGCATCTCACTCTCTTTGAATCTTCTTTATCATGCTAGGATTAGCAGGAAAAAGCAAAAAATTTCAGAATTGCACCTTGCAATGCGGAGAAATTACTGTTTGTGCATTTACAATATTCATTGATTTTTGCCATTGAAAAACGTCCAGAAATGTTTGAAGCTACTGACTGAATGAAAAGAGCTGGCATCTCACTCTCTTTGAATCTTCTTTATCATGCTAGGATTAGCAGGAAAAAGCAAAAAATTTCAGAATTGCACCTTGCAATGCGGAGATATTACTGTTTGTGCATTTACAATATTCATTGATTTTTGCCATTGAAAAACGTCCAGAAATGTTTGAAGCTACTGACTGAATGAAAAGAGCTGGCATCTCACTCTCTTTGAATCTTCTTTATCATGCTAGTATTAGCAGGAAAAAGCAAAAAATTTCAGAATTGCACCTTGCAATGCGGAGATATTACTGTTTGTGCATTTACAATATTCATTGATTTTTGCCATTGAAAAACGTCCAGAAATGTTTGAAGCTACTGACTGAATGAAAAGAGCTGGCATATCACTCTCTTTGAATCTTCTTTATCATGCTAGGATTAGCAGGAAAAAGCAAAAAATTTCAGAATTGCACCTTGCAATACGGAGATATTACTGTTTGTGCATTTACAATATTCATTGATTTTTGCCATTGAAAAACATCATGTTATTCATATACCAGAAATGTTTGAAGCTACTGACTGAATGAAAAGAGCTGGCATCTCACTCTCTTTGAATCTTCTTTATCATGCTAGGATTAGCAGGAAAAAGCAAAAAATTTCAGAATTGCACCTTGCAATGCGGAGATATTACTGTTTGTGCATTTACAATATTCATTGATTTTTGCCATTGAAAAACGTCCAGAAATGTTTGAAGCTACTGACTGAATGAAAGGAGCTGGCATCTCACTCTCTTTGAATCTTCTTTATCATGCTAGGATTAGCAGGAAAAAGCAAAAAATTTCAGAATTGCACCTTGCAATGCGGAGAAATTACTGTTTGTGCATTTACAATATTCATTGATTTTTGCCATTGAAAAACGTCCAGAAATGTTTGAAGCTACTGACTGAATGAAAAGAGCTGGCATCTCACTCTCTTTGAATCTTCTTTATCATGCTAGGATTAGCAGGAAAAAGCAAAAAATTTCAGAATTGCACCTTGCAATTTGGAGATATTACTGTTTGTGCATTTACAATATTCATTGATTTTTGCCATTGAAAAACGTCCAGAAATGTTTGAAGCTACTGACTGAATGAAAGGAGCTGGCATCTCACTCTCTTTGAATCTTCTTTATCATGCTAGGATTAGCAGGAAAAAGCAAAAAATTTCAGAATTGCACCTTGCAATGCGGAGAAATTACTGTTTGTGCATTTACAATATTCATTGATTTTTGCCATTGAAAAACGTCCAGAAATGTTTGAAGCTACTGACTGAATGAAAAGAGCTGGCATCTCACTCTCTTTGAATCTTCTTTATCATGCTAGGATTAGCAGGAAAAAGCAAAAAATTTCAGAATTGCACCTTGCAATGCGGAGATATTACTGTTTGTGCATTTACAATATTCATTGATTTTTGCCATTGAAAAACGTCCAGAAATGTTTGAAGCTACTGACTGAATGAAAAGAGCTGGCATCTCACTCTCTTTGAATCTTCTTTATCATGCTAGGATTAGCAGGAAAAAGCAAAAAATTTCAGAATTGCACCTTGCAATGCGGAGATATTACTGTTTGTGCATTTACAATATTCATTTATTTTTGCCATTGAAAAACGTCCAGAAATGTTTGAAGCTACTGACTGAATGAAAAGAGCTGGCATCTCACTCTCTTTGAATCTTCTTTATCATGCTAGGATTAGCAGGAAAAAGCAAAAAATTTCAGAATTGCACCTTGCAATGCGGAGATATTACTGTTTGTGCATTTACAATATTCATTGATTTTTGCCATTGAAAAACGTCCAGAAATGTTTGAAGCTACTGACTGAATGAAAAGAGCTGGCATCTCACTCTCTTTGAATCTTCTTTATCATGCTAGGATTAGCAGGAAAAAGCAAAAAATTTCAGAATTGCACCTTGCAATGCGGAGATATTACTGTTTGTGCATTTACAATATTCATTGATTTTTGCCATTGAAAAACGTCCAGAAATGTTTGAAGCTACTGACTGAATGAAAAGAGCTGGCATCTCACTCTCTTTGAATCTTCTTTATCATGCTAGGATTAGCAGGAAAAAGCAAAAAATTTCAAAATTGCACCTTGCAATGCGGAGATATTACTGTTTGTGCATTTACAATATTCATTGATTTTTGCCATTGAAAAACATCATGTTATTCATATACCAGAAATGTTTGAAGCTACTGACTGAATGAAAAGAGCTGGCATCTCACTCTCTTTGAATCTTCTTTATCATGCTAAGAGGAGCAGGAAAAAGCAAAAAATTTCAGAATTGCACCTTGCAATGTGGAGATATTACTGTTTGTGCATTTACAATATTCATTGATTTTTGCCATTGAAAAACATCATGTTATTCATATACCAGAAATGTTTGAAGCTACTGACTGAATGAAAAGAGCTGGCATCTCACTCTCTTTGAATCTTCTTTATCATGCTAGGATTAGCAGGAAAAAGCAAAAAATTTCAGAATTGCACCTTGCAATGTGGAGATATTACTGTTTGTGCATTTACAATATTCATTGATTTTTGCCATTGAAAAACGTCCAGAAATGTTTGAAGCTACTGACTGAATGAAAAGAGCTGGCATCTCACTCTCTTTGAATCTTCTTTATCATGCTAGGATTAGCAGGAAAAAGCAAAAAATTTCAGAATTGCACCTTGCAATGCGGAGATATTACTGTTTGTGCATTTACAATATTCATTGATTTTTGCCATTGAAAAACGTCCAGAAATGTTTGAAGCTACTGACTGAATGAAAGGAGCTGGCATCTCACTCTCTTTGAATCTTCTTTATCATGCTAGGATTAGCAGGAAAAAGCAAAAAATTTCAGAATTGCACCTTGCAATGCGGAGATATTACTGTTTGTGCATTTACAATATTCATTGATTTTTGCCATTGAAAAACGTCCAGAAATGTTTGAAGCTACTGACTGAATGAAAAGAGCTGGCATCTCACTCTCTTTGAATCTTCTTTATCATGCTAGGATTAGCAGGAAAAAGCAAAAAATTTCAGAATTGCACCTTGCAATGCGGAGATATTACTGTTTGTGCATTTACAATATTCATTGATTTTTGCCATTGAAAAATGTCCAGAAATGTTTGAAGCTACTGACTGAATGAAAGGAGCTGGCATCTCACTCTCTTTGAATCTTCTTTATCATGCTAGGATTAGCAGGAAAAAGCAAAAAATTTCAGAATTGCACCTTGCAATGCGGAGATATTACTGTTTGTGCATTTACAATATTCATTGATTTTTGCCATTGAAAAACGTCCAGAAATGTTTGAAGCTACTGACTGAATGAAAAGAGCTGGCATCTCACTCTCTTTGAATCTTCTTTATCATGCTAGGATTAGCAGGAAAAAGCAAAAAATTTCAGAATTGCACCTTGCAATGCGGAGAAATTACTGTTTGTGCATTTACAATATTCATTGATTTTTGCCATTGAAAAACATCATGTTATTCATATACCAGAAATGTTTGAAGCTACTGACTGAATGAAAGGAGCTGGCATCTCACTCTCTTTGAATCTTCTTTATCATGCTAGGATTAGCAGGAAAAAGCAAAAAATTTCAGAATTGCACCTTGCAATGCGGAGAAATTACTGTTTGTGCATTTACAATATTCATTGATTTTTGCCATTGAAAAACGTCCAGAAATGTTTGAAGCTACTGACTGAATGAAAAGAGCTGGCATCTCACTCTCTTTGAATCTTCTTTATCATGCTAGGATTAGCAGGAAAAAGCAAAAAATTTCAGAATTGCACCTTGCAATGCGGAGATATTACTGTTTGTGCATTTACAATATTCATTGATTTTTGCCATTGAAAAACGTCCAGAAATGTTTGAAGCTACTGACTGAATGAAAAGAGCTGGCATCTCACTCTCTTTGAATCTTCTTTATCATGCTAGGATTAGCAGGAAAAAGCAAAAAAATTCAGAATTGCACCTTGCAATGCGGAGAAATTACTGTTTGTGCATTTACAATATTCATTGATTTTTGCCATTGAAAAACGTCCAGAAATGTTTGAAGCTACTGACTGAATGAAAGGAGCTGGCATCTCACTCTCTTTGAATCTTCTTTATCATGCTAGGATTAGCAGGAAAAAGCAAAAAATTTCAGAATTGCACCTTGAAATGCGGAGATATTACTGTTTGTGCATTTACAATATTCATTGATTTTTGCCATTGAAAAACGTCCAGAAATGTTTGAAGCTACTGACTGAATGAAAGGAGCTGGCATCTCACTCTCTTTGAATCTTCTTTATCATGCTAGGATTAGCAGGAAAAAGCAAAAAATTTCAGAATTGCACCTTGCAATGCGGAGATATTACTGTTTGTGCATTTACAATATTCATTGATTTTTGCCATTGAAAAACGTCCAGAAATGTTTGAAGCTACTGACTGAATGAAAGGAGCTGGCATCTCACTCTCTTTGAATCTTCTTTATCATGCTAGGATTAGCAGGAAAAAGCAAAAAATTTCAGAATTGCACCTTGCAATGCGGAGAGATTACTGTTTGTGCATTTACAATATTCATTGATTTTTGCCATTGAAAAACGTCCAGAAATGTTTGAAGCTACTGACTGAATGAAAAGAGCTGGCATCTCACTCTCTTTGAATCTTCTTTATCATGCTAGGATTAGCAGGAAAAAGCAAAAAATTTCAGAATTGCACCTTGCAAAGAGGAGATATTACTGTTCGTGCATTTACAATATTCATTGATTTTTGCCATTGAAAAATGTCCAGAAATGTTTGAAGCTACTGACTGAATGAAAGGAGCTGGCATCTCACTCTCTGTGAATCTTCTTTATCATGCTAGGATTAGCAGGAAAAAGCAAAAAATTTCAGAATTGCACCTTGCAATGCGGAGATATTACTGTTTGTGCATTTACAATATTCATTGATTTTTGCCATTGAAAAATGTCCAGAAATGTTTGAAGCTACTGACTGAATGAAAGGAGCTGGCATCTCACTCTCTTTGAATCTTCTTTATCATGCTAGGATTAGCAGGAAAAAGCAAAAAATTTCAGAATTGCACCTTGCAATGCGGAGATATTACTGTTTGTGCATTTACAATATTCATTGATTTTTGCCATTGAAAAACGTCCAGAAATGTTTGAAGCTACTGACTGAATGAAAAGAGCTGGCATCTCACTCTCTTTGAATCTTCTTTATCATGCTAGGATTAGCAGGAAAAAGCAAAAGATTTCAGAATTGCACCTTGCAATGTGGAGATATTACTGTTTGTGCATTTACAATATTCATTGATTTTTGCCATTGAAAAACATCATGTTATTCATTTACCAGAAATGTTTGAAGCTACTGACTGAATGAAAAGAGCTGGCATCTCACTCTCTTTGAATCTTCTTTATCATGCTAGGATTAGCAGGAAAAAGCAAAAAATTTCAGAATTGCACCTTGCAATGCGGAGAAATTACTGTTTGTGCATTTACAATATTCATTGATTTTTGCCATTGAAAAACATCATGTTATTCATATACCAGAAATGTTTGAAGCTACTGACTGAATGAAAGGAGCTGGCATCTCACTCTCTTTGAATCTTCTTTATCATGCTAGGATTAGCAGGAAAAAGCAAAAAATTTCAGAATTGCACCTTGCAATGCGGAGAAATTACTGTTTGTGCATTTACAATATTCATTGATTTTTGCCATTGAAAAACGTCCAGAAATGTTTGAAGCTACTGACTGAATGAAAAGAGCTGGCATCTCACTCTCTTTGAATCTTCTTTATCATGCTAGGATTAGCAGGAAAAAGCAAAAAATTTCAGAATTGCACCTTGCAATGCGGAGATATTACTGTTTGTGCATTTACAATATTCATTGATTTTTGCCATTGAAAAACGTCCAGAAATGTTTGAAGCTACTGACTGAATGAAAAGAGCTGGCATCTCACTCTCTTTGAATCTTCTTTATCATGCTAGGATTAGCAGGAAAAAGCAAAAAAATTCAGAATTGCACCTTGCAATGCGGAGAAATTACTGTTTGTGCATTTACAATATTCATTGATTTTTGCCATTGAAAAACGTCCAGAAATGTTTGAAGCTACTGACTGAATGAAAGGAGCTGGCATCTCACTCTCTTTGAATCTTCTTTATCATGCTAGGATTAGCAGGAAAAAGCAAAAAATTTCAGAATTGCACCTTGCAATGCGGAGATATTACTGTTTGTGCATTTACAATATTCATTGATTTTTGCCATTGAAAAACGTCCAGAAATGTTTGAAGCTACTGACTGAATGAAAGGAGCTGGCATCTCACTCTCTTTGAATCTTCTTTATCATGCTAGGATTAGCAGGAAAAAGCAAAAAATTTCAGAATTGCACCTTGCAATGCGGAGATATTACTGTTTGTGCATTTACAATATTCATTGATTTTTGCCATTGAAAAACGTCCAGAAATGTTTGAAGCTACTGACTGAATGAAAAGAGCTGGCATCTCACTCTCTTTGAATCTTCTTTATCATGCTAGGATTAGCAGGAAAAAGCAAAAAATTTCAGAATTGCACCTTGCAATGCGGAGATATTACTGTTCGTGCATTTACAATATTCATTGATTTTTGCCATTGAAAAATGTCCAGAAATGTTTGAAGCTACTGACTGAATGAAAGGAGCTGGCATCTCACTCTCTTTGAACCTTCTTTATCATGCTAGGATTAGCAGGAAAAAGCAAAAAATTTCAGAATTGCACCTTGCAATGCGGAGATATTACTGTTTGTGCATTTACAATATTCATTGATTTTTGCCATTGAAAACGTCCAGAAATGTTTGAAGCTACTGACTGAATGAAAAGAGCTGGCATCTCACTTTCTTTGAATCTTCTTTATCATGCTAGGATTAGCAGGAAAAAGCAAAAAATTTCAGAATTGCACCTTGCAATGCGGAGATATTACTGTTTGTGCATTTACAATATTCATTGATTTTTGCCATTGAAAAACGTCCAGAAATGTTTGAAGCTACTGACTGAATGAAAAGCGCTGGCATCTCACTCTCTTTGAATCTTCTTTATCATGCTAGGATTAGCAGGAAAAAGCAAAAAATTTCAGAATTGCACCTTGCAATGCGGAGATATTACTGTTTGTGCATTTACAATATTCATTGATTTTTGCCATTGAAAAACATCATGTTATTCATATACCAGAAATGTTTGAAGCTACTGACTGAATGAAAAGAGCTGGCATCTCACTCTCTTTGAATCTTCTTTATCATGCTAGGTTTAGCAGGAAAAAGCAAAAAATTTCAGAATTGCACCTTGCAATGCGGAGATATTACTGTTTGTGCATTTACAATATTCATTGATTTTTGCCATTGAAAAACGTCCAGAAATGTTTGAAGCTACTGACTGAATGAAAAGAGCTGGCATCTCACTCTCTTTGAATCTTCTTTATCATGCTAGGATTAGCAGGAAAAAGCAAAAAATTTCAGAATTGCACCTTGCAATGCGGAGATATTACTGTTTGTGCATTTACAATATTCATTGATTTTTGCCATTGAAAAACGTCCAGAAATGTTTGAAGCTACTGACTGAATGAAAAGAGCTGGCATCTCACTCTCTTTGAATCTTCTTTATCATGCTAGGATTAGCAGGAAAAAGCAAAAAATTTCAGAATTGCACCTTGCAATGTGGAGATATTACTGTTTGTGCATTTACAATATTCATTGATTTTTGCCATTGAAAAACATCATGTTATTCATTTACCAGAAATGTTTGAAGCTACTGACTGAATGAAAAGAGCTGGCATCTCACTCTCTTTGAATCTTCTTTATCATGCTAGGATTAGCAGGAAAAAGCAAAAAATTTCAGAATTGCACCTTGCAATGCGGAGAAATTACTGTTTGTGCATTTACAATATTCATTGATTTTTGCCATTGAAAAACATCATGTTATTCATATACCAGAAATGTTTGAAGCTACTGACTGAATGAAAGGAGCTGGCATCTCACTCTCTTTGAATCTTCTTTATCATGCTAGGATTAGCAGGAAAAAGCAAAAAATTTCAGAATTGCACCTTGCAATGCGGAGAAATTACTGTTTGTGCATTTACAATATTCATTGATTTTTGCCATTGAAAAACGTCCAGAAATGTTTGAAGCTACTGACTGAATGAAAAGAGCTGGCATCTCACTCTCTTTGAATCTTCTTTATCATGCTAGGATTAGCAGGAAAAAGCAAAAAATTTCAGAATTGCACCTTGCAATGCGGAGATATTACTGTTTGTGCATTTACAATATTCATTGATTTTTGCCATTGAAAAACGTCCAGAAATGTTTGAAGCTACTGACTGAATGAAAAGAGCTGGCATCTCACTCTCTTTGAATCTTCTTTATCATGCTAGGATTAGCAGGAAAAAGCAAAAAAATTCAGAATTGCACCTTGCAATGCGGAGAAATTACTGTTTGTGCATTTACAATATTCATTGATTTTTGCCATTGAAAAATGTCCAGAAGTGTTTGAAGCTACTGACTGAATGAAAGGAGCTGGCATCTCACTCTCTTTGAATCTTCTTTATCATGCTAGGATTAGCAGGAAAAAGCAAAAAATTTCAGAATTGCACCTTGCAATGCGGCGATATTACTGTTTGTGCATTTACAATATTCATTGATTTTTGCCATTGAAAAACGTCCAGAAATGTTTGAAGCTACTGACTGAATGAAAGGAGCTGGCATCTCACTCTCTTTGAATCTTCTTTATCATGCTAGGATTAGCAGGAAAAAGCAAAAAATTTCAGAATTGCACCTTGCAATGCGGAGATATTACTGTTTGTGCATTTACAATATTCATTGATTTTTGCCATTGAAAAACGTCCAGAAATGTTTGAAGCTACTGACTGAATGAAAGGAGCTGGCATCTCACTCTCTTTGAATCTTCTTTATCATGCTAGGATTAGCAGGAAAAAGCAAAAAATTTCAGAATTGCACCTTGCAATGCGGAGATATTACTGTTTGTGCATTTACAATATTCATTGATTTTTGCCATTGAAAAACGTCCAGAAATGTTTGAAGCTACTGACTGAATGAAAAGAGCTGGCATCTCACTCTCTTTGAATCTTCTTTATCATGCTAGGATTAGCAGGAAAAAGCAAAAAATTTCAGAATTGCACCTTGCAATGCGGAGATATTACTGTTCGTGCATTTACAATATTCATTGATTTTTGCCATTGAAAAATGTCCAGAAATGTTTGAAGCTACTGACTGAATGAAAGGAGCTGGCATCTCACTCTCTTTGAATCTTCTTTATCATGCTAGGATTAGCAGGAAAAAGCAAAAAAATTCAGAATTGCACCTTGCAATGCGGAGATATTACTGTTTGTGCATTTACAATATTCATTGATTTTTGCCATTGAAAAACGTCCAGAAATGTTTGAAGCTACTGACTGAATGAAAAGAGCTGGCATCTCACTTTCTTTGAATCTTCTTTATCATGCTAGGATTAGCAGGAAAAAGCAAAAAATTTCAGAATTGCACCTTGCAATGCGGAGATATTACTGTTTGTGCATTTACAATATTCATTGATTTTTGCCATTGAAAAACGTCCAGAAATGTTTGAAGCTACTGACTGAATGAAAAGAGCTGGCATCTCACTCACTTTGAATCTTCTTTATCATGCTAGGATTAGCAGGAAAAAGCAAAAAATTTCAGAATTGCACCTTGCAATGCGGAGATATTACTGTTTGTGCATTTACAATATTCATTGATTTTTGCCATTGAAAAACATCATGTTATTCATATACCAGAAATGTTTGAAGCTACTGACTGAATGAAAAGAGCTGGCATCTCACTCTCTTTGAATCTTCTTTATCATGCTAGGATTAGCAGGAAAAAGCAAAAAATTTCAGAATTGCACCTTGCAATGCGGAGATATTACTGTTTGTGCATTTACAATATTCATTGATTTTTGCCATTGAAAAACGTCCAGAAATGTTTGAAGCTACTGACTGAATGAAAGGAGCTGGCATCTCACTCTCTTTGAATCTTCTTTATCATGCTAGGATTAGCAGGAAAAAGCAAAAAATTTCAGAATTGCACCTTGCAATGCGGAGATATTACTGTTTGTGCATTTACAATATTCATTGATTTTTGCCATTGAAAAACGTCCAGAAATGTTTGAAGCTACTGACTGAATGAAAAGAGCTGGCATCTCACTCACTTTGAATCTTCTTTATTATGCTAGGATTAGCAGGAAAAAGCAAAAAATTTCAGAATTGCACCTTGCAATGCGGAGATATTACTGTTTGTGCATTTACAATATTCATTGATTTTTGCCATTGAAAAACATCATGTTATTCATATACCAGAAATGTTTGAAGCTACTGACTGAATGAAAAGAGCTGGCATCTCACTCTCTTTGAATCTTCTTTATCATGCTAGGATTAGCAGGAAAAAGCAAAAAATTTCAGAATTGCACCTTGCAATGCGGAGATATTACTGTTTGTGCATTTACAATATTCATTGATTTTTGCCATTGAAAAACGTCCAGAAATGTTTGAAGCTACTGACTGAATGAAAAGAGCTGGCATCTCACTCTCTTTGAATCTTCTTTATCATGCTAGGATTAGCAGGAAAAAGCAAAAAATTTCAGAATTGCACCTTGCAATGCGGAGATATTACTGTTTGTGCATTTACAATATTCATTGATTTTTGCCATTGAAAAACGTCCAGAAATGTTTGAAGCTACTGACTGAATGAAAGGAGCTGGCATCTCACTCTCTTTGAATCTTCTTTATCATGCTAGGATTAGCAGGAAAAAGCAAAAAATTTCAGAATTGCACCTTGCAATGCGGAGATATTACTGTTTGTGCATTTACAATATTCATTGATTTTTGCCATTGAAAAACGTCCAGAAATGTTTGAAGCTACTGACTGAATAAAAGGAGCTGGCATCTCACTCTCTTTGAATCTTCTTTATCATGCTAGGATTAGCAGGAAAAAGCAAAAAATTTCAGAATTGCACCTTGCAATGCGGAGAAATTACTGTTTGTGCATTTACAATATTCATTGATTTTTGCCATTGAAAAACATCATGTTATTCATATACCAGAAATGTTTGAAGCTACTGACTGAATGAAAGGAGCTGGCATCTCACTCTCTTTGAATCTTCTTTATCATGCTAGGATTAGCAGGAAAAAGCAAAAAATTTCAGAATTGCACCTTGCAATGCGGAGATATTACTGTTTGTGCATTTACAATATTCATTGATTTTTGCCATTGAAAAACGTCCAGAAATGTTTGAAGCTACTGACTGAATGAAAAGAGCTGGCATCTCACTCTCTTTGAATCTTCTTTATCATGCTAGGATTAGCAGGAAAAAGCAAAAAATTTCAGAATTGCACCTTGCAATGCGGAGATATTACTGTTTGTGCATTTACAATATTCATTGATTTTTGCCATTGAAAAACGTCCAGAAATGTTTGAAGCTACTGACAGAATGAAAGGAGCTGGCATCTCACTCTCTTTGAATCTTCTTTATCATGCTAGGATTAGCAGGAAAAAGCAAAAAATTTCAGAATTGCACCTTGCAATGCGGAGATATTACTGTTTGTGCATTTACAATATTCATTGATTTTTGCCATTGAAAAACATCATGTTATTCATATACCAGAAATGTTTGAAGCTACTGACTGAATGAAAAGAGCTGGCATCTCACTCTCTTTGAAACTTCTTTATCATGCTAGGATTAGCAGGAAAAAGCAAAAAATTTCAGAATTGCACCTTGCAATGCGGAGATATTACTGTTTGTGCATTTACAATATTCATTGATTTTTGCCACTGAAAAACGTCCAGAAATGTTTGAAGCTACTGACTGAATGAAAAGAGCTGGCATCTCACTCTCTTTGAATCTTCTTTATTATGCTAGGATTAGCAGGAAAAAGCAAAAAATTTCAGAATTGCACCTTGCAATGCGGAGATATTACTGTTTGTGCATTTACAATATTCATTGATTTTTGCCATTGAAAAACATCATGTTATTCATATACCAGAAATGTTTGAAGCTACTGACTGAATGAAAAGAGCTGGCATCTCACTCTCTTTGAAACTTCTTTATCATGCTAGGATTAGCAGGAAAAAGCAAAACATTTCAGAATTGCACCTTGCAATGCGGAGATATTACTGTTTGTGCATTTACAATATTCATTGATTTTTGCCACTGAAAAACGTCCAGAAATGTTTGAAGCTACTGACTGAATGAAAAGAGCTGGCATCTCACTCTCTTTGAATCTTCTTTATTATGCTAGGATTAGCAGGAAAAAGCAAAAAATTTCAGAATTGCACCTTGCAATGCGGAGATATTACTGTTTGTGCATTTACAATATTCATTGATTTTTGCCATTGAAAAACATCATGTTATTCATATACCAGAAATGTTTGAAGCTACTGGCTGAATGAAAAGAGCTGGCATCTCACTCTCTTTGAATCTTCTTTATCATGCTAGGATTAGCAGGAAAAAGCAAAAAATTTCAGAATTGCACCTTGCAATGCGGAGATATTACTGTTTGTGCATTTACAATATTCATTGATTTTTGCCATTGAAAAACGTCCAGAAATGTTTGAAGCTACTGACTGAATGAAAAGAGCTGGCATCTCACTCTCTTTGAATCTTCTTTATCATGCTAGGATTAGCAGGAAAAAGCAAAAAATTTCAGAATTGCACCTTGCAATGCGGAGATATTACTGTTTGTGCATTTACAATATTCATTGATTTTTGCCATTGAAAAACGTCCAGAAATGTTTGAAGCTACTGACTGAATGAAAAGAGCTGGCATCTCACTCTCTTTGAATCTTCTTTATCATGCTAGGATTAGCAGGAAAAAGCAAAAAATTTCAGAATTGCACCTTGCAATGCGGAGATATTACTGTTTGTGCATTTACAATATTCATTGATTTTTGCCATTGAAAAACGTCCAGAAATGTTTGAAGCTACTGACTGAATGAAAAGAGCTGGCATCTCACTCTCTTTGAATCTTCTTTATCATGCTAGGATTAGCAGGAAAAAGCAAAAAATTTCAGAATTGCACCTTGCAATGCGGAGATATTACTGTTTGTGCATTTACAATATTCATTGATTTTTGCCATTGAAAAACGTCCAGAAATGTTTGAAGCTACTGACTGAATGAAAGGAGCTGGCATCTCACTCTCTTTGAATCTTCTTTATCATGCTAGGATTAGCAGGAAAAAGCAAAAAATTTCAGAATTGCACCTTGCAATGCGGAGATATTACTGTTTGTGCATTTACAATATTCATTGATTTTTGCCATTGAAAAACGTCCAGAAATGTTTCAAGCTACTGACTGAATGAAAGGAGCTGGCATCTCACTCTCTTTGAAACTTCTTTATCATGCTAGGATTAGCAGGAAAAAGCAAAAAATTTCAGAATTGCACCTTGCAATGCGGAGAAATTACTGTTTGTGCATTTACAATATTCATTGATTTTTGCCATTGAAAAACATCATGTTATTCATATACCAGAAATGTTTGAAGCTACTGACTGAATGAAAAGAGCTGGCATCTCACTCTCTTTGAATCTTCTTTATCATGCTAGGATTAGCAGGAAAAAGCAAAAAATTTCAGAATTGCACCTTGCAATGCGGAGATATTACTGTTTGTGCATTTACAATATTCATTGATTTTTGCCATTGAAAAACGTCCAGAAATGTTTGAAGCTACTGACTGAATGAAAGGAGCTGGCATCTCACTCTCTTTGAATCTTCTTTATCATGCTAGGATTAGCAGGAAAAAGCAAAAAATTTCAGAATTGCACCTTGCAATGCGGAGAAATTACTGTTTGTGCATTTACAATATTCATTGATTTTTGCCATTGAAAAACATCATGTTATTCATATACCAGAAATGTTTGAAGCTACTGACTGAATGAAAGGAGCTGGCATCTCACTCTCTTTGAATCTTCTTTATCATGCTAGGATTAGCAGGAAAAAGCAAAAAATTTCAGAATTGCACCTTGCAATGCGGAGAAATTACTGTTTGTGCATTTACAATATTCATTGATTTTTGCCATTGAAAAACATCATGTTATTCATATACCAGAATTGTTTGAAGCTACTGACTGAATGAAAAGAGCTGGCATCTCACTCTCTTTGAATCTTCTTTATCATGCTAGGATTTGCAGGAAAAAGCAAAAAATTTCAGAATTGCACCTTGCAATGCGGAGATATTACTGTTTGTGCATTTACAATATTCATTGATTTTTGCCATTGAAAAACGTCCAGAAATGTTTGAAGCTACTGACTGAATGAAAAGAGCTGGCATCTCACTCTCTTTGAATCTTCTTTATCATGCTAGGATTAGCAGGAAAAAGCAAAAAATTTCAGAATTGCACCTTGCAATGCGGAGATATTACTGTTTGTGCATTTACAATATTCATTGATTTTTGCCATTGAAAAACGTCCAGAAATGTTTGAAGCTACTGACTGAATGAAAGGAGCTGGCATCTCACTCTCTTTGAATCTTCTTTATCATGCTAGGATTAGCAGGAAAAAGCAAAAAATTTCAGAATTGCACCTTGCAATGCGGAGATATTACTGTTTGTGCATTTACAATATTCATTGATTTTTGCCATTGAAAAACATCATGTTATTCATATACCAGAAATGTTTGAAGCTACTGACTGAATGAAAAGAGCTGGCATCTCACTCTCTTTGAATCTTCTTTATCATGCTAGGATTAGCAGGAAAAAGCAAAAAATTTCAGAATTGCACTTTGCAATGTGGAGATATTACTGTTTGTGCATTTACAATATTCATTGATTTTTGCCATTGAAAAACATGTTATTCATATACCAGAAATGTTTGAAGCTACTGACTGAATGAAAGGAGCTGGCATCTCACTCTCTTTGAATCTTCTTTATCATGCTAGGATTAGCAGGAAAAAGCAAAAAATTTCAGAATTGCACCTTGCAATGCGGAGATATTACTGTTTGTGCATTTACAATATTCATTGATTTTTGCCATTGAAAAACGTCCAGAAATGTTTGAAGCTACTGACTGAATGAAAAGAGCTGGCATCTCACTCTCTTTGAATCTTCTTTATCATGCTAGGATTAGCAGGAAAAAGCAAAAAATTTCAGAATTGCACCTTGCAATGCGGAGAAATTACTGTTTGTGCATTTACAATATTCATTGATTTTTGCCATTGAAAAACGTCCAGAAATGTTTGAAGCTACTGACTGAATGAAAAGAGCTGGCATCTCACTCTCTTTGAATCTTCTTTATCATGCTAGGATTAGCAGGAAAAAGCAAAAAATTTCAGAATTGCACCTTGCAATGTGGAGATATTACTGTTTGTGCATTTACAATATTCATTGATTTTTGCCATTGAAAAACGTCCAGAAATGTTTGAAGCTACTGACTGAATGAAAGGAGCTGGCATCTCACTCTCTTTGAATCTTCTTTATCATGCTAGGTTTATCAGGAAAAAGCAAAAAATTTCAGAATTGCACCTTGCAATGCGGAGAAATTACTGTTTGTGCATTTACAATATTCATTGATTTTTGCCATTGAAAAACGTCCAGAAATGTTTGAAGCTACTGACTGAATGAAAAGAGCTGGCATCTCACTCTCTTTGAATCTTCTTTATCATGCTAGGATTAGCAGGAAAAAGCAAAAAATTTCAGAATTGCACCTTGCAATGCGGAGATATTGCTGTTTGTGCATTTACAATATTCATTGATTTTTGCCATTGAAAAACGTCCAGAAATGTTTGAAGCTACTGACTGAATGAAAAGAGCTGGCATCTCACTCTCTTTGAATCTTCTTTATCATGCTAGGATTAGCAGGAAAAAGCAAAAAATTTCAGAATTGCACCTTGCAATGCGGAGATATTACTGTTTGTGCATTTACAATATTCATTGATTTTTGCCATTGAAAAACGTCCAGAAATGTTTGAAGCTACTGACTGAATGAAAAGAGCTGGCATCTCACTCTCTTCGAATCTTCTTTATCATGCTAGGATTAGCAGGAAAAAGCAAAAAATTTCAGAATTGCACCTTGCAATGCGGAGATATTACTGTTTGTGCATTTACAATATTCGTTGATTTTTGCCATTGAAAAACGTCCAGAAATGTTTGAAGCTACTGACTGAATGAAAAGAGCTGGCATCTCACTCTCTTTGAATCTTCTTTATCATGCTAGGATTAGCAGGAAAAAGCAAAAAATTTCAGAATTGCACCTTGCAATGCGGAGATATTACTGTTTGTGCATTAACAATATTCATTGATTTTTGCCATTGAAAAACGTCCAGAAATGTTTGAAGCTACTGACTGAATGAAAAGAGCTGGCATCTCACTCTCTTTGAATCTTCTTTATCATGCTAGGATTAGCAGGAAAAAGCAAAAAATTTCAGAATTGCACCTTGCAATGCGGAGAAATTACTGTTTGTGCATTTACAATATTCATTGATTTTTGCCATTGAAAAACATCCAGAAATGTTTGAAGATACTGACTGAATGAAAAGAGCTGGCATCTCACTCTCTTTGAATCTTCTTTATCATGCTAGGATTAGCAGGAAAAAGCAAAAAATTTCAGAATTGCACCTTGCAATGCGGAGATATTACTGTTTGTGCATTTACAATATTCATTGATTTTTGTCATTGAAAAACGTCCAGAAATGTTTGAAGCTAGTGACTGAATGAAAGGAGCTGGCATCTCACTCTCTTTGAATCTTCTTTATCATGCTAGGATTAGCAGGAAAAAGCAAAAAATTTCAGAATTGCACCTTGCAATGCGGAGATATTACTGTTTGTGCATTTACAATATTCATTGATTTTTGCCTTTGAAAAACATCATGTTATTCATATACCAGAAATGTTTGAAGCTACTGACTGAATGAAAAGAGCTGGCATCTCACTCTCTTTGAATCTTCTTTATCATGCTAAGAGGAGCAGGAAAAAGCAAAAAATTTCAGAATTGCACCTTGCAATGTGGAGATATTACTGTTTGTGCATTTACAATATTCATTGATTTTTGCCATTGAAAAACATCATGTTATTCATATACCAGAAATGTTTGAAGCTACTGACTGAATGAAAAGAGCTGGCATCTCACTCTCTTTGAATCTTCTTTATCATGCTAGGATTAGCAGGAAAAAGCAAAAAATTTCAGAATTGCACCTTGCAATGCGGAGATATTACTGTTTGTGCATTTACAATATTCATTGATTTTTGCCATTGAAAAACGTCCAGAAATGTTTGAAGCTACTGACTGAATGAAAAGAGCTGGCATCTCACTCTCTTTGAATCTTCTTTATCATGCTAGGATTAGCAGGAAAAAGCAAAAAATTTCAGAATTGCACCTTGCAATGCGGAGATATTACTGTTTGTGCATTTACAATATTCATTGATTTTTGCCATTGAAAAACGTCCAGAAATGTTTGAAGCTACTGATTGAATGAAAGGAGCTGGCATCTCACTCTCTTTGAATCTTCTTTATCATGCTAGGATTAGCAGGAAAAAGCAAAAAATTTCAGAATTGCACCTTGCAATGTGGAGATATTACTGTTTGTGCATTTACAATATTCATTGATTTTTGCCATTGAAAAACATCATGTTATTCATATACCAGAAATGTTTGAAGCTACTGACTGAATGAAAAGAGCTGGCATCTCACTCTCTTTGAATCTTCTTTATCATGCTAGGATTAGCAGGAAAAAGCAAAAAATTTCAGAATTGCACCTTGCAATGCGGAGATATTACTGTTTGTGCATTTACAATATTCATTGATTTTTGCCATTGAAAAACGTCCAGAAATGTTTGAAGCTACTGACTGAATGAAAAGAGCTTGCATCTCACTCTCTTTGAATCTTCTTTATCATGCTAGGATTAGCAGGAAAAAGCAAAAAATTTCAGAATTGCACCTTGCAATGCGGAGATATTACTGTTTGTGCATTTACAATATTCATTGATTTTTGCCATTGAAAAACGTCCAGAAATGTTTGAAGCTACTGACTGAATGAAAGGAGCTGGCATCTCACTCTCTTTGAATCTTCTTTATCATGCTAGGATTAGCAGGAAAAAGCAAAAAATTTCAGAATTGCACCTTGCAATGTGGAGATATTACTGTTTGTGCATTTACAATATTCATTGATTTTTGCCATTGAAAAACATCATGTTATTCATATACCAGAAATGTTTGAAGCTACTGACTGAATGAAAAGAGCTGGCATCTCACTCTCTTTGAATCTTCTTTATCATGCTAGGATTAGCAGGAAAAAGCAAAAAATTTCAGAATTGCACCTTGCAATGTGGAGATATTACTGTTTGTGCATTTACAATATTCATTGATTTTTGCCATTGAAAAACATCATGTTATTCATATACCAGAAATGCTTGAAGCTACTGACTGAATGAAAAGAGCTGGCATCTCACTCTCTTTGAATCTTCTTTATCATGCTAGGATTAGCAGGAAAAAGCAAAAAATTTCAGAATTGCACCTTGCAATGCAGAGATATTACTGTTTGTGCATTTACAATATTCATTGATTTTTGCCATTGAAAAACGTCCAGAAATGTTTGAAGCTACTGACTGAATGAAAAGAGCTGGCATCTCACTCTCTTTGAATCTTCTTTATCATGCTAGGATTAGCAGGAAAAAGCAAAAATTTCAGAATTGCACCTTGCAATGCGGAGATATTACTGTTTGTGCATTTACAATATTCATTGATTTTTGCCATTGAAAAACGTCCAGAAATGTTTGAAGCTACTGACTGAATGAAAGGAGCTGGCATCTCACTCTCTTTGAATCTTCTTTATCATGCTAGGATTAGCAGGAAAAAGCAAAAAATTTCAGAATTGCACCTTGCAATGTGGAGATATTACTGTTTGTGCATTTACAATATTCATTGATTTTTGCCATTGAAAAACATCATGTTATTCATATACCAGAAATGTTTGAAGCTACTGACTGAATGAAAAGAGCTGGCATCTCACTCTCTTTGAATCTTCTTTATCATGCTAGGATTAGCAGGAAAAAGCAAAAAATTTCAGAATTGCACCTTGCAATGCGGAGATATTACTGTTTGTGCATTTACAATATTCATTGATTTTTGCCATTGAAAAACGTCCAGAAATGTTTGAAGCTACTGACTGAATGAAAAGAGCTGGCATCTCACTCTCTTTGAATCTTCTTTATCATGCTAGGATTAGCAGGAAAAAGCAAAAAATTTCAGAATTGCACCTTGCAATGCGGAGATATTACTGTTTGTGCATTTACAATATTCATTGATTTTTGCCATTGAAAAACGTCCAGAAATGTTTGAAGCTACTGACTGAATGAAAGGAGCTGGCATCTCACTCTCTTTGAATCTTCTTTATCATGCTAGGATTAGCAGGAAAAAGCAAAAAATTTCAGAATTGCACCTTGCAATGTGGAGATATTACTGTTTGTGCATTTACAATATTCATTGATTTTTGCCATTGAAAAACATCATGTTATTCATATACCAGAAATGTTTGAAGCTACTGACTGAATGAAAAGAGCTGGCATCTCACTCTCTTTGAATCTTCTTTATCATGCTAGGATTAGCAGGAAAAAGCAAAAAATTTCAGAATTGCACCTTGCAATGCGGAGATATTACTGTTTGTGCATTTACAATATTCATTGATTTTTGCCATTGAAAATCGTCCAGAAATGTTTGAAGCTACTGACTGAATGAAAAGAGCTGGCATCTCACTCTCTTTGAATCTTCTTTATCATGCTAGGATTAGCAGGAAAAAGCAAAAAATTTCAGAATTGCACCTTGCAATGCGGAGATATTACTGTTTGTGCATTTACAATATTCATTGATTTTTGCCATTGAAAAACATCATGTTATTCATATACCAGAAATGTTTGAAGCTACTGACTGAATGAAAGGAGCTGGCATCTCACTCTCTTTGAATCTTCTTTATCATGCTAGGATTAGCAGGAAAAAGCAAAAAATTTCAGAATTGCACCTTGCAATGTGGAGATATTACTGTTTGTGCATTTACAATATTCATTGATTTTTGCCATTGAAAAACATCATGTTATTCATATACCAGAAATGTTTGAAGCTACTGACTGAATGAATAGAGCTGGCATCTCACTCTCTTTGAATCTTATTTATCATGCTAGGATTAGCAGGAAAAAGCAAAAAATTTCAGAATTGCACCTTGCAATGCGGAGATATTACTGTTTGTGCATTTACAATATTCATTGATTTTTGCCATTGAAAAACGTCCAGAAATGTTTGAAGCTACTGACTGAATGAAAAGAGCTGGCATCTCACTCTCTTTGAATCTTCTTTATCATGCTAGGATTAGCAGGAAAAAGCAAAAAATTTCAGAATTGCACCTTGCAATGCGGAGATATTACTGTTTGTGCATTTACAATATTCATTGATTTTTGCCATTGAAAAACGTCCAGAAATGTTTGAAGCTACTGACTGAATGAAAGGAGCTGGCATCTCACTCTCTTTGAATCTTCTTTATCATGCTAGGATTAGCAGGAAAAAGCAAAAAATTTCAGAATTGCACCTTGCAATGTGGAGATATTACTGTTTGTGCATTTACAATATTCATTGATTTTTGCCATTGAAAAACATCATGTTATTCATATACCAGAAATGTTTGAAGCTACTGACTGAATGAAAAGAGCTGGCATCTCACTCTCTTTGAATCTTCTTTATCATGCTAGGATTAGCAGGAAAAAGCAAAAAATTTCAGAATTGCATCTTGCAATCTTGCAATGCGGAGATATTACTGTTTGAGCATTTACAATATTCATTGATTTTTGCCATTGAAAAACGTCCAGAAATGTTTGAAGCTACTGACTGAATGAAAAGAGCTGGCATCTCACTCTCTTTGAATCTTCTTTATCATGCTAGGATTAGCAGGAAAAAGCAAAAAATTTCAGAATTGCACCCTGCAATGCGGAGAAATTACTGTTTGTGCATTTACAATATTCATTGATTTTTGCCATAGAAAAACATCATGTTATTCATATACCAGAAATGTTTGAAGCTACTGACTGAATGAAAAGAGCTGGCATCTCACTCTCTTTGAATCTTCTTTATCATGCTAGGATTAGCAGGAAAAAGCAAAAAATTTCAGAATTGCACCTTGCAATGCGGAGATATTACTGTTTGTGCATTTACAATATTCATTGATTTTTGCCATTGAAAAACGTCCAGAAATGTTTGAAGCTACTGACTGAATGAAAAGAGCTGGCATCTCACTCTCTTTGAATCTTCTTTATCATGCTAGGATTAGCAGGAAAAAGCAAAAAATTTCAGAATTGCACCTTGCAATGCGGAGATATTACTGTTTGTGCATTTACAATATTCATTGATTTTTGCCATTGAAAAACGTCCAGAAATGTTTGAAGCTACTGACTGAATGAAAAGAGCTGGCATCTCACTCTCTTTGAATCTTCTTTATCATGCTAGGATTAGCAGGAAAAAGCAAAAAATTTCAGAATTGCACCTTGCAATGCGGAGATATTACTGTTTGTGCATTTACAATATTCATTGATTTTTGCCATTGAAAAACGTCCAGAAATGTTTGATGCTACTGACTGAATGAAAAGAGCTGGCATCTTACTCTCTTTGAATCTTCTTTATCATGCTAGGATTAGCAGGAAAAAGCAAAAAATTTCAGAATTGCACCTTGCAATGCGGAGATATTACTGTTTGTGCATTTACAATATTCATTGATTTTTGCCATTGAAAAACATCCAGAAATGTTTGAAGCTACTGACTGAATGAAAAGAGCTGGCATCTCACTCTCTTTGAATCTTCTTTATCATGCTAGGATTAGCAGGAAAAAGCAAAAAATTTCAGAATTGCACCTTGCAATGCGGAGATATTACTGTTTGTGCATTTACAATATTCATTGATTTTTGCCATTGAAAAACGTCCAGAAATGTTTGAAGCTACTGACTGAATGAAAGGAGCTGGCATCTCACTCTCTTTGAATCTTCTTTATCATGCTAGGATTAGCAGGAAAAAGCAAAAAATTTCAGAATTGCACCTTGCAATGCGGAGATATTACTGTTTGTGCATTTACAATATTCATTGATTTTTGCCATTGAAAAACGTCCAGAAATGTTTGAAGCTACTGACTGAATGAAAGGAGCTGGCATCTCACTCTCTTTGAATCTTCTTTATCATGCTAGGATTAGCAGGAAAAAGCAAAAAATTTCAGAATTGCACCTTGCAATGTGGAGATATTACTGTTTGTGCATTTACAATATTCATTGATTTTTGCCATTGAAAAACATCATGTTATTCATATACCAGAAATGTTTGAAGCTACTGACTGAATGAAAAGAGCTGGCATCTTACTCTCTTTGAATCTTCTTTATCATGCTAGGATTAGCAGGAAAAAGCAAAAAATTTCAGAATTGCACCTTGCAATGCGGAGATATTACTGTTTGTGCATTTACAATATTCATTGATTTTTGCCATTGAAAAACGTCCAGAAATGTTTGAAGCTACAGACTGAATGAAAAGAGCTGGCATCTCACTCTCTTTGAATCTTCTTTATCATGCTAGGATTAGCAGGAAAAAGCAAAAAATTTCAGAATTGCACCTTGCAATGCGGAGATATTACTGTTTGTGCATTTACAATATTCATTGATTTTTGCCATTGAAAAACGTCCAGAAATGTTTGAAGCTACTGACTGAATGAAAGGAGCTGGCATCTCACTCTCTTTGAATCTTCTTTATCATGCTAGGATTAGCAGGAAAAAGCAAAAAATTTCAGAATTGCACCTTGCAATGCGGAGATATTACTGTTTGTGCATTTACAATATTCATTGATTTTTGCCATTGAAAAACGTCCAGAAATGTTTGAAGCTACTGACTGAATGAAAAGAGCTGGCATCTCACTCTCTTTGAATCTTCTTTATCATGCTAGGATTAGCAGGAAAAAGCAAAAAATTTCAGAATTGCACCTTGCAATGCGGAGATATTACTGTTTGTGCATTTACAATATTCATTGATTTTTGCCATTGAAAAACGTCCAGAAATGTTTGAAGCTACTGACTGAATGAAAAGAGCTGGCATCTCACTCTCTTTGAATCTTCTTTATCATGCTAGGATTAGCAGGAAAAAGCAAAAAATTTCAGAATTGCACCTTGCAATGCGGAGATATTACTGTTTGTGCATTTACAATATTCATTGATTTTTGCCATTGAAAAACGTCCAGAAATGTTTGAAGCTACTGACTGAATGAAAAGAGCTGGCATCTCACTCTCTTTGAATCTTCTTTATGATGCTAGGATTAGCAGGAAAAAGCAAAAAATTTCAGAATTGCACCTTGCAATGTGGAGATATTACTGTTTGTGCATTTACAATATTCATTGATTTTTGGGATTGAAAAACGTCCAGAAATGTTTGAAGCTACTGACTGAATGAAAGGAGCTGGCATCTCACTCTCTTTGAATCTTCTTTATCATGCTAGGATTAGCAGGAAAAAGCAAAAAAATTCAGAATTGCACCTTGCAATTCGGAGATATTACTGTTTGTGCATTTACAATATTCATTGATTTTTGCCATTGAAAAACGTCCAGAAATGTTTGAAGCTACTGACTGAATGAAAGGAGCTGGCATCTCACTCTCTTTGAATCTTCTTTATCATGCTAGGATTAGCAGGAAAAAGCAAAAAATTTCAGAATTGCACTTTGCAATGCGGAGATATTACTGTTTGTGCATTTACAATATTCATTGATTTTTGCCATTGAAAAACATCATGTTATTCATATACCAGAAATGTTTGAAGCTACTGACTGAATGAAAAGAGCTGGCATCTCACTCTCTTTGAATCTTCTTTATCATGCTAGGATTAGCAGGAAAAAGCAAAAAATTTCAGAATTGCACCTTGCAATGCGGAGATATTACTGTTTGTGCATCTACAATACTCATTGATTTTTGCCATTGAAAAACATCATATTATTCATATACCAGAAATGTTTGAAGCTACTGACTGAATGAAAAGAGCTGGCATCTCACTCTCTTTGAATCTTCTTTATCATGCTAGGATTAGCAGGAAAAAGCAAAAAATTTCAGAATTGCACCTTGCAATGCGGAGATATTACTGTTTGTGCATTTACAATATTCATTGATTTTTGCCATTGAAAAACATCATGTTATTCATATACCAGAAATGTTTGAAGCTACTGACTGAATGAAAAGAGCTGGCATCTCACTCTCTTTGAATCTTCTTTATCATGCTAGGATTAGCAGGAAAAAGCAAAAAATTTCAGAATTGCACCTTGCAATGCGGAGAAATTACTGTTTGTGCATTTACAATATTCATTGATTTTTGCCATTGAAAAATGTCCAGAAATGTTTGAAGCTACTGACTGAATGAAAGGAGCTGGCATCTCACTCTCTTTGAATCTTCTTTATCATGCTAGGATTAGCAGGAAAAAGCAAAAAATTTCAGAATTGCACCTTGCAATGTGGAGATATTACTGTTTGTGCATTTACAATATTCATTGATTTTTGCCATTGAAAAACATCATGTTATTCATATACCAGAAATGTTTGAAGCTACTGACTGAATGAAAAGAGCTGGCATCTTACTCTCTTTGAATCTTCTTTATCATGCTAGGATTAGCAGGAAAAAGCAAAAAATTTCAGAATTGCACCTTGCAATGCGGAGATATTACTGTTTGTGCATTTACAATATTCATTGATTTTTGCCATTGAAAAACGTCCAGAAATGTTTGAAGCTACTGACTGAATGAAAGGAGCTGGCATCTCACTCTCTTTGAATCTTCTTTATCATGCTAGGATTAGCAGGAAAAAGCAAAAAATTTCAGAATTGCACCTTGCAATGCGGAGATATTACTGTTTGTGCATTTACAATATTCATTGATTTTTGCCATTGAAAAACGTCCAGAAATGTTTGAAGCTACTGACTGAATGAAAAGAGCTGGCATCTCACTCTCTTTGAATCTTCTTTATCATGCTAGGATTAGCAGGAAAAAGCAAAAAATTTCAGAATTGCACCTTGCAATGCGGAGATATTACTGTTTGTGCATTTACAATATTCATTGATTTTTGCCATTGAAAAACGTCCAGAAATGTTTGAAGCTACTGACTGAATGAAAAGAGCTGGCATCTCACTCTCTTTGAATCTTCTTTATCATGCTAGGATTAGCAGGAAAAAGCAAAAAATTTCAGAATTGCACCTTGCAATGCGGAGATATTACTGTTTGTGCATTTACAATATTCATTGATTTTTGCCATTGAAAAACGTCCAGAAATGTTTGAAGCTACTGACTGAATGAAAAGAGCTGGCATCTCACTCTCTTTGAATCTTCTTTATCATGCTAGGATTAGCAGGAAAAAGCAAAAAATTTCAGAATTGCACCTTGCAATGTGGAGATATTACTGTTTGTGCATTTACAATATTCATTGATTTTTGCCATTGAAAAACGTCCAGAAATGTTTGAAGCTACTGACTGAATGAAAGGAGCTGGCATCTCACTCTCTTTGAATCTTCTTTATCATGCTAGGATTAGCAGGAAAAAGCAAAAAATTTCAGAATTGCACCTTGCAATTCGGAGATATTACTGTTTGTGCATTTACAATATTCATTGATTTTTGCCATTGAAAAACGTCCAGAAATGTTTGAAGCTACTGACTGAATGAAAGGAGCTGGCATCTCACTCTCTTTGAATCTTCTTTATCATGCTAGGATTAGCAGGAAAAAGCAAAAAATTTCAGAATTGCACTTTGCAATGCGGAGATATTACTGTTTGTGCATTTACAATATTCATTGATTTTTGCCATTGAAAAACATCATGTTATTCATATATCAGAAATGTTTGAAGCTACTGACTGAATGAAAAGAGCTGGCATCTCACTCTCTTTGAATCTTCTTTATCATGCTAGGATTAGCAGGAAAAAGCAAAAAATTTCAGAATTGCACCTTGCAATGCGGAGATATTACTGTTTGTGCATCTACAATATTCATTGATTTTTGCCATTGAAAAACATCATATTATTCATATACCAGAAATGTTTGAAGCTACTGACTGAATGAAAAGAGCTGGCATCTCACTCTCTTTGAATCTTCTTTATCATGCTAGGATTAGCAGGAAAAAGCAAAAAATTTCAGAATTGCACCTTGCAATGCGGAGATATTACTGTTTGTGCATTTACAATATTCATTGATTTTTGCCATTGAAAAACATCATGTTATTCATATACCAGAAATGTTTGAAGCTACTGACTGAATGAAAAGAGCTGGCATCTCACTCTCTTTGAATCTTCTTTATCATGCTAGGATTAGCAGGAAAAAGCAAAAAATTTCAGAATTGCACCTTGCAATGCGGAGAAATTACTGTTTGTGCATTTACAATATTCATTGATTTTTGCCATTGAAAAACGTCCAGAAATGTTTGAAGCTACTGACTGAATGAAAGGAGCTGGCATCTCACTCTCTTTGAATCTTCTTTATCATGCTAGGATTAGCAGGAAAAAGCAAAAAATTTCAGAATTGCACCTTGCAATGTGGAGATATTACTGTTTGTGCATTTACAATATTCATTGATTTTTGCCATTGAAAAACATCATGTTATTCATATACCAGAAATGTTTGAAGCTACTGACTGAATGAATAGAGCTGGCATCTCACTCTCTTTGAATCTTATTTATCATGCTAGGATTAGCAGGAAAAAGCAAAAAATTTCAGAATTGCACCTTGCAATGCGGAGAAATTACTGTTTGTGCATTTACAATATTCATTGATTTTTGCCATTGAAAAACGTCCAGAAATGTTTGAAGCTACTGACTGAATGAAAGGAGCTGGCATCTCACTCTCTTTGAATCTTCTTTATCATGCTAGGATTAGCAGGAAAAAGCAAAAAATTTCAGAATTGCACCTTGCAATGTGGAGATATTACTGTTTGTGCATTTACAATATTCATTGATTTTTGCCATTGAAAAACGTCCAGAAATGTTTGATGCTACTGACTGAATGAAAAGAGCTGGCATCTTACTCTCTTTGAATCTTCTTTATCATGCTAGGATTAGCAGGAAAAAGCAAAAAATTTCAGAATTGCACCTTGCAATGCGGAGATATTACTGTTTGTGCATTTACAATATTCATTGATTTTTGCCATTGAAAAACATCCAGAAATGTTTGAAGCTACTGACTGAATGAAAAGAGCTGGCATCTCACTCTCTTTGAATCTTCTTTATCATGCTAGGATTAGCAGGAAAAAGCAAAAAATTTCAGAATTGCACCTTGCAATGCGGAGATATTACTGTTTGTGCATTTACAATATTCATTGATTTTTGCCATTGAAAAACGTCCAGAAATGTTTGAAGCTACTGACTGAATGAAAGGAGCTGGCATCTCACTCTCTTTGAATCTTCTTTATCATGCTAGGATTAGCAGGAAAAAGCAAAAAATTTCAGAATTGCACCTTGCAATGCGGAGATATTACTGTTTGTGCATTTACAATATTCATTGATTTTTGCCATTGAAAAACGTCCAGAAATGTTTGAAGCTACTGACTGAATGAAAGGAGCTGGCATCTCACTCTCTTTGAATCTTCTTTATCATGCTAGGATTAGCAGGAAAAAGCAAAAAATTTCAGAATTGCACCTTGCAATGTGGAGATATTACTGTTTGTGCATTTACAATATTCATTGATTTTTGCCATTGAAAAACATCATGTTATTCATATACCAGAAATGTTTGAAGCTACTGACTGAATGAAAAGAGCTGGCATCTTACTCTCTTTGAATCTTCTTTATCATGCTAGGATTAGCAGGAAAAAGCAAAAAATTTCAGAATTGCACCTTGCAATGCGGAGATATTACTGTTTGTGCATTTACAATATTCATTGATTTTTGCCATTGAAAAACGTCCAGAAATGTTTGAAGCTACAGACTGAATGAAAAGAGCTGGCATCTCACTCTCTTTGAATCTTCTTTATCATGCTAGGATTAGCAGGAAAAAGCAAAAAATTTCAGAATTGCACCTTGCAATGCGGAGATATTACTGTTTGTGCATTTACAATATTCATTGATTTTTGCCATTGAAAAACGTCCAGAAATGTTTGAAGCTACTGACTGAATGAAAGGAGCTGGCATCTCACTCTCTTTGAATCTTCTTTATCATGCTAGGATTAGCAGGAAAAAGCAAAAAATTTCAGAATTGCACCTTGCAATGCGGAGATATTACTGTTTGTGCATTTACAATATTCATTGATTTTTGCCATTGAAAAACGTCCAGAAATGTTTGAAGCTACTGACTGAATGAAAAGAGCTGGCATCTCACTCTCTTTGAATCTTCTTTATCATGCTAGGATTAGCAGGAAAAAGCAAAAAATTTCAGAATTGCACCTTGCAATGCGGAGATATTACTGTTTGTGCATTTACAATATTCATTGATTTTTGCCATTGAAAAACGTCCAGAAATGTTTGAAGCTACTGACTGAATGAAAAGAGCTGGCATCTCACTCTCTTTGAATCTTCTTTATCATGCTAGGATTAGCAGGAAAAAGCAAAAAATTTCAGAATTGCACCTTGCAATGCGGAGATATTACTGTTTGTGCATTTACAATATTCATTGATTTTTGCCATTGAAAAACGTCCAGAAATGTTTGAAGCTACTGACTGAATGAAAAGAGCTGGCATCTCACTCTCTTTGAATCTTCTTTATGATGCTAGGATTAGCAGGAAAAAGCAAAAAATTTCAGAATTGCACCTTGCAATGTGGAGATATTACTGTTTGTGCATTTACAATATTCATTGATTTTTGGGATTGAAAAACGTCCAGAAATGTTTGAAGCTACTGACTGAATGAAAGGAGCTGGCATCTCACTCTCTTTGAATCTTCTTTATCATGCTAGGATTAGCAGGAAAAAGCAAAAAAATTCAGAATTGCACCTTGCAATTCGGAGATATTACTGTTTGTGCATTTACAATATTCATTGATTTTTGCCATTGAAAAACGTCCAGAAATGTTTGAAGCTACTGACTGAATGAAAGGAGCTGGCATCTCACTCTCTTTGAATCTTCTTTATCATGCTAGGATTAGCAGGAAAAAGCAAAAAATTTCAGAATTGCACTTTGCAATGCGGAGATATTACTGTTTGTGCATTTACAATATTCATTGATTTTTGCCATTGAAAAACATCATGTTATTCATATACCAGAAATGTTTGAAGCTACTGACTGAATGAAAAGAGCTGGCATCTCACTCTCTTTGAATCTTCTTTATCATGCTAGGATTAGCAGGAAAAAGCAAAAAATTTCAGAATTGCACCTTGCAATGCGGAGATATTACTGTTTGTGCATCTACAATACTCATTGATTTTTGCCATTGAAAAACATCATATTATTCATATACCAGAAATGTTTGAAGCTACTGACTGAATGAAAAGAGCTGGCATCTCACTCTCTTTGAATCTTCTTTATCATGCTAGGATTAGCAGGAAAAAGCAAAAAATTTCAGAATTGCACCTTGCAATGCGGAGATATTACTGTTTGTGCATTTACAATATTCATTGATTTTTGCCATTGAAAAACATCATGTTATTCATATACCAGAAATGTTTGAAGCTACTGACTGAATGAAAAGAGCTGGCATCTCACTCTCTTTGAATCTTCTTTATCATGCTAGGATTAGCAGGAAAAAGCAAAAAATTTCAGAATTGCACCTTGCAATGCGGAGAAATTACTGTTTGTGCATTTACAATATTCATTGATTTTTGCCATTGAAAAATGTCCAGAAATGTTTGAAGCTACTGACTGAATGAAAGGAGCTGGCATCTCACTCTCTTTGAATCTTCTTTATCATGCTAGGATTAGCAGGAAAAAGCAAAAAATTTCAGAATTGCACCTTGCAATGTGGAGATATTACTGTTTGTGCATTTACAATATTCATTGATTTTTGCCATTGAAAAACATCATGTTATTCATATACCAGAAATGTTTGAAGCTACTGACTGAATGAAAAGAGCTGGCATCTTACTCTCTTTGAATCTTCTTTATCATGCTAGGATTAGCAGGAAAAAGCAAAAAATTTCAGAATTGCACCTTGCAATGCGGAGATATTACTGTTTGTGCATTTACAATATTCATTGATTTTTGCCATTGAAAAACGTCCAGAAATGTTTGAAGCTACTGACTGAATGAAAGGAGCTGGCATCTCACTCTCTTTGAATCTTCTTTATCATGCTAGGATTAGCAGGAAAAAGCAAAAAATTTCAGAATTGCACCTTGCAATGCGGAGATATTACTGTTTGTGCATTTACAATATTCATTGATTTTTGCCATTGAAAAACGTCCAGAAATGTTTGAAGCTACTGACTGAATGAAAAGAGCTGGCATCTCACTCTCTTTGAATCTTCTTTATCATGCTAGGATTAGCAGGAAAAAGCAAAAAATTTCAGAATTGCACCTTGCAATGCGGAGATATTACTGTTTGTGCATTTACAATATTCATTGATTTTTGCCATTGAAAAACGTCCAGAAATGTTTGAAGCTACTGACTGAATGAAAAGAGCTGGCATCTCACTCTCTTTGAATCTTCTTTATCATGCTAGGATTAGCAGGAAAAAGCAAAAAATTTCAGAATTGCACCTTGCAATGCGGAGATATTACTGTTTGTGCATTTACAATATTCATTGATTTTTGCCATTGAAAAACGTCCAGAAATGTTTGAAGCTACTGACTGAATGAAAAGAGCTGGCATCTCACTCTCTTTGAATCTTCTTTATCATGCTAGGATTAGCAGGAAAAAGCAAAAAATTTCAGAATTGCACCTTGCAATGTGGAGATATTACTGTTTGTGCATTTACAATATTCATTGATTTTTGCCATTGAAAAACGTCCAGAAATGTTTGAAGCTACTGACTGAATGAAAGGAGCTGGCATCTCACTCTCTTTGAATCTTCTTTATCATGCTAGGATTAGCAGGAAAAAGCAAAAAATTTCAGAATTGCACCTTGCAATTCGGAGATATTACTGTTTGTGCATTTACAATATTCATTGATTTTTGCCATTGAAAAACGTCCAGAAATGTTTGAAGCTACTGACTGAATGAAAGGAGCTGGCATCTCACTCTCTTTGAATCTTCTTTATCATGCTAGGATTAGCAGGAAAAAGCAAAAAATTTCAGAATTGCACTTTGCAATGCGGAGATATTACTGTTTGTGCATTTACAATATTCATTGATTTTTGCCATTGAAAAACATCATGTTATTCATATATCAGAAATGTTTGAAGCTACTGACTGAATGAAAAGAGCTGGCATCTCACTCTCTTTGAATCTTCTTTATCATGCTAGGATTAGCAGGAAAAAGCAAAAAATTTCAGAATTGCACCTTGCAATGCGGAGATATTACTGTTTGTGCATCTACAATATTCATTGATTTTTGCCATTGAAAAACATCATATTATTCATATACCAGAAATGTTTGAAGCTACTGACTGAATGAAAAGAGCTGGCATCTCACTCTCTTTGAATCTTCTTTATCATGCTAGGATTAGCAGGAAAAAGCAAAAAATTTCAGAATTGCACCTTGCAATGCGGAGATATTACTGTTTGTGCATTTACAATATTCATTGATTTTTGCCATTGAAAAACATCATGTTATTCATATACCAGAAATGTTTGAAGCTACTGACTGAATGAAAAGAGCTGGCATCTCACTCTCTTTGAATCTTCTTTATCATGCTAGGATTAGCAGGAAAAAGCAAAAAATTTCAGAATTGCACCTTGCAATGCGGAGAAATTACTGTTTGTGCATTTACAATATTCATTGATTTTTGCCATTGAAAAACGTCCAGAAATGTTTGAAGCTACTGACTGAATGAAAGGAGCTGGCATCTCACTCTCTTTGAATCTTCTTTATCATGCTAGGATTAGCAGGAAAAAGCAAAAAATTTCAGAATTGCACCTTGCAATGTGGAGATATTACTGTTTGTGCATTTACAATATTCATTGATTTTTGCCATTGAAAAACATCATGTTATTCATATACCAGAAATGTTTGAAGCTACTGACTGAATGAATAGAGCTGGCATCTCACTCTCTTTGAATCTTATTTATCATGCTAGGATTAGCAGGAAAAAGCAAAAAATTTCAGAATTGCACCTTGCAATGCGGAGATATTACTGTTTGTGCATTTACAATATTCATTGATTTTTGCCATTGAAAAACGTCCAGAAATGTTTGAAGCTACTGACTGAATGAAAAGAGCTGGCATCTCACTCTCTTTGAATCTTCTTTATCATGCTAGGATTAGCAGGAAAAAGCAAAAAATTTCAGAATTGCACCTTGCAATGCGGAGATATTACTGTTTGTGCATTTACAATATTCATTGATTTTTGCCATTGAAAAACGTCCAGAAATGTTTGAAGCTACTGACTGAATGAAAGGAGCTGGCATCTCACTCTCTTTGAATCTTCTTTATCATGCTAGGATTAGCAGGAAAAAGCAAAAAATTTCAGAATTGCACCTTGCAATGTGGAGATATTACTGTTTGTGCATTTACAATATTCATTGATTTTTGCCATTGAAAAACATCATGTTATTCATATACCAGAAATGTTTGAAGCTACTGACTGAATGAAAAGAGCTGGCATCTCACTCTCTTTGAATCTTCTTTATCATGCTAGGATTAGCAGGAAAAAGCAAAAAATTTCAGAATTGCATCTTGCAATCTTGCAATGCGGAGATATTACTGTTTGAGCATTTACAATATTCATTGATTTTTGCCATTGAAAAACGTCCAGAAATGTTTGAAGCTACTGACTGAATGAAAAGAGCTGGCATCTCACTCTCTTTGAATCTTCTTTATCATGCTAGGATTAGCAGGAAAAAGCAAAAAATTTCAGAATTGCACCCTGCAATGCGGAGAAATTACTGTTTGTGCATTTACAATATTCATTGATTTTTGCCATAGAAAAACATCATGTTATTCATATACCAGAAATGTTTGAAGCTACTGACTGAATGAAAAGAGCTGGCATCTCACTCTCTTTGAATCTTCTTTATCATGCTAGGATTAGCAGGAAAAAGCAAAAAATTTCAGAATTGCACCTTGCAATGCGGAGATATTACTGTTTGTGCATTTACAATATTCATTGATTTTTGCCATTGAAAAACGTCCAGAAATGTTTGAAGCTACTGACTGAATGAAAAGAGCTGGCATCTCACTCTCTTTGAATCTTCTTTATCATGCTAGGATTAGCAGGAAAAAGCAAAAAATTTCAGAATTGCACCTTGCAATGCGGAGATATTACTGTTTGTGCATTTACAATATTCATTGATTTTTGCCATTGAAAAACGTCCAGAAATGTTTGAAGCTACTGACTGAATGAAAAGAGCTGGCATCTCACTCTCTTTGAATCTTCTTTATCATGCTAGGATTAGCAGGAAAAAGCAAAAAATTTCAGAATTGCACCTTGCAATGCGGAGATATTACTGTTTGTGCATTTACAATATTCATTGATTTTTGCCATTGAAAAACGTCCAGAAATGTTTGATGCTACTGACTGAATGAAAAGAGCTGGCATCTTACTCTCTTTGAATCTTCTTTATCATGCTAGGATTAGCAGGAAAAAGCAAAAAATGTCAGAATTGCACCTTGCAATGCGGAGATATTACTGTTTGTGCATTTACAATATTCATTGATTTTTGCCATTGAAAAACATCCAGAAATGTTTGAAGCTACTGACTGAATGAAAAGAGCTGGCATCTCACTCTCTTTGAATCTTCTTTATCATGCTAGGATTAGCAGGAAAAAGCAAAAAATTTCAGAATTGCACCTTGCAATGCGGAGATATTACTGTTTGTGCATTTACAATATTCATTGATTTTTGCCATTGAAAAACGTCCAGAAATGTTTGAAGCTACTGACTGAATGAAAGGAGCTGGCATCTCACTCTCTTTGAATCTTCTTTATCATGCTAGGATTAGCAGGAAAAAGCAAAAAATTTCAGAATTGCACCTTGCAATGCGGAGATATTACTGTTTGTGCATTTACAATATTCATTGATTTTTGCCATTGAAAAACGTCCAGAAATGTTTGAAGCTACTGACTGAATGAAAGGAGCTGGCATCTCACTCTCTTTGAATCTTCTTTATCATGCTAGGATTAGCAGGAAAAAGCAAAAAATTTCAGAATTGCACCTTGCAATGTGGAGATATTACTGTTTGTGCATTTACAATATTCATTGATTTTTGCCATTGAAAAACATCATGTTATTCATATACCAGAAATGTTTGAAGCTACTGACTGAATGAAAAGAGCTGGCATCTTACTCTCTTTGAATCTTCTTTATCATGCTAGGATTAGCAGGAAAAAGCAAAAAATTTCAGAATTGCACCTTGCAATGCGGAGATATTACTGTTTGTGCATTTACAATATTCATTGATTTTTGCCATTGAAAAACGTCCAGAAATGTTTGAAGCTACAGACTGAATGAAAAGAGCTGGCATCTCACTCTCTTTGAATCTTCTTTATCATGCTAGGATTAGCAGGAAAAAGCAAAAAATTTCAGAATTGCACCTTGCAATGCGGAGATATTACTGTTTGTGCATTTACAATATTCATTGATTTTTGCCATTGAAAAACGTCCAGAAATGTTTGAAGCTACTGACTGAATGAAAGGAGCTGGCATCTCACTCTCTTTGAATCTTCTTTATCATGCTAGGATTAGCAGGAAAAAGCAAAAAATTTCAGAATTGCACCTTGCAAT
This sequence comes from Phyllobates terribilis, assembly GCF_046119375.1. NCBI lineage: Eukaryota > Metazoa > Chordata > Amphibia > Anura > Dendrobatidae > Phyllobates > Phyllobates terribilis. The sequence continues at coordinate 1,646,006 of NW_027362856.1, forward strand.
GCGGAGATATTACTGTTTGTGCATTTACAATATTCATTGATTTTTGCCATTGAAAAACGTCCAGAAATGTTTGAAGCTACTGACTGAATGAAAAGAGCTGGCATCTCACTCTCTTTGAATCTTCTTTATCATGCTAGGATTAGCAGGAAAAAGCAAAAAATTTCAGAATTGCACCTTGCAATGCGGAGATATTACTGTTTGTGCATTTACAATATTCATTGATTTTTGCCATTGAAAAACGTCCAGAAATGTTTGAAGCTACTGACTGAATGAAAAGAGCTGGCATCTCACTCTCTTTGAATCTTCTTTATCATGCTAGGATTAGCAGGAAAAAGCAAAAAATTTCAGAATTGCACCTTGCAATGCGGAGATATTACTGTTTGTGCATTTACAATATTCATTGATTTTTGCCATTGAAAAACGTCCAGAAATGTTTGAAGCTACTGACTGAATGAAAAGAGCTGGCATCTCACTCTCTTTGAATCTTCTTTATGATGCTAGGATTAGCAGGAAAAAGCAAAAAATTTCAGAATTGCACCTTGCAATGTGGAGATATTACTGTTTGTGCATTTACAATATTCATTGATTTTTGGGATTGAAAAACGTCCAGAAATGTTTGAAGCTACTGACTGAATGAAAGGAGCTGGCATCTCACTCTCTTTGAATCTTCTTTATCATGCTAGGATTAGCAGGAAAAAGCAAAAAAATTCAGAATTGCACCTTGCAATTCGGAGATATTACTGTTTGTGCATTTACAATATTCATTGATTTTTGCCATTGAAAAACGTCCAGAAATGTTTGAAGCTACTGACTGAATGAAAGGAGCTGGCATCTCACTCTCTTTGAATCTTCTTTATCATGCTAGGATTAGCAGGAAAAAGCAAAAAATTTCAGAATTGCACTTTGCAATGCGGAGATATTACTGTTTGTGCATTTACAATATTCATTGATTTTTGCCATTGAAAAACATCATGTTATTCATATACCAGAAATGTTTGAAGCTACTGACTGAATGAAAAGAGCTGGCATCTCACTCTCTTTGAATCTTCTTTATCATGCTAGGATTAGCAGGAAAAAGCAAAAAATTTCAGAATTGCACCTTGCAATGCGGAGATATTACTGTTTGTGCATCTACAATACTCATTGATTTTTGCCATTGAAAAACATCATATTATTCATATACCAGAAATGTTTGAAGCTACTGACTGAATGAAAAGAGCTGGCATCTCACTCTCTTTGAATCTTCTTTATCATGCTAGGATTAGCAGGAAAAAGCAAAAAATTTCAGAATTGCACCTTGCAATGCGGAGATATTACTGTTTGTGCATTTACAATATTCATTGATTTTTGCCATTGAAAAACATCATGTTATTCATATACCAGAAATGTTTGAAGCTACTGACTGAATGAAAAGAGCTGGCATCTCACTCTCTTTGAATCTTCTTTATCATGCTAGGATTAGCAGGAAAAAGCAAAAAATTTCAGAATTGCACCTTGCAATGCGGAGAAATTACTGTTTGTGCATTTACAATATTCATTGATTTTTGCCATTGAAAAACGTCCAGAAATGTTTGAAGCTACTGACTGAATGAAAGGAGCTGGCATCTCACTCTCTTTGAATCTTCTTTATCATGCTAGGATTAGCAGGAAAAAGCAAAAAATTTCAGAATTGCACCTTGCAATGTGGAGATATTACTGTTTGTGCATTTACAATATTCATTGATTTTTGCCATTGAAAAACATCATGTTATTCATATACCAGAAATGTTTGAAGCTACTGACTGAATGAAAAGAGCTGGCATCTTACTCTCTTTGAATCTTCTTTATCATGCTAGGATTAGCAGGAAAAAGCAAAAAATTTCAGAATTGCACCTTGCAATGCGGAGATATTACTGTTTGTGCATTTACAATATTCATTGATTTTTGCCATTGAAAAACGTCCAGAAATGTTTGAAGCTACTGACTGAATGAAAGGAGCTGGCATCTCACTCTCTTTGAATCTTCTTTATCATGCTAGGATTAGCAGGAAAAAGCAAAAAATTTCAGAATTGCACCTTGCAATGCGGAGATATTACTGTTTGTGCATTTACAATATTCATTGATTTTTGCCATTGAAAAACGTCCAGAAATGTTTGAAGCTACTGACTGAATGAAAAGAGCTGGCATCTCACTCTCTTTGAATCTTCTTTATCATGCTAGGATTAGCAGGAAAAAGCAAAAAATTTCAGAATTGCACCTTGCAATGCGGAGATATTACTGTTTGTGCATTTACAATATTCATTGATTTTTGCCATTGAAAAACGTCCAGAAATGTTTGAAGCTACTGACTGAATGAAAAGAGCTGGCATCTCACTCTCTTTGAATCTTCTTTATCATGCTAGGATTAGCAGGAAAAAGCAAAAAATTTCAGAATTGCACCTTGCAATGCGGAGATATTACTGTTTGTGCATTTACAATATTCATTGATTTTTGCCATTGAAAAACGTCCAGAAATGTTTGAAGCTACTGACTGAATGAAAAGAGCTGGCATCTCACTCTCTTTGAATCTTCTTTATCATGCTAGGATTAGCAGGAAAAAGCAAAAAATTTCAGAATTGCACCTTGCAATGTGGAGATATTACTGTTTGTGCATTTACAATATTCATTGATTTTTGCCATTGAAAAACGTCCAGAAATGTTTGAAGCTACTGACTGAATGAAAGGAGCTGGCATCTCACTCTCTTTGAATCTTCTTTATCATGCTAGGATTAGCAGGAAAAAGCAAAAAATTTCAGAATTGCACCTTGCAATTCGGAGATATTACTGTTTGTGCATTTACAATATTCATTGATTTTTGCCATTGAAAAACGTCCAGAAATGTTTGAAGCTACTGACTGAATGAAAGGAGCTGGCATCTCACTCTCTTTGAATCTTCTTTATCATGCTAGGATTAGCAGGAAAAAGCAAAAAATTTCAGAATTGCACTTTGCAATGCGGAGATATTACTGTTTGTGCATTTACAATATTCATTGATTTTTGCCATTGAAAAACATCATGTTATTCATATATCAGAAATGTTTGAAGCTACTGACTGAATGAAAAGAGCTGGCATCTCACTCTCTTTGAATCTTCTTTATCATGCTAGGATTAGCAGGAAAAAGCAAAAAATTTCAGAATTGCACCTTGCAATGCGGAGATATTACTGTTTGTGCATCTACAATATTCATTGATTTTTGCCATTGAAAAACATCATATTATTCATATACCAGAAATGTTTGAAGCTACTGACTGAATGAAAAGAGCTGGCATCTCACTCTCTTTGAATCTTCTTTATCATGCTAGGATTAGCAGGAAAAAGCAAAAAATTTCAGAATTGCACCTTGCAATGCGGAGATATTACTGTTTGTGCATTTACAATATTCATTGATTTTTGCCATTGAAAAACATCATGTTATTCATATACCAGAAATGTTTGAAGCTACTGACTGAATGAAAAGAGCTGGCATCTCACTCTCTTTGAATCTTCTTTATCATGCTAGGATTAGCAGGAAAAAGCAAAAAATTTCAGAATTGCACCTTGCAATGCGGAGAAATTACTGTTTGTGCATTTACAATATTCATTGATTTTTGCCATTGAAAAACGTCCAGAAATGTTTGAAGCTACTGACTGAATGAAAGGAGCTGGCATCTCACTCTCTTTGAATCTTCTTTATCATGCTAGGATTAGCAGGAAAAAGCAAAAAATTTCAGAATTGCACCTTGCAATGTGGAGATATTACTGTTTGTGCATTTACAATATTCATTGATTTTTGCCATTGAAAAACATCATGTTATTCATATACCAGAAATGTTTGAAGCTACTGACTGAATGAAAAGAGCTGGCATCTTACTCTCTTTGAATCTTCTTTATCATGCTAGGATTAGCAGGAAAAAGCAAAAAATTTCAGAATTGCACCTTGCAATGCGGAGATATTACTGTTTGTGGATTTACAATATTCATTGATTTTTGCCATTGAAAAACGTCCAGAAATGTTTGAAGCTACTGACTGAATGAAAAGAGCTGGCATCTCACTCTCTTTGAATCTTCTTTATCATGCTAGGATTAGCAGGAAAAAGCAAAAAATTTCAGAATTGCACCTTGCAATGCGGAGATATTACTGTTTGTGCATTTACAATATTCATTGATTTTTGCCATTGAAAAACGTCCAGAAATGTTTGAAGCTACTGACTGAATGAAAAGAGCTGGCATCATACTCTCTTTGAATCTTCTTTATCATGCTAGGATTAGCAGGAAAAAGCAAATAATTTCAGAATTGCACCTTGCAATGCGGAGATATTACTGTTTGTGCATTTACAATATTCATTGATTTTTGCCATTGAAAAACGTCCAGAAATGTTTGAAGCTACTGACTGAATGAAAGGAGCTGGCATCTCACTCTCTTTGAATCTTCTTTATCATGCTAGGATTAGCAGGAAAAAGCAAAAAATTTCAAAATTGCACTTTGCAATGCGGAGATATTACTGTTTGTGCATTTACAATATTCATTGATTTTTGCCATTGAAAAACATCATGTTATTCATATACCAGAAATGTTTGAAGCTACTGACTGAATGAAAAGAGCTGGCATCTCACTCTCTTTGAATCTTCTTTATCATGCTAGGATTAGCAGGAAAAAGCAAAAAATTTCAGAATTGCACCTTGCAATGCGGAGATATTACTGTTTGTGCATTTACAATATTCATTGATTTTTGCCATTGAAAAACATCATGTTATTCATATACCAGAAATGTTTGAAGCTACTGACTGAATGAAAAGAGCTGGAATCTCACTCTCTTTGAATCTTCTTTATCATGCTAGGATTAGCAGGAAAAAGCAAAAAATTTCAGAATTGCACCTTGCAATGCGGAGATATTACTGTTTGTGCATTTACAATATTCATTGATTTTTGCCATTGAAAAACATCATGTTATTCATATACCAGAAATGTTTGAAGCTACTGACTGAATGAAAAGAGCTGGCATCTCACTCTCTTTGAATCTTCTTTATCATGCTAGGATTAGCAGGAAAAAGCAAAAAATTTCAGAATTGCACCTTGCAATGCGGAGAAATTACTGTTTGTGCATTTACAATATTCATTGATTTTTGCCATTGAAAAACGTCCAGAAATGTTTGAAGCTACTGACTGAATGAAAGGAGCTGGCATCTTACTCTCTTTGAATCTTCTTTATCATGCTAGGAATAGCAGGAAAAAGCAAAAAATTTCAGAATTGCACCTTGCAATGTGGAGATATTACTGTTTGTGCATTTACAATATTCATTGATTTTTGCCATTGAAAAACATCATGTTATTCATATACCAGAAATGTTTGAAGCTACTGACTGAATGAAAAGAGCTGGCATCTCACTGTCTTTGAATCTTCTTTATCATGCTAGGATTAGCAGGAAAAAGCAAAAAATTTCAGAATTGCACCTTGCAATGCGGAGAAATTACTGTTTGTGCATTTACAATATTCATTGATTTTTGCCATTGAAAAACGTCCAGAAATGTTTGAAGCTACTGACTGAATGAAAGGAGCTGGCATCTCACTCTCTTTGAATCTTCTTTATCATGCTAGGATTAGCAGGAAAAAGCAAAAAATTTCAGAATTGCACCTTGCAATGTGGAGATATTACTGTTTGTGCATTTACAATATTCATTGATTTTTGCCATTGAAAAACATCATGTTATTCATATACCAGAAATGTTTGAAGCTACTGACTGAATGAAAAGAGCTGGCATCTCACTCTCTTTGAATCTTCTTTATCATGCTAAGAGGAGCAGGAAAAAGCAAAAAATTTCAGAATTGCACCTTGCAATGTGGAGATATTACTGTTTGTGCATTTACAATATTCATTGATTTTTGCCATTGAAAAACGTCCAGAAATGTTTGAAGCTACTGACTGAATGAAAGGAGCTGGCATCTCACTCTCTTTGAATCTTCTTTATCATGCTAGGATTAGCAGGAAAAAGCAAAAAATTTCAGAATTGCACCTTGCAATGCGGAGATATTAATGTTTGTGCATTTACAATATTCATTGATTTTTGCCATTGAAAAACGTCCAGAAATGTTTGAAGCTACTGACTGAATGAAAGGAGCTGGCATCTCACTCTCTTTGAATCTTCTTTATCATGCTAGGATTAGCAGGAAAAAGCAAAAAATTTCAGAATTGCACCTTGCAATGTGGAGATATTACTGTTTGTGCATTTACAATATTCATTGATTTTTGCCATTGAAAAACGTCCAGAAATGTTTGAAGCTACTGACTGAATGAAAAGAGCTGGCATCTCACTCTCTTTGAATCTTCTTTATCATGCTAGGATTAGCAGGAAAAAGCAAAAAATTTCAGAATTGCACCTTGCAATGCGGAGAAATTACTGTTTGTGCATTTACAATATTCATTGATTTTTGCCATTGAAAAAGTCCAGAAATGTTTGAAGCTACTGACTGAATGAAAAGAGCTGGCATCTCACTCTCTTTGAATCTTCTTTATCATGCTAGGATTAGCAGGAAAAAGCAAAAAAATTCAGAATTGCACCTTGCAATGCGGAGATATTACTGTTTGTGCATTTACAATATTCATTGATTTTTGCCATTGAAAAACGTCCAGAAATGTTTGAAGCTACTGACTGAATGAAAAGAGCTGGCATCTCACTCTCTTTGAATCTTCTTTATCATGCTAAGAGGAGCAGGAAAAAGCAAAAAATTTCAGAATTGCACCTTGCAATGTGGAGATATTACTGTTTGTGCATTTACAATATTCATTGATTTTTGCCATTGAAAAACGTCCAGAAATGTTTGAAGCTACTGACTGAATGAAAAGAGCTGGCATCTCACTCTCTTTGAATCTTCTTTATCATGCTAGGATTAGCAGGAAAAAGTAAAAAATTTCAGAATTGCACCTTGCAATGCGGAGATATTACTGTTTGTGCATTTACAATATTCATTGATTTTTGCCATTGAAAAACGTCCAGAAATGTTTGAAGCTACTGACTGAATGAAAAGAGCTGGCATCTCACTCTCTTTGAATCTTCTTTATCATGCTAGGATTAGCAGGAAAAAGCAAAAAATTTCAGAATTGCACCTTGCAATGCGGAGATATTACTGTTTGTGCATTTACAATATTCATTGATTTTTGCCATTGAAAAACGTCCAGAAATGTTTGAAGCTACTGACTGAATGAAAAGAGCTGGCATCTCACTCTCTTTGAATCTTCTTTATCATGCTAGGATTAGCAGGAAAAAGCAAAAAATTTCAGAATTGCACCTTGCAATGCGGAGATATTACTGTTTGTGCATTTACAATATTCATTGATTTTTGCCATTGAAAAACGTCCAAAAATGTTTGAAGCTACTGACTGAATGAAAAGAGCTGGCATCTCACTCTCTTTGAATCTTCTTTATCATGCTAGGATTAGCAGGAAAAAGCAAAAAATTTCAGAATTGCACCTTGCAATGTGGAGATATTACTGTTTGTGCATTTACAATATTCATTGATTTTTGCCATTGAAAAACGTCCAGAAATATTTGAAGCTACTGACTGAATGAAAGGAGCTGGCATCTCACTCTCTTTGAATCTTCTTTATCATGCTAGGATTAGCAGGAAAAAGCAAAAAATTTCAGAATTGCACCTTGCAATGCGGAGATATTACTGTTTGTGCATTTACAATATTCATTGATTTTTGCCATTGAAAAACGTCCAGAAATGTTTGAAGCTACTGACTGAATGAAAGGAGCTGGCATCTCACTCTCTTTGAATCTTCTTTATCATGCTAGGATTAGCAGGAAAAAGCAAAAAATTTCAAAATTGCACTTTGCAATGCGGAGATATTACTGTTTGTGCATTTACAATATTCATTGATTTTTGCCATTGAAAAACATCATGTTATTCATATACCAGAAATGTTTGAAGCTACTGACTGAATGAAAAGAGCTGGAATCTCACTCTCTTTGAATCTTCTTTATCATGCTAGGATTAGCAGGAAAAAGCAAAAAATTTCAGAATTGCACCTTGCAATGCGGAGATATTACTGTTTGTGCATTTACAATATTCATTGATTTTTGCCATTGAAAAACATCATGTTATTCATATACCAGAAATGTTTGAAGCTACTGACTGAATGAAAAGAGCTGGCATCTCACTCTCTTTGAATCTTCTTTATCATGCTAGGATTAGCAGGAAAAAGCAAAAAATTTCAGAATTGCACCTTGCAATGCGGAGAAATTACTGTTTGTGCATTTACAATATTCATTGATTTTTGCCATTGAAAAACGTCCAGAAATGTTTGAAGCTACTGACTGAATGAAAGGAGCTGGCATCTCACTCTCTTTGAATCTTCTTTATCATGCTAGGATTAGCAGGAAAAAGCAAAAAATTTCAGAATTGCACCTTGCAATGTGGAGATATTACTGTTTGTGCATTTACAATATTCATTGATTTTTGCCATTGAAAAACATCATGTTATTCATATACCAGAAATGTTTGAAGCTACTGACTGAATGAAAAGAGCTGGCATCTCACTCTCTTTGAATCTTCTTTATCATGCTAAGAGGAGCAGGAAAAAGCAAAAAATTTCAGAATTGCACCTTGCAATGTGGAGATATTACTGTTTGTGCATTTACAATATTCATTGATTTTTGCCATTGAAAAACGTCCAGAAATGTTTGAAGCTACTGACTGAATGAAAGGAGCTGGCATGTCACTCTCTTTGAATCTTCTTTATCATGCTAGGATTAGCAGGAAAAAGCAAAAAATTTCAGAATTGCACCTTGCAATGCGGAGATATTACTGTTTGTGCATTTACAATATTCATTGATTTTTGCCATTGAAAAACGTCCAGAAATGTTTGAAGCTACTGACTGAATGAAAGGAGCTGGCATCTCACTCTCTTTGAATCTTCTTTATCATGCTAGGATTAGCAGGAAAAAGCAAAAAATTTCAGAATTGCACCTTGCAATGTGGAGATATTACTGTTTGTGCATTTACAATATTCATTGATTTTTGCCATTGAAAAACGTCCAGAAATGTTTGAAGCTACTGACTGAATGAAAAGAGCTGGCATCTCACTCTCTTTGAATCTTCTTTATCATGCTAGGATTAGCAGGAAAAAGCAAAAAATTTCAGAATTGCACCTTGCAATGCGGAGATATTACTGTTTGTGCATTTACAATATTCATTGATTTTTGCCATTGAAAAACGTCCAGAAATGTTTGAAGCTACTGACTGAATGAAAAGAGCTGGCATCTCACTCTCTTTGAATCTTCTTTATCATGCTAGGATTAGCAGGAAAAAGCAAATAATTTCAGAATTGCACCTTGCAATGCGGAGATATTACTGTTTGTGCATTTACAATATTCATTGATTTTTGCCATTGAAAAACGTCCAGAAATGTTTGAAGCTACTGACTGAATGAAAAGAGCTGGCATCTCACTCTCTTTGAATCTTCTTTATCATGCTAGGATTAGCAGGAAAAAGCAAAAAATTTCAGAATTGCACCTTGCAATGCGGAGATATTACTGTTTGTGCATTTACAATATTCATTGATTTTTGCCATTGAAAAACGTCCAGAAATGTTTGAAGCTACTGACTGAATGAAAAGAGCTGGCATCTCACTCTCTTTGAATCTTCTTTATCATGCTAGGATTAGCAGGAAAAAGCAAAAAATTTCAGAATTGCACCTTGCAATGCGGAGATATTACTGTTTGTGCATTTACAATATTCATTGATTTTTGCCATTGAAAAACGTCCAAAAATGTTTGAAGCTACTGACTGAATGAAAAGAGCTGGCATCTCACGCTCTTTGAATCTTCTTTATCATGCTAGGATTAGCAGGAAAAAGCAAAAAATTTCAGAATTGCACCTTGCAATGTGGAGATATTACTGTTTGTGCATTTACAATATTCATTGATTTTTGCCATTGAAAAACGTCCAGAAATATTTGAAGCTACTGACTGAATGAAAGGAGCTGGCATCTCACTCTCTTTGAATCTTCTTTATCATGCTAGGATTAGCAGGAAAAAGCAAAAAATTTCAGAATTGCACCTTGCAATGCGGAGATATTACTGTTTGTGCATTTACAATATTCATTGATTTTTGCCATTGAAAAACGTCCAGAAATGTTTGAAGCTACTGACTGAATGAAAGGAGCTGGCATCTCACTCTCTTTGAATCTGCTTTATCATGCTAGGATTAGCAGGAAAAAGCAAAAAATTTCAGAATTGCACCTTGCAATGCGGAGATATTACTGTTTGTGCATTTACAATATTCATTGATTTTTGCCATTGAAAAATATCATGTTATTCATATACCAGAAATGTTTGAAGCTACTGACTGAATGAAAAGAGCTGGCATCTCACTCTCTTTGAATCTTCTTTATCATGCTAGGATTAGCAGGAAAAAGCAAAAAATTTCAGAATTGCACCTTGCAATGCGGAGATATTACTGTTTGTGCATTTACAATATTCATTGATTTTTGCCATTGAAAAACATCATGTTATTCATATACCAGAAATGTTTGAAGCTACTGACTGAATGAAAAGAGCTGGAATCTCACTCTCTTTGAATCTTCTTTATCATGCTAGGATTAGCAGGAAAAAGCAAAAAATTTCAGAATTGCACCTTGCAATGCGGAGATATTACTGTTTGTGCATTTACAATATTCATTGATTTTTGCCATTGAAAAACATCATGTTATTCATATACCAGAAATGTTTGAAGCTACTGACTGAATGAAAAGAGCTGGCATCTCACTCTCTTTGAATCTTCTTTATCATGCTAGGATTAGCAGGAAAAAGCAAAAAATTTCAGAATTGCACCTTGCAATGCGGAGAAATTACTGTTTGTGCATTTACAATATTCATTGATTTTTGCCATTGAAAAACGTCCAGAAATGTTTGAAGCTACTGACTGAATGAAAGGAGCTGGCATCTTACTCTCTTTGAATCTTCTTTATCATGCTAGGAATAGCAGGAAAAAGCAAAAAATTTCAGAATTGCACCTTGCAATGTGGAGATATTACTCTTTGTGCATTTACAATATTCATTGATTTTTGCCATTGAAAAACATCATGTTATTCATATACCAGAAATGTTTGAAGCTACTGACTGAATGAAAAGAGCTGGCATCTCACTGTCTTTGAATCTTCTTTATCATGCTAGGATTAGCAGGAAAAAGCAAAAAATTTCAGAATTGCACCTTGCAATGCGGAGAAATTACTGTTTGTGCATTTACAATATTCATTGATTTTTGCCATTGAAAAACGTCCAGAAATGTTTGAAGCTACTGACTGAATGAAAGGAGCTGGCATCTCACTCTCTTTGAATCTTCTTTATCATGCTAGGATTAGCAGGAAAAAGCAAAAAATTTCAGAATTGCACCTTGCAATGTGGAGATATTACTGTTTGTGCATTTACAATATTCATTGATTTTTGCCATTGAAAAACATCATGTTATTCATATACCAGAAATGTTTGAAGCTACTGACTGAATGAAAAGAGCTGGCATCTCACTCTCTTTGAATCTTCTTTATCATGCTAAGAGGAGCAGGAAAAAGCAAAAAATTTCAGAATTGCACCTTGCAATGTGGAGATATTACTGTTTGTGCATTTACAATATTCATTGATTTTTGCCATTGAAAAACGTCCAGAAATGTTTGAAGCTACTGACTGAATGAAAGGAGCTGGCATCTCACTCTCTTTGAATCTTCTTTATCATGCTAGGATTAGCAGGAAAAAGCAAAAAATTTCAGAATTGCACCTTGCAATGCGGAGATATTACTGTTTGTGCATTTACAATATTCATTGATTTTTGCCATTGAAAAACGTCCAGAAATGTTTGAAGCTACTGACTGAATGAAAGGAGCTGGCATCTCACTCTCTTTGAATCTTCTTTATCATGCTAGGATTAGCAGGAAAAAGCAAAAAATTTCAGAATTGCACCTTGCAATGTGGAGATATTACTGTTTGTGCATTTACAATATTCATTGATTTTTGCCATTGAAAAACGTCCAGAAATGTTTGAAGCTACTGACTGAATGAAAAGAGCTGGCATCTCACTCTCTTTGAATCTTCTTTATCATGCTAGGATTAGCAGGAAAAAGCAAAAAATTTCAGAATTGCACCTTGCAATGCGGAGAAATTACTGTTTGTGCATTTACAATATTCATTGATTTTTGCCATTGAAAAAGTCCAGAAATGTTTGAAGCTACTGACTGAATGAAAAGAGCTGGCAACTCACTCTCTTTGAATCTTCTTTATCATGCTAGGATTAGCAGGAAAAAGCAAAAAAATTCAGAATTGCACCTTGCAATGCGGAGATATTACTGTTTGTGCATTTACAATATTCATTGATTTTTGCCATTGAAAAACGTCCAGAAATGTTTGAAGCTACTGACTGAATGAAAAGAGCTGGCATCTCACTCTCTTTGAATCTTCTTTATCATGCTAAGAGGAGCAGGAAAAAGCAAAAAATTTCAGAATTGCACCTTGCAATGTGGAGATATTACTGTTTGTGCATTTACAATATTCATTGATTTTTGCCATTGAAAAACATCATGTTATTCATATACCAGAAATGTTTGAAGCTACTGACTGAATGAAAAGAGCTGGCATCTCAATCTCTTTGAATCTTCTTTATCATGCTAGGATTAGCAGGAAAAAGCAAAAAATTTCAGAATTGCACCTTGCAATGCGGAGATATTACTGTTTGTGCATTTACAATATTCATTGATTTTTGCCATTGAAAAACATCATGTTATTCATATACCAGAAATGCTTCAAGCTACTGACTGAATGAAAAGAGCTGGCATCTCACTCTCTTTGAATCTTCTTTATCATGCTAGGATTAGCAGGAAAAAGCAAAAAATTTCAGAATTGCACCTTGCAATGCGGAGATATTACTGTTTGTGCATTTACAATATTCATTGATTTTTGCCATTGAAATACGTCCAGAAATGTTTGAAGCTACTGACTGAATGAAAGGAGCTGGCATCTCACTCTCTTTGAATCTTCTTTATCATGCTAGGATTAGCAGGAAAAAGCAAAAAATTTCAGAATTGCACCTTGCAATGCGGAGAAATTACTGTTTGTGCATTTACAATATTCATTGATTTTTGCCATTGAAAAACATCATGTTATTCATATACCAGAAATGTTTGAAGCTACTGACTGAATGAAAAGAGCTGGCATCTCACTCTCTTTGAATCTTCTTTATCATGCTAGGATTAGCAGGAAAAAGCAAAAAATTTCAGAATTGCACCTTGCAATGTGGAGATATTACTGTTTGTGCATTTACAATATTCATTGATTTTTGCCATTGAAAAACATCATGTTATTCATATACCAGAAATGTTTGAAGCTACTGACTGAATGAAAGGAGCTGGCATCTCACTCTCTTTGAATCTTCTTTATCATGCTAGGATTAGCAGGAAAAAGCAAAAAATTTCAGAATTGCACCTTGCAATGCGGAGATATTACTGTTTATGCATTTACAATATTCATTGATTTTTGCCATTGAAAAACATCATGTTATTCATATACCAGAAATGTTTGAAGCTACTGACTGAATGAAAAGAGCTGGCATCTCACTCTCTTTGAATCTTCTTTATCATGCTAGGATTAGCAGGAAAAAGCAAAAAATTTCAGAATTGCACCTTGCAATGCGGAGAAATTACTGTTTGTGCATTTACAATATTCATTGATTTTTGCCATTGGAAAACGTCCAGAAATGTTTGAAGCTACTGACTGAATGAAAAGAGCTGGCATCTCACTCTCTTTGAATCTTCTTTATCATGCTAGGATTAGCAGGAAAAAGCAAAAAATTTCAGAATTGCACCTTGCAATGCGGAGATATTACTGTTTGTGCATTTACAATATTCATTGATTTTTGCCATTGAAAAACGTCCAGAAATGTTTGAAGCTACTGACTGAATGAAAAGAGCTGGCATCTCACTCTCTTTGAATCTTCTTTATCATGCTAGGATTAGCAGGAAAAAGCAAAAAATTTCAGAATTGCACCTTGCAGTGCGGAGATATTACTGTTTGTGCATTTACAATATTCATTGATTTTTGCCATTGAAAAACGTCCAGAAATGTTTGAAGCTACTGACTGAATGAAAAGAGCTGGCATCTCACTCTCTTTGAATCTTCTTTATCATGCTAGGATTAGCAGGAAAAAGCAAAAAAATTCAGAATTGCACCTTGCAATGCGGAGATATTACTGTTTGTGCATTTACAATATTCATTGATTTTTGCCATTGAAAAACGTCCAGAAATGTTTGAAGCTACTGACTGAATGAAAAGAGCTGGCATCTCACTCTCTTTGAATCTTCTTTATCATGCTAGGATTAGCAGGAAAAAGCAAAAAATTTCAGAATTGCACCTTGCAATGCGGAGAAATTACTGTTTGTGCATTTACAATATTCATTGATTTTTGCCATTGAAAAACGTCCAGAAATGTTTGAAGCTACTGACTGAATGAAAAGAGCTGGCATCTCACTCTCTTTGAATCTTCTTTATCATGCTAGGATTAGCAGGAAAAAGCAAAAAATTTCAGAATTGCACCTTGCAATGCGGAGATATTACTGTTTGTGCATTTACAATATTCATTGATTTTTGCCATTGAAAAACGTCCAGAAATGTTTGAAGCTACTGACTGAATGAAAAGAGCTGGCATCTCACTCTCTTTGAATCTTCTTTATCATGCTAGGATTAGCAGGAAAAAGCAAAAAATTTCAGAATTGCACCTTGCAATGCGGAGAAATTACTGTTTGTGCATTTACAATATTCATTGATTTTTGCCATTGAAAAACGTCCAGAAATGTTTGAAGCTACTGACTGAATGAAAAGAGCTGGCATCTCACTCTCTTTGAATCTTCTTTATCATGCTAGGATTAGCAGGAAAAAGCAAAAAATTTCAGAATTGCACCTTGCAATGCGGAGATATTACTGTTTGTGCATTTACAATATTCATTGATTTTTGCCATTGAAAAACATCATGTTATTCATATACCAGAAATGTTTGAAGCTACTGACTGAATGAAAGGAGCTGGCATCTCACTCTCTTTGAATCTTCTTTATCATGCTAGGATTAGCAGGAAAAAGCAAAAAGTTTCAGAATTGCACCTTGCAATGCGGAGATATTACTGTTTGTGCATTTACAATATTCATTGATTTTTGCCATTGAAAAACGTCCAGAAATGTTTGAAGCTACTGACTGAATGAAAAGAGCTGGCATCTCACTCTCTTTGAATCTTCTTTATCATGCTAAGAGGAGCAGGAAAAAGCAAAAAATTTCAGAATTGCACCTTGCAATGCGGAGATATTACTGTTTGTGCATTTACAATATTCATTGATTTTTGCCATTGAAAAACGTCCAGAAATGTTTGAAGCTACTGACTGAATGAAAGGAGCTGGCATCTCACTCTCTTTGAATCTTCTTTATCATGCTAGGATTAGCAGGAAAAAGCAAAAAAATTCAGAATTGCACCTTGCAATGCGGAGATATTACTGTTTGTGCATTTACAATATTCATTGATTTTTGCCATTGAAAAACATCATGTTATTCATATACCAGAAATGTTTGAAGCTACTGACTGAATGAAAGGAGCTGGCATCTCACTCTCTTTGAATCTTCTTTATCATGCTAGGATTAGCAGGAAAAAGCAAAAAATTTCAGAATTGCACCTTGCAATGCGGAGATATTACTGTTTGTGCATTTACAATATTCATTGATTTTTGCCATTGAAAAACGTCCAGAAATGTTTGAAGCTACTGACTGAATGAAAAGAGCTGGCATCTCACTCTCTTTGAATCTTCTTTATCATGCTAGGATTAGCAGGAAAAAGCAAAAAATTTCAGAATTGCACCTTGCAATGCGGAGAAATTACTGTTTGTGCATTTACAATATTCATTGATTTTTGCCATTGAAAAACGTCCAGAAATGTTTGAAGCTACTGACTGAATGAAAAGAGCTGGCATCTCACTCTCTTTGAATCTTCTTTATCATGCTAGGATTAGCAGGAAAAAGCAAAAAATTTCAGAATTGCACCTTGCAATGCGGAGATATTACTGTTTGTGCATTTACAATATTCATTGATTTTTGCCATTGAAAAACGTCCAGAAATGTTTGAAGCTACTGACTGAATGAAAAGAGCTGGCATCTCACTCTCTTTGAATCTTCTTTATCATGCTAGGATTAGCAGGAAAAAGCAAAAAATTTCAGAATTGCACCTTGAAATGCGGAGAAATTACTGTTTGTGCATTTACAATATTCATTGATTTTTGCCATTGAAAAACATCATGTTATTCATATACTAGAAATGTTTGAAGCTACTGACTGAATGAAAAGAGCTGGCATCTCACTCTCTTTGAATCTTCTTTATCATGCTAGGATTAGCAGGAAAAAGCAAAAAATTTCAGAATTGCACCTTGCAATGCGGAGATATTACTGTTTGTGCATTTACAATATTCATTGATTTTTGCCATTGAAAAACGTCCAGAAATGTTTGAAGCTACTGACTGAATGAAAGGAGCTGGCATCTCACTCTCTTTGAATCTTCTTTATCATGCTAGGATTAGCAGGAAAAAGCAAAAAATTTCAGAATTGCACCTTGCAATGTGGAGATATTACTGTTTGTGCATTTACAATATTCATTGATTTTTGCCATTGAAAAACATCATGTTATTCATATACCAGAAATGTTTGAAGCTACTGACTGAATGAAAAGAGCTGGTATCTCACTCTCTTTGAATCTTCTTTATCATGCTAGGATTAGCAGGAAAAAGCAAAAAATTTCAGAATTGCACCTTGCAATGCGGAGATATTACTGTTTGTGCATTTACAATATTCATTGATTTTTGCCATTGAAAAACGTCCAGAAATGTTTGAAGCTACTGACTGAATGAAAAGAGCTGGCATCTCACTCTCTTTGAATCTTCTTTATCATGCTAGGATTAGCAGGAAAAAGCAAAAAATTTCAGAATTGCACCTTGCAATGCGGAGATATTACTGTTTGTGCATTTACAATATTCATTGATTTTTGCCATTAAAAAACATCATGTTATTCATATACCAGAAATGTTTGAAGCTACTGACTGAATGAAAAGAGCTGGCATCTCACTCTCTTTGAATCTTCTTTATCATGCTAAGAGGAGCAGGAAAAAGCAAAAAATTTCAGAATTGCACCTTGCAATGTGGAGATATTACTGTTTGTGCATTTACAATATTCATTGATTTTTGCCATTGAAAAACGTCCAGAAATGTTTGAAGCTACTGACTGAATGAAAAGAGCTGGCATCTCACTCTCTTTGAATCTTCTTTATCATGCTAGGATTAGCAGGAAAAAGCAAAAAATTTCAGAATTACACCTTGCAGTGCGGAGATATTACTGTTTGTGCATTTACAATATTCATTGATTTTTGCCATTGAAAAACGTCCAGAAATGTTTGAAGCTACTGACTGAATGAAAAGAGCTGGCATCTCACTCTCTTTGAATCTTCTTTATCATGCTAGGATTAGCAGGAAAAAGCAAAAAATTTCAGAATTGCA
Organism: Phyllobates terribilis; assembly: GCF_046119375.1. NCBI lineage: Eukaryota > Metazoa > Chordata > Amphibia > Anura > Dendrobatidae > Phyllobates > Phyllobates terribilis. Next base: position 1,663,568 of record NW_027362856.1, read on the forward strand.
CCTTGCAATGCGGAGATATTACTGTTTGTGCATTTACAATATTCATTGATTTTTGCCATTGAAAAACGTCCAGAAATGTTTGAAGCTACTGACTGAATGAAAAGAGCTGGCATCTCACTCTCTTTGAATCTTCTTTATCATGCTAGGATTAGCAGGAAAAAGCAAAAAATTTCAGAATTGCACCTTGCAATGCGGAGATATTACTGTTTGTGCATTTACAATATTCATTGATTTTTGCCATTGAAAAACGTCCAGAAATGTTTGAAGCTACTGACTGAATGAAAGGAGCTGGCATCTCACTCTCTTTGAATCTTCTTTATCATGCTAGGATTAGCAGGAAAAAGCAAAAAATTTCAGAATTGCACCTTGCAATGCGGAGATATTACTGTTTGTGCATTTACAATATTCATTGATTTTTGCCATTGAAAAACGTCCAGAAATGTTTGAAGCTACTGACTGAATGAAAAGAGCTGGCATCTCACTCTCTTTGAATCTTCTTTATCATGCTAGGATTAGCAGGAAAAAGCAAAAAATTTCAGAATTGCACCTTGCAATGTGGAGATATTACTGTTTGTGCATTTACAATATTCATTGATTTTTGCCATTGAAAAACATCATGTTATTCATATACCAGAAATGTTTGAAGCTACTGACTGAATGAAAAGAGCTGGCATCTCACTCTCTTTGAATCTTCTTTATCATGCTAGGATTAGCAGGAAAAAGCAAAAAATTTCAGAATTGCAACTTGCAATGCGGAGATATTACTGTTTGTGCATTTACAATATTCATTGATTTTTGCCATTGAAAAACGTCCAGAAATGTTTGAAGCTACTGACTGAATGAAAAGAGCTGGCATCTCACTCTCTTTGAGACTTCTTTATCATGCTAGGATTAGCAGGAAAAAGCAAAAAATTTCAGAATTGCACCTTGCAATGCGGAGATATTACTGTTTGTGCATTTACAATATTCATTGATTTTTGCCATTGAAAAACGTCCAGAAATGTTTGAAGCTACTCACTGAATGAAAGGAGCTGGCATCTCACTCTCTTTGAATCTTCTTTATCATGCTAGGATTAGCAGGAAAAAGCAAAAAATTTCAGAATTGCACCTTGCAATGCGGAGATATTACTGTTTGTGCATTTACAATATTCATTGATTTTTGCCATTGAAAAACGTCCAGAAATGTTTGAAGCTACTGACTGAATGAAAAGAGCTGGCATCTCACTCTCTTTGAATCTTCTTTATCATGCTAGGATTAGCAGGAAAAAGCAAAAAATTTCAGAATTGCACCTTGCAATGTGGAGATATTACTGTTTGTGCATTTACAATATTCATTGATTTTTGCCATTGAAAAACATCATGTTATTCATATACCAGAAATGTTTGAAGCTACTGACTGAATGAAAAGAGCTGGCATCTCACTCTCTTTGAATCTTCTTTATCATGCTAAGAGGAGCAGGAAAAAGCAAAAAATTTCAGAATTGCACCTTGCAATGTGGAGATATTACTGTTTGTGCATTTACAATATTCATTGATTTTTGCCATTGAAAAACGTCCAGAAATGTTTGAAGCTACTGACTGAATGAAAAGAGCTGGCATCTCACTCTCTTTGAATCTTCTTTATCATGCTAGGATTAGCAGGAAAAAGCAAAAAATTTCAGAATTGCACCTTGCAATGCGGAGATATTACTGTTTGTGCATTTACAATATTCATTGATTTTTGCCATTGAAAAACATCATGTTATTCATATACCAGAAATGTTTGAAGCTACTGACTGAATGAAAAGAGCTGGCATCTCACTCTCTTTGAATCTTCTTTATCATGCTAGGATTAGCAGGAAAAAGCAAAAAATTTCAGAATTGCACCTTGCAATGCGGAGATATTACTGTTTGTGCATTTACAATATTCATTGATTTTTGCCATTGAAAAACATCATGTTATATATATACCAGAAATGTTTGAAGCTACTGACTGAATGAAAAGAGCTGGCATCTCACTCTCTTTGAATCTTCTTTATCATGCTAAGAGGAGCAGGAAAAAGCAAAAAATTTCAGAATTGCACCTTGCAATGTGGAGATATTACTGTTTGTGCATTTACAATATTCATTGATTTTTGCCATTGAAAAACATCATGTTATTCAAATACCAGAAATGTTTGAAGCTACTGACTGAAGGAAAAGAGCTGGCATCTCACTCTCTTTGAATCTTCTTTATCATGCTAGGATTAGCAGGAAAAAGCAAAAAATTTCAGAATTGCACCTTGCAATGTGGAGATATTACTGTTTGTGCATTTACAATATTCATTGATTTTTGCCATTGAAAAACGTCCAGAAATGTTTGAAGCTACTGACTGAATGAAAAGAGCTGGCATCTCACTCTCTTTGAATCTTCTTTATCATGCTAGGATTAGCAGGAAAAAGCAAAAAATTTCAGAATTGCACCTTGCAATGTGGAGATATTACTGTTTGTGCATTTACAATATTCATTGATTTTTGCCATTGAAAAACGTCCAGAAATGTTTGAAGCTACTGACTGAATGAAAAGAGCTGGCATCTCACTCTCTTTGAATCTTCTTTATCATGCTAGGATTAGCAGGAAAAAGCAAAAAATTTCAGAATTGCACCTTGCAATGCGGAGAAATTACTGTTTGTGCATTTACAATATTCATTGATTTTTGCCATTGAAAAACGTCCAGAAATGTTTGAAGCTACTGACTGAATGAAAGGAGCTGGCATCTCACTCTCTTTGAATCTTCTTTATCATGCTAGGATTAGCAGGAAAAAGCAAAAAATTTCAGAATTGCACCTTGCAATGCGGAGATATTACTGTTTGTGCATTTACAATATTCATTGATTTTTGCCATTAAAAAACGTCCAGAAATGTTTGAAGCTACTGACTGAATGAAAAGAGCTGGCATCTCACTCTCTTTGAATCTTCTTTATCATGCTAGGATTAGCAGGAAAAAGCAAAAAATTTCAGAATTGCACCTTGCAATGTGGAGATATTACTGTTTGTGCATTTACAATATTCATTGATTTTTGCAATTGAAAAACATCATGTTATTCATATACCAGAAATGTTTGAAGCTACTGACTGAATGAAAAGAGCTGGCATCTCACTCTCTTTGAATCTTCTTTATCATGCTAGGATTAGCAGGAAAAAGCAAAAAATTTCAGAATTGCACCTTGCAATGCGGAGAAATTACTGTTTGTGAATTTACAATATTCATTGATTTTTGCCATTGAAAAACGTCCAGAAATGTTTGAAGCTACTGACTGAATGAAAAGAGCTGGCATCTCACTCTCTTTGAATCTTCTTTATCATGCTAGGATTAGCAGGAAAAAGCAAAAAATTTCAGAATTGCACCTTGCAATGTGGAGATATTACTGTTTGTGCATTTACAATATTCATTGATTTTTGCCATTGGAAAACATCATGTTATTCATATACCAGAAATGTTTGAAGCTACTGACTGAATGAAAAGTGCTGGCATCTCACTCTCTTTGAATCTTCTTTATCATGCTAGGATTAGCAGGAAAAAGCAAAAAATTTTAGAATTGCACCTTGCAATGTGGAGATATTACTGTTTGTGCATTTACAATATTCATTGATTTTTGCCATTGAAAAACATCATGTTATTCATATACCAGAAATGTTTGAAGCTACTGACTGAATGAAAAGAGCTGGCATCTCACTCTCTTTGAATCTTCTTTATCATGCTAGGATTAGCAGGAAAAAGCAAAAAATTTCAGAATTGCACCTTGCAATGCGGAGATATTACTGTTTGTGCATTTACAATATTCATTGATTTTTGCCATTGAAAAACGTCCAGAAATGTTTGAAGCTACTGACTGAATGAAAGGAGCTGGCATCTCACTCTCTTTGAATCTTCTTTATCATGCTAGGATTAGCAGGAAAAAGCAAAAAATTTCAGAATTGCACCTTGCAATGTGGAGATATTACTGTTTGTGCATTTACAATATTCATTGATTTTTGCCATTGAAAAACATCATGTTATTCATATACCAGAAATGTTTGAAGCTACTGACTGAATGAAAAGAGCTGGCATCTCAGTCTCTTTGAATCTTCTTTATCATGCTAGGATTAGCAGGAAAAAGCAAAAAATTTCAGAATTGCACCTTGCAATGTGGAGATATTACTGTTTGTGCATTTACAATATTCATTAAAAACGTCCAGAAATGTTTGAAGCTACTGACTGAATGAAAGGAGCTGGCATCTCACTCTCTTTGAATCTTCTTTATCATGCTAGGATTAGCAGGAAAAAGCAAAAAATTTCAGAATTGCACCTTGCAATGTGGAGATATTACTGTTTGTGCATTTACAATATTCATTGATTTTTGCCATTGAAAATCGTCCAGAAATGTTTGAAGCTACTGACTGAATGAATAGAGCTGGCATCTCACTCTCTTTGAATCTTCTTTATCATGCTAGGATTAGCAGGAAAAAGCAAAAAATTTCAGAATTGCACCTTGCAATGCGGAGAAATTACTCTTTGTGCATTTACAATATTCATTGATTTTTGCCATTGAAAAACGTCCAGAAATGTTTGAAGCTACTGACTGAATGAAAGGAGCTGGCATCTCACTCTCTTTGAATCTTCTTTATCATGCTAGGATTAGCAGGAAAAAGCAAAAAATTTCAGAATTGCACCTTGCAATGCGGAGATATTACTGTTTGTGCATTTACAATATTCATTGATTTTTGCCATTGAAAAACGTCCAGAAATGTTTGAAGCTACTGACTGAATGAAAAGAGCTGGCATCTCACTCTCTTTGAATCTTCTTTATCATGCTAGGATTAGCAGGAAAAAGCAAAAAATTTCAGAATTGCACCTTGCAATGCGGAGATATTACTGTTTGTGCATTTACAATATTCATTGATTTTTGCCATTGAAAAACGTCCAGAAATGTTTGAAGCTACTGACTGAATGAAAGGAGCTGGCATCTCACTCTCTTTGAATCTTCTTTATCATGCTAGGATTAGCAGGAAAAAGCAAAAAATTTCAGAATTGCACCTTGCAATGTGGAGATATTACTGTTTGTGCATTTACAATATTCATTGATTTTTGCCATTGAAAAACGTCCAGAAATGTTTGAAGCTACTGACTGAATGAAAAGAGCTGGCATCTCACTCTCTTTGAATCTTCTTTATCATGCTAGGATTAGCAGGAAAAAGCAAAAAATTTCAGAATTGCACCTTGCAATGCGGAGAAATTACTGTTGGTGCATTTACAATATTCATTGATTTTTGCCATTGAAAAACGTCCAGAAATGTTTGAAGCTACTGACTGAATGAAAGGAGCTGGCATCTCACTCTCTTTGAATCTTCTTTATCATGCTAGGATTAGCAGGAAAAAGCAAAAAATTTCAGAATTGCACCTTGCAATGCGGAGAAATTACTGTTTGTGCATTTACAATATTCATTGATTTTTGCCATTGAAAAACGTCCAGAAATGTTTGAAGCTACTGACTGAATGAAAGGAGCTGGCATCTCACTCTCTTTGAATCTTCTTTATCATGCTAGGATTAGCAGGAAAAAGCAAAAAATTTCAGAATTGCACCTTGCAATGCAGAGATATTACTGTTTGTGCATTTACAATATTCATTGATTTTTGCCATTGAAAAACGTCCAGAAATGTTTGAAGCTACTGACTGAATGAAAAGAGCTGGCATCTCACTCTCTTTGAATCTTCTGTATCATGCTAGGATTAGCAGGAAAAAGCAAAAAATTTCAGAATTGCACCTTGCAATGCGGAGAAATTACTGTTTGTGCATTTACAATATTCATTGATTTTTGCCATTGAAAAACATCATGTTATTCATATACCAGAAATGTTTGAAGCTACTGACTGAATGAAAAGGGCTGGCATCTCACTCTCTTTGAATCTTCTTTATCATGCTAGGATTAGCAGGAAAAAGCAAAAAATTTCAGAATTGCACCTTGCAATGCGGAGATATTACTGTTTGTGCATTTACAATATTCATTGATTTTTGCCATTGAAAAACGTCCAGAAATGTTTGAAGCTACTGACTGAATGAAAGGAGCTGGCATCTCACTCTCTTTGAATCTTCTTTATCATGCTAGGATTAGCAGGAAAAAGCAAAAAATTTCAGAATTGCACCTTGCAATGCGGAGATATTACTGTTTGTGCATTTACAATATTCATTGATTTTTGCCATTGAAAAACGTCCAGAAATGTTTGAAGCTACTGACTGAATGAAAGGAGCTGGCATCTCACTCTCTTTGAATCTTCTTTATCATGCTAGGATTAGCAGGAAAAAGCAAAAAATTTCAGAATTGCACCTTGCAATGCGGAGAAATTACTGTTTGTGCATTTACAATATTCATTGATTTTTGCCATTGAAAAACGTCCAGAAATGTTTGAAGCTACTGACTGAATGAAAGGAGCTGGCATCTCACTCTCTTTGAATCTTCTTTATCATGCTAGGATTAGCAGGAAAAAGCAAAAAATTTCAGAATTGCACCTTGCAATGCAGAGATATTACTGTTTGTGCATTTACAATATTCATTGATTTTTGCCATTGAAAAACGTCCAGAAATGTTTGAAGCTACTGACTGAATGAAAAGAGCTGGCATCTCACTCTCTTTGAATCTTCTGTATCATGCTAGGATTAGCAGGAAAAAGCAAAAAATTTCAGAATTGCACCTTGCAATGCGGAGAAATTACTGTTTGTGCATTTACAATATTCATTGATTTTTGCCATTGAAAAACATCATGTTATTCATATACCAGAAATGTTTGAAGCTACTGACTGAATGAAAAGGGCTGGCATCTCACTCTCTTTGAATCTTCTTTATCATGCTAGGATTAGCAGGAAAAAGCAAAAAATTTCAGAATTGCACCTTGCAATGCGGAGATATTACTGTTTGTGCATTTACAATATTCATTGATTTTTGCCATTGAAAAACGTCCAGAAATGTTTGAAGCTACTGACTGAATGAAAGGAGCTGGCATCTCACTCTCTTTGAATCTTCTTTATCATGCTAGGATTAGCAGGAAAAAGCAAAAAATTTCAGAATTGCACCTTGCAATGCGGAGATATTACTGTTTGTGCATTTACAATATTCATTGATTTTTGCCATTGAAAAACGTCCAGAAATGTTTGAAGCTACTGACTGAATGAAAGGAGCTGGCATCTCACTCTCTTTGAATCTTCTTTATCATGCTAGGATTAGCAGGAAAAAGCAAAAAATTTCAGAATTGCACCTTGCAATGCGGAGATATTACTGTTTGTGCATTTACAATATTCATTGATTTTTGCGATTGAAAAACGTCCAGAAATGTTTGAAGCTACTGACTGAATGAAAAGAGCTGGCATCTCACTCTCTTTGAATCTTCTTTATCATGCTAGGATTAGCAGGAAAAAGCAAAAAATTTCAGAATTGCACCTTACAATGCGGAGATATTACTGTTTGTGCATTTACAATATTCATTGATTTTTGCCATTGAAAAACGTCCAGAAATGTTTGAAGCTACTGACTGAATGAAAGGAGCTGGCATCTCACTCTCTTTGAATCTTCTTTATCATGCTAGGATTAGCAGGAAAAAGCAAAAAATTTCAGAATTGCACCTTGCAATGCGGAGATATTACTGTTTGTGCATTTACAATATTCATTGATTTTTGCCATTGAAAAACGTCAAGAAATGTTTGAAGCTACTGACTGAATGAAAAGAGCTGGCATCTCACTCTCTTTGAATCTTCTTTATCATGCTAGGATTAGCAGGAAAAATCAAAAAATTTCAGAATTGCACCTTGCAATGCGGAGAAATTACTGTTTGTGCATTTACAATATTCTTTGATTTTTGCCATTGAAAAACATCATGTTATTCATATACCAGAAATGTTTGAAGCTACTGACTGAATGAAAGGAGCTGGCATCTCACTCTCTTTGAATCTTCTTTATCATGCTAGGATCAGCAGGAAAAAGCAAAAAAATTCAGAATTGCACCTTGCAATGCGGAGAAATTACTGTTTGTGCATTTACAATATTCATTGATTTTTGCCATTGAAAAACGTCCAGAAATGTTTGAAGCTACTGACTGAATGAAAAGAGCTGGCATCTCACTCTCTTTGAATCTTCTTTATCACGCTAGGATTAGCAGGAAAAAGCAAAAAATTTCAGAATTGCACCTTGCAATTCGGAGATATTACTGTTTGTGCATTTACAATATTCATTGATTTTTGCCATTGAAAAACGTCCAGAAATGTTTAAAGCTACTGACTGAATGAAAAGAGCTGGCATCTCACTCTCTTTGAATCTTCTTTACCATGCTAGGATTAGCAGGAAAAAGCAAAAAATTTCAGAATTGCACCTTGCAATGCGGAGAAATTACTGTTTGTGCATTTACAATATTCATTGATTTTTGCCATTGAAAAACGTCCAGAAATGTTTGAAGCTACTGACTGAATGAAAGGAGCTGGCATCTCACTCTCTTTGAATCTTCTTTATCATGCTAGGATTAGCAGGAAAAAGCAAAAAATTTCAGAATTGCACCTTGCAATGCGGAGATATTACTGTTTGTGCATTTACAATATTCATTGATTTTTGCCATTGAAAAACGTCCAGAAATGTTTGAAGCTACTGACTGAATGAAAGGAGCTGGCATCTCACTCTCTTTGAATCTTCTTTATCATGCTAGGATTAGCAGGAAAAAGCAAAAAATTTCAGAATTGCACCTTGCAATGCGGAGATATTACTGTTTGTGCATTTACAATATTCATTGATTTTTGCCATTGAAAAACGTCCAGAAATGTTTGAAGCTACTGACTGAATGAAAGGAGCTGGCATCTCACTCTCTTTGAATCTTCTTTATCATGCTAGGATTAGCAGGAAAAAGCAAAAAATTTCAGAATTGCACATTGTAATGTGGAGATATTACTGTTTGTGCATTTACAATATTCATTGATTTTTGCCATTGAAAAACATCATGTTATTCATATACCAGAAATGTTTGAAGCTACTGACTGAATGAAAAGAGCTGGCATCTCACTCTCTTTGAATCTTCTTTATCATGCTAGGATTAGCAGGAAAAAGCAAAAAATTTCAGAATTGCACCTTGCAATGCGGAGAAATTACTGTTTGTGCATTTACAATATTCATTGATTTTTGCCATTGAAAAACATCCAGAAATGTTTGAAGCTACTGACTGAATGAAAGGAGCTGGCATCTCACTCTCTTTGAATCTTCTTTATCATGCTAGGATTAGCAGGAAAAAGCAAAAAATTTCAGAATTGCACCTTGCAATGTGGAGATATTACTGTTTGTGCATTTACAATATTCATTGATTTTTGCCATTGAAAAACATCATGTTATTCATATACCAGAAATGTTTGAAGCTACTGACTGAATGAAAAGAGCTGGCATCTCAGTCTCTTTGAATCTTCTTTATCATGCTAGGATTAGCAGGAAAAAGCAAAAAATTTCAGAATTGCACCTTGCAATGTGGAGATATTACTGTTTGTGCATTTACAATATTCATTAAAAACGTCCAGAAATGTTTGAAGCTACTGACTGAATGAAAGGAGCTGGCATCTCACTCTCTTTGAATCTTCTTTATCATGCTAGGATTAGCAGGAAAAAGCAAAAAATTTCAGAATTGCACCTTGCAATGTGGATATATTACTGTTTGTGCATTTACAATATTCATTGATTTTTGCCATTGAAAAACGTCCAGAAATGTTTGAAGCTACTGACTGAATGAAAAGAGCTGGCATCTCACTCTCTTTGAATCTTCTTTATCATGCTAGGATTAGCAGGAAAAAGCAAAAAATTTCAGAATTGCACTTTGCAATGCGGAGAAATTACTCTTTGTGCATTTACAATATTCATTGATTTTTGCCATTGAAAAACGTCCAGAAATGTTTGAAGCTACTGACTGAATGAAAGGAGCTGGCATCTCACTCTCTTTGAATCTTCTTTATCATGCTAGGATTAGCAGGAAAAAGCAAAAAATTTCAGAATTGCACCTTGCAATGCGGAGATATTACTGTTTGTGCATTTACAATATTCATTGATTTTTGCCATTGAAAAACGTCCAGAAATGTTTGAAGCTACTGACTGAATGAAAGGAGCTGGCATCTCACTCTCTTTGAATCTTCTTTATCATGCTAGGATTAGCAGGAAAAAGCAAAAAATTTCAGAATTGCACCTTGCAATGTGGAGATATTACTGTTTGTGCATTTACAATATTCATTGATTTTTGCCATTGAAAAACGTCCAGAAATGTTTGAAGCTACTGACTGAATGAAAAGAGCTGGCATCTCACTCTCTTTGAATCTTCTTTATCATGCTAGGATTAGCAGGAAAAAGCAAAAAATTTCAGAATTGCACCTTGCAATGCGGAGAAATTACTGTTGGTGCATTTACAATATTCATTGATTTTTGCCATTGAAAAACGTCCAGAAATGCTTGAAGCTACTGACTGAATGAAAGGAGCTGGCTTCTCACTCTCTTTGAATCTTCTTTATCATGCTAGGATTAGCAGGAAAAAGCAAAAAATTTCAGAATTGCACCTTGCAATGCGGAGAAATTACTGTTTGTGCATTTACAATATTCATTGATTTTTGCCATTGAAAAACGTCCAGAAATGTTTGAAGCTACTGACTGAATGAAAGGAGCTGGCATCTCACTCTCTTTGAATCTTCTTTATAATGCTAGGATTAGCAGGAAAAAGCAAAAAATTTCAGAATTGCACCTTGCAATGTGGAGATATTACTGTTTGTGCATTTACAATATTCATTGATTTTTGCCATTGAAAAACATCATGTTATTCATACACCAGAAATGTTTGAAGCTACTGACTGAATGAAAAGAGCTGGCATCTCACTCTCTTTGAATCTTCTTTATCATGCTAGGATTAGCAGGAAAAAGCAAAAAATTTCAGAATTGCACCTTGCAATGCGGAGAAATTACTGTTTGTGCATTTACAATATTCATTGATTTTTGCCATTGAAAAACGTCCAGAAATGTTTGAAGCTACTGACTGAATGAAAAGAGCTGGCATCTCACTCTCTTTGAATCTTTTTTATCATGCTAGGATTAGCAGGAAAAAGCAAAAAATTTCAGAATTGCACCTTGCAATGCGGAGATATTACTGTTTGTGCATTTACAATATTCATTGATTTTTGCCATTGAAAAACGTCCAGAAATGTTTGAAGCTACTGACTGAATGAAAAGAGCTGGCATCTCACTCTCTTTGAATCTTCTTTATCATGCTAGGATTAGCAGGAAAAAGCAAAAAATTTCAGAATTGCACCTTGCAATGCGGAGAAATTACTGTTGGTGCATTTACAATATTCATTGATTTTTGCCATTGAAAAACGTCCAGAAATGCTTGAAGCTACTGACTGAATGAAAGGAGCTGGCTTCTCACTCTCTTTGAATCTTCTTTATCATGCTAGGATTAGCAGGAAAAAGCAAAAAATTTCAGAATTGCACCTTGCAATGCGGAGAAATTACTGTTTGTGCATTTACAATATTCATTGATTTTTGCCATTGAAAAACGTCCAGAAATGTTTGAAGCTACTGACTGAATGAAAGGAGCTGGCATCTCACTCTCTTTGAATCTTCTTTATAATGCTAGGATTAGCAGGAAAAAGCAAAAAATTTCAGAATTGCACCTTGCAATGTGGAGATATTACTGTTTGTGCATTTACAATATTCATTGATTTTTGCCATTGAAAAACATCATGTTATTCATACACCAGAAATGTTTGAAGCTACTGACTGAATGAAAAGAGCTGGCATCTCACTCTCTTTGAATCTTCTTTATCATGCTAGGATTAGCAGGAAAAAGCAAAAAATTTCAGAATTGCACCTTGCAATGCGGAGAAATTACTGTTTGTGCATTTACAATATTCATTGATTTTTGCCATTGAAAAACGTCCAGAAATGTTTGAAGCTACTGACTGAATGAAAAGAGCTGGCATCTCACTCTCTTTGAATCTTTTTTATCATGCTAGGATTAGCAGGAAAAAGCAAAAAATTTCAGAATTGCACCTTGCAATGCGGAGATATTACTGTTTGTGCATTTACAATATTCATTGATTTTTGCCATTGAAAAACGTCCAGAAATGTTTGAAGCTACTGACTGAATGAAAGGAGCTGGCATCTCACTCTCTTTGAATCTTCTTTATCATGCTAGGATTAGCAGGAAAAAGCAAAAAATTTCAGAATTGCACCTTGCAATGTGGAGATATTACTGTTTGTGCATTTACAATATTCATTGATTTTTGCCATTGAAAAACGTCCAGAAATGTTTGAAGCTACTGACTGAATGAAAAGAGCTGGCATCTCACTCTCTTTGAATCTTCTTTATCATGCTAGGATTAGCAGGAAAAAGCAAAAAATTTCAGAATTGCACCTTGCAATGCGGAGAAATTACTGTTGGTGCATTTACAATATTCATTGATTTTTGCCATTGAAAAACGTCCAGAAATGTTTGAAGCTACTGACTGAATGAAAGGAGCTGGCATCTCACTCTCTTTGAATCTTCTTTATCATGCTAGGATTAGCAGGAAAAAGCAAAAAATTTCAGAATTGCACCTTGCAATGTGGAGATATTACTGTTTGTGCATTTACAATATTCATTGATTTTTGCCATTGAAAAACATCATGTTATTCATTTACCAGAAATGTTTGAAGCTACTGACTGAATGAAAAGAGCTGGCATCTCACTCTCTTTGAATCTTCTTTATCATGCTAGGATTAGCAGGAAAAAGCAAAAAATTTCAGAATTGCACCTTGCAATGCGGAGAAATTACTGTTTGTGCATTTACAATATTCATTGATTTTTGCCATTGAAAAACATCCAGAAATGTTTGAAGCTACTGACTGAATGAAAGGAGCTGGCATCTCACTCTCTTTGAATCTTCTTTATCATGCTAGGATTAGCAGGAAAAAGCAAAAAATTTCAGAATTGCACCTTGCAATGTGGAGATATTACTGTTTGTGCATTTACAATATTCATTGATTTTTGCCATTGAAAAACATCATGTTATTCATATACCAGAAATGTTTGAAGCTACTGACTGAATGAAAAGAGCTGGCATCTCAGTCTCTTTGAATCTTCTTTATCATGCTAGGATTAGCAGGAAAAAGCAAAAAATTTCAGAATTGCACCTTGCAATGTGGAGATATTACTGTTTGTGCATTTACAATATTCATTAAAAACGTCCAGAAATGTTTGAAGCTACTGACGGAATGAAAGGAGCTGGCATCTCACTCTCTTTCAATCTTTTTTATCATGCTAGGATTAGCAGGAAAAAGCAAAAAATTTCAGAATTGCACCTTGCAATGTGGAGATATTACTGTTTGTGCATTTACAATATTCATTGATTTTTGCCATTGAAAAACGTCCAGAAATGTTTGAAGCTACTGACTGAATGAAAAGAGCTGGAATCTCACTCTCTTTGAATCTTCTTTATCATGCTAGGATTAGCAGGAAAAAGCAAAAAATTTCAGAATTGCACTTTGCAATGCGGAGAAATTACTCTTTGTGCATTTACAATATTCATTGATTTTTGCCATTGAAAAACGTCCAGAAATGTTTGAAGCTACTGACTGAATGAAAGGAGCTGGCATCTCACTCTCTTTGAATCTTCTTTATCATGCTAGGATTAGCAGGAAAAAGCAAAAAATTTCAGAATTGCACCTTGCAATGCGGAGATATTACTGTTTGTGCATTTACAATATTCATTGATTTTTGCCATTGAAAAACGTCCAGAAATGTTTGAAGCTACTGACTGAATGAAAAGAGCTGGCATCTCACTCTCTTTGAATCTTCTTTATCATGCTAGGATTAGCAGGAAAAAGCAAAAAATTTCAGAATTGCACCTTGCAATGCGGAGATATTACTGTTTGTGCATTTACAATATTCATTGATTTTTGCCATTGAAAAACGTCCAGAAATGTTTGAAGCTACTGACTGAATGAAAGGAGCTGGCATCTCACTCTCTTTGAATCTTCTTTATCATGCTAGGATTAGCAGGAAAAAGCAAAAAATTTCAGAATTGCACCTTGCAATGTGGAGATATTACTGTTTGTGCATTTACAATATTCATTGATTTTTGCCATTGAAAAACGTCCAGAAATGTTTGAAGCTACTGACTGAATGAAAAGAGCTGGCATCTCACGCTCTTTGAATCTTCTTTATCATGCTAGGATTAGCAGGAAAAAGCAAAAAATTTCAGAATTGCACCTTGCAATGCGGAGAAATTACTGTTGGTGCATTTACAATATTCATTGATTTTTGCCATTGAAAAACGTCCAGAAATGTTTGAAGCTACTGACTGAATGAAAGGAGCTGGCATCTCACTCTCTTTGAATCTTCTTTATCATGCTAGGATTAGCAGGAAAAAGCAAAAAATTTCAGAATTGCACCTTGCAATGCGGAGAAATTACTGTTTGTGCATTTACAATATTCATTGATTTTTGCCATTGAAAAACGTCCAGAAATGTTTGAAGCTACTGACTGAATGAAAAGAGCTGGCATCTCACTCTCTTTGAATCTTCTTTATCATGCTAGGATTAGCAGGAAAAAGCAAAAAATTTCAGAATTGCACCTTGCAATGCGGAGATATTACTGTTTGTGCATTTACAATATTCATTGATTTTTGCCATTGAAAAACGTCCAGAAATGTTTGAAGCTACTGACTGAATGAAAGGAGCTGGCATCTCACTCTCTTTGAATCTTCTTTATCATGCTAGGATTAGCAGGAAAAAGCAAAAAATTTCAGAATTGCACCTTGCAATGTGGAGATATTACTGTTTGTGCATTTACAATATTCATTGATTTTTGCCATTGAAAAACGTCCAGAAATGTTTGAAGCTACTGACTGAATGAAAAGAGCTGGCATCTCACTCTCTTTGAATCTTCTTTATCATGCTAGGATTAGCAGGAAAAAGCAAAAAATTTCAGAATTGCACCTTGCAATGCGGAGAAATTACTGTTGGTGCATTTACAATATTCATTGATTTTTGCCATTGAAAAACGTCCAGAAATGTTTGAAGCTACTGACTGAATGAAAGGAGCTGGCATCTCACTCTCTTTGAATCTTCTTTATCATGCTAGGATTAGCAGGAAAAAGCAAAAAATTTCAGAATTGCACCTTGCAATGCGGAGAAATTACTGTTTGTGCATTTACAATATTCATTGATTTTTGCCATTGAAAAACGTCCAGAAATGTTTGAAGCTACTGACTGAATGAAAGGAGCTGGCATCTCACTCTCTTTGAATCTTCTTTATCATGCTAGGATTAGCAGGAAAAAGCAAAAAATTTCAGAATTGCACCTTGCAATACAGAGATATTACTGTTTGTGCATTTACAATATTCATTGATTTTTGCCATTGAAAAACGTCCAGAAATGTTTGAAGCTACTGACTGAATGAAAAGAGCTGGCATCTCACTCTCTTTGAATCTTCTTTATCATGCTAGGATTAGCAGGAAAAAGCAAAAAATTTCAGAATTGAACCTTGCAATGCGGAGAAATTACTGTTTGTGCATTTACAATATTCATTGATTTTTGCCATTGAAAAACATCATGTTATTCATATACCAGAAATGTTTGAAGCTACTGACTGAATGAAAAGAGCTGGCATCTCACTCTCTTTGAATCTTCTTTATCATGCTAGGATTAGCAGGAAAAAGCAAAAAATTTCAGAATTGCACCTTGCAATGCGGAGATATTACTGTTTGTGCATTTACAATATTCATTGATTTTTGCCATTGAAAAACGTCCAGAAATGTTTGAAGCTACTGACTGAATGAAAGGAGCTGGCATCTCACTCTCTTTGAATCTTCTTTATCATGCTAGGATTAGCAGGAAAAAGCAAAAAATTTCAGAATTGCACCTTGCAATGCGGAGATATTACTGTTTGTGCATTTACAATATTCATTGATTTTTGCCATTGAAAAACGTCCAGAAATGTTTGAAGCTACTGACTGAATGAAAGGAGCTGGCATCTCACTCTCTTTGAATCTTCTTTATCATGCTAGGATTAGCAGGAAAAAGCAAAAAATGTCAGAATTGAACCTTGCAATGCGGAGATATTACTGTTTGTGCATTTACAATATTCATTGATTTTTGCCATTGAAAAACGTCCAGAAATGTTTGAAGCTACTGACTGAATGAAAAGAGCTGGCATCTCACTCTCTTTGAATCTTCTTTATCATGCTAGGATTAGCAGGAAAAAGCAAAAAATTTCAGAATTGCACCTTGCAATGCGGAGATATTACTGTTTGTGCATTTACAATATTCATTGATTTTTGCCATTGAAAAACGTCCAGAAATGTTTGAAGCTACTGACTGAATGAAAGGAGCTGGCATCTCACTCTCTTTGAATCTTCTTTATCATGCTAGGATTAGCAGGAAAAAGCAAAAAATTTCAGAATTGCACCTTGCAATGCGGAGATATTACTGTTTGTGCATTTACAATATTCATTGATTTTTGCCATTGAAAAACGTCCAGAAATGTTTGAAGCTACTGACTGAATGAAAGGAGCTGGCATCTCACTCTCTTTGAATCTTCTTTATCATGCTAGGATTAGCAGGAAAAAGCAAAAAATGTCAGAATTGCACCTTGCAATGCGGAGATATTACTGTTTGTGCATTTACAATATTCATTGATTTTTGCCATTGAAAAACGTCCAGAAATGTTTGAAGCTACTGACTGAATGAAAAGAGCTGGCATCTCACTCTCTTTGAATCTTCTTTATCATGCTAGGATTAGCAGGAAAAAGCAAAAAATTTCAGAATTGCACCTTGCAATGCGGAGATATTACTGTTTGTGCATTTACAATATTCATTGATTTTTGCCATTAAAAAACGTCCAGAAATGTTTGAAGCTACTGACTGAATGAAAAGAGCTGGCATCTCACTCTCTTTGAATCTTCTTTATCATGCTAGGATTAGCAGGAAAAATCAAAAAATTTCAGAATTGCACCTTGCAATGCGGAGAAATTACTGTTTGTGCATTTACAATATTCATTGATTTTTGCCATTGAAAAACATCATGTTATTCATATACCAGAAATGTTTGAAGCTACTGACTGAATGAAAGGAGCTGGCATCTCACTCTGTTTGAATCTTCTTTATCATGCTAGGATTAGCAGGAAAAAGCAAAAAAATTCAGAATTGCACCTTGCAATGCGGAGAAATTACTGTTTGTGCATTTACAATATTCATTGATTTTTGCCATTGAAAAACGTCCAGAAATGTTTGAAGCTACTGACTGAATGAAAAGAGCTGGCATCTCACTCTCTTTGAATCTTCTTTATCATGCTAGGATTAGCAGGAAAAAGCAAAAAATTTCAGAATTGCACCTTGCAATTCGGAGATATTACTGTTTGTGCATTTACAATATTCATTGATTTTTGCCATTGAAAAACGTCCAGAAATGTTTAAAGCTACTGACTGAATGAAAAGAGCTGGCATCTCACTCTCTTTGAATCTTCTTTACCATGCTAGGATTAGCAGGAAAAAGCAAAAAATTTCAGAATTGCACCTTGCAATGCGGAGAAATTACTGTTTGTGCATTTACAATATTCATTGATTTTTGCCATTGAAAAACGTCCAGAAATGTTTGAAGCTACTGACTGAATGAAAGGAGATGGCATCTCACTCTCTTTGAATCTTCTTTATCATGCTAGGATTAGCAGGAAAAAGCAAAAAATTTCAGAATTGCACCTTGCAATGCGGAGATATTACTGTTTGTGCATTTACAATATTCATTGATTTTTGCCATTGAAAAACGTCCAGAAATGTTTGAAGCTACTGACTGAATGAAAGGAGCTGGCATCTCACTCTCTTTGAATCTTCTTTATCATGCTAGGATTAGCAGGAAAAAGCAAAAAATTTCAGAATTGCACCTTGCAATGTGGAGATATTACTGTTTGTGCATTTACAATATTCATTGATTTTTGCCATTGAAAAACATCATGTTATTCATATACCAGAAATGTTTGAAGCTACTGACTGAATGAAAAGAGCTGGCATCTCACTCTCTTTGAATCTTCTTTATCATGCTAGGATTAGCAGGAAAAAGCAAAAAATTTCAGAATTGCACCTTGCAATGCGGAGATATTACTGTTTGTGCATTTACAATATTCATTGATTTTTGCCATTGAAAAACGTCCAGAAATGTTTGAAGCTACTGACTGAATGAAAAGAGCTGGCATCTCACTCTCTTTGAATCTTCTTTATCATGCTAGGATTAGCAGGAAAAAGCAAAAAATTTCAGAATTGCACCTTGCAATGCGGAGATATTACTGTTTGTGCATTTACAATATTCATTGATTTTTGCCATTGAAAAACGTCCAGAAATGTTTGAAGCTACTGACTGAATGAAAGGAGCTGGCATCTCACTCTCTTTGAATGTTCTTTATCATGCTAGGATTAGCAGGAAAAAGCAAAAAATTTCAGAATTGCACCTTGCAATGCAGAGATATTACTGTTTGTGCATTTACAATATTCATTGATTTTTGCCATTGAAAAACGTCCAGAAATGTTTGAAGCTACTGACTGAATGAAAAGAGCTGGCATCTCACTCTCTTTGAATCTTCTTTATCATGCTAGGATTAGCAGGAAAAAGCAAAAAATTTCAGAATTGCACCTTGCAATGTGGAGATATTACTGTTTGTGCATTTACAATATTCATTGATTTTTGCCATTGAAAAACATCATGTTATTCATATACCAGAAATGTTTGAAGCTACTGACTGAATGAAAAGAGCTGGCATCTCACTCTCTTTGAATCTTCTTTATCATGCTAGGATTAGCAGGAAAAAGCAAAAAATTTCAGAATTGCACCTTGCAATGCGGAGAAATTACTGTTTGTGCATTTACAATATTCATTGATTTTTGCCATTGAAAAACATCATGTTATTCATATACCAGAAATGTTTGAAGCTACTGACTGAATGAAAGGAGCTGCAATCTCACTCTCTTTGAATCTTCTTTATCATGCTAGGATTAGCAGGAAAAAGTAAAAAATTTCAGAATTGCACCTTGCAATGCGGAGAAATTACTGTTTGTGCATTTACAATATTCATTGATTTTTGCCATTGAAAAACGTCCAGAAATGTTTGAAGCTACTGACTGAATGAAAAGAGCTGGCATCTCACTCTCTTTGAATCTTATTTATCATGCTAGGATTAGCAGGAAAAAGCAAAAAATTTCAGAATTGCACCTTGCAATGCGGAGATATTACTGTTTGTGCATTTACAATATTCATTGATTTTTGCCATTGAAAAACGTCCAGAAATGTTTGAAGCTACTGACTGAATGAAAAGAGCTGGCATCTCACTCTCTTTGAATCTTCTTTATCATGCTAGGATTAGCAGGAAAAAGCAAAAAATTTCAGAATTGCACCTTGCAATGCGGAGAAATTACTGTTTGTGCATTTACAATATTCATTGATTTTTGCCATTGAAAAACATCATGTTATTCATATACCAGAAATGTTTGAAGCTACTGACTGAATGAAAGGAGCTGGCATCTCACTCTCTTTGAATCTTCTTTATCCTGCTAGGATTAGCAGGAAAAAGCAAAAAATTTCAGAATTGCACCTTGCAATGCGGAGAAATTACTGTTTGTGCATTTACAATATTCATTGATTTTTGCCATTGAAAAACGTCCAGAAATGTTTGAAGCTACTGACTGAATGAAAAGAGCTGGCATCTCACTGTCTTTGAATCTTCTTTATCATGCTAGGATTAGCAGGAAAAAGCAAAAAATTTCAGAATTGCACCTTGCAATGCGGAGATATTACTGTTTGTGCATTTACAATATTCATTGATTTTTGCCATTGAAAAATGTCCAGAAATGTTTGAAGCTACTGACTAAATGAAAGGATCTGGCATCTCACTTTCTTTGAATCTTCTTTATCATGCTAGGATTAGCAGGAAAAAGCAAAAAATTTCAGAATTGCACCTTGCAATGCGGAGAAATTACTGTTTGTGCATTTACAATATTCATTGATTTTTGCCATTGAAAAACGTCCAGAAATGTTTGAAGCTACTGACTGAATGAAAAGAGCTGGCATCTCACTCTCTTTGAATCTTCTTTACCATGCTAGGATTAGCAGGAAAAAGCAAAAAATTTCAGAATTGCACCTTGCAATGCGGAGAAATTACTGTTTGTGCATTTACAATATTCATTGATTTTTGCCATTGAAAAACGTCCAGAAATGTTTGAAGCTACTGACTGAATGAAAGGAGCTGGCATCTCACTCTCTTTGAATCTTCTTTATCATGCTAGGATTAGCAGGAAAGAGCAAAAAATTTCAGAATTGCACCTTGCAATGCGGAGATATTACTGTTTGTGCATTTACAATATTAATTGATTTTTGCCATTGAAAAACGTCCAGAAATGTTTGAAGCTACTGACTGAATGAAAGGAGCTGGCATCTCACTCTCTTTGAATCTTCTTTATCATGCTAGGATTAGCAGGAAAAAGCAAAAAATTTCAGAATTGCACCTTGCAATGCGGAGATATTACTGTTTGTGCATTTACAATATTCATTGATTTTTGCCATTGAAAAACGTCCAGAAATGTTTGAAGCTACTGACTGAATGAAAAGAGCTGGCATCTCACTCTCTTTGAATCTTCTTTATCATGCTAGGATTAGCAGGAAAAAGCAAAAAATTTCAGAATTGCACCTTGCAATGCGGAGATATTACTTTTTGTGCATTTACAATATTCATTGATTTTTGCCATTGAAAAACGTCCAGAAATGTTTGAAGCTACTGACTGAATGAAAAGAGCTGGCATCTCACTCTCTTTGAATCTTCTTTATCATGCTAGGATTAGCAGGAAAAAGCAAAAAATTTCACAATTGCACCTTGCAATGTGGAGATATTACTGTTTGTGCATTTACAATATTCATTGATTTTTGCCATTGAAAAACATCATGTTATTCATATACCAGAAATGTTTGAAGCTACTGACTGAATGAAAAGAGCTGGCATCTCACTCTCTTTGAATCTTCTTTATCATGCTAGGATTAGCAGGAAAAAGCAAAAAATTTCAGAATTGCACCTTGCAATGTGGAGATATTACTGTTTGTGCATTTACAATATTCATTGATTTTTGACATTGAAAAACATCATGTTATTCATATACCAGAAATGTTTGAAGCTACTGACTGAATGAAAGGAGCTGGCATCTCACTCTCTTTGAATCTTCTTTATCATGCTAGGATTAGCAGGAAAAAGCAAAAAATTTCAGAATTGCACCTTGCAATGCGGAGAAATTACTGTTTGTGCATTTACAATATTCATTGATTTTTGCCATTTTAAAACGTCCAGAAATGTTTGAAGCTACTGACTGAATGAAAAGAGCTGGCATCTCACTCTCTTTGAATCTTCTTTATCATGCTAGGATTAGCAGGAAAAAGCAAAAAATTTCAGAATTGCACCTTGCAATGTGGAGATATTACTGTTTGTGCATTTACAATATTCATTGATTTTTGCCATTGAAAAACGTCCAGAAATGTTTGAAGCTACTGACTGAATGAAAGGAGCTGGCATCTCACTCTCTTTGAATCTTCTTTATCATGCTAGGATTAGCAGGAAAAAGCAAAAAATTTCAGAATTGCACCTTGCAATGCGGAGAAATTACTGTTTGTGCATTTACAATATTCATTGATTTTTGCCATTGAAAAACGTCCAGAAATGTTTGAAGCTACTGACTGAATGAAAGGAGCTGGCATCTCACTCTCTTTGAATCTTCTTTATCATGCTAGGATTAGCAGGAAAAAGCAAAAAATTTCAGAATTGCACCTTGCAATGCGGAGAAATTACTGTTTGTGCATTTACAATATTCATTGATTTTTGCCATTGAAAAACATCATGTTATTCATATACCAGAAATGTTTGAAGCTACTGACTGAATGAAAAGAGCTGGCATCTCACTCTCTTTGAATCTTCTTTATCATGCTAGGATTAGCAGGAAAAAGCAAAAAATTTCACAATTGCACCTTGCAATGTGGAGATATTACTGTTTGTGCATTTACAATATTCATTGATTTTTGCCATTGAAAAACATCATGTTATTCATATACCAGAAATGTTTGAAGCTACTGACTGAATGAAAAGAGCTGGCATCTCACTCTCTTTGAATCTTCTTTATCATGCTAGGATTAGCAGGAAAAAGCAAAAAATTTCAGAATTGCACCTTGCAATGTGGAGATATTACTGTTTGTGCATTTACAATATTCATTGATTTTTGACATTGAAAAACATCATGTTATTCATATACCAGAAATGTTTGAAGCTACTGACTGAATGAAAGGAGCTGGCATCTCACTCTCTTTGAATCTTCTTTATCATGCTAGGATTAGCAGGAAAAAGCAAAAAATTTCAGAATTGCACCTTGCAATGCGGAGAAATTACTGTTTGTGCATTTACAATATTCATTGATTTTTGCCATTGAAAAACGTCCAGAAATGTTTGAAGCTACTGACTGAATGAAAAGAGCTGGCATCTCACTCTCTTTGAATCTTCTTTATCATGCTAGGATTAGCAGGAAAAAGCAAAAAATTTCAGAATTGCACCTTGCAATGTGGAGATATTACTGTTTGTGCATTTACAATATTCATTGATTTTTGCCATTGAAAAACGTCCAGAAATGTTTGAAGCTACTGACTGAATGAAAGGAGCTGGCATCTCACTCTCTTTGAATCTTCTTTATCATGCTAGGATTAGCAGGAAAAAGCAAAAAATTTCAGAATTGCACCTTGCAATGCGGAGAAATTACTGTTTGTGCATTTACAATATTCATTGATTTTTGCCATTGAAAAACGTCCAGAAATGTTTGAAGCTACTGACTGAATGAAAGGAGCTGGCATCTCACTCTCTTTGAATCTTCTTTATCATGCTAGGATTAGCAGGAAAAAGCAAAAAATTTCAGAATTGCACCTTGCAATGCGGAGAAATTACTGTTTGTGCATTTACAATATTCATTGATTTTTGCCATTGAAAAACATCATGTTATTCATATACCAGAAATGTTTGAAGCTACTGACTGAATGAAAAGAGCTGGCATCTCACTCTCTTTGAATCTTCTTTATCATGCTAGGATTAGCAGGAAAAAGCAAAAAATTTCAGAATTGCACCTTGCAATGCGGAGAAATTACTGTTTGTGCATTTACAATATTCATTGATTTTTGCCATTGAAAAACATCATGTTATTCATATTCCAGAAATGTTTGAAGCTACTGACTGAATGAAAGGAGCTGGCATCTCACTCTCTTTGAATCTTCTTTATCATGCTAGGATTAGCAGGAAAATGCAAAAAATTTCAGAATTGCACCTTGCAATGCGGAGAAATTACTGTTTGTGCATTTACAATATTCATTGATTTTTGCCATTGAAAAACGTCCAGAAATGTTTGAAGCTACTGACTGAATGAAAAGAGCTGGCATCTCACTCTCTTTGAATCTTCTTTATCATGCTAGGATTAGCAGGAAAAAGCAAAAAATTTCAGAATTGCACCTTGCAATGCGGAGATATTACTGTTTGTGCATTTACAATATTCATTGATTTTTGCCATTGAAAAACGTCCAGAAATGTTTGAAGCTACTGACTGAATGAAAAGAGCTGGCATCTCACTCTCTTTGAATCTTCTTTATCATGCTAGGATTAGCAGGAAAAAGCAAAAAATTTCAGAATTGCACCTTGCAATGCGGAGAAATTACTGTTTGTGCATTTACAATATTCATTGATTTTTGCCATTGAAAAACGTCCAGAAATGTTTGAAGCTACTGACTGAATGAAAGGAGCTGGCATCTCACTCTCTTTGAATCTTCTTTATCATGCTAGGATTAGCAGGAAAAAGCAAAAAATTTCAGAATTGCACCTTGCAATGCGGAGATATTACTGTTTGTGCATTTACAATATTCATTGATTTTTGCCATTGAAAAACGTCCAGAAATGTTTGAAGCTACTGACTGAATGAAAGGAGCTGGCATCTCACTCTCTTTGAATCTTCTTTATCATGCTAGGATTAGCAGGAAAAAGCAAAAAATTTCAGAATTGCACCTTGCAATGCGGAGATATTACTGTTTGTGCATTTACAATATTCATTGATTTTTGCCATTGAAAAACGTCCAGAAATGTTTGAAGCTACTGACTGAATGAAAGGAGCTGGCATCTCACTTTCTTTGAATCTTCTTTATCATGCTAGGATTAGCAGGAAAAAGCAAAAAATTTCAGAATTGCACCTTGCAATGCGGAGATATTACTGTTTGTGCATTTACAATATTCATTGATTTTTGCCATTGAAAAACGTCCAGAAATGTTTGAAGCTACTGACTGAATGAAAAGAGCTGGCATCTCACTCTCTTTGAATCTTCTTTATCCTGCTAGGATTAGCAGGAAAAAGCAAAAAATTTCAGAATTGCACCTTGCAATGCGGAGATATTGCTGTTTGTGCATTTACAATATTCATTGATTTTTGCCATTGAAAAACGTCCAGAAATGTTTGAAGCTACTGACTGAATGAAAGGAGCTGGCATCTCACTCTCTTTGAATCTTCTTTATCATGCTAGGATTAGCAGGAAAAAGCAAAAAATTTCAGAATTGCAACTTGCAATGCGGAGATATTACTGTTTGTGCATTTACAATATTCATTGATTTTTGTCATTGAAAAACGTCCAGAAATGTTTGAAGCTACTGACTGAATGAAAAGTGCTGGCATCTCACTCTCTTTGAATCTTCTTTATCATGCTAGGATTAGCAGGAAAAAGCAAAAAATTTCAGAATTGCGCCTTGCAATGCGGAGATATTACTGTTTGTGCATTTACAATATTCATTGATTTTTGCCATTGAAAAACGTCCACAAATGTTTGAAGCTACTGACTGAATGAAAAGAGCTGGCATCTCACTCTCTTTGAATCTTCTTTATCATGCTAGGATTAGCAGGAAAAAGCAAAAAATTTCAGAATTGCACCTTGCAATGCGGAGATATTACTGTTTGTGCATTTACAATATTCATTGATTTTTGCCATTGAAAAACATCATGTTATTTATATACCAGAAATGTTTGAAGCTACTGACTGAATGAAAAGAGCTGGCATCTCACTCTCTTTGAATCTTCTTTATCATGCTAGGATTAGCAGGAAAAAGCAAAAAATTTCAGAATTGCACCTTGCAATGCGGAGAAATTACTGTTTGTGCATTTACAATATTCATTGATTTTTGCCATTGAAAAATATCATGTTATTCATATACCAGAAATGTTTGAAGCTACTGACTGAATGAAAAGAGCTGGCATCTCACTCTCTTTGAATCTTCTTTATCATGCTAGGATTAGCAGGAAAAAGCAAAAAATTTCAGAATTGCACCTTGCAATGCGGAGATATTACTGTTTGTGCATTTACAATATTCATTGATTTTTGCCATTGAAAAACGTCCAGAAATGTTTGAAGCTACTGACTGAATGAAAGGAGCTGTCATCTCACTCTCTTTGAATCTTCTTTATCATGCTAGGATTAGCAGGAAAAAGCAAAAAATTTCAGAATTGCACCTTGCAATGCGGAGATATTACTTTTTGTGCATTTACAATATTCATTGATTTTTGCCATTGAAAAACATCATGTTATTCATATACCAGAATTGTTTGAAGCTACTGACTGAATGAAAAGAGCTGGCATCTCACTCTCTTTGAATCTTCTTTATCATGCTAGGATTAGCAGGAAAAAGCAAAAAAGTTCAGAATTGCACCTTGCAATGTGGAGATATTACTGTTTGTGCATTTACAATATTCATTGATTTTTGCCATTGAAAAACGTCCAGAAATGTTTGAAGCTACTGACTGAATGAAAGGAGCTGGCATCTCACTCTCTTTGAATCTTCTTTATCATGCTAGGATTAGCAGGAAAAAGCAAAAAATTTCAGAATTGCACCTTGCAATGCGGAGATATTACTGTTTGTGCATTTACAATATTCATTGATTTTTGCCATTGAAAAACATCATGTTATTTATATACCAGAAATGTTTGAAGCTACTGACTGAATGAAAAGAGCTGGCATCTCACTCTCTTTGAATCTTCTTTATCATGCTAGGATTAGCAGGAAAAAGCAAAAAATTTCAGAATTGCACCTTGCAATGCGGAGAAATTACTGTTTGTGCATTTACAATATTCATTGATTTTTGCCATTGAAAAACGTCCAGAAATGTTTGAAGCTACTGACTGAATGAAAGGAGCTGGCATCTCACTCTCTTTGAATCTTCTTTATCATGCTAGGATTAGCAGGAAAAAGCAAAAAATTTCAGAATTGCACCTTGCAATGCGGAGAAATTACTGTTTGTGCATTTACAATATTCATTGATTTTTGCCATTGAAAAACATCATGTTATTCATATACCAGAAATGTTTGAAGCTACTGACTGAATGAAAAGAGCTGGCATCTCACTCTCTTTGAATCTTCTTTATCATGCTAGGATTAGCAGGAAAAAGCAAAAAATTTCAGAATTGCACCTTGCAATGCGGAGAAATTACTGTTTGTGCATTTACAATATTCATTGATTTTTGCCATTGAAAAACATCATGTTATTCATATTCCAGAAATGTTTGAAGCTACTGACTGAATGAAAGGAGCTGGCATCTCACTCTCTTTGAATCTTCTTTATCATGCTAGGATTAGCAGGAAAATGCAAAAAATTTCAGAATTGCACCTTGCAATGCGGAGAAATTACTGTTTGTGCATTTACAATATTCATTGATTTTTGCCATTGAAAAACGTCCAGAAATGTTTGAAGCTACTGACTGAATGAAAAGAGCTGGCATCTCACTCTCTTTGAATCTTCTTTATTATGCTAGGATTAGCAGGAAAAAGCAAAAAATTTCAGAATTGCACCTTGCAATGCGGAGATATTACTGTTTGTGCATTTACAATATTCATTGATTTTTGCCATTGAAAAACGTCCAGAAATGTTTGAAGCTACTGACTGAATGAAAAGAGCTGGCATCTCACTCTCTTTGAATCTTCTTTATCATGCTAGGATTAGCAGGAAAAAGCAAAAAATTTCAGAATTGCACCTTGCAATGCGGAGAAATTACTGTTTGTGCATTTACAATATTCATTGATTTTTGCCATTGAAAAACGTCCAGAAATGTTTGAAGCTACTGACTGAATGAAAGGAGCTGGCATCTCACTCTCTTTGAATCTTCTTTATCATGCTAGGATTAGCAGGAAAAAGCAAAAAATTTCAGAATTGCACCTTGCAATGCGGAGATATTACTGTTTGTGCATTTACAATATTCATTGATTTTTGCCATTGAAAAACGTCCAGAAATGTTTGAAGCTACTGACTGAATGAAAGGAGCTGGCATCTCACTCTCTTTGAATCTTCTTTATCATGCTAGGATTAGCAGGAAAAAGCAAAAAATTTCAGAATTGCACCTTGCAATGCGGAGATATTACTGTTTGTGCATTTACAATATTCATTGATTTTTGCCATTGAAAAACGTCCAGAAATGTTTGAAGCTACTGACTGAATGAAAGGAGCTGGCATCTCACTTTCTTTGAATCTTCTTTATCATGCTAGGATTAGCAGGAAAAAGCAAAAAATTTCAGAATTGCACCTTGCAATGCGGAGATATTACTGTTTGTGCATTTACAATATTCATTGATTTTTGCCATTGAAAAACGTCCAGAAATGTTTGAAGCTACTGACTGAATGAAAAGAGCTGGCATCTCACTCTCTTTGAATCTTCTTTATCCTGCTAGGATTAGCAGGAAAAAGCAAAAAATTTCAGAATTGCACCTTGCAATGCGGAGATATTGCTGTTTGTGCATTTACAATATTCATTGATTTTTGCCATTGAAAAACGTCCAGAAATGTTTGAAGCTACTGACTGAATGAAAGGAGCTGGCATCTCACTCTCTTTGAATCTTCTTTATCATGCTAGGATTAGCAGGAAAAAGCAAAAAATTTCAGAATTGCAACTTGCAATGCGGAGATATTACTGTTTGTGCATTTACAATATTCATTGATTTTTGCCATTGAAAAACGTCCAGAAATGATTGAAGCTACTGACTGAATGAAAAGTGCTGGCATCTCACTCTCTTTGAATCTTCTTTATCATGCTAGGATTAGCAGGAAAAAGCAAAAAATTTCAGAATTGCGCCTTGCAATGCGGAGATATTACTGTTTGTGCATTTACAATATTCATTGATTTTTGCCATTGAAAAACGTCCACAAATGTTTGAAGCTACTGACTGAATGAAAAGAGCTGGCATCTCACTCTCTTTGAATCTTCTTTATCATGCTAGGATTAGCAGGAAAAAGCAAAAAATTTCAGAATTGCACCTTGCAATGCGGAGATATTACTGTTTGTGCATTTACAATATTCATTGATTTTTGCCATTGAAAAACATCATGTTATTTATATACCAGAAATGTTTGAAGCTACTGACTGAATGAAAAGAGCTGGCATCTCACTCTCTTTGAATCTTCTTTATCATGCTAGGATTAGCAGGAAAAAGCAAAAAATTTCAGAATTGCACCTTGCAATGCGGAGAAATTACTGTTTGTGCATTTACAATATTCATTGATTTTTGCCATTGAAAAATATCATGTTATTCATATACCAGAAATGTTTGAAGCTACTGACTGAATGAAAAGAGCTGGCATCTCACTCTCTTTGAATCTTCTTTATCATGCTAGGATTAGCAGGAAAAAGCAAAAAATTTCAGAATTGCACCTTGCAATGCGGAGATATTACTGTTTGTGCATTTACAATATTCATTGATTTTTGCCATTGAAAAACGTCCAGAAATGTTTGAAGCTACTGACTGAATGAAAGGAGCTGTCATCTCACTCTCTTTGAATCTTCTTTATCATGCTAGGATTAGCAGGAAAAAGCAAAAAATTTCAGAATTGCACCTTGCAATGCGGAGATATTACTTTTTGTGCATTTACAATATTCATTGATTTTTGCCATTGAAAAACATCATGTTATTCATATACCAGAATTGTTTGAAGCTACTGACTGAATGAAAAGAGCTGGCATCTCACTCTCTTTGAATCTTCTTTATCATGCTAGGATTAGCAGGAAAAAGCAAAAAAGTTCAGAATTGCACCTTGCAATGTGGAGATATTACTGTTTGTGCATTTACAATATTCATTGATTTTTGCCATTGAAAAACGTCCAGAAATGTTTGAAGCTACTGACTGAATGAAAGGAGCTGGCATCTCACTCTCTTTGAATCTTCTTTATCATGCTAGGATTAGCAGGAAAAAGCAAAAAATTTCAGAATTGCACCTTGCAATGCGGAGATATTACTGTTTGTGCATTTACAATATTCATTGATTTTTGCCATTGAAAAACATCATGTTATTTATATACCAGAAATGTTTGAAGCTACTGACTGAATGAAAAGAGCTGGCATCTCACTCTCTTTGAATCTTCTTTATCATGCTAGGATTAGCAGGAAAAAGCAAAAAAATTCAGAATTGCACCTTGCAATGCGGAGAAATTACTGTTTGTGCATTTACAATATTCATTGATTTTTGCCATTGAAAAATATCATGTTATTCATATACCAGAAATGTTTGAAGCTACTGACTGAATGAAAAGAGCTGGCATTTCACTCTCTTTGAATCTTCTTTATCATGCTAGGATTAGCAGGAAAAAGCAAAAAAAATCAGAATTGCACCTTGCAATGCGGAGATATTACTGTTTGTGCATTTACAATATTCATTGATTTTTGCCATTGAAAAACATCCAGAAATGTTTGAAGCTACTGACTGAATGAAAGGAGCTGTCATCTCACTCTCTTTGAATCTTCTTTATCATGCTAGGATTAGCAGGAAAAAGCAAAAAATTTCAGAATTGCACCTTGCAATGCGGAGATATTACTGTTTGTGCATTTACAATATTCATTGATTTTTGCCATTGAAAAACATCATGTTATTCATATACCAGAAATGTTTGAAGCTACTGACTGAATGAAAAGAGCTGGCATCTCACTCTCTGTGAATCTTCTTTATCATGCTAGGATTAGCAGGAAAAAGCAAAAAATTTCAGAATTGCACCTTGCAATGTGGAGATATTACTGTTTGTGCATTTACAATATTCATTGATTTTTGCCATTGAAAAACGTCCAGAAATGTTTGAAGCTACTGACTGAATGAAAGGAGCTGGCATCTCACTCTCTTTGAATCTTCTTTATCATGCTAGGATTAGCAGGAAAAAGCAAAAAATTTCAGAATTGCACCTTGCAATGCGGAGATATTACTGTTTGTGCATTTACAATATTCATTGATTTTTGCCATTGAAAAACGTCCAGAAATGTTTGAAGCTACTGACTGAATGAAAAGAGCTGGCATCTCACTCTCTTTGAATCTTCTTTATCATGCTAGGATTAGCAGGAAAAAGCAAAAAATTTCAGAATTGCACCTTGCAATGTGGAGATATTACTGTTTGTGCATTTACAATATTCATTGATTTTTGCCATTGAAAAACATCATGTTATTCATATACCAGAAATGTTTGAAGCTACTGACTGAATGAAAAGAGCTGGCATCTCACTCTCTTTGAATCTTCTTTATCATGCTAGGATTAGCAGGAAAAAGCAAAAAATTTCAGAATTGCACCTTGCAATGTGGAGATATTACTGTTTGTGCATTTACAATATTCATTGATTTTTGCCATTGAAAAACGTCCAGAAATGTTTGAAGCTACTGACTGAATGAAAGGAGCTGGCATCTCACTCTCTTTGAATCTTCTTTATCATGCTAGGATTAGCAGGAAAAAGCAAAAAATTTCAGAATTGCACCTTGCAATGCGGAGATATTACTGTTTGTGCATTTACAATATTCATTGATTTTTGCCATTGAAAAACATCATGTTATTTATATACCAGAAATGTTTGAAGCTACTGATTGAATGAAAAGAGCTGGCATCTCACTCTCTTTGAATCTTCTTTATCATGCTAGGATTAGCAGGAAAAAGCAAAAAATTTCAGAATTGCACCTTGCAATGCGGAGAAATTACTGTTTGTGCATTTACAATATTCATTGATTTTTGCCATTGAAAAATATCATGTTATTCATATACCAGAAATGTTTGAAGCTACTGACTGAATGAAAAGAGCTGGCATCTCACTCTCTTTGAATCTTCTTTATCATGCTAGGATGAGCAGGAAAAAGCAAAAAATTTCAGAATTGCACCTTGCAATGCGGAGATATTACTGTTTGTGCATTTACAATATTCATTGATTTTTGCCATTGAAAAACGTCCAGAAATGTTTGAAGCTACTGACTGAATGAAAGGAGCTGTCATCTCACTCTCTTTGATTCTTCTTTATCATGCTAGGATTAGCAGGAAAAAGCAAAAAATTTCAGAATTGCACCTTGCAATGCGGAGATATTACTGTTTGTGCATTTACAATATTCATTGATTTTTGCCATTGAAAAACATCATGTTATTCATATACCAGAATTGTTTGAAGCTACTGACTGAATGAAAAGAGCTGGCATCTCACTCTCTTTGAATCTTCTTTATCATGCTAGGATTAGCAGGAAAAAGCAAAAAATTTCAGAATTGCACCTTGCAATGTGGAGATATTACTGTTTGTGCATTTACAATATTCATTGATTTTTGCCATTGAAAAACGTCCAGAAATGTTTGAAGCTACTGACTGAATGAAAGGAGCTGGCATCTCACTCTCTTTGAATCTTCTTTATCATGCTAGGATTAGCAGGAAAAAGCAAAAAATTTCAGAATTGCACCTTGCAATGCGGAGATATTACTGTTTGTGCATTTACAATATTCATTGATTTTTGCCATTGAAAAACATCATGTTATTTATATACCAGAAATGTTTGAAGCTACTGACTGAATGAAAAGAGCTGGCATCTCACTCTCTTTGAATCTTCTTTATCATGCTAGGATTAGCAGGAAAAAGCAAAATAATTCAGAATTGCACCTTGCAATGCGGAGAAATTACTGTTTGTGCATTTACAATATTCATTGATTTTTGCCATTGAAAAATATCATGTTATTCATATACCAGAAATGTTTGAAGCTACTGACTGAATGAAAAGAGCTGGCATCTCACTCTCTTTGAATCTTCTTTATCATGCTAGGATTAGCAGGAAAAAGCAAAAAAATTCAGAATTGCACCTTGCAATGCGGAGATATTACTGTTTGTGCATTTACAATATTCATTGATTTTTGCCATTGAAAAACATCCAGAAATGTTTGAAGCTACTGACTGAATGAAAGGAGCTGTCATCTCACTCTCTTTGAATCTTCTTTATCATGCTAGGATTAGCAGGAAAAAGCAAAAAATTTCAGAATTGCACCTTGCAATGCGGAGATATTACTGTTTGTGCATTTACAATATTCATTGATTTTTGCCATTGAAAAACATCATGTTATTCATATACCAGAAATGTTTGAAGCTACTGACTGAATGAAAAGAGCTGGCATCTCACTCTCTTTGAATCTTCTTTATCATGCTAGGATTAGCAGGAAAAAGCAAAAAATTTCAGAATTGCACCTTGCAATGTGGAGATATTACTGTTTGTGCATTTACAATATTCATTGATTTTTGCCATTGAAAAACGTCCAGAAATGTTTGAAGCTACTGACTGAATGAAAGGAGCTGGCATCTCACTCTCTTTGAATCTTATTTATCATGCTTGGATTAGCAGGAAAAAGCAAAAAATTTCAGAATTGCACCTTGCAATGCGGAGATATTACTGTTTGTGCATTTACAATATTCATTGATTTTTGCCATTGAAAAACGTCCAGAAATGTTTGAAGCTACTGACTGAATGAAAAGAGCTGGCATCTCACTCTCTTTGAATCTTCTTTATCATGCTAGGATTAGCAGGAAAAAGCAAAAAATTTCAGAATTGCACCTTGCAATGTGGAGATATTACTGTTTGTGCATTTACAATATTCATTGATTTTTGCCATTGAAAAACATCATGTTATTCATATACCAGAAATGTTTGAAGCTACTGACTGAATGAAAAGAGCTGGCATCTCACTCTCTTTGAATCTTCTTTATCATGCTAGGATTAGCAGGAAAAAGCAAAAAATTTCAGAATTGCACCTTGCAATGTGGAGATATTACTGTTTGTGCATTTACAATATTCATTGATTTTTGCCATTGAAAAACGTCCAGAAATGTTTGAAGCTACTGACTGAATGAAAGGAGCTGGCATCTCACTCTCTTTGAATCTTCTTTATCATGCTAGGATTAGCAGGAAAAAGCAAAAAATTTCAGAATTGCACCTTGCAATGTGGAGATATTACTGTTTGTGCATTTACAATATTCATTGATTTTTGCCATTGAAAAACATCATGTTATTCATATACCAGAAATGTTTGAAGCTACTGACTGAATGAAAAGAGCTGGCATCTCACTCTCTTTGAATCTTCTTTATCATGCTAGGATTAGCAGGAAAAAGCAAAAAATTTCAGAATTGCACCTTGCAATGCGGAGAAATTACTGTTTGTGCATTTACAATATTCATTGATTTTTGCCATTGAAAAACATCATGTTATTCATATACCAGAAATGTTTGAAGCTACTGACTGAATGAAAAGAGCTGGCATCTCACTCTCTTTGAATCTTCTTTATCATGCTAGGATTAGCAGGAAAAAGCAAAAAATTTCAGAATTGCACCTTGCAATGCGGAGAAATTACTGTTTGTGCATTTAAAATATTCATTGATTTTTGCCATTGAAAAACATCCAGAAATGTTTGAAGCTACTGACTGAATGAAAGTAGCTGGCATCTCACTCTCTTTGAATCTTCTTTATCATGCTAGGATTAGCAGGAAAAAGCAAAAAATTTCAGAATTGCACCTTGCAATGTGGAGATATTACTGTTTGTGCATTTACAATATTCATTGATTTTTGCCATTGAAAAACATCGTGTTATTCATATACCAGAAATGTTTGAAGCTACTGACTGAATGAAAAGAACTGGCATCTCACTCTCTTTGAATCTTCTTTATCATGCTAGGATTAGCAGGAAAAAGCAAAAAATTTCAGAATTGCACCTTGCAATGTGGAGATATTACTGTTTGTGCATTTACAATATTCATTGATTTTTGCCATTGAAAAACGTCCAGAAATGTTTGAAGCTTCTGACTGAATGAAAAGAGCTGGCATCTCACTCTCTTTGAATCTTCTTTATCATGCTAAGAGGAGCAGGAAAAAGCAAAAAATTTCAGAATTGCACCTTGCAATGTGGAGATATTACTGTTTGTGCATTTACAATATTCATTGATTTTTGCCATTGAAAAACGTCCAGAAATGTTTGAAGCTACTGACTGAATGAAAAGAGCTGGCATCTCACTCTCTTTGAATCTTCTTTATCATGCTAGGATTAGCAGGAAAAAGCAAAAAATTTCAGAATTGCATCTTGCAATGCGGAGATATTACTGTTTGTGCATTTACAATATTCATTGATTTTTGCCATTGAAAAACGTCATGTTATTCATATACCAGAAATGTTTGAAGCTACTGACTGAATGAAAAGAGCTGGCATCTCACTCTCTTTGAATCTTCTTTATCATGCTAGGATTAGCAGGAAAAAGCAAAAAATTTCAGAATTGCACCTTGCAATGCGGAGATATTACTGTTTGTGCATTTACAATATTCATTGATTTTTGCCATTGAAAAACGTCCAGAAATGTTTCAAGCTACTGACTGAATGAAAAGAGCTGGCATCTCACTCTCTTTGAATCTTCTTTATCATGCTAGGATTAGCAGGAAAAAGCAAAAAAATTCAGAATTGCACCTTGCAATGCGGAGAAATTACTGTTTGTGCATTTACAATATTCATTGATTTTTGCCATTGAAAAACATCATGTTATTCATATACCAGAAATGTTTGAAGCTACTGACTGAATGAAAAGAGCTGGCATCTCACTCTCTTTGAATCTTCTTTATCATGCTAGGATTAGCAGGAAAAAGCAAAAAATTTCAGAATTGCACCTTGCAATGCGGAGAAATTACTGTTTGTGCATTTACAATATTCATTGATTTTTGCCATTGAAAAACGTCCAGAAATGTTTGAAGCTACTGACTGAATGAAAAGAGCTGGCATCTCACTCTCTTTGAATCTTCTTTATCATGCTAGGATTAGCAGGAAAAAGCAAAAAATTTCAGAATTGCACCTTGCAATGCGGAGAAATTACTGTTTGTGCATTTACAATATTCATTGATTTTTGCCATTGAAAAACGTCCAGAAATGTTTGAAGCTACTGACTGAATGAAAGGAGCTGGCATCTCACTCTCTTTGAATCTTCTTTATCATGCTAGGATTAGCAGGAAAAAGCAAAAAATTTCAGAATTGCACATTGCAATGCGGAGATATTACTGTTTGTGCATTTACAATATTCATTGATTTTTGCCATTGAAAAACGTCCAGAAATGTTTGAAGCTACTGACTGAATGAAAAGAGCTGGCATCTCACTCTCTTTGAATCTTCTTTATCATGCTAGGATTAGCAGGAAAAAGCCAAAAATTTCAGAATTGCACCTTGCAATGCGGAGAAATTACTGTTTGTGCATTTACAATATTCATTGATTTTTGCCATTGAAAAACATCATGTTATTCATATACCAGAAATGTTTGAAGCTATTGACTGAATGAAAAGAGCTGGCATCTCACTCTCTTTGAATCTTCTTTATCATGCTAGGATTAGCAGGAAAAAGCAAAAAATTTCAGAATTGCACCTTGCAATGCGGAGAAATTACTGTTTGTGCATTTACAATATTCATTGATTTTTGCCATTGAAAAACGTCCAGAAATGTTTGAAGCTACTGACTGAATGAAAAGAGCTGGCATCTCACTCTCTTTGAATCTTCTTTATCATGCTAGGATTAGCAGGAAAAAGCAAAAAATTTCAGAATTGCACCTTGCAATGCGGAGAAATTACTGTTTGTGCATTTACAGTATTCATTGATTTTTGCCATTGAAAAACGTCCAGAAATGTTTGAAGCTACTGACTGAATGAAAGGAACTGGCATCTCACTCTCTTTGAATCTTCTTTATCATGCTAGGATTAGCAGGAAAAAGCAAAACATTTCAGAATTGCACCTTGCAATGCGGAGATATTACTGTTTGTGCATTTACAATATTCATTGATTTTTGCCATTGAAAAACATCATGTTATTCATATACCAGAAATGTTTGAAGCTACTGACTGAATGAAAAGAGCTGGCATCTCACTCTCTTTGAATCTTCTTTATCATGCTAGGATTAGCAGGAAAAAGCAAAAAATTTCAGAATTGCACCTTGCAATGTGGAGATATTACTGTTTGTG
The DNA here is from genome assembly GCF_046119375.1 of Phyllobates terribilis. NCBI lineage: Eukaryota > Metazoa > Chordata > Amphibia > Anura > Dendrobatidae > Phyllobates > Phyllobates terribilis. The sequence goes on from NW_027362856.1 coordinate 1,699,916, forward strand.
CATTTACAATATTCATTGATTTTTGCCATTGAAAAACGTCCAGAAATGTTTGAAGCTACTGACTGAATGAAAAGAGCTGGCATCTCACTCTCTTTGAATCTTCTTTATCATGCTAAGAGGAGCAGGAAAAAGCAAAAAATTTCAGAATTGCACCTTGCAATGTGGAGATATTACTGTTTGTGCATTTACAATATTCATTGATTTTTGCCATTGAAAAACGTCCAGAAATGTTTGAAGCTACTGAATGAATGAAAAGAGCTGGCATCTCACTCTCTTTGAATCTTCTTTATCATGCTAGGATTAGCAGGAAAAAGCAAAAAATTTCAGAATTGCACCTTGCAATGCGGAGATATTACTGTTTGTGCATTTACAATATTCATTGATTTTTGCCATTGAAAAACATCATGTTATTCATATACCAGAAATGAATGAAGCTACTGACTGAATGAAAAGAGCTGGCATCTCACTCTCTTTGAATCTTCTTTATCATGCTAGGATTAGCAGGAAAAAGCAAAAAATTTCAGAATTGCACCTTGCAATGCGGAGAAATTACTGTTTGTGCATTTACAATATTCATTGATTTTTGCCATTGAAAAACGTCCAGAAATGTTTGAAGCTACTGACTGAATGAAAAGAGCTGGCATCTCACTCTCTTTGAATCTTCTTTATCATGCTAGGATTAGCAGGAAAAAGCAAAAAAATTCAGAATTGCACCTTGCAATGCGGAGAAATTACTGTTTGTGCATTTACAATATTCATTGATTTTTGCCATTGAAAAACGTCCAGAAATGTTTGAAGCTACTGACTGAATGAAAGGAGCTGGCATCTCACTCTCTTTGAATCTTCTTTATCATGCTAGGATTAGCAGGAAAAAGCAAAAAATTTCAGAATTGCACCTTGCAATGCGGAGATATTACTGTTTGTGCATTTACAATATTCATTGATTTTTGCCATTGAAAAACATCATGTTATTCATATACCAGAAATGTTTGAAGCTACTGACTGAATGAAAGGAGCTGGCATCTCACTCTCTTTGAATCTTCTTTATCATGCTAGGATTAGCAGGAAAAAGCAAAAAATTTCAGAATTGCACCTTGCAATGCGGAGATATTACTGTTTGTGCATTTACAATATTCATTGATTTTTGCCATTGAAAAACATCATGTTATTCATATACCAGAAATGTTTGAAGCTACTGACTGAATGAAAAGAGCTGGCATCTCACTCTCTTTGAATCTTCTTTATCATGCTAGGATTAGCAGGAAAAAGCAAAAAATTTCAGAATTGCACCTTGCAATGTGGAGATATTACTGTTTGTGCATTTACAATATTCATTGATTTTTGCCATTGAAAAACGTCCAGAAATGTTTGAAGCTACTGACTGAATGAAAAGAGCTGGCATCTCACTATCTTTGAATCTTCTTTATCATGCTAAGAGGAGCAGGAAAAAGCAAAAAATTTCAGAATTGCACCTTGCAATGTGGAGATATTACTGTTTGTGCATTTACAATATTCATTGATTTTTGCCATTGAAAAACGTCCAGAAATGTTTGAAGCTACTGACTGAATGAAAAGAGCTGGCATCTCACTCTCTTTGAATCTTCTTTATCATGCTAGGATTAGTAGGAAAAAGCAAAAAATTTCAGAATTGCACCTTGCAATGCGGAGATATTATTGTTTGTGCATTTACAATATTCATTGATTTTTGCCATTGAAAAACATCATGTTATTCATATACCAGAAATGTTTGAAGCTACTGACTGAATGAAAAGAGCTGGCATCTCACTCTCTTTGAATCTTCTTTATCATGCTAGGATTAGCAGGAAAAAGCAAAAAATTTCAGAATTGCACCTTGCAATGTGGAGATATTACTGTTTGTGCATTTACAATATTCATTGATTTTTGCCATTGAAAAACGTCCAGAAATGTTTGAAGCTTCTGACTGAATGAAAAGAGCTGGCATCTCACTCTCTTTGAATCTTCTTTATCATGCTAAGAGGAGCAGGAAAAAGCAAAAAATTTCAGAATTGCACCTTGCAATGTGGAGATATTACTGTTTGTGCATTTACAATATTCATTGATTTTTGCCATTGAAAAACGTCCAGAAATGTTTGAAGCTACTGACTGAATGAAAAGAGCTGGCATCTCACTCTCTTTGAATCTTCTTTATCATGCTAGGATTAGCAGGAAAAAGCAAAAAATTTCAGAATTGCATCTTGCAATGCGGAGATATTACTGTTTGTGCATTTACAATATTCATTGATTTTTGCCATTGAAAAACGTCATGTTATTCATATACCAGAAATGTTTGAAGCTACTGACTGAATGAAAAGAGCTGGCATCTCACTCTCTTTGAATCTTCTTTATCATGCTAGGATTAGCAGGAAAAAGCAAAAAATTTCAGAATTGCACCTTGCAATGCGGAGATATTACTGTTTGTGCATTTACAATATTCATTGATTTTTGCCATTGAAAAACGTCCAGAAATGTTTCAAGCTACTGACTGAATGAAAAGAGCTGGCATCTCACTCTCTTTGAATCTTCTTTATCATGCTAGGATTAGCAGGAAAAAGCAAAAAATTTCAGAATTGCACCTTGCAATGCGGAGAAATTACTGTTTGTGCATTTACAATATTCATTGATTTTTGCCATTGAAAAACATCATGTTATTCATATACCAGAAATGTTTGAAGCTACTGACTGAATGAAAAGAGCTGGCATCTCACTCTCTTTGAATCTTCTTTATCATGCTAGGATTAGCAGGAAAAAGCAAAAAATTTCAGAATTGCACCTTGCAATGCGGAGAAATTACTGTTTGTGCATTTACAATATTCATTGATTTTTGCCATTGAAAAACGTCCAGAAATGTTTGAAGCTACTGACTGAATGAAAAGAGCTGGCATCTCACTCTCTTTGAATCTTCTTTATCATGCTAGGATTAGCAGGAAAAAGCAAAAAATTTCAGAATTGCACCTTGCAATGCGGAGAAATTACTGTTTGTGCATTTACAATATTCATTGATTTTTGCCATTGAAAAACGTCCAGAAATGTTTGAAGCTACTGACTGAATGAAAGGAGCTGGCATCTCACTCTCTTTGAATCTTCTTTATCATGCTAGGATTAGCAGGAAAAAGCAAAAAATTTCAGAATTGCACCTTGCAATGTGGAGATATTACTGTTTGTGCATTTACAATATTCATTGATTTTTGCCATTGAAAAACATCATGTTATTCATATACCAGAAATGTTTGAAGCTACTGACTGAATGAAAAGAACTGGCATCTCACTCTCTTTGAATCTTCTTTATCATGCTAGGATTAGCAGGAAAAAGCAAAAAATTTCAGAATTGCACCTTGCAATGTGGAGATATTACTGTTTGTGCATTTACAATATTCAATGATTTTTGCCATTGAAAAACGTCCAGAAATGTTTGAAGCTACTGACTGAATGAAAGGAGCTGGCATCTCACTCTCTTTGAATCTTCTTTATCATGCTAAGAGGAGCAGGAAAAAGCAAAAAATTTCAGAATTGCACCTTGCAATGTGGAGATATTACTGTTTGTGCATTTACAATATTCATTGATTTTTGCCATTGAAAAACGTCCAGAAATGTTTGAAGCTACTGACTGAATGAAAAGACCTGGCATCTCACTCTCTTTGAATCTTCTTTATCATGCTAGGATTAGCAGGAAAAAGCAAAAAATTTCAGAATTGCACCTTGCAATGCGCAGATATTACTGTTTGTGCATTTACAATATTCATTGATTTTTGCCATTGAAAAACGTCATGTTAATCATATACCAGAAATGTTTGAAGCTACTGACTGAATGAAAAGAGCTGGCATCTCACTCTCTTTGAATCTTCTTTATCATGCTAGGATTAGCAGGAAAAAGCAAAAAATTTCAGAATTGCACATTGCAATGCGGAGATATTACTGTTTGTGCATTTACAATATTCATTGATTTTTGCCATTGAAAAACGTCCAGAAATGTTTGAAGCTACTGACTGAATGAAAAGAGCTGGCATCTCACTCTCTTTGAATCTTCTTTATCATGCTAGGATTAGCAGGAAAAAGCCAAAAATTTCAGAATTGCACCTTGCAATGCGGAGAAATTACTGTTTGTGCATTTACAATATTCATTGATTTTTGCCATTGAAAAACATCATGTTATTCATATACCAGAAATGTTTGAAGCTATTGACTGAATGAAAAGAGCTGGCATCTCACTCTCTTTGAATCTTCTTTATCATGCTAGGATTAGCAGGAAAAAGCAAAAAATTTCAGAATTGCACCTTGCAATGCGGAGAAATTACTGTTTGTGCATTTACAATATTCATTGATTTTTGCCATTGAAAAACGTCCAGAAATGTTTGAAGCTACTGACTGAATGAAAAGAGCTGGCATCTCACTCTCTTTGAATCTTCTTTATCATGCTAGGATTAGCAGGAAAAAGCAAAAAATTTCAGAATTGCACCTTGCAATGCGGAGAAATTACTGTTTGTGCATTTACAGTATTCATTGATTTTTGCCATTGAAAAACGTCCAGAAATGTTTGAAGCTACTGACTGAATGAAAGGAGCTGGCATCTCACTCTCTTTGAATCTTCTTTATCATGCTAGGATTAGCAGGAAAAAGCAAAACATTTCAGAATTGCACCTTGCAATGCGGAGATATTACTGTTTGTGCATTTACAATATTCATTGATTTTTGCCATTGAAAAACATCATGTTATTCATATACCAGAAATGTTTGAAGCTACTGACTGAATGAAAAGAGCTGGCATCTCACTCTCTTTGAATCTTCTTTATCATGCTAGGATTAGCAGGAAAAAGCAAAAAATTTCAGAATTGCACCTTGCAATGTGGAGATATTACTGTTTGTGCATTTACAATATTCATTGATTTTTGCCATTGAAAAACGTCCAGAAATGTTTGAAGCTACTGACTGAATGAAAAGAGCTGGCATCTCACTCTCTTTGAATCTTCTTTATCATGCTAAGAGGAGCAGGAAAAAGCAAAAAATTTCAGAATTGCACCTTGCAATGTGGAGATATTACTGTTTGTGCATTTACAATATTCATTGATTTTTGCCATTGAAAAACGTCCAGAAATGTTTGAAGCTACTGAATGAATGAAAAGAGCTGGCATCTCACTCTCTTTGAATCTTCTTTATCATGCTAGGATTAGCAGGAAAAAGCAAAAAATTTCAGAATTGCACCTTGCAATGCGGAGATATTACTGTTTGTGCATTTACAATATTCATTGATTTTTGCCATTGAAAAACATCATGTTATTCATATACCAGAAATGTTTGAAGCTACTGACTGAATGAAAAGAGCTGGCATCTCACTCTCTTTGAATCTTCTTTATCATGCTAGGATTAGCAGGAAAAAGCAAAAAATTTCAGAATTGCACCTTGCAATGCGGAGAAATTACTGTTTGTGCATTTACAATATTCATTGATTTTTGCCATTGAAAAACATCATGTTATTCATATACCAGAAATGAATGAAGCTACTGACTGAATGAAAAGAGCTGGCATCTCACTCTCTTTGAATCTTCTTTATCATGCTAGGATTAGCAGGAAAAAGCAAAAAATTTCAGAATTGCACCTTGCAATGCGGAGAAATTACTGTTTGTGCATTTACAATATTCATTGATTTTTGCCATTGAAAAACGTCCAGAAATGTTTGAAGCTACTGACTGAATGAAAAGAGCTGGCATCTCACTCTCTTTGAATCTTCTTTATCATGCTAGGATTAGCAGGAAAAAGCAAAAAAATTCAGAATTGCACCTTGCAATGCGGAGAAATTACTGTTTGTGCATTTACAATATTCATTGATTTTTGCCATTGAAAAACGTCCAGAAATGTTTGAAGCTACTGACTGAATGAAAGGAGCTGGCATCTCACTCTCTTTGAATCTTCTTTATCATGCTAGGATTAGCAGGAAAAAGCAAAAAATTTCAGAATTGCACCTTGCAATGCGGAGATATTACTGTTTGTGCATTTACAATATTCATTGATTTTTGCCATTGAAAAACATCATGTTATTCATATACCAGAAATGTTTGAAGCTACTGACTGAATGAAAGGAGCTGGCATCTCACTCTCTTTGAATCTTCTTTATCATGCTAGGATTAGCAGGAAAAAGCAAAAAATTTCAGAATTGCACCTTGCAATGCGGAGATATTACTGTTTGTGCATTTACAATATTCATTGATTTTTGCCATTGAAAAACATCATGTTATTCATATACCAGAAATGTTTGAAGCTACTGACTGAATGAAAAGAGCTGGCATCTCACTATCTTTGAATCTTCTTTATCATGCTAAGAGGAGCAGGAAAAAGCAAAAAATTTCAGAATTGCACCTTGCAATGTGGAGATATTACTGTTTGTGCATTTACAATATTCATTGATTTTTGCCATTGAAAAACGTCCAGAAATGTTTGAAGCTACTGACTGAATGAAAAGAGCTGGCATCTCACTATCTTTGAATCTTCTTTGTCATGCTAGGATTAGCAGGAAAAAGCAAAAAATTTCAGATTTGCACCTTGCAATGCGGAGAAATTACTGTTTGTGCATTTACAATATTCATTGATTTTTGCCATTGAAAAACATCATGTTATTCATATACCAGAAATGTTTGAAGCTACTGACTGAATGAAAAGAGCTGGCATCTCACTCTCTTTGAATATTCTTTATCATGCTAGGATTAGCAGGAAAAAGCAAAAAATTTCAGAATTGCACCTTGCAATGCGGAGAAATTACTGTTTGTGCATTTACAATATTCATTGATTTTTGCCATTGAAAAACGTCCAGAAATGTTTGAAGCTACTGACTGAATGAAAAGAGCTGGCATCTCACTCTCTTTGAATCTTCTTTATCATGCTAGGATTAGCAGGAAAAAGCAAAAAATTTCAGAATTGCACCTTGCAATGCGGAGATATTACTGTTTGTGCATTTACAATATTCATTGATTTTTGCCATTGAAAAACATCATGTTATTCATATACCAGAAATGTTTGAAGCTACTGACTGAATGAAAAGAGCTGGCATCTCACTATCTTTGAATCTTCTTTATCATGCTAAGAGGAGCAGGAAAAAGCAAAAAATTTCAGAATTGCACCTTGCAATGTGGAGATATTACTGTTTGTGCATTTACAATATTCATTGATTTTTGCCATTGAAAAACGTCCAGAAATGTTTGAAGCTACTGACTGAATGAAAAGAGCTGGCATCTCACTATCTTTGAATCTTCTTTGTCATGCTAGGATTAGCAGGAAAAAGCAAAAAATTTCAGATTTGCACCTTGCAATGCGGAGAAATTACTGTTTGTGCATTTACAATATTCATTGATTTTTGCCATTGAAAAACATCATGTTATTCATATACCAGAAATGTTTGAAGCTACTGACTGAATGAAAAGAGCTGGCATCTCACTCTCTTTGAATCTTCTTTATCATGCTAGGATTAGCAGGAAAAAGCAAAAAATTTCAGAATTGCACCTTGCAATGCGGAGAAATTACTGTTTGTGCATTTACAATATTCATTGATTTTTGCCATTGAAAAACGTCCAGAAATGTTTGAAGCTACTGACTGAATGAAAAGAGCTGGCATCTCACTCTCTTTGAATCTTCTTTATCATGCTAGGATTAGCAGGAAAAAGCAAAAAATTTGAGAATTGCACCTTGCAATGCGGAGAAATTAATGTTTGTGCATTTACAATATTCATTGATTTTTGCCATTGAAAAACGTCCAGAAATGTTTGAAGCTACTGACTGAATGAAAGGAGCTGGCATCTCACTCTCTTTGAATCTTCTTTATCATGCTAGGATTAGCAGGAAAAAGCAAAACATTTCAGAATTGCACCTTGCAATGCGGAGATATTACTGTTTGTGCATTTACAATATTCATAGATTTTTGCCATTGAAAAACATCATGTTATTCATATACCAGAAATGTTTGAAGCTACTGACTGAATGCAAAGAGCTGGCATCTCACTCTCTTTGAATCTTCTTTATCATGCTAGGATTAGCAGGAAAAAGCAAAAAATTTCAGAATTGCACCTTGCAATGCGGAGAAATTACTGTTTGTGCATTTACAATATTCATTGATTTTTGCCATTGAAAAACGTCCAGAAATGTTTGAAGCTACTGACTGAATGAAAGGAGCTGGCATCTCACTCTCTTTGAATCTTCTTTATCATGCTAGGATTAGCAGGAAAAAGCAAAAAATTTCAGAATTGCACCTTGCAATGCGGAGATATTACTGTTTGTGCATTTACAATATTCATTGATTTTTGCCATTGAAAAACATCATGTTATTCATATACCAGAAATGTTTGAAGCTACTGACTGAATGAAAAGAGCTGGCATCTCACTCTCTTTGAATCTTCTTTATCATGCTAGGATTAGCAGGAAAAAGCAAAAAATTTCAGAATTGCACCTTGCAATGTGGAGATATTACTGTTTGTGCATTTACAATATTCATTGATTTTTGCCATTGAAAAACGTCCAGAAATGTTTGAAGCTACTGACTGAATGAAAAGAGCTGGCATCTCACTCTCTTTGAATCTTCTTTATCATGCTAAGAGGAGCAGGAAAAAGTAAAAAATTTCAGAATTGCACCTTGCAATGTGGAGATATTACTGTTTGTGCATTTACAATATTCATTGATTTTTGCCATTGAAAAACGTCCAGAAATGTTTGAAGCTACTGAATGAATGAAAAGAGCTGGCATCTCACTCTCTTTGAATCTTCTTTATAATGCTAGGAATAGCAGGAAAAAGCAAAAAATTTCAGCATTGCACCTTGCAATGCGGAGATATTACTGTTTGTGCATTTACAATATTCATTGATTTTTGCCATTGAAAAACATCATGTTATTCATATACCAGAAATATTTGAAGCTACTGACTGAATGAAAAGAGCTGGCATCTCACTCTCTTTGAATCTTCTTTATCATGCTAGGATTAGCAGGAAAAAGCAAAAAATTTCAGAATTGCACCTTGCAATGCGGAGAAATTTCTGTTTGTGCATTTACAATATTCATTGATTTTTGCCATTGAAAAACATCATGTTATTCATATACCAGAAATGAATGAAGCTACTGACTGAATGAAAAGAGCTGGCATCTCACTCTCTTTGAATCTTCTTTATCATGCTAGGATTAGCAGGAAAAAGCAAAAAATTTCAGAATTGCACCTTGCAATGCGGAGAAATTACTGTTTGTGCATTTACAATATTCATTGATTTTTGCCATTGAAAAACGTCCAGAAATGTTTGAAGCTACTGACTGAATGAAAGGAGCTGGCATCTCACTCTCTTTGAATCTTCTTTATCATGCTAGGATTAGCAGGAAAAAGCAAAAAATTTCAGAATTGCACCTTGCAATGCGGAGATATTACTGTTTGTGCATTTACAATATTCATTGATTTTTGCCATTGAAAAACATCATGTTATTCATATACCAGAAATGTTTGAAGCTACTGACTGAATGAAAAGAGCTGGCATCTCACTCTCTTTGAATCTTCTTTATCATGCTAGGATTAGCAGGAAAAAGCAAAAAATTTCAGAATTGCACCTTGCAATGCGGAGAAATTACTGTTTGTGCATTTACAATATTCATTGATTTTTGCCATTGAAAAACGTCCAGAAATGTTTGAAGCTACTGACTGAATGAAAGGAGCTGGCATCTCACTCTCTTTGAATCTTCTTTATCATGCTAGGATTAGCAGGAAAAAGCAAAAAATTTCAGAATTGCACCTTGCAATGCGGAGATATTACTGTTTGTGCATTTACAATATTCATTGATTTTTGCCATTGAAAAACATCATGTTATTCATATACCAGAAATGTTTGAAGCTACTGACTGAATGAAAAGAGCTGGCATCTCACTCTCTTTGAATCTTCTTTATCATGCTAGGATTAGCAGGAAAAAGCAAAAAATTTCAGAATTGCACCTTGCAATGTGGAGATATTACTGTTTGTGCATTTACAATATTCATTGATTTTTGCCATTGAAAAACTTCCAGAAATGTTTGAAGCTACTGACTGAATGAAAAGAGCTGGCATCTCACTATCTTTGAATCTTCTTTATCATGCTAAGAGGAGCAGGAAAAAGCAAAAAATTTCAGAATTGCACCTTGCAATGTGGAGATATTACTGTTTGTGCATTTACAATATTCATTGATTTTTGCCATTGAAAAACGTCCAGAAATGTTTGAAGCTACTGACTGAATGAAAAGAGCTGGCATCTCACTCTCTTTGAATCTTCTTTATCATGCTAGGATTAGCAGGAAAAAGCAAAAAATTTCAGAATTGCACCTTGCAATGCGGAGATATTACTGTTTGTGCATTTACAATATTCATTGATTTTTGCCATTGAAAAACATCATGTTATTCATATACCAGAAATGTTTGAAGCTACTGACTGAATGAAAAGAGCTGGCATCTCACTCTCTTTGAATCTTCTTTATCATGCTAGGATTAGCAGGAAAAAGCAAAAAATTTCAGAATTGCACCTTGCAATGTGGAGATATTACTATTTGTGCATTTACAATATTCATTGATTTTTGCCATTGAAAAACGTCCAGAAATGTTTGAAGCTACTGACTGAATGAAAAGAGCTGGCATCTCACTATCTTTGAATCTTCTTTATCATGCTAGGATTAGCAGGAAAAAGCAAAAAATTTCAGAATTGCACCTTGCAATGCGGAGAAATTACTGTTTGTGCATTTACAATATTCATTGATTTTTGCCATTGAAAACCATCATGTTATTCATATACCAGAAATGTTTGAAGCTACGGACTGAATGAAAAGAGCTGGCATCTCACTCTCTTTGAATCTTCTTTATCATGCTAGGATTAGCAGGAAAAAGCAAAAAATTTCAGAATTGCACCTTGCAATGCGGAGAAATTACTGTTTGTGCATTTACAATATTCATTGATTTTTGCCATTGAAAAACATCATGTTATTCATATACCAGAAATGTTTGAAGCTACTGACTGAATGAAAAGAGCTGGCATCTCACTCTCTTTGAATCTTCTTTATCATGCTAGGATTAGCAGGAAAAAGCAAAAAATTTCAGAATTGCACCTTGCAATGTGGAGAAATTACTGTTTGTGCATTTACAATATTCATTGATTTTTGCCATTGAAAAACGTCCAGAAATGTTTGAAGCTACTGACTGAATGAAAGGAGCTGGCATCTCACTCTCTTTGAATCTTCTTTATCATGCTAGGATTAGCAGGAAAAAACAAAAAATTTCAGAATTGCACCTTGCAATGTGGAGATATTACTGTTTGTGCATTTACAATATTCATTGATTTTTGCCATTGAAAAACGTCCAGAAATGTTTGAAGCTACTGACTTAATGAAAAGAGCTGGCATCTCACTCTCTTTGAATCTTCTTTATCATGCTAGGATTAGCAGGAAATAGCAAAAAATTTCAGAATTGCACCTTGCAATGCGGAGAAATTACTGTTTGTGCATTTACAATATTCATTGATTTTTGCCATTGAAAAACGTCCAGAAATGTTTGAAGCTACTGACTGAATGAAAAGAGCTGGCATCTCACTCTCTTTGAATCTTCTTTATCATGCTAGGATTAGCAGGAAAAAGCAAAAAATTTCAGAATTGCACCTTGCAATGCGGAGAAATTACTGTTTGTGCATTTACAATATTCATTGATTTTTGCCATTGAAAAACGTCCAGAAATGTTTGAAGCTACTGACTGAATGAAAAGAGCTGGCATCTCACTCTCTTTGAATCTTCTTTATCATGCTAGGATTAGCAGGAAAAAGCAAAAAATTTCAGAATTGCACCTTGCAATGTGGAGATATTACTGTTTGTGCATTTACAATATTCATTGATTTTTGCCATTGAAAAACGTCCAGAAATGTTTGAAGCTACTGACTGAATGAAAAGAGCTGGCATCTCACTCTCTTTGAATCTTCTTTATCATGCTAGGATTAGCAGGAAAAAGCAAAAAATTTCAGAATTGCACCTTGCAATGCGGAGAAATTACTGTTTGTGCATTTACAATATTCATTGATTTTTGCCATTGAAAAACTTCCAGAAATGTTTGAAGCTACTGACTGAATGAAAAGAGCTGGCATCTCACTCTCTTTGAATCTTCTTTATCATGCTAGGATTAGCAGGAAAAAGCAAAAAATTTCAGAATTGCACCTTGCAATGCGGAGATATTACTGTTTGTGCATTTACAATATTCATTGATTTTTGCCATTGAAAAACGTCCAGAAATGTTTGAAGCTACTGACTGAATGAAAAGAGCTGGCATCTCACTCTCTTGGAATCTTCTTTATCATGCTAGGATTAGCAGGAAAAAGCAAAAAAATTCAGAATTGCACCTTGCAATGCGGAGAAATTACTGTTTGTGCATTTACAATATTCATTGATTTTTGCCATTGAAAAACGTCCAGAAATGTTTGAAGCTACTGACTGAATGAAAAGAGCTGGCATCTCACTCTCTTTGAATCTTCTTTATCATGCTAGGATTAGCAGGAAAAAGCAAAAAATTTCAGAATTGCACCTTGCAATGTGGAGATATTACTGTTTGTGCATTTACAATATTCATTGATTTTTGCCATTGAAAAACGTCCAGAAATGTTTGAAGCTACTGACTGAATGAAAAGAGCTGGCATCTCACTCTCTTTGAATCTTCTTTATCATGCTAGGATTAGCAGGAAAAAGCAAAAAATTTCAGAATTTCACCTTGCAATGCGGAGATATTACTGTTTGTGCATTTACAATATTCATTGATTTTTGCCATTGAAAAACATCATGTTATTCATATACCAGAAATGTTTGAAGCTACTGACTGAATGAAAAGAGCTGGCATCTCACTCTCTTTGAATCTTCTTTATCATGCTAGGATTAGCAGGAAAAAGCAAAAAATTTCAGAATTGCACCTTGCAATGCGGAGAAATTACTGTTTGTGCATTTACAATATTCATTGATTTTTGGCATTGAAAAACATCATGTTATTCATATACCAGAAATGTTTGAAGCTACTGACTGAATGAAAAGAGCTGGCATCTCACTCTCTTTGAATCTTCTTTATCATGCTAGGATTAGCAGGAAAAAGCAAAAAATTTCAGAATTGCACCTTGCAATGCGGAGATATTACTGTTTGTGCATTTACAATATTCATTGATTTTTGCCATTGAAAAACGTCCAGAAATGTTTGAAGCTAGTGACTGAATGAAAGGAGCTGGCATCTCACTCTCTTTGAATCTTCTTTATCATGCAAGGATTAGCAGGAAAAAACAAAAAATTTCAGAATTGCACCTTGCAATGCGGAGAAATTACTGTTTGTGCATTTGCAATATTCATTGATTTTTGCCATTGAAAAACGTCCAGAAATGTTTGAAGCTACTGACTGAATGAAAGGAGCTGGCATCTCACTCTCTTTGAATCTTCTTTATCATGCTAGGATTAGCAGGAAAAAGCAAAAAATTTCAGAATTGCACCTTGCAATGTGGAGATATTACTGTTTGTGCATTTACAATATTCATTGATTTTTGCCATTGAAAAACATCATGTTATTCATATACCAGAAATGTTTGAAGCTACTGACTGAATGAAAAGAGCTGGCATCTCACTCTCTTTGAATCTTCTTTATCATGCTAGGATTAGCAGGAAAAAGCAAAAAATTTCAGAATTGCACCTTGCAATGTGGAGATATTACTGTTTGTGCATTTACAATATTCATTGATTTTTGCCATTGAAAAACGTCCAGAAATGTTTGAAGCTACTGACTGAATGAAAAGAGCTGGCATCTCACTCTCTTTGAATCTTCTTTATCATGCTAGGATTAGCAGGAAAAAGCAAAAAATTTCAGAATTGCACCTTGCAATGCGGAGAAATTACTGTTTGTGCATTTACAATATTCATTGATTTTTGCCATTGAAAAACATCATGTTATTCATATACCAGAAATGTTTGAAGCTACTGACTGAATGAAAAGAGCTGGCATCTCACTCTCTTTGAATCTTCTTTATCATGCTAGGATTAGCAGGAAAAAGCAAAAAATTTCAGAATTGCACCTTGCAATGCGGAGAAATTACTGTTTGTGCATTTACAATATTCATTGATTTTTGCCATTGAAAAACGTCCAGAAATGTTTGAAGCTACTGACTGAATGAAAGGAGCTGGCATCTCACTCTCTTTGAATCTTCTTTATCATGCTAGGATTAGCAGGAAAAAACAAAAAATTTCAGAATTGCACCTTGCAATGTGGAGATATTACTGTTTGTGCATTTACAATATTCATTGATTTTTGCCATTGAAAAACGTCCAGAAATGTTTGAAGCTACTGACTGAATGAAAAGAGCTGGCATCTCACTCTCTTTGAATCTTCTTTATCATGCTAGGATTAGCAGGAAAAAGCAAAAAATTTCAGAATTGCACCTTGCAATGCGGAGAAATTACTGTTTGTGCATTTACAATATTCATTGATTTTTGCCATTGAAAAACGTCCAGAAATGTTTGAAGCTACTGACTGAATGAAAAGAGCTGGCATCTCACTCTCTTTGAATCTTCTTTATCATGCTAGGATTAGCAGGAAAAAGCAAAAAATTTCAGAATTGCACCTTGCAATGCGGAGAAATTACTGTTTGTGCATTTACAATATTCATTGATTTTTGCCATTGAAAAACGTCCAGAAATGTTTGAAGCTACTGACTGAATGAAAAGAGCTGGCATCTCACTCTCTTTGAATCTTCTTTATCATGCTAGGATTAGCAGGAAAAAGCAAAAAATTTCAGAATTGCACCTTGCAATGTGGAGATATTACTGTTTGTGCATTTACAATATTCATTGATTTTTGCCATTGAAAAACGTCCAGAAATGTTTGAAGCTACTGACTGAATGAAAAGAGCTGGCATCTCACTCTCTTTGAATCTTCTTTATCATGCTAGGATTAGCAGGAAAAAGCAAAAAATTTCAGAATTGCACCTTGCAATGCGGAGAAATTACTGTTTGTGCATTTACAATATTCATTGATTTTTGCCATTGAAAAACTTCCAGAAATGTTTGAAGCTACTGACTGAATGAAAAGAGCTGGCATCTCACTCTCTTTGAATCTTCTTTATCATGCTAGGATTAGCAGGAAAAAGCAAAAAATTTCAGAATTGCACCTTGCAATGCGGAGATATTACTGTTTGTGCATTTACAATATTCATTGATTTTTGCCATTGAAAAACGTCCAGAAATGTTTGAAGCTACTGACTGAATGAAAAGAGCTGGCATCTCACTCTCTTGGAATCTTCTTTATCATGCTAGGATTAGCAGGAAAAAGCAAAAAAATTCAGAATTGCACCTTGCAATGCGGAGAAATTACTGTTTGTGCATTTACAATATTCATTGATTTTTGCCATTGAAAAACGTCCAGAAATGTTTGAAGCTACTGACTGAATGAAAAGAGCTGGCATCTCACTCTCTTTGAATCTTCTTTATCATGCTAGGATTAGCAGGAAAAAGCAAAAAATTTCAGAATTGCACCTTGCAATGTGGAGATATTACTGTTTGTGCATTTACAATATGATTTTTGCCATTGAAAAACGTCCAGAAATGTTTGAAGCTACTGACTGAATGAAAAGAGCTGGCATCTCACTCTCTTTGAATCTTCTTTATCATGCTAGGATTAGCAGGAAAAAGCAAAAAATTTCAGAATTTCACCTTGCAATGCGGAGATATTACTGTTTGTGCATTTACAATATTCATTGATTTTTGCCATTGAAAAACATCATGTTATTCATATACCAGAAATGTTTGAAGCTACTGACTGAATGAAAAGAGCTGGCATCTCACTCTCTTTGAATCTTCTTTATCATGCTAGGATTAGCAGGAAAAAGCAAAAAATTTCAGAATTGCACCTTGCAATGCGGAGAAATTACTGTTTGTGCATTTACAATATTCATTGATTTTTGGCATTGAAAAACATCATGTTATTCATATACCAGAAATGTTTGAAGCTACTGACTGAATGAAAAGAGCTGGCATCTCACTCTCTTTGAATCTTCTTTATCATGCTAGGATTAGCAGGAAAAAGCAAAAAATTTCAGAATTGCACCTTGCAATGCGGAGATATTACTGTTTGTGCATTTACAATATTCATTGATTTTTGCCATTGAAAAACGTCCAGAAATGTTTGAAGCTACTGACTGAATGAAAGGAGCTGGCATCTCACTCTCTTTGAATCTTCTTTATCATGCAAGGATTAGCAGGAAAAAACAAAAAATTTCAGAATTGCACCTTGCAATGCGGAGAAATTACTGTTTGTGCATTTGCAATATTCATTGATTTTTGCCATTGAAAAACGTCCAGAAATGTTTGAAGCTACTGACTGAATGAAAGGAGCTGGCATCTCACTCTCTTTGAATCTTCTTTATCATGCTAGGATTAGCAGGAAAAAGCAAAAAATTTCAGAATTGCACCTTGCAATGTGGAGATATTACTGTTTGTGCATTTGCAATATTCATTGATTTTTGCCATTGAAAAACATCATGTTATTCATATACCAGAAATGTTTGAAGCTACTGACTGAATGAAAAGAGCTGGCATCTCACTCTCTTTGAATCTTCTTTATCATGCTAGGATTAGCAGGAAAAAGCAAAAAATTTCAGAATTGCACCTTGCAATGTGGAGATATTACTGTTTGTGCATTTACAATATTCATTGATTTTTGCCATTGAAAAACATCATGTTATTCATATACCAGAAATGTTTGAAGCTACTGACTGAATGAAAAGAGCTGGCATCTCACTCTCTTTGAATTTTCTTTATCATGCTAGGATTAGCAGGAAAAAGCAAAAAATTTCAGAATTGCACCTTGCAATGTGGAGATATTACTGTTTGTGCATTTACAATATTCATTGATTTTTGTCATTGAAAAACGTCCAGAAATGTTTGAAGCTACTGACTGAATGAAAAGAGCTGGCATCTCACTCTCTTTGAATCTTCTTTATCATGCTAGGATTAGCAGGAAAAAGCAAAAAATTTCAGAATTGCACCTTGCAATGCGGAGATATTACTGTTTGTGCATTTACAATATTCATTGATTTTTGCCATTGAAAAACGTCCAGAAATGTTTGAAGCTACTGACTGAATGAAAAGAGCTGGCATCTCACTCTCTTTGAATCTTCTTTATCATGCTAGGATTAGCAGGAAAAGGCAAAAAATTTCAGAATTGCACCTTGCAATGCGGAGAAATTACTGTTTGTGCATTTACAATATTCATTGATTTTTGCCATTGAAAAACGTCCAGAAATGTTTGAAGCTACTGACTGAATGAAAGGAGCTGGCATCTCACTCTCTTTGAATCTTCTTTATCATGCTAGGATAAGCAGGAAAAAGCAAAAAATTTCAGAATTGCACCTTGCAATGCGGAGATATTACTGTTTGTGCATTTACAATATTCATTGATTTTTGCCATTGAAAAACGTCCAGAAATGTTTGAAGCTACTGACTGAATGAAAAGAGCTGGCATCTCACTCTCTTTGAATCTTCTTTATCATGCTAGGATTAGCAGGAAAAAGCAAAAAATTTCAGAATTGCACCTTGCAATGCGGAGAAATTACTGTTTGTGCATTTACAATATTCATTGATTTTTGCCATTGAAAAACATCATGTTATTCATATACCAGAAATGTTTGAAGCTACTGACTGAATGAAAAGAGCTGGCATCTCACTCTCTTTGAATCTTCTTTATCATGCTAGGATTAGCAGGAAAAAGCAAAAAATTTCAGAATTGCACCTTGCAATGCGGAGATATTACTGTTTGTGCATTTACAATATTCATTGATTTTTGCCATTGAAAAACGTCCAGAAATGTTTGAAGCTACTGACTGAATGAAAAGAGCTGGCATCTCACTCTCTTTGAATCTTCTTTATCATGCTAGGATTAGCAGGAAAAAGCAAAAAATTTCAGAATTGCACCTTGCAATGTGGAGATATTACTGTTTGTGCATTTACAATATTCATTGATTTTTGCCATTGAAAAACGTCCAGAAATGTTTGAAGCTACTGACTGAATGAAAAGAGCTGGCATCTCACTCTCTTTGAATCTTCTTTATCATGCTAGGATTAGCAGGAAAAAGCAAAAAATTTCAGAATTGCACCTTGCAATGCGGAGAAATTACTGTTTGTGCATTTACAATATTCATTGATTTTTGCCATTGAAAAACATCATGTTATTCATATACCAGAAATGTTTGAAGCTACTGACTGAATGAAAAGAGCTGGCATCTCACTCTCTTTGAATCTTCTTTATCATGCTAGGATTAGCAGGAAAAAGCAAAAAATTTCAGAATTGCACCTTGCAATGCGGAGATATTACTGTTTGTGCATTTACAATATTCATTGATTTTTGCCATTGAAAAACGTCCAGAAATGTTTGAAGCTACTGACTGAATGAAAAGAGCTGGCATCTCACTCTCTTTGAATCTTCTTTATCATGCTAGGATTAGCAGGAAAAAGCAAAAAATTTCAGAATTGCACCTTGCAATGTGGAGATATTACTGTTTGTGCATTTACAATATTCATTGATTTTTGCCATTGAAAAACGTCCAGAAATGTTTGAAGCTACTGACTGAATGAAAGGAGCTAGCATCTCACTCTCTTTGAATCTTCTTTATCATGCTAGGATTAGCAGGAAAAAGCAAAAAATTTCAGAATTGCACCTTGCAATGTGGAGATATTACTGTTTGTGCATTTACAATATTTATTGATTTTTGCCATTGAAAAACGTCCAGAAATGTTTGAAGCTACTGACTGAATGAAAGGAGCTGGCATCTCACTCTCTTTGAATCTTCTTTATCATGCTAGGATTAGCAGGAAAAAGCAAAAAATTTCAGAATTGCACCTTGCAATGCGGAGATATTACTGTTTGTGCATTTACAATATTCATTGATTTTTGCCATTGAAAAACGTCCAGAAATGTTTGAAGCTACTGACTGAATGAAAAGAGCTGGCATCTCACTCTCTTTGAATCTTCTTTATCATGCTAGGATTAGCAGGAAAAAGCAAAAAATTTCAGAATTGCACCTTGCAATGTGGAGATATTACTGTTTGTGCATTTACAATATTCATTGATTTTTGCCATTGAAAAACATCATGTTATTCATATACCAGAAATGTTTGAAGCTACTGACTGAATGAAAAGAGCTGGCATCTCACTCTCTTTGAATCTTCTTTATCATGCTAGGATTAGCAGGAAAAAGCAAAAAATTTCAGAATTGCACCTTGCAATGCGGAGAAATTACTGTTTGTGCATTTACAATATTCATTGATTTTTGCCATTGAAAAACGTCCAGAAATGTTTGAAGCTACTGACTGAATGAAAAGAGCTGGCATCTCACTCTCTTTGAATCTTCTTTATCATGCTAGGATTAGCAGGAAAAAGCAAAAAAATTCAGAATTGCACCTTGCAATGCGAAGATATTACTGTTTGTGCATTTACAATATTCATTGATTTTTGCCATTGAAAAACATCATGTTATTCATATACCAGAAATGTTTGAAGCTACTGACTGAATGAAAAGAGCTGGCATCTCACTCTCTTTGAATCTTCTTTATCATGCTAGGATTAGCAGGAAAAAGCAAAAAATTTCAGAATTGGACCTTGCAATGCGGAGAAATTACTGTTTGTGCATTTACAATATTCATTGATTTTTGCCATTGAAAAACGTCCAGAAATGTTTGAAGCTACTGACTGAATGAAAGGAGCTGGCATCTCACTCTCTTTGAATCTTCTTTATCATGCTAGGATTAGCAGGAAAAAGCAAAAAATTTCAGAATTGCACCTTGCAATGTGGAGATATTACTGTTTGTGCATTTACAATATTCATTGATTTTTGCCATTGAAAAATGTCCAGAATTGTTTGAAGCTACTGACTGAATGAAAAGAGCTGGCATCTCACTCTCTTTGAATCTTCTTTATCATGCTAGGATTAGCAGGAAAAAGCAAAAAATTTCAGAATTGCACCTTGCAATGCGGAGATATTACTGTTTGTGCATTTACAATATTCATTGATTTTTGCCATTGAAAAACATCATGTTATTCATATACCAGAAATGTTTGAAGCTACTGACTGAATGAAAAGAGCTGGCATCTCACTCTCTTTGAATCTTCTTTATCATGCTAGGATTAGCAGGAAAAAGCAAAAAATTTCAGAATTGCACCTTGCAATGCGGAGATATTACTGTTTGTGCATTTACAATATTCATTGATTTTTGCCATTGAAAAACGTCCAGAAATGTTTGAAGCTACTGACTGAATGAAAAGAGCTGGCATCTCACTCTCTTTGAATCTTCTTTATCATGCTAGGATTAGCAGGAAAAAGCAAAAAATTTCAGAATTGCACCTTGCAATGCGGAGAAATTACTGTTTGTGCATTTACAATATTCATTGATTTTTGCCATTGAAAAACATCATGTTATTCATATACCAGAAATGTTTGAAGCTACTGACTGAATGAAAAGAGCTGGCATCTCACTCTCTTTGAATCTTCTTTATCATGCTAGGATTAGCAGGAAAAAGCAAAAAATTTCAGAATTGCACCTTGCAATGCGGAGATATTACTGTTTGTGCATTTACAATATTCATTGATTTTTGCCATTGAAAAACGTCCAGAAATGTTTGAAGCTACTGACTGAATGAAAAGAGCTGGCATCTCACTCTCTTTGAATCTTCTTTATCATGCTAGGATTAGCAGGAAAAAGCAAAAAATTTCAGAATTGCACCTTGCAATGTGGAGATATTACTGTTTGTGCATTTACAATATTCATTGATTTTTGCCATTGAAAAACGTCCAGAAATGTTTGAAGCTACTGACTGAATGAAAGGAGCTGGCATCTCACTCTCTTTGAATCTTCTTTATCATGCTAGGATTAGCAGGAAAAAGCAAAAAATTTCAGAATTGCACCTTGCAATGTGGAGATATTACTGTTTGTGCATTTACAATATTTATTGATTTTTGCCATTGAAAAACGTCCAGAAATGTTTGAAGCTACTGACTGAATGAAAGGAGCTGGCATCTCACTCTCTTTGAATCTTCTTTATCATGCTAGGATTAGCAGGAAAAAGCAAAAAATTTCAGAATTGCACCTTGCAATGCGGAGATATTACTGTTTGTGCATTTACAATATTCATTGATTTTTGCCATTGAAAAACGTCCAGAAATGTTTGAAGCTACTGACTGAATGAAAAGAGCTGGCATCTCAATCTCTTTGAATCTTCTTTATCATGCTAGGATTAGCAGGAAAAAGCAAAAAATTTCAGAATTGCACATTGCAATGCGGAGATATTACTGTTTGTGCATTTACAATATTCATTGATTTTTGCCATTGAAAAACGTCCAGAAATGTTTGAAGCTACTGACTGAATGAAAAGAGCTGGCATCTCACTCTCTTTGAATCTTCTTTATCATGCTAGGATTAGCAGGAAAAAGCAAAAAATTTCAGAATTGCACCTTGCAATGTGGAGATATTACTGTTTGTGCATTTACAATATTCATTGATTTTTGCCATTGAAAAACATCATGTTATTCATATACCAGAAATGTTTGAAGCTACTGACTGAATGAAAAGAGCTGGCATCTCACTCTCTTTGAATCTTCTTTATCATGCTAGGATTAGCAGGAAAAAGCAAAAAATTTCAGAATTGCACCTTGCAATGCGGAGAAATTACTGTTTGTGCATTTACAATATTCATTGATTTTTGCCATTGAAAAACGTCCAGAAATGTTTGAAGCTACTGACTGAATGAAAGGAGCTGGCATCTCACTCTCTTTGAATCTTCTTTATCATGCTAGGATTAGCAGGAAAAAGCAAAAAATTTCAGAATTGCACCTTGCAATGCGAAGATATTACTGTTTGTGCATTTACAATATTCATTGATTTTTGCCATTGAAAAACATCATGTTATTCATATACCAGAAATGTTTGAAGCTACTGACTGAATGAAAAGAGCTGGCATCTCACTCTCTTTGAATCTTCTTTATCATGCTAGGATTAGCAGGAAAAAGCAAAAAATTTCAGAATTGCACCTTGCAATGCGGAGATATTACTGTTTGTGCATTTACAATATTCATTGATTTTTGCCATTGAAAAACGTCCAGAAATGTTTGAAGCTACTGACTGAATGAAAAGAGCTGGCATCTCACTCTCTTTGAATCTTCTTTATCATGCTAGGATTAGCACGAAAAAGCAAAACATTTCAGAATTGCACCTTGCAATGCGGAGATATTACTGTTTGTGCATTTACAATATTCATTGATTTTTGCCATTGAAAAACGTCCAGAAATGTTTGAAGCTACTGACTGAATGAAAAGAGCTGGCATCTCACTCTCTTTGAATCTTCTTTATCATGCTAGGATTAGCAGGAAAAAGCAAAAAATTTCAGAATTGCACCTTGCAATGCGGAGATATTACTGTTTGTGCATTTACAATATTCATTGATTTTTGCCATTGAAAAACATCATGTTATTCATATACCAGAAATGTTTGAAGCTACTGACTGAATGAAAAGAGCTGGCATCTCACTCTCTTTGAATCTTCTTTATCATGCTAGGATTAGCAGGAAAAAGCAAAAAATTTCAGAATTGCACCTTGCAATGCGGAGATATTACTGTTTGTGCATTTACAATATTCATTGATTTTTGCCATTGAAAAACGTCCAGAAATGTTTGAAGCTACTGACTGAATGAAAAGAGCTGGCATCTCACTCTCTTTGAATCTTCTTTATCATGCTAGGATTAGCAGGAAAAAGCAAAAAATTTCAGAATTGCACCTTGCAATGCGGAGAAATTACTGTTTGTGCATTTACAATATTCATTGATTTTTGCCATTGAAAAACATCATGTTATTCATATACCAGAAATGTTTGAAGCTACTGACTGAATGAAAAGAGCTGGCATCTCACTCTCTTTGAATCTTCTTTATCATGCTAGGATTAGCAGGAAAAAGCAAAAAATTTCAGAATTGCACCTTGCAATGCGGAGATATTACTGTTTGTGCATTTACAATATTCATTGATTTTTGCCATTGAAAAACGTCCAGAAATGTTTGAAGCTACTGACTGAATGAAAAGAGCTGGCATCTCACTCTCTTTGAATCTTCTTTATCATGCTAGGATTAGCAGGAAAAAGCAAAAAATTTCAGAATTGCACCTTGCAATGTGGAGATATTACTGTTTGTGCATTTACAATATTCATTGATTTTTGCCATTGAAAAACGTCCAGAAATGTTTGAAGCTACTGACTGAATGAAAGGAGCTGGCATCTCACTCTCTTTGAATCTTCTTTATCATGCTAGGATTAGCAGGAAAAAGCAAAAAATTTCAGAATTGCACCTTGCAATGTGGAGATATTACTGTTTGTGCATTTACAATATTTATTGATTTTTGCCATTGAAAAACGTCCAGAAATGTTTGAAGCTACTGACTGAATGAAAGGAGCTGGCATCTCACTCTCTTTGAATCTTCTTTATCATGCTAGGATTAGCAGGAAAAAGCAAAAAATTTCAGAATTGCACCTTGCAATGCGGAGATATTACTGTTTGTGCATTTACAATATTCATTGATTTTTGCCATTGAAAAACGTCCAGAAATGTTTGAAGCTACTGACTGAATGAAAAGAGCTGGCATCTCAATCTCTTTGAATCTTCTTTATCATGCTAGGATTAGCAGGAAAAAGCAAAAAATTTCAGAATTGCACATTGCAATGCGGAGATATTACTGTTTGTGCATTTACAATATTCATTGATTTTTGCCATTGAAAAACGTCCAGAAATGTTTGAAGCTACTGACTGAATGAAAAGAGCTGGCATCTCACTCTCTTTGAATCTTCTTTATCATGCTAGGATTAGCAGGAAAAAGCAAAAAATTTCAGAATTGCACCTTGCAATGTGGAGATATTACTGTTTGTGCATTTACAATATTCATTGATTTTTGCCATTGAAAAACATCATGTTATTCATATACCAGAAATGTTTGAAGCTACTGACTGAATGAAAAGAGCTGGCATCTCACTCTCTTTGAATCTTCTTTATCATGCTAGGATTAGCAGGAAAAAGCAAAAAATTTCAGAATTGCACCTTGCAATGCGGAGAAATTACTGTTTGTGCATTTACAATATTCATTGATTTTTGCCATTGAAAAACGTCCAGAAATGTTTGAAGCTACTGACTGAATGAAAGGAGCTGGCATCTCACTCTCTTTGAATCTTCTTTATCATGCTAGGATTAGCAGGAAAAAGCAAAAAATTTCAGAATTGCACCTTGCAATGCGAAGATATTACTGTTTGTGCATTTACAATATTCATTGATTTTTGCCATTGAAAAACATCATGTTATTCATATACCAGAAATGTTTGAAGCTACTGACTGAATGAAAAGAGCTGGCATCTCACTCTCTTTGAATCTTCTTTATCATGCTAGGATTAGCAGGAAAAAGCAAAAAATTTCAGAATTGCACCTTGCAATGCGGAGATATTACTGTTTGTGCATTTACAATATTCATTGATTTTTGCCATTGAAAAACGTCCAGAAATGTTTGAAGCTACTGACTGAATGAAAAGAGCTGGCATCTCACTCTCTTTGAATCTTCTTTATCATGCTAGGATTAGCACGAAAAAGCAAAACATTTCAGAATTGCACCTTGCAATGCGGAGATATTACTGTTTGTGCATTTACAATATTCATTGATTTTTGCCATTGAAAAACGTCCAGAAATGTTTGAAGCTACTGACTGAATGAAAAGAGCTGGCATCTCACTCTCTTTGAATCTTCTTTATCATGCTAGGATTAGCAGGAAAAAGCAAAAAATTTCAGAATTGCACCTTGCAATGCGGAGATATTACTGTTTGTGCATTTACAATATTCATTGATTTTTGCCATTGAAAAACGTCCAGAAATGTTTGAAGCTACTGACTGAATGAAAAGAGCTGGCATCTCACTCTCTTTGAATCTTCTTTATCATGCTAGGATTAGCAGTAAAAAGCAAAAAATTTCAGAATTGCACCTTGCAATGCGGAGAAATTACTGTTTGTGCATTTACAATATTCATTGATTTTTGCCATTGAAAAACGTCCAGAAATGTTTGAAGCTACTGACTGAATGAAAAGAGCTGGCATCTCACTCTCTTTGAATCTTCTTTATCATGCTAGGATTAGCAGGAAAAAGCAAAAAATTTCAGAATTGCACCTTGCAATGCGGAGATATTACTGTTTGTGCATTTACAATATTCATTGATTTTTGCCATTGAAAAACGTCCAGAAATGTTTGAAGCTACTGACTGAATGAAAAGAGCTGGCATCTCACTCTCTTTGAATCTTCTTTACCATGCTAGGATTAGCAGGAAAAAGCAAAAAATTTCAGAATTGCACCTTGCAATGTGGAGATATTACTGTTTGTGCATTTACAATATTCATTGATTTTTGCCATTGAAAAACGTCCAGAAATGTTTGAAGCTACTGACTGAATGAAAGGAGCTGGCATCTCACTCTCTTTGAATCTTCTTTATCATGCTAGGATTAGCAGGAAAAAGCAAAAAATTTCAGAATTGCACCTTGCAATGTGGAGATATTACTGTTTGTGCATTTACAATATTCATTGATTTTTGCCATTGAAAAACGTCCAGAAATGTTTGAAGCTACTGACTGAATGAAAAGAGCTGGCATCTCACTCTCTTTGAATCTTCTTTATCATGCTAGGATTAGCAGGAAAAAGCAAAAAATTTCAGAATTGCACCTTGCAATGCGGAGAAATTACTGTTTGTGCATTTACAATATTCATTGATTTTTGCCATTGAAAAACGTCCAGAAATGTTTGAAGCTACTGACTGAATGAAAAGAGCTGGCATCTCACTCTCTTTGAATCTTCTTTATCATGCTAGGATTAGCAGGAAAAAGCAAAAAATTTCAGAATTGCACCTTGCAATGCGGAGATATTACTGTTTGTGCATTTACAATATTCATTGATTTTTGCCATTGAAAAACATCATGTTATTCATATACCAGAAATGTTTGAAGCTACTGACTGAATGAAAAGAGCTGGCATCTCACTCTCTTTGAATCTTCTTTATCATGCTAGGATTAGCAGGAAAAAGCAAAAAATTTCAGAATTGCACCTTGCAATGCGGAGATATTACTGTTTGTGCATTTACAATATTCATTGATTTTTGCCATTGAAAAACGTCCAGAAATGTTTGAAGCTACTGACTGAATGAAAGGAGCTGGCATCTCACTCTCTTTGAATCTTCTTTATCATGCTAGGATTAGCAGGAAAAAGCAAAAAATTTCAGAATTGCACCTTGCAATGTGGAGATATTTCTGTTTGTGCATTTACAATATTCATTGATTTTTGCCATTGAAAAACGTCCAGAAATGTTTGAAGCTACTGACTGAATGAAAGGAGCTGGCATCTCACTCTCTTTGAATCTTCTTTATCATGCTAGGTTTAGCAGGAAAAAGCAAAAAATTTCAGAATTGCACCTTGCATTGCGGAGAAATTACTGTTTGTGCATTTACAATATTCATTGATTTTTGCCATTGAAAAACATCATGTTATTCATATACCAGAAATGTTTGAAGCTACTGACTGAATGAAAAGAGCTGGCATCTCACTCTCTTTGAATCTTCTTTATCATGCTAGGATTAGCAGGAAAAAGCAAAAAATTTCAGAATTGCACCTTGCAATGCGGAGATATTACTGTTTGTGCATTTACAATATTCATTGATTTTTGCCATTGAAAAACATCATGTTATTCATATACCAGAAATGTTTGAAGCTACTGACTGAATGAAAAGAGCTGGCATCTCACTCTCTTTGAATCTTCTTTATCATGCTAAGAGGAGCAGGAAAAAGCAAAAAATTTCAGAATTGCACCTTGCAATGTGGAGATATTACTGTTTGTGCATTTACAATATTCATTGATTTTTGCCATTGAAAAACATCATGTTATTCATATACCAGAAATGTTTGAAGCTACTGACTGAATGAAAAGAGCTGGCATCTCACTCTCTTTGAATATTCTTTATCATGCTAGGATTAGCAGGAAAAAGCAAAAAATTTCAGAATTGCACCTTGCAATGCGGAGATATTACTGTTTGTGCATTTACAATATTCATTGATTTTTGCCATTGAAAAACGTCCAGAAATGATTGAAGCTACTGACTGAATGAAAGGAGCTGGCATCTC
The DNA here is from genome assembly GCF_046119375.1 of Phyllobates terribilis. Taxonomy (NCBI): domain Eukaryota; kingdom Metazoa; phylum Chordata; class Amphibia; order Anura; family Dendrobatidae; genus Phyllobates; species Phyllobates terribilis. The sequence goes on from NW_027362856.1 coordinate 1,727,137, forward strand.
ACTCTCTTTGAATCTTCTTTATCATGCTAGGATTAGCAGGAAAAAGCAAAAAATTTCAGAATTGCACCTTGCAATGCGGAGAAATTACTGTTTGTGCATTTACAATATTCATTTATTTTTGCCATTGAAAAACGTCCAGAAATGTTTGAAGCTACTGACTGAATGAAAGGAGCTGGCATCTCACTCTCTTTGAATCTTCTTTATCATGCTAGGATTAGCAGGAAAAAGCAAAAAATTTCAGAATTGCACCTTGCAATGCGGAGAAATTACTGTTTGTGCATTTACAATATTCATTTATTTTTGGAATTGAAAAACGTCCAGAAATGTTTGAAGCTACTGACTGAATGAAAGGAGCTGGCATCTCACTCTCTTTGAATCTTCTTTATCATGCTAGGATTAGCAGGAAAAAGCAAAAATTTCAGAATTGCACCTTGCAATGTGGAGATATTACTGTTTGTGCATTTACAATATTCATTGATTTTTGCCATTGAAAAACATCATGTTATTCATATACCAGAAATGTTTGAAGCTACTGACTGAATGAAAAGAGCTGGCATCTAACTCTCTTTGAATCTTCTTTATCATGCTAAGAGGAGCAGGAAAAAGCAAAAAATTTCAGAATTGCACCTTGCAATGTGGAGATATTACTGTTTGTGCATTTACAATATTCATTGATTTTTGCCATTGAAAAACATCATGTTATTCATATACCAGAAATGTTTGAAGCTACTGACTGAATGAAAAGAGCTGGCATCTCACTCTCTTTGAATCTTCTTTATCATGCTAGGATTAGCAGGAAAAAGCAAAAAATTTCAGAATTGCACCTTGCAATGCGGAGATATTACTGTTTGTGCATTTACAATATTCATTGATTTTTGCCATTGAAAAACATCATGTTATTCATATACCAGAAATGTTTGAAGCTACTGACTGAATGAAAAGAGCTGGCATGTCACTCTCTTTGAATCTTCTTTATCATGCTAGGATTAGCAGGAAAAAGCAAAAAATTTCAGAATTGCACCTTGCAATGCGGAGATATTACTGTTTGTGCATTTACAATATTCATTGATTTTTGCCATTGAAAAACGTCCAGAAATGTTTGAAGCTACTGACTGAATGAAAGGAGCTGGCATCTCACTCTCTTTGAATCTTCTTTATCATGCTAGGATTAGCAGGAAAAAGCAAAAAATTTCAGAATTGCACCTTGCAATGTGGAGATATTTCTGTTTGTGCATTTACAATATTCATTGATTTTTGCCATTGAAAAACGTCCAGAAATGTTTGAAGCTACTGACTGAATGAAAGGAGCTGGCATCTCACTCTCTTTGAATCTTCTTTATCATGCTAGGTTTAGCAGGAAAAAGCAAAAAATTTCAGAATTGCACCTTGCATTGCGGAGAAATTACTGTTTGTGCATTTACAATATTCATTGATTTTTGCCATTGAAAAACATCATGTTATTCATATACCAGAAATGTTTGAAGCTACTGACTGAATGAAAAGAGCTGGCATCTCACTCTCTTTGAATCTTCTTTATCATGCTAGGATTAGCAGGAAAAAGCAAAAAATTTCAGAATTGCACCTTGCAATGCCGAGATATTACTGTTTGTGCATTTACAATATTCATTGATTTTTGCCATTGAAAAACATCATGTTATTCATATACCAGAAATGTTTGAAGCTACTGACTGAATGAAAAGAGCTGGCATCTCACTCTCTTTGAATCTTCTTTATCATGCTAGGATTAGCAGGAAAAAGCAAAAAATTTCAGAATTGCACTTTGCAATGCCGAGATATTACTGTTTGTGCATTTACAATATTCATTGATTTTTGCCATTGAAAAACATCATGTTATTCATATACCAGAAATGTTTGAAGCTACTGACTGAATGAAAAGAGCTGGCATCTCACTCTCTTTGAATCTTCTTTATCATGCTAAGAGGAGCAGGAAAAAGCAAAAAATTTCAGAATTGCACCTTGCAATGTGGAGATATTACTGTTTGTGCATTTACAATATTCATTGATTTTTGCCATTGAAAAACATCATGTTATTCATATACCAGAAATGTTTGAAGCTACTGACTGAATGAAAAGAGCTGGCATCTCACTCTCTTTGAATATTCTTTATCATGCTAGGATTAGCAGGAAAAAGCAAAAAATTTCAGAATTGCACCTTGCAATGCGGAGATATTACTGTTTGTGCATTTACAATATTCATTGATTTTTGCCATTGAAAAACGTCCAGAAATGTTTGAAGCTACTGACTGAATGAAAGGAGCTGGCATCTCACTCTCTTTGAATCTTCTTTATCATGCTAGGATTAGCAGGAAAAAGCAAAAAATTTCAGAATTGCACCTTGCAATGCGGAGAAATTACTGTTTGTGCATTTACAATATTCATTTATTTTTGCCATTGAAAAACGTCCAGAAATGTTTGAAGCTACTGACTGAATGAAAGGAGCTGGCATCTCACTCTCTTTGAATCTTCTTTATCATGCTAGGATTAGCAGGAAAAAGCAAAAAATTTCAGAATTGCACCTTGCAATGCGGAGAAATTACTGTTTGTGCATTTACAATATTCATTTATTTTTGGAATTGAAAAACGTCCAGAAATGTTTGAAGCTACTGACTGAATGAAAGGAGCTGGCATCTCACTCTCTTTGAATCTTCTTTATCATGCTAGGATTAGCAGGAAAAAGCAAAAATTTCAGAATTGCACCTTGCAATGTGGAGATATTACTGTTTGTGCATTTACAATATTCATTGATTTTTGCCATTGAAAAACATCATGTTATTCATATACCAGAAATGTTTGAAGCTACTGACTGAATGAAAAGAGCTGGCATCTCACTCTCTTTGAATCTTCTTTATCATGCTAAGAGGAGCAGGAAAAAGCAAAAAATTTCAGAATTGCACCTTGCAATGTGGAGATATTACTGTTTGTGCATTTACAATATTCATTGATTTTTGCCATTGAAAAACATCATGTTATTCATATACCAGAAATGTTTGAAGCTACTGACTGAATGAAAAGAGCTGGCATCTCACTCTCTTTGAATCTTCTTTATCATGCTAGGATTAGCAGGAAAAAGCAAAAAATTTCAGAATTGCACCTTGCAATGCGGAGATATTACTGTTTGTGCATTTACAATATTCATTGATTTTTGCCATTGAAAAACATCATGTTATTCATATACCAGAAATGTTTGAAGCTACTGACTGAATGAAAAGAGCTGGCATGTCACTCTCTTTGAATCTTCTTTATCATGCTAGGATTAGCAGGAAAAAGCAAAAAATTTCAGAATTGCACCTTGCAATGCGGAGATATTACTGTTTGTGCATTTACAATATTCATTGATTTTTGCCATTGAAAAACGTCCAGAAATGTTTGAAGCTACTGACTGAATGAAAGGAGCTGGCATCTCACTCTCTTTGAATCTTCTTTATCATGCTAGGATTAGCAGGAAAAAGCAAAAAATTTCAGAATTGCACCTTGCAATGTGGAGATATTTCTGTTTGTGCATTTACAATATTCATTGATTTTTGCCATTGAAAAACGTCCAGAAATGTTTGAAGCTACTGACTGAATGAAAGGAGCTGGCATCTCACTCTCTTTGAATCTTCTTTATCATGCTAGGTTTAGCAGGAAAAAGCAAAAAATTTCAGAATTGCACCTTGCATTGCGGAGAAATTACTGTTTGTGCATTTACAATATTCATTGATTTTTGCCATTGAAAAGCATCATGTTATTCATATACCAGAAATGTTTGAAGCTACTGACTGAATGAAAAGAGCTGGCATCTCACTCTCTTTGAATCTTCTTTATCATGCTAGGATTAGCAGGAAAAAGCAAAAAATTTCAGAATTGCACCTTGCAATGCCGAGATATTACTGTTTGTGCATTTACAATATTCATTGATTTTTGCCATTGAAAAACATCATGTTATTCATATACCAGAAATGTTTGAAGCTACTGACTGAATGAAAAGAGCTGGCATCTCACTCTCTTTGAATCTTCTTTATCATGCTAGGATTAGCAGGAAAAAGCAAAAAATTTCAGAATTGCACTTTGCAATGCCGAGATATTACTGTTTGTGCATTTACAATATTCATTGATTTTTGCCATTGAAAAACATCATGTTATTCATATACCAGAAATGTTTGAAGCTACTGACTGAATGAAAAGAGCTGGCATCTCACTCTCTTTGAATCTTCTTTATCATGCTAAGAGGAGCAGGAAAAAGCAAAAAATTTCAGAATTGCACCTTGCAATGTGGAGATATTACTGTTTGTGCATTTACAATATTCATTGATTTTTGCCATTGAAAAACGTCCAGAAATGTTTGAAGCTACTGACTGAATGAAAAGAGCTGGCATCTCACTCTCTTTGAATATTCTTTATCATGCTAGGATTAGCAGGAAAAAGCAAAAAATTTCAGAATTGCACCTTGCAATGCGGAGATATTACTGTTTGTGCATTTACAATATTCATTGATTTTTGCCATTGAAAAACGTCCAGAAATGTTTGAAGCTACTGACTGAATGAAAGGAGCTGGCATCTCATTCTCTTTGAATCTTCTTTATCATGCTAGGATTAGCAGGAAAAAGCAAAAAATTTCAGAATTGCACCTTGCAATGCGGAGATATTACTGTTTGTGCATTTACAATATTCATTGATTTTTGCCATTGAAAAACATCATGTTATTCATATACCAGAAATGTTTGAAGCTACTGACTGAATGAAAAGAGCTGGCATCTCACTCTCTTTGAATATTCTTTATCATGCTAGGATTAGCAGGAAAAAGCAAAAAATTTCAGAATTGCACCTTGCATTGCGGAGATATTACTGTTTGTGCATTTACAATATTCATTGATTTTTGCCATTGAAAAACATCATGTTATTCATATACCAGAAATGTTTGAAGCTACTGACTGAATGAAAGGAGCTGGCATCTCACTCTCTTTAAATGTTCTTTATCATGCTAGGATTAGCAGGAAAAAGCAAAAAATTTCAGAATTGCACCTTGCAATGTGGAGATATTACTGTTTGTGCATTTACAATATTCATTGATTTTTGCCATTGAAAAACATCATGTTATTCATATACCAGAAATGTTTGAAGCTACTGACTGAATGAAAAGAGCTGGCATCTCACTCTCTTTGAATCTTCTTTATCATGCTAAGAGGAGCAGGAAAAAGCAAAAAATTTCAGAATTGCACCTTGCAATGTGGAGATATTACTGTTTGTGCATTTACAATATTCATTGATTTTTGCCATTGAAAAACATCATGTTATTCATATACCAGAAATGTTTGAAGCTACTGACTGAATGAAAAGAGCTGGCATCTCACTCTCTTTGAATATTCTTTATCATGCTAGGATTAGCAGGAAAAAGCAAAAAATTTCAGAATTGCACCTTGCAATGCGGAGATATTACTGTTTGTGCATTTACAATATTCATTGATTTTTGCCATTGAAAAACGTCCAGAAATGTTTGAAGCTACTGACTGAATGAAAGGAGCTGGCATCTCACTCTCTTTGAATCTTCTTTATCATGCTAGGATTAGCAGGAAAAAGCAAAAAATTTCAGAATTGCACCTTGCAATGCGGAGATATTACTGTTTGTGCATTTACAATATTCATTGATTTTTGCCATTGAAAAACATCATGTTATTCATATACCAGAAATGTTTGAAGCTACTGACTGAATGAAAAGAGCTGGCATCTCACTCTCTTTGAATCTTCTTTATCATGCTAAGAGGAGCAGGAAAAAGCAAAAAATTTCAGAATTGCACCTTGCAATGTGGAGATATTACTGTTTGTGCATTTACAATATTCATTGATTTTTGCCATTGAAAAACGTCCAGAAATGTTTGAAGCTACTGACTGAATGAAAAGAGCTGGCATCTCACTCTCTTTGAATATTCTTTATCATGCTAGGATTAGCAGGAAAAAGCAAAAAATTTCAGAATTGCACCTTGCAATGCGGAGATATTACTGTTTGTGCATTTACAATATTCATTGATTTTTGCCATTGAAAAACGTCCAGAAATGTTTGAAGCTACTGACTGAATGAAAGGAGCTGGCATCTCATTCTCTTTGAATCTTCTTTATCATGCTAGGATTAGCAGGAAAAAGCAAAAAATTTCAGAATTGCACCTTGCAATGCGGAGATATTACTGTTTGTGCATTTACAATATTCATTGATTTTTGCCATTGAAAAACATCATGTTATTCATATACCAGAAATGTTTGAAGCTACTGACTGAATGAAAAGAGCTGGCATCTCACTCTCTTTGAATATTCTTTATCATGCTAGGATTAGCAGGAAAAAGCAAAAAATTTCAGAATTGCACCTTGCAATGCGGAGATATTACTGTTTGTGCATTTACAATATTCATTGATTTTTGCCATTGAAAAACATCATGTTATTCATATACCAGAAATGTTTGAAGCTACTGACTGAATGAAAGGAGCTGGCATCTCACTCTCTTTAAATGTTCTTTATCATGCTAGGATTAGCAGGAAAAAGCAAAAAATTTCAGAATTGCACCTTGCAATGTGGAGATATTACTGTTTGTGCATTTACAATATTCATTGATTTTTGCCATTGAAAAACATCATGTTATTCATATACCAGAAATGTTTGAAGCTACTGACTGAATGAAAAGAGCTGGCATCTCACTCTCTTTGAATCTTCTTTATCATGCTAAGAGGAGCAGGAAAAAGCAAAAAATTTCAGAATTGCACCTTGCAATGTGGAGATATTACTGTTTGTGCATTTACAATATTCATTGATTTTTGCCATTGAAAAACATCATGTTATTCATATACCAGAAATGTTTGAAGCTACTGACTGAATGAAAAGAGCTGGCATCTCACTCTCTTTGAATATTCTTTATCATGCTAGGATTAGCAGGAAAAAGCAAAAAATTTCAGAATTGCACCTTGCAATGCGGAGATATTACTGTTTGTGCATTTACAATATTCATTGATTTTTGCCATTGAAAAACGTCCAGAAATGTTTGAAGCTACTGACTGAATGAAAGGAGCTGGCATCTCACTCTCTTTGAATCTTCTTTATCATGCTAGGATTAGCAGGAAAAAGCAAAAAATTTCAGAATTGCACCTTGCAATGCGGAGATATTACTGTTTGTGCATTTACAATATTCATTGATTTTTGCCATTGAAAAACATCATGTCATTCATATACCAGAAATGTTTGAAGCTACTGACTGAATGAAAGGAGCTGGCATCTCACTCTCTTTAAATCTTCTTTATCATGCTAGGATTAGCAGGAAAAAGCAAAAAATTTCAGAATTGCACCTTGCAATGTGGAGATATTACTGTTTGTGCATTTACAATATTCATTGATTTTTGCCATTGAAAAACATCATGTTATTCATATACCAGAAATGTTTGAAGCTACTGACTGAATGAAAAGAGCTGGCATCTCACTCTCTTTGAATCTTCTTTATCATGGTAGGATTAGCAGGAAAAAGCAAAAAATTTCAGAATTGCACCTTGCAATGCCGAGATATTACTGTTTGTGCATTTACAATATTCATTGATTTTTGCCATTGAAAAACATCATGTTATTCATATACCAGAAATGTTTGAAGCTACTGACTGAATGAAAAGAGCTGGCATCTCACTCTCTTTGAATCTTCTTTATCATGCTAAGTGGAGCAGGAAAAAGCAAAAAATTTCAGAATTGCACCTTGCAATGTGGAGATATTACTGTTTGTGCATTTACAATATTCATTGATTTTTGCCATTGAAAAACGTCCAGAAATGTTTGAAGCTACTGACTGAATGAAAGGAGCTGGCATCTCATTCTCTTTGAATCTTCTTTATCATGCTAGGATTAGCAGGAAAAAGCAAAAAATTTCAGAATTGCACCTTGCAATGCGGAGAAATTACTGTTTGTGCATTTACAATATTCATTTATTTTTGCCATTGAAAAACGTCCAGAAATGTTTGAAGCTACTGACTGAATGAAAGGAGCTGGCATCTCACTCTCTTTGAATTTTCTTTATCATGCTAGGATTAGCAGGAAAAAGCAAAAAATTTCAGAATTGCACCTTGCAATGCGGAGATATTACTGTTTGTGCATTTACAATATTCATTGATTTTTGCCATTGAAAAACATCATGTTATTCATATACCAGAAATGTTTGAAGCTACTGACTGAATGAAAAGAGCTGGCATCTCACTCTCTTTGAATATTCTTTATCATGCTAGGATTAGCAGGAAAAAGCAAAAAATTTCAGAATTGCACCTTGCAATGCGGAGATATTACTGTTTGTGCATTTACAATATTCATTGATTTTTGCCATTGAAAAACATCATGTTATTCATATACCAGAAATGTTTGAAGCTACTGACTGAATGAAAGGAGCTGGCATCTCACTCTCTTTAAATGTTCTTTATCATGCTAGGATTAGCAGGAAAAAGCAAAAAATTTCAGAATTGCACCTTGCAATGTGGAGATATTACTGTTTGTGCATTTACAATATTCATTGATTTTTGCCATTGAAAAACATCATGTTATTCATATACCAGAAATGTTTGAAGCTACTGACTGAATGAAAAGAGCTGGCATCTCACTCTCTTTGAATCTTCTTTATCATGCTAAGAGGAGCAGGAAAAAGCAAAAAATTTCAGAATTGCACCTTGCAATGTGGAGATATTACTGTTTGTGCATTTACAATATTCATTGATTTTTGCCATTGAAAAACATCATGTTATTCATATACCAGAAATGTTTGAAGCTACTGACTGAATGAAAGGAGCTGGCATCTCACTCTCTTTGAATATTCTTTATCATGCTAGGATTAGCAGGAAAAAGCAAAAAATTTCAGAATTGCACCTTGCAATGCGGAGATATTACTGTTTGTGCATTTACAATATTCATTGATTTTTGCCATTGAAAAACGTCCAGAAATGTTTGAAGCTACTGACTGAATGAAAGGAGCTGGCATCTCACTCTCTTTGAATCTTCTTTATCATGCTAGGATTAGCAGGAAAAAGCAAAAAATTTCAGAATTGCACCTTGCAATGCGGAGATATTACTGTTTGTGCATTTACAATATTCATTGATTTTTGCCATTGAAAAACATCATGTCATTCATATACCAGAAATGTTTGAAGCTACTGACTGAATGAAAAGAGCTGGCATCTCACTCTCTTTGAATCTTCTTTATCATGCTAGGATTAGCAGGAAAAAGCAAAAAATTTCAGAATTGCACCTTGCAATGCGGAGATATTACTGTTTGTGCATTTACAATATTCATTGATTTTTGCCATTGAAAAACATCATGTTATTCATATACCAGAAATGTTTGAAGCTACTGACTGAATGAAAAGAGCTGGCATCTCACTCTCTTTGAATCTTCTTTATCATGCTAGGATTAGCAGGAAAAAGCAAAAAATTTCAGAATTGCACCTTGCAATGCCGAGATATTACTGTTTGTGCATTTACAATATTCATTGATTTTTGCCATTGAAAAACATCATGTTATTCATATACCAGAAATGTTTGAAGCTACTGACTGAATGAAAAGAGCTGGCATCTCACTCTCTTTGAATCTTCTTTATCATGCTAAGTGGAGCAGGAAAAAGCAAAAAATTTCAGAATTGCACCTTGCAATGTGGAGATATTACTGTTTGTGCATTTACAATATTCATTGATTTTTGCCATTGAAAAACGTCCAGAAATGTTTGAAGCTACTGACTGAATGAAAAGAGCTGGCATCTCACTCTCTTTGAATATTCTTTATCATGCTAGGATTAGCAGGAAAAAGCAAAAAATGTCAGAATTGCACCTTGCAATGCGGAGATATTACTGTTTGTGCATTTACAATATTCATTGATTTTTGCCATTGAAAAACGTCCAGAAATGTTTGAAGCTACTGACTGAATGAAAGGAGCTGGCATCTCACTCTCTTTGAATCTTCTTTATCATGCTAGGATTAGCAGGAAAAAGCAAAAAATTTCAGAATTGCACCTTGCAATGCGGAGAAATTACTGTTTGTGCATTTACAATATTCATTTATTTTTGCCATTGAAAAATGTCCAGAAATGTTTGAAGCTACTGACTGAATGAAAGGAGCTGGCATCTCACTCTCTTTGAATTTTCTTTATCGTGCTAGGATTAGCAGGAAAAAGCAAAAAATTTCAGAATTGCACCTTGCAATGCGGAGATATTACTGTTTGTGCATTTACAATATTCATTGATTTTTGCCATTGAAAAACATCATGTTATTCATATACCAGAAATGTTTGAAGCTACTGACTGAATGAAAAGAGCTGGCATCTCACTCTCTTTGAATATTCTTTATCATGCTAGGATTAGCAGGAAAAAGCAAAAAATTTCAGAATTGCACCTTGCAATGCGGAGATATTACTGTTTGTGCATTTACAATATTCATTGATTTTTGCCATTGAAAAACATCATGTTATTCATATACCAGAAATGTTTGAAGCTACTGACTGAATGAAAAGAGCTGGCATCTCACTCTCTTTAAATCTTCTTTATCATGCTAGGATTAGCAGGAAAAAGCAAAAAATTTCAGAATTGCACCTTGCAATGTGGAGATATTACTGTTTGTGCATTTACAATATTCATTGATTTTTGCCATTGAAAAACATCATGTTATTCATATACCAGAAATGTTTGAAGCTACTGACTGAATGAAAAGAGCTGGCATCTCACTCTCTTTGAATCTTCTTTATCATGCTAAGAGGAGCAGGAAAAAACAAAAAATTTCAGAATTGCACCTTGCAATGTGGAGATATTACTGTTTGTGCATTTACAATATTCATTGATTTTTGCCATTGAAAAACATAATGTTATTCATATACCAGAAATGTTTGAAGCTACTGACTGAATGAAAAGAGCTGGCATCTCACTCTCTTTGAATATTCTTTATCATGCTAGGATTAGCAGGAAAAAGCAAAAAATTTCAGAATTGCACCTTGCAATGCGGAGATATTACTGTTTGTGCATTTACAATATTCATTGATTTTTGCCATTGAAAAACGTCCAGAAATGTTTGAAGCTACTGACTGAATGAAAGGAGCTGGCATCTCACTCTCTTTGAATCTTCTTTATCATGCTAGGATTAGCAGGAAAAAGCAAAAAATTTCAGAATTGCACCTTGCAATGCGGAGATATTACTGTTTGTGCATTTACAATATTCATTGATTTTTGCCATTGAAAAACATCATGTCATTCATATACCAGAAATGTTTGAAGCTACTGACTGAATGAAAAGAGCTGGCATCTCACTCTCTTTGAATCTTCTTTATCATGCTAAGAGGAGCAGGAAAAAGCAAAAAATTTCAGAATTGCACCTTGCAATGTGGAGATATTACTGTTTGTGCATTTACAATATTCATTGATTTTTGCCATTGAAAAACATCATGTTATTCATATACCAGAAATGTTTGAAGCTACTGACTGAATGAAAAGAGCTGGCATCTCACTCTCTTTGAATCTTCTTTATCATGCTAGGATTAGCAGGAAAAAGCAAAAAAATTCAGAATTGCACCTTGCAATGCGGAGAAATTACTGTTTGTGCATTTACAATATTCATTGATTTTTGCCATTGAAAAACGTCCAGAAATGTTTGAAGCTACTGACTGAATGAAAGGAGCTGGCATCTCACTCTCTTTGAATCTTCTTTATCATGCTAGGATTAGCAGGAAAAAGCAAAAAATTTCAGAATTGCACCTTGCAATGCGGAGAAATTACTGTTTGTGCATTTACAATATTCATTGATTTTTGCCATTGAAAAACATCATGTTATTCATATACCAGAAATGTTTGAAGCTACTGACTGAATGAAAAGAGCTGGCATCTCACTCTCTTTGAATCTTCTTTATCATGCTAGGATTAGCAGGAAAAAGGAAAAAATTTCAGAATTGCACCTTGCAATGCGGAGAAATTACTGTTTGTGCATTTAGAATATTCATTGATTTTTGCCATTGAAAAACATCATGTTATTCATATACCAGAAATGTTTGAAGCTACTGACTGAATGAAAAGAGCTGGCATCTCACTCTCTTTGAATCTTCTTTATCATGCTAGGATTAGCAGGAAAAAGCAAAAAATTTCAGAATTGCACCTTGCAATGCGGAGAAATTACTGTTTGTGCATTTACAATATTCATTGATTTTTGCCATTGAAAAACATCATGTTATTCATATACCAGAAATGTTTGAAGCTACTGACTGAATGAAAAGAGCTGGCATCTCACTCTCTTTGAATCTTCTTTATCATGCTAGGATTAGCAGGAAAAAGCAAAAAATTTCAGAATTGCACCTTGCAATGCGGAGAAATTACTGTTTGTGCATTTACAATATTCATTGATTTTTGCCATTGAAAAACATCATGTTATTCATATACCAGAAATGTTTGAAGCTACTGACTGAATGAAAAGAGCTGGCATCTCACTCTCTTTGAATCTTCCTTATCATGCTAAGAGGAGCAGGAAAAAGCAAAAAATTTCAGAATTGCACCTTGCAATGTGGAGATATTACTGTTTGTGCATTTACAATATTCATTGATTTTTGCCATTGAAAAACGTCCAGAAATGTTTGAAGCTACTGACTGAATGAAAAGAGCTGGCATCTCACTCTCTTTGAATCTTCTTTATCATGCTAGGATTAGCAGGAAAAAGCAAAAAATTTCAGAATTGCACCTTGCAATGCGGAGATATTACTGTTTGTGCATTTACAATATTCATTGATTTTTGCCATTGCAAAACATCATGTTATTCATATACCAGAAATGTTTGAAGCTACTGACTGAATGAAAAGAGCTGGCATCTCACTCTCTTTGAATCTTCTTTATCATGCTAGGATTAGCAGGAAAAAGCAAAAAATTTCAGAATTGCACCTTGCAATGCGGAGAAATTACTGTTTGTGCATTTACAATATTCATTGATTTTTGCCATTGAAAAACGTCCAGAAATGTTTGAAGCTACTGACTGAATGAAAAGAGCTGGCATCTCACTCTCTTTGAATCTTCTTTATCATGCTAGGATTAGCAGGAAAAAGCAAAAAATTTCAGAATTGCACCTTGCAATGCGGAGATATTACTGTTTGTGCATTTACAATATTCATTGATTTTTGCCATTGAAAAACATCATGTTATTCATATACCAGAAATGTTTGAAGCTACTGACTGAATGAAAAGAGCTGGCATCTCACTCTCTTTGAATCTTCTTTATCATGCTAGGATTAGCAGGAAAAAGCAAAAAATTTCAGAATTGCACCTTGCAATGCGGAGAAATTACTGTTTGTGCATTTACAATATTCATTGATTTTTGCCATTGAAAAACGTCCAGAAATGTTTGAAGCTACTGACTGAATGAAAAGAGCTGGCATCTCACTCTCTTTGAATCTTCTTTATCATGCTAGGATTAGCAGGAAAAAGCAAAAAATTTCAGAATTGCACCTTGCAATGCGGAGATATTACTGTTTGTGCATTTACAATATTCATTGATTTTTGCCATTGAAAAACATCATGTTATTCATATACCAGAAATGTTTTAAGCTACTGACTGAATGAAAAGAGCTGGCATCTCACTCTCTTTGAGTGTTCTTTATCATGCTAGGATTAGCAGGAAAAAGCAAAAAATTTCAGAATTGCACCTTGCAATGCGGAGATATTACTGTTTGTGCATTTACAATATTCATTGATTTTTGCCATTGAAAAACATCATGTTATTCATATACCAGAAATGTTTGAAGCTACTGACTGAATGAAAAGAGCTGGCATCTCACTCTCTTTGAATCTTCTTTATCATGCTAAGAGGAGCAGGAAAAAGCAAAAAATTTCAGAATTGCACCTTGCAATGTGGAGATATTACTGTTTGTGCATTTACAATATTCATTGATTTTTGCCATTGAAAAACGTCCAGAAATGTTTGAAGCTACTGACTGAATGAAAAGAGCTGGCATCTCACGCTCTTTGAATCTTCTTTATCATGCTAGGATTAGCAGGAAAAAGCAAAAAATTTCAGAATTGCACCTTGCAATGTGGAGATATTACTGTTTGTGCATTTACAATATTCATTGATTTTTGCCATTGAAAAACGTCCAGAAATGTTTGAAGCTACTGACTGAATGAAAAGAGCTGGCATCTCACTCTCTTTGAATCTTCTTTATCATGCTAGGATTAGCAGGAAAAAGCAAAAAATTTCAGAATTGCACCTTGCAATGTGGAGATATTACTGTTTGTGCATTTACAATATTCATTGATTTTTGCCATTGAAAAACATCATGTTATTCATATACCAGAAATGTTTGAAGCTACTGACTGAATGAAAGGAGCTGGCATCTCACTCTCTTTGAATCTTCTTTATCATGCTAGGATTAGCAGGAAAAAGCAAAAAATTTCAGAATTGCACCTTGCAATGCGGAGATATTACTGTTTGTGCATTTACAATATTCATTGAAATTTGCCATTGAAAAACGTCCAGAAATGTTTGAAGCTACTGACTGAATGAAAAGAGCTGGCATCTCACTCTCTTTGAATCTTCTTTATCATGCTAGGATTAGCAGGAAAAAGCAAAAAATTTCAGAATTGCACCGTGCAATGCGGAGATATTACTGTTTGTGCATTTACAATATTCATTGATTTTTGCCATTGAAAAACGTCCAGAAATGTTTGAAGCTACTGACTGAATGAAAGGAGCTGGCATCTCACTCTCTTTGAATCTTCTTTATCATGCTAGGATTAGCAGGAAAAAGCAAAAAATTTCAGAATTGCACCTTGCAATGTGGAGATATTTCTGTTTGTGCATTTACAATATTCATTGATTTTTGCCATTGAAAAACATCATGTTATTCATATACCAGATATGTTTGAAGCTACTGACTGAATGAAAGGAGCTGGCATCTCACTCTCTTTGAATCTTCTTTATCATGCTAGGATTAGCAGGAAAAAGCAAAAAATTTCAGAATTGCACCTTGCAATGCGGAGAAATTACTGTTTGTGCATTTACAATATTCATTGATTTTTGCCATTGAAAAACATCATGTTATTCATATACCAGAAATGTTTGAAGCTACTGACTGAATGAAAAGAGCTGGCATCTCACTCTCTTTGAATCTTCTTTATCATGCTAGGATTAGCAGGAAGAAGCAAAAAATTTCAGAATTGCACCTTGCAATGCGGAGATATTACTGTTTGTGCATTTACAATATTCATTGATTTTTGCCATTGAAAAACGTCCAGAAATGTTTGAAGCTACTGACTGAATGAAAGGAGCTGGCATCTCACTCTCTTTGAATCTTCTTTATCATGCTAGGATTAGCAGGAAAAAGCAAAAAATTTCAGAATTGCACCTTGCAATGTGGAGATATTTCTGTTTGTGCATTTACAATATTCATTGATTTTTGCCATTGAAAAACATCATGTTATTCATATACCAGAAATGTTTGAAGCTACTGACTGAATGAAAGGAGCTGGCATCTCACTCTCTTTGAATCTTCTTTATCATGCTAGGATTAGCAGGAAAAAGCAAAAAATTTCAGAATTGCACCTTGCAATGCGGAGAAATTACTGTTTGTGCATTTACAATATTCATTGATTTTTGCCATTGAAAAACATCATGTTATTCATATACCAGAAATGTTTGAAGCTACTGACTGAATGAAAAGAGCTGGCATCTCACTCTCTTTGAATCTTCTTTATCATGCTAGGATTAGCAGGAAGAAGCAAAAAATTTCAGAATTGCACCTTGCAATGCGGAGATATTACTGTTTGTGCATTTACAATATTCATTGATTTTTGCCATTGAAAAACATCATGTTATTCATATACCAGAAATGTTTGAAGCTACTGACTGAATGAAAAGAGCTGGCATCTCACTCTCTTTGAATCTTCTTTATCATGCTAAGAGGAGCAGGAAAAAGCAAAAAATTTCAGAATTGCACCTTGCAATGTGGAGATATTACTGTTTGTGCATTTACAATATTCATTGATTTTTGCCATTGAAAAACGTCCAGAAATGTTTGAAGCTACTGACTGAATGAAAAGAGCTGGCATCTCACTCTCTTTGAATCTTCTTTATCATGCTAGGATTAGCAGGAAAAAGCAAAAAATTTCAGAATTGCACCTTGCAATGCGGAGATATTACTGTTTGTGCATTTACAATATTCATTGATTTTTGCCATTGAAAAACGTCCAGAAATGTTTGAAGCTACTGACTGAATGAAAGGAGCTGGCATCTCACTCTCTTTGAATCTTCTTTATCATGCTAGGATTAGCAGGAAAAAGCAAAAAATTTCAGAATTGCACCTTGCAATGCGGAGAAATTAGTGTTTGTGCATTTACAATATTCATTGATTTTTGCCATTGAAAAACGTCCAGAAATGTTTGAAGCTACTGACTGAATGAAAGGAGCTGGCATCTCACTCTCTTTGAATCTTCTTTATCATGCTAGGATTAGCAGGAAAAAGCAAAAAATTTCAGAATTGCACCTTGCAATGTGGAGATATTACTGTTTGTGCATTTACAATATTCATTGATTTTTGCCATTGAAAAACATCATGTTATTCATATACCAGAAATGTTTGAAGCTACTGACTGAATGAAAAGAGCTGGCATCTCACTCTCTTTGAATCTTCTTTATCATGCTAGGATTAGCAGGAAAAAGCAAAAAATTTCAGAATTGCACCTTGCAATGCGGAGATATTACTGTTTGTGCATTTACAATATTCATTGATTTTTGCCATTGAAAAACATCATGTTATTCATATACCAGAAATGTTTGAAGCTACTGACTGAATGAAAAGAGCTGGCATCTCACTCTCTTTGAATCTTCTTTATCATGCTAGGATTAGCAGGAAAAAGCAAAAAATTTCAGAATTGCACCTTGCAATGCGGAGATATTACTGTTTGTGCATTTACAATATTCATTGATTTTTGCCATTGAAAAACGTCCAGAAATGTTTGAAGCTACTGACTGAATGAAAGGAGCTGGCATCTCACTCTCTTTGAATCTTCTTTATCATGCTAGGATTAGCAGGAAAAAGCAAAAAATTTCAGAATTGCACCTTGCAATGTGGAGATATTACTGTTTGTGCATTTACAATATTCATTGATTTTTGCCATTGAAAAACGTCCAGAAATGTTTGAAGCTACTGACTGAATGAAAGGAGCTGGCATCTCACTCTCTTTGAATCTTCTTTATCATGCTAGGATTAGCAGGAAAAAGCAAAAAATTTCAGAATTGCACCTTGCAATGTGGAGATATTACTGTTTGTGCATTTACAATATTCATTGATTTTTGCCATTGAAAAACATCATGTTATTCATATACCAGAAATGTTTGAAGCTACTGACTGAATGAAAAGAGCTGGCATCTCACTCTCTTTGAATCTTCTTTATCATGCTAGGATTAGCAGGAAAAAGCAAAAAATTTCAGAATTGCACCTTGCAATGCGGAGAAATTACTGTTTGTGCATTTACAATATTCATTGATTTTTGCCATTGAAAAACGTCCAGAAATGTTTGAAGCTACTGACTGAATGAAAGGAGCTGGCATCTCACTCTCTTTGAATCTTCTTTATCATGCTAGGATTAGCAGGAAAAAGCAAAAAATTTCAGAATTGCACCTTGCAATGCGGAGAAATTACTGTTTGTGCATTTACAATATTCATTGATTTTTGCCATTGAAAAACATCATGTTATTCATATACCAGAAATGTTTGAAGCTACTGACTGAATGAAAAGAGCTGGCATCTCACTCTCTTTGAATCTTCTTTATCATGCTAGGATTAGCAGGAAAAAGCAAAAAATTTCAGAATTGCACCTTGGAATGAGGAGATATTACTGTTTGTGCATTTACAATATTCATTGATTTTTGCCATTGAAAAACGTCCAGAAATGTTTGAAGCTACTGACTGAATGAAAAGAGCTGGCATCTCACTCTCTTTGAATCTTCTTTATCATGCTAGGATTAGCAGGAAAAAGCAAAAAATTTCAGAATTGCACCTTGCAATGCGGAGATATTACTGTTTGTGCATTTACAATATTCATTGATTTTTGCCATTGAAAAACATCATGTTATTCATATACCAGAAATGTTTGAAGCTACTGACTGAATGAAAAGAGCTGGCATCTCACTCTCTTTGAATC
Source organism: Phyllobates terribilis (assembly GCF_046119375.1). NCBI lineage: Eukaryota > Metazoa > Chordata > Amphibia > Anura > Dendrobatidae > Phyllobates > Phyllobates terribilis. Next base: position 1,745,294 of record NW_027362856.1, read on the forward strand.
TTCTTTATCATGCTAGGATTAGCAGGAAAAAGCAAAAAATTTCAGAATTGCACCTTGCAATGCGGAGATATTACTGTTTGTGCATTTACAATATTCATTGATTTTTGCCATTGAAAAACATCATGTTATTCATATACCAGAAATGTTTGAAGCTACTGACTGAATGAAAAGAGCTGGCATCTCACTCTCTTTGAATCTTCTTTATCATGCTAAGAGGAGCAGGAAAAAGCAAAAAATTTCAGAATTGCACCTTGCAATGTGGAGATATTACTGTTTGTGCATTTACAATATTCATTGATTTTTGCCATTGAAAAACGTCCAGAAATGTTTGAAGCTACTGACTGAATGAAAGGAGCTGGCATCTCACTCTCTTTGAATCTTCTTTATCATGCTAGGATTAGCAGGAAAAAGCAAAAAATTTCAGAATTGCACCTTGCAATGTGGAGATATTACTGTTTGTGCATTTACAATATTCATTGATTTTTGCCATTGAAAAACATCATGTTATTCATATACCAGAAATGTTTGAAGCTACTGACTGAATGAAAAGAGCTGGCATCTCACTCTCTTTGAATCTTCTTTATCATGCTAGGATTAGCAGGAAAAAGCAAAAAATTTCAGAATTGCACCTTGCAATGTGGAGATATTACTGTTTGTGCATTTACAATATTCATTGATTTTTGCCATTGAAAAACATCATGTTATTCATATACCAGAAATGTTTGAAGCTACTGACTGAATGAAAAGAGCTGGCATCTCACTCTCTTTGAATCTTCTTTATCATGCTAGGATTAGCAGGAAAAAGCAAAAAAATTCAGAATTGCACCTTGCAATGTGGAGATATTACTGTTTGTGCATTTACAATATTCATTGATTTTTGCCATTGAAAAACGTCCAGAAATGTTTGAAGCTACTGACTGAATGAAAAGAGCTGGCATCTCACTCTCTTTGAATCTTCTTTATCATGCTAGGATTAGCAGGAAAAAGCAAAAAATTTCAGAATTGCACCTTGCAATGCGGAGAAATTACTGTTTGTGCATTTACAATATTCATTGATTTTTGCCATTGAAAAACGTCCAGAAATGTTTGAAGCTACTGACTGAATGAAAGGAGCTGGCATCTCACTCTCTTTGAATCTTCTTTATCATGCTAGGATTAGCAGGAAAAGGCAAAAAATTTCAGAATTGCACCTTGCAATGCGGAGATATTACTGTTTGTGCATTTACAATATTCATTGATTTTTGCCATTGAAAAACGTCCAGAAATGTTTGAAGCTACTGACTGAATGAAAGGAGCTGGCATCTCACTCTCTTTGAATCTTCTTTATCATGCTAGGATTAGCAGGAAAAAGCAAAAAATTTCAGAATTGCACCTTGCAATGTGGAGATATTACTGTTTGTGCATTTACAATATTCATTGATTTTTGCCATTGAAAAACATCATGTTATTCATATACCAGAAATGTTTGAAGCTACTGACTGAATGAAAAGAGCTGGCATCTCACTCTCTTTGAATCTTCTTTATCATGCTAGGATTAGCAGGAAAAAGCAAAAAATTTCAGAATTGCACCTTGCAATGCGGAGATATTACTGTTTGTGCATTTACAATATTCATTGATTTTTGCCATTGAAAAACATCATGTTATTCATATACCAGAAATGTTTGAAGCTACTGACTGAATGAAAAGAGCTGGCATCTCACTCTCTTTGAATCTTCTTTATCATGCTAGGATTAGCAGGAAAAAGCAAAAAATTTCAGAATTGCACCTTGCAATGCGGAGATATTACTGTTTGTGCATTTACAATATTCATTGATTTTTGCCATTGAAAAACGTCCAGAAATGTTTGAAGCTACTGACTGAATGAAAGGAGCTGGCATCTCACTCTCTTTGAATCTTCTTTATCATGCTAGGATTAGCAGGAAAAAGCAAAAAATTTCAGAATTGCACCTTGCAATGTGGAGATATTACTGTTTGTGCATTTACAATATTCATTGATTTTTGCCATTGAAAAACGTCCAGAAATGTTTGAAGCTACTGACTGAATGAAAGGAGCTGGCATCTCACTCTCTTTGAATCTTCTTTATCATGCTAGGATTAGCAGGAAAAAGCAAAAAATTTCAGAATTGCACCTTGCAATGTGGAGATATTACTGTTTGTGCATTTACAATATTCATTGATTTTTGCCATTGAAAAACATCATGTTATTCATATACCAGAAATGTTTGAAGCTACTGACTGAATGAAAAGAGCTGGCATCTCACTCTCTTTGAATCTTCTTTATCATGTTAGGATTAGCAGGAAAAAGCAAAAAATTTCAGAATTGCACCTTGCAATGCGGAGAAATTACTGTTTGTGCATTTACAATATTCATTGATTTTTGCCATTGAAAAACGTCCAGAAATGTTTGAAGCTACTGACTGAATGAAAGGAGCTGGCATCTCACTCTCTTTGAATCTTCTTTATCATGCTAGGATTAGCAGGAAAAAGCAAAAAAATTCAGAATTGCACCTTGCAATGCGGAGAAATTACTGTTTGTGCATTTACAATATTCATTGATTTTTGCCATTGAAAAACGTCCAGAAATGTTTGAAGCTACTGACTGAATGAAAAGAGCTGGCATCTCACTCTCTTTGAATCTTCTTTATCATGCTAGGATTAGCAGGAAAAAGCAAAAAATTTCAGAATTGCACCTTGCAATGCGGAGATATTACTGTTTGTGCATTTACAATATTCATTGATTTTTGCCATTGAAAAACATCATGTTATTCATATACCAGAAATGTTTGAAGCTACTGACTGAATGAAAAGAGCTGGCATCTCACTCTCTTTGAATCTTTTTTATCATGCTAGGATTAGCAGGAAAAAGCAAAAAAATTCAGAATTGCACCTTGCAATGTGGAGATATTACTGTTTGTGCATTTACAATATTCATTGATTTTTGCCATTGAAAAACGTCCAGAAATGTTTGAAGCTACTGACTGAATGAAAGGAGCTGGCATCTCACTCTCTTTGAATCTTCTTTATCATGCTAGGATTAGCAGGAAAAAGCAAAAAATTTCAGAATTGCACCTTGCAATGTGGAGATATTTCTGTTTGTGCATTTACAATATTCATTGATTTTTGCCATTGAAAAACATCATGTTATTCATATACCAGAAATGTTTGAAGCTACTGACTGAATGAAAAGAGCTGGCATCTCACTCTCTTTGAATCTTCTTTATCATGCTAGGATTAGCAGGAAAAAGCAAAAAATTTCAGAATTGCACCTTGCAATGCGGAGATATTACTGTTTGTGCATTTACAATATTCATTGATTTTTGCCATTGAAAAACGTCCAGAAATGTTTGAAGCTACTGACTGAATGAAAAGAGCTGGCATCTCACTCTCTTTGAATCTTCTTTATCATGCTAGGATTAGCAGGAAAAAGCAAAAAATTTCAGAATTGCACCTTGCAATGCGGAGAAATTACTGTTTGTGCATTTACAATATTCATTGATTTTTGCCATTGAAAAACGTCCACAAATGTTTGAAGCTACTGACTGAATGAAAGGAGCTGGCATCTCACTCTCTTTGAATCTTCTTTATCATGCTAGGATTAGCAGGAAAAAGCAAAAAATTTCAGAATTGCACCTTGCAATGTGGAGATATTACTGTTTGTGCATTTACAATATTCATTGATTTTTGCCATTGAAAAACATCATGTTATTCATATACCAGAAATGTTTGAAGCTACTGACTGAATGAAAAGAGCTGGCATCTCACTCTCTTTGAATCTTCTTTATCATGCTAGGATTAGCAGGAAAAAGCAAAAAATTTCAGAATTGCACCTTGCAATGCGGAGATATTACTGTTTGTGCATTTACAATATTCATTGATTTTTGCCATTGAAAAACGTCCAGAAATGTTTGAAGCTACTGACTGAATGAAAAGAGCTGGCATCTCACTCTCTTTGAATTTTCTTTATCATGCTAGGATTAGCAGGAAAAAGCAAAAAATTTCAGAATTGCACCTTGCAATGCGGAGATATTACTGTTTGTGCATTTACAATATTCATTGATTTTTGCCATTGAAAAACATCATGTTATTCATATACCAGAAATGTTTGAAGCTACTGACTGAATGAAAAGAGCTGGCATCTCACTCTCTTTGAATCTTCTTTATCATGCTAGGATTAGCAGGAAAAAGCAAAAAATTTCAGAATTGCACCTTGCAATGCGGAGAAATTACTGTTTGTGCATTTACAATATTCATTGATTTTTGCCATTGAAAAACGTCCAGAAATGTTTGAAGCTACTGACTGAATGAAAGGAGCTGGCATCTCACTCTCTTTGAATATTCTTTATCATGCTAGGATTAGCAGGAAAAGGCAAAAAATTTCAGAATTGCACCTTGCAATGCGGAGAAATTACTGTTTGTGCATTTACAATATTCATTGATTTTTGCCATTGAAAAACATCATGTTATTCATATACCAGAAATGTTTGAAGCTACTGACTGAATGAAAAGAGCTGGCATCTCACTCTCTTTGAATCTTCTTTATCATGCTAGGATTAGCAGGAAAAAGCAAAAAATTTCAGAATTGCACCTTGCAATGCGGAGATATTACTGTTTGTGCATTTACAATATTCATTGATTTTTGCCATTGAAAAACGTCCAGAAATGTTTGAAGCTACTGACTGAATGAAAAGAGCTGGCATCTCACTCTCTTTGAATCTTCTTTATCATGCTAGGATTAGCAGGAAAAAGCAAAAAATTTCAGAATTGCACCTTGCAATGCGGAGATATTACTGTTTGTGCATTTACAATATTCATTGATTTTTGCCATTGAAAAACATCATGTTATTCATATACCAGAAATGTTTGAAGCTACTGACTGAATGAAAAGAGCTGGCATCTCACTCTCTTTGAATCTTCTTTATCATGCTAGGATTAGCAGGAAAAAGCAAAAAATTTCAGAATTGCACCTTGCAATGCGGAGATATTACTGTTTGTGCATTTACAATATTCATTGATTTTTGCCATTGAAAACATCATGTTATTCATATACCAGAAATGTTTGAAGCTACTGACTGAATGAAAAGAGATGGCATCTCACTCTCTTTGAATCTTCTTTATCATGCTAAGAGGAGCAGGAAAAAGCAAAAAATTTCAGAATTGCACGTTGCAATGTGGAGATATTACTGTTTGTGCATTTACAATATTCACTGATTTTTGCCATTGAAAAACGTCCAGAAATGTTTGAAGCTACTGACTGAATGAAAAGAGCTGGCATCTCACTCTCTTTGAATCTCCTTTATCATGCTAGGATTAGCAGGAAAAAGCAAAAAATTTCAGAATTGCACCTTGCAATGCGGAGATATTACTGTTTGTGCATTTACAATATTCATTGATTTTTGCCATTGAAAAACGTCCAGAAATGTTTGAAGCTACTGACTGAACGAAAGGAGCTGGCATCTCAATCTCTTTGAATCTTCTTTATCATGCTAGGATTAGCAGGAAAAAGCAAAAAATTTCAGAATTGCACCTTGCAATGCGGAGAAATTACTGTTTGTGCATTTACAATATTCATTGATTTTTGCCATTGAAAAACGTCCAGAAATGTTTGAAGCTACTGACTGAATGAAAGGAGCTGGCATCTCACTCTCTTTGAATCTTCTTTATCATGCTAGGATTAGCAGGAAAAAGCAAAAAATTTCAGAATTGCACCTTGCAATGTGGAGATATTACTGTTTGTGCATTTACAATATTCATTGATTTTTGCCATTGAAAAACATCATGTTATTCATATACCAGAAATGTTTGAAGCTACTGACTGAATGAAAAGAGCTGGCATCTCACTCTCTTTGAATCTTCTTTATCATGCTAGGATTAGCAGGAAAAAGCAAAAAATTTCAGAATTGCACCTTGCAATGTGGAGATATTACTGTTTGTGCATTTACAATATTCATTGATTTTTGCCATTGAAAAACATCATGTTATTCATATACCAGAAATGTTTGAAGCTACTGACTGAATGAAAAGAGCTGGCATCTCACTCTCTTTGAATCTTCTTTATCATGCTAGGATTAGCAGGAAAAAGCAAAAAATTTCAGAATTGCACCTTGCAATGTGGAGATATTACTGTTTGTGCATTTACAATATTCATTGATTTTTGCCATTGAAAAACGTCCAGAAATGTTTGAAGCTACTGACTGAATGAAAAGAGCTGGCATCTCACTCTCTTTGAATCTTCTTTATCATGCTAGGATTAGCAGGAAAAAGCAAAAAATTTCAGAATTGCACCTTGCAATGCGGAGATATTACTGTTTGTGCATTTACAATATTCATTGATTTTTGCCATTGAAAAACGTCCAGAAATGTTTGAAGCTACTGACTGAATGAAAAGAGCTGGCATCTCACTCTCTTTGAATCTTCTTTATCATGCTAGGATTAGCAGGAAAAAGCAAAAAATTTCAGAATTGCACCTTGCAATGCGGAGAAATTACTGTTTGTGCATTTACAATATTCATTGATTTTTGCCATTGAAAAACGTCCAGAAATGTTTGAAGCTACTGACTGAATGAAAAGAGCTGACATCTCACTCTCTTTGAATCTTCTTTATCATGCTAGGATTAGCAGGAAAAAGCAAAAAATTTCAGAATTGCACCTTGCAATGTGGAGATATTACTGTTTGTGCATTTACAATATTCATTGATTTTTGCCATTGAAAAACATCATGTTATTCATATACCAGAAATGTTTGAAGCTACTGACTGAATGAAAAGAGCTGGCATCTCACTCTCTTTGAATCTTCTTTATCATGCTAGGATTAGCAGGAAAAAGCAAAAAATTTCAGAATTGCACCTTGCAATGTGGAGATATTACTGTTTGTGCATTTACAATATTCATTGATTTTTGCCATTGAAAAACATCATGTTATTCATATACCAGAAATGTTTGAAGCTACTGACTGAATGAAAAGAGCTGGCATCTCACTCTCTTTGAATCTTCTTTATCATGCTAGGATTAGCAGGAAAAAGCAAAAAATTTCAGAATTGCACCTTGCAATGCGGAGATATTACTGTTTGTGCATTTACAATATTCATTGATTTTTGCCATTGAAAAACATCATGTTATTCATATACCAGAAATGTTTGAAGCTACTGACTGAATGAAAAGAGCTGGCATCTCACTCTCTTTGAATCTTCTTTATCATGCTAGGATTAGCAGGAAAAAGCAAAAAATTTCAGAATTGCACCTTGCAATGCGGAGATATTACTGTTTGTGCATTTACAATATTCATTGATTTTTGCCATTGAAAAACGTCCAGAAATGTTTGAAGCTACTGACTGAATGAAAAGAGCTGGCATCTCACTCTCTTTGAATCTTCTTTATCATGCTAGGATTAGCAGGAAAAAGCAAAAAATTTCAGAATTGCACTTGCAATGCGGAGATATTACTGTTTGTGCATTTACAATATTCATTGATTTTTGCCATTGAAAAACATCATGTTATTCATATACCAGAAATGTTTGAAGCTACTGACTGAATGAAAAGAGCTGGCATCTCACTCTCTTTGAATCTTCTTTATCATGCTAGGATTAGCAGGAAAAAGCAAAAAATTTCAGAATTGCACCTTGCAATGCGGAGATATTACTGTTTGTGCATTTACAATATTCATTGATTTTTGCCATTGAAAAACGTCCAGAAATGTTTGAAGCTACTGACTGAATGAAAAGAGCTGGCATCTCACTCTCTTTGAATCTTCTTTATCATGCTAGGATTAGCAGGAAAAAGCAAAAAATTTCAGAATTGCACCTTGCAATGCGGAGAAATTACTGTTTGTGCATTTACAATATTCATTGATTTTTGCCATTGAAAAACATCATGTTATTCATATACCAGAAATGTTTGAAGCTACTGACTGAATGAAAGGAGCTGGCATCTCACTCTCTTTGAATCTTCTTTATCATGCTAGGATTAGCAGGAAAAAGCAAAAAATTTCAGAATTGCACCTTGCAATGCGGAGAAATTACTGTTTGTGCATTTACAATATTCATTGATTTTTGCCATTGAAAAACATCATGTTATTCATATACCAGAAATGTTTGAAGCTACTGACTGAATGAAAAGAGCTGGCATCTCACTCTCTTTGAATCTTCTTTATCATGCTAGGATTAGCAGGAAAAAGCAAAAAATTTCAGAATTGCACCTTGCAATGCGGAGATATTACTGTTTGTGCATTTACAATATTCATTGATTTTTGCCATTGAAAAACGTCCAGAAATGTTTGAAGCTACTGACTGAATGAAAGGAGCAGGCATCTCACTCTCTTTGAATCTTCTTTATCATGCTAGGATTAGCAGGAAAAAGCAAAAAATTTCAGAATTGCACCTTGCAATGCGGAGAAATTACTGTTTGTGCATTTACAATATTCATTGATTTTTGCCATTGAAAAACGTCCAGAAATGTTTGAAGCTACTGACTGAATGAAAGGAGCTGGCATCTCTCTCTCTTTGAATCTTCTTTATCATGCTAGGATTAGCAGGAAAAAGCAAAAAATTTCAGAATTGCACCTTGCAATATGGAGATATTACTGTTTGTGCATTTACAATATTCATTGATTTTTGCCATTGAAAAACATCATGTTATTCATATACCAGAAATGTTTGAAGCTACTGACTGAATGAAAAGAGCTGGCATCTCACTCTTTTTGAATCTTCTTTATCATGCTAGGATTAGCAGGAAAAAGCAAAAAATTTCAGAATTGCACCTTGCAATGCGGAGATATTACTGTTTGTGCATTTACAATATTCATTGATTTTTGCCATTGAAAAACATCATGTTAGTCATATACCAGAAATGTTTGAAGCTACTGACTGAATGAAAAGAGCTGGCATCTCACTCTCTTTGAATCTTCTTTATCATGCTAAGAGGAGCAGGAAAAAGCAAGAAATTTCAGAATTGCACCTTGCAATGTGGAGATATTACTGTTTGTGCATTTACAATATTCATTGATTTTTGCCATTGAAAAACGTCCAGAAATGTTTGAAGCTACTGACTGAATGAAAAGAGCTGGCATCTCACTCTCTTTGAATCTTCTTTATCATGCTAGGATTAGCAGGAAAAAGCAAAAAATTTCAGAATTGCACCTTGCAATGCGGAGATATTACTGTTTGTGCATTTACAATATTCATTGATTTTTGCCATTGAAAAACGTCCAGAAATGTTTGAAGCTACTGACTGAATGAAAGGAGCTGGCATCTCACTCTCTTTGAATCTTCTTTATCATGCTAGGATTAGCAGGAAAAAGCAAAAAATTTCAGAACTGCACCTTGCAATGCGGAGAAATTACTGTTTGTGCATTTACAATATTCATTGATTTTTGCCATTGAAAAACGTCCAGAAATGTTTGAAGCTACTGACTGAATGAAAGGAGCTGGCATCTCACTCTCTTTGAATCTTCTTTATCATGCTAGGATTAGCAGGAAAAAGCAAAAAATTTCAGAATTGCACCTTGCAATGTGGAGATATTACTGTTTGTGCATTTACAATATTCATTGATTTTTGCCATTGAAAAACATCATGTTATTCATATACCAGAAATGTTTGAAGCTACTGACTGAATGAAAAGAGCTGGCATCTCACTCTTTTTGAATCTTCTTTATCATGCTAGGATTAGCAGGAAAAAGCAAAAAAATTCAGAATTGCACCTTGCAATGCGGAGATATTACTGTTTGTGCATTTACAATATTGATTGATTTTTGCCATTGAAAAACATCATGTTATTCATATACCAGAAATGTTTGAAGCTACTGACTGAATGAAAAGAGCTGGCATCTCACTCTCTTTGAATCTTCTTTATCATGCTAAGAGGAGCAGGAAAAAGCAAAAAATTTCAGAATTGCACCTTGCAATGTGGAGATATTACTGTTTGTGCATTTACAATATTCATTGATTTTTGCCATTGAAAAACGTCCAGAAATGTTTGAAGCTACTGACTGAATGAAAAGAGCTGGCATCTCACTCTCTTTGAATCTTCTTTATCATGCTAGGATTAGCAGGAAAAAGCAAAAAATTTCAGAATTGCACCTTGCAATGTGGAGATTTAATGTTTGTGCATTTACAATATTCATTGATTTTTGCCATTGAAAAACGTCCAGAAATGTTTGAAGCTACTGACTGAATGAAAAGAGCTGGCATCTCACTCTCTTTGAATCTTCTTTATCATGCTAGGATTAGCAGGAAAAAGCAAAAAATTTCAGAATTGCACCTTGCAATGTGGAGATATTACTGTTTGTGCATTTACAATATTCATTGATTTTTGCCATTGAAAAACATCATGTTATTCATATACCAGAAATGTTTGAAGCTACTGACTGAATGAAAGGAGCTGGCATCTCACTCTCTTTGAATCTTCTTTATCATGCTAGGATTAGCAGGAAAAAGCAAAAAATTTCAGAATTGCACCTTGCAATGCGGAGATATTACTGTTTGTGCATTTACAATATTCATTGATTTTTGCCATTGAAAAACGTCCAGAAATGTTTGAAGCTACTGACTGAATGAAAAGAACTGGCATCTCACACTCTTTGAATCTTCTTTATCATGCTAGGATTAGCAGGAAAAAGCAAAAAATTTCAGAATTGCACCTTGCAATGTGGAGATATTACTGTTTGTGCATTTACAATATTCATTGATTTTTGCCATTGAAAAACATCATGTTATTCATATACCAGAAATGTTTGAAGCTACTGACTGAATGAAAAGAGCTGGCATCTCACTCTCTTTGAATCTTCTTTATCATGCTAGGATTAGCAGGAAAAAGCAAAAAATTTCAGAATTGCACCTTGCAATGCGGAGATATTACTGTTTGTGCATTTACAATATTCATTGATTTTTCCCATTGAAAAATGTCCAGAAATGTTTGAAGCTACTGACTGAATGAAAAGAGCTGGCATCTCACTCTCTTTGAATCTTCTTTATCATGCTAGGATTAGCAGGAAAAAGCAAAAAATTTCAGAATTGCACCTTGCAATGCGGAGAAATTACTGTTTGTGCATTTACAATATTCATTGATTTTTGCCATTGAAAAACGTCCAGAAATGTTTGAATCTACTGACTGAATGAAAGGAGCTGGCATCTCACTCTCTTTGAATCTTCTTTATCATGCTAGGATTAGCAGGAAAAAGCAAAAAATTTCAGAATTGCACCTTGCAATGTGGAGATATTACTGTTTGTGCATTTACAATATTCATTGATTTTTGCCATTGAAAAACGTCCAGAAATGTTTGAAGCTACTGACTGAATGAAAAGAGCTGTCATCTCACTCTCTTTGAATTTTCTTTATCATGCTAGGATTAGCAGGAAAAAGCAAAAAATTTCAGAATTGCACATTGCAATGTGGAGATATTACTGTTTGTGCATTTACAATATTCATTGATTTTTGCCATTGAAAAACATCATGTTATTCATATACCAGAAATGTTTGAAGCTACTGACTGAATGAAAGGAGCTGGCATCTCACTCTCTTTGAATCTTCTTTATCATGCTAGGATTAGCAGGAAAAAGCAAAAAATTTCAGAATTGCACCTTGCAATGCGGAGATATTACTGTTTGTGCATTTACAATATTCATTGATTTTTGCCATTGAAAAACATCATGTTAGTCATATACCAGAAATGTTTGAAGCTACTGACTGAATGAAAAGAGCTGGCATCTCACTCTCTTTGAATCTTCTTTATCATGCTAAGAGGAGCAGGAAAAAGCAAGAAATTTCAGAATTGCACCTTGCAATGTGGAGATATTACTGTTTGTGCATTTACAATATTCATTGATTTTTGCCATTGAAAAACGTCCAGAAATGTTTGAAGCTACTGACTGAATGAAAAGAGCTGGCATCTCACTCTCTTTGAATCTTCTTTATCATGCTAGGATTAGCAGGAAAAAGCAAAAAATTTCAGAATTGCACCTTGCAATGCGGAGATATTACTGTTTGTGCATTTACAATATTCATTGATTTTTGCCATTGAAAAACGTCCAGAAATGTTTGAAGCTACTGACTGAATGAAAGGAGCTGGCATCTCACTCTCTTTGAATCTTCTTTATCATGCTAGGATTAGCAGGAAAAAGCAAAAAATTTCAGAACTGCACCTTGCAATGCGGAGAAATTACTGTTTGTGCATTTACAATATTCATTGATTTTTGCCATTGAAAAACGTCCAGAAATGTTTGAAGCTACTGACTGAATGAAAGGAGCTGGCATCTCACTCTCTTTGAATCTTCTTTATCATGCTAGGATTAGCAGGAAAAAGCAAAAAATTTCAGAATTGCACCTTGCAATGTGGAGATATTACTGTTTGTGCATTTACAATATTCATTGATTTTTGCCATTGAAAAACATCATGTTATTCATATACCAGAAATGTTTGAAGCTACTGACTGAATGAAAAGAGCTGGCATCTCACTCTTTTTGAATCTTCTTTATCATGCTAGGATTAGCAGGAAAAAGCAAAAAAATTCAGAATTGCACCTTGCAATGCGGAGATATTACTGTTTGTGCATTTACAATATTGATTGATTTTTGCCATTGAAAAACATCATGTTATTCATATACCAGAAATGTTTGAAGCTACTGACTGAATGAAAAGAGCTGGCATCTCACTCTCTTTGAATCTTCTTTATCATGCTAAGAGGAGCAGGAAAAAGCAAAAAATTTCAGAATTGCACCTTGCAATGTGGAGATATTACTGTTTGTGCATTTACAATATTCATTGATTTTTGCCATTGAAAAACGTCCAGAAATGTTTGAAGCTACTGACTGAATGAAAAGAGCTGGCATCTCACTCTCTTTGAATCTTCTTTATCATGCTAGGATTAGCAGGAAAAAGCAAAAAATTTCAGAATTGCACCTTGCAATGTGGAGATTTAATGTTTGTGCATTTACAATATTCATTGATTTTTGCCATTGAAAAACGTCCAGAAATGTTTGAAGCTACTGACTGAATGAAAAGAGCTGGCATCTCACTCTCTTTGAATCTTCTTTATCATGCTAGGATTAGCAGGAAAAAGCAAAAAATTTCAGAATTGCACCTTGCAATGTGGAGATATTACTGTTTGTGCATTTACAATATTCATTGATTTTTGCCATTGAAAAACATCATGTTATTCATATACCAGAAATGTTTGAAGCTACTGACTGAATGAAAGGAGCTGGCATCTCACTCTCTTTGAATCTTCTTTATCATGCTAGGATTAGCAGGAAAAAGCAAAAAATTTCAGAATTGCACCTTGCAATGCGGAGATATTACTGTTTGTGCATTTACAATATTCATTGATTTTTGCCATTGAAAAACGTCCAGAAATGTTTGAAGCTACTGACTGAATGAAAAGAACTGGCATCTCACACTCTTTGAATCTTCTTTATCATGCTAGGATTAGCAGGAAAAAGCAAAAAATTTCAGAATTGCACCTTGCAATGTGGAGATATTACTGTTTGTGCATTTACAATATTCATTGATTTTTGCCATTGAAAAACATCATGTTATTCATATACCAGAAATGTTTGAAGCTACTGACTGAATGAAAAGAGCTGGCATCTCACTCTCTTTGAATCTTCTTTATCATGCTAGGATTAGCAGGAAAAAGCAAAAAATTTCAGAATTGCACCTTGCAATGCGGAGATATTACTGTTTGTGCATTTACAATATTCATTGATTTTTGCCATTGAAAAATGTCCAGAAATGTTTGAAGCTACTGACTGAATGAAAAGAGCTGGCATCTCACTCTCTTTGAATCTTCTTTATCATGCTAGGATTAGCAGGAAAAAGCAAAAAATTTCAGAATTGCACCTTGCAATGCGGAGAAATTACTGTTTGTGCATTTCCAATATTCATTGATTTTTGCCATTGAAAAACGTCCAGAAATGTTTGAAGCTACTGACTGAATGAAAGGAGCTGGCATCTCACTCTCTTTGAATCTTCTTTATCATGCTAGGATTAGCAGGAAAAAGCAAAAAATTTCAGAATTGCACCTTGCAATGTGGAGATATTACTGTTTGTGCATTTACAATATTCATTGATTTTTGCCATTGAAAAACGTCCAGAAATGTTTGAAGCTACTGACTGAATGAAAAGAGCTGTCATCTCACTCTCTTTGAATTTTCTTTATCATGCTAGGATTAGCAGGAAAAAGCAAAAAATTTCAGAATTGCACATTGCAATGTGGAGATATTACTGTTTGTGCATTTACAATATTCATTGATTTTTGCCATTGAAAAACATCATGTTATTCATATACCAGAAATGTTTGAAGCTACTGACTGAATGAAAGGAGCTGGCATCTCACTCTCTTTGAATCTTCTTTATCATGCTAGGATTAGCAGGAAAAAGCAAAAAATTTCAGAATTGCACCTTGCAATGCGGAGATATTACTGTTTGTGCATTTACAATATTCATTGATTTTTGCCATTGAAAAACGTCCAGAAATGTTTGAAGCTACTGACTGAATGAAAAGAGCTGGCATCTCACTCTCTTTGAATCTTCTTTATCATGCTAGGATTAGCAGGAAAAAGCAAAAAATTTCAGAATTGCACCTTGCAATGTGGAGATATTACTGTTTGTGCATTTACAATATTCATTGATTTTTGCCATTGAAAAACATCATGTTATTCATATACCAGAAATGTTTGAAGCTACTGACTGAATGAAAAGAGCTGGCATCTCACTCTCTTTGAATCTTCTTTATCATGCTAGGATTAGCAGGAAAAAGCAAAAAATTTCAGAATTGCACCTTGCAATGCGGAGATATTACTGTTTGTGCATTTACAATATTCATTGATTTTTGCCATTGAAAAACGTCCAGAAATGTTTGAAGCTACTGACTGAATGAAAAGAGCTGGCATCTCACTCTCTTTGAATCTTCTTTATCATGCTAGGATTAGCAGGAAAAAGCAAAAAATTTCAGAATTGCACCTTGCAATGCGGAGAAATTACTGTTTATGCATTTACAATATTCATTGATTTTTGCCATTGAAAAACGTCCAGAAATGTTTGAAGCTACTGACTGAATGAAAGGAGCTGGCATCTCACTCTCTTTGAATCTTCTTTATCATGCTAGGATTAGCAGGAAAAAGCAAAAAATTTCAGAATTGCACCTTGCAATGTGGAGATATTACTGTTTGTGCATTTACAATATTCATTGATTTTTGCCATTGAAAAATATCATGTTATTCATATACCAGAAATGTTTGAAGCTACTGACTGAATGAAAGGAGCTGGCATCTCACTCTCTTTGAATCTTCTTTATCATGCTAGGATTAGCAGGAAAAAGCAAAAAATTTCAGAATTGCACCTTGCAATGCGGAGATATTACTGTTTGTGCATTTACAATATTCATTGATTTTTGCCATTGAAAAACGTCCAGAAATGTTTGAAGCTACTGACTGAATGAAAAGAGCTGGCATCTCACTCTCTTTGAATCTTCTTTATCATGCTAGGATTAGCAGGAAAAAGCAAAAAATTTCAGAATTGCACCTTGCAATGTGGAGATATTACTGTTTGTGCATTTACAATATTCATTGATTTTTGCCATTGAAAAACATCATGTTATTCATATACCAGAAATGTTTGAAGCTACTGACGGAATGAAAAGAGCTGGCATCTTACTCTCTTTGAATCTTCTTTATCATGCTAGGATTAGCAGGAAAAAGCAAAAAATTTCAGAATTGCACCTTGCAATGCGGAGATATTACTGTTTGTGCATTTACAATATTCATTGATTTTTGCCATTGAAAAACGTCCAGAAATGTTTGAAGCTACTGACTGAATGAAAAGAGCTGGCATCTCACTCTCTTTGAATCTTCTTTTTCATGCTAGGATTAGCAGGAAAAAGCAAAAAATTTCAGAATTGCACCTTGCAATGCGGAGAAATTACTGTTTGTGCATTTACAATATTCATTGATTTTTGCCATTGAAAAACGTCCAGAAATGTTTGAAGCTACTGACTGAATGAAAGGAGCTGGCATCTCACTCTCTTTGAATCTTCTTTATCATGCTAGGATTAGCAGGAAAAAGCAAAAAATTTCAGAATTGCACCTTGCAATGTGGAGATATTACTGTTTGTGCATTTACAATATTCATTGATTTTTGCCATTGAAAAACGTCCAGAAATGTTTGAAGCTACTGACTGAATGAAAAGAGCTGGCATCTCACTCTCTTTGAATCTTCTTTATCATGCTAGGATTAGCAGGAAAAAGCAAAAAATTTCAGAATTGCACCTTGCAATGTGGAGATATTACTGTTTGTGCATTTACAATATTCATTGATTTTTGCCATTGAAAAACGTCCAGAAATGTTTGAAGCTACTGACTGAATGAAAAGAGCTGTCATCTCACTCTCTTTGAATTTTCTTTATCATGCTAGGATTAGCAGGAAAAAGCAAAAAATTTCAGAATTGCACATTGCAATGTGGAGATATTACTGTTTGTGCATTTACAATATTCATTGATTTTTGCCATTGAAAAACATCATGTTATTCATATACCAGAAATGTTTGAAGCTACTGACTGAATGAAAGGAGCTGGCATCTCACTCTCTTTGAATCTTCTTTATCATGCTAGGATTAGCAGGAAAAAGCAAAAAATTTCAGAATTGCACCTTGCAATGCGGAGATATTACTGTTTGTGCATTTACAATATTCATTGATTTTTGCCATTGAAAAACGTCCAGAAATGTTTGAAGCTACTGACTGAATGAAAAGAGCTGGCATCTCACTCTCTTTGAATCTTCTTTATCATGCTAGGATTAGCAGGAAAAAGCAAAAAATTTCAGAATTGCACCTTGCAATGTGGAGATATTACTGTTTGTGCATTTACAATATTCATTGATTTTTGCCATTGAAAAACATCATGTTATTCATATACCAGAAATGTTTGAAGCTACTGACTGAATGAAAAGAGCTGGCATCTCACTCTCTTTGAATCTTCTTTATCATGCTAGGATTAGCAGGAAAAAGCAAAAAATTTCAGAATTGCACCTTGCAATGCGGAGATATTACTGTTTGTGCATTTACAATATTCATTGATTTTTGCCATTGAAAAACGTCCAGAAATGTTTGAAGCTACTGACTGAATGAAAAGAGCTGGCATCTCACTCTCTTTGAATCTTCTTTATCATGCTAGGATTAGCAGGAAAAAGCAAAAAATTTCAGAATTGCACCTTGCAATGCGGAGAAATTACTGTTTGTGCATTTACAATATTCATTGATTTTTGCCATTGAAAAACGTCCAGAAATGTTTGAAGCTACTGACTGAATGAAAAGAGCTGGCATCTCACTCTCTATGAATCTTCTTTATCATGCTAGGATTAGCAGGAAAAAGCAAAAAATTTCAGAATTGCACCTTGCAATGCGGAGATATTACTGTTTGTGCATTTACAATATTCATTGATTTTTGCCATTGAAAAACGTCCAGAAATGTTTGAAGCTACTGACTGAATGAAAAGAGCTGGCATCTCACTCTCTTTGAATCTTCTTTATCATGCTAGGATTAGCAGGAAAAAGCAAAAAATTTCAGAATTGCACCTTGCAATGTGGAGATATTACTGTTTGTGCATTTACAATATTCATTGATTTTTGCCATTGAAAAACATCATGTTATTCATATACCAGAAATGTTTGAAGCTACTGACGGAATGAAAAGAGCTGGCATCTCACTCTCTTTGAATCTTCTTTATCATGCTAGGATTAGCAGGAAAAAGCAAAAAATTTCAGAATTGCACCTTGCAATGCGGAGATATTACTGTTTGTGCATTTACAATATTCATTGATTTTTGCCATTGAAAAACGTCCAGAAATGTTTGAAGCTACTGACTGAATGAAAAGAGCTGGCATCTCACTCTCTTTGAATCTTCTTTATCATGCTAGGATTAGCAGGAAAAAGCAAAAAATTTCAGAATTGCACCTTGCAATGCGGAGAAATTACTGTTTGTGCATTTACAATATTCATTGATTTTTGCCATTGAAAAACGTCCAGAAATGTTTGAAGCTACTGACTGAATGAAAGGAGCTGGCATCTCACTCTCTTTGAATCTTCTTTATCATGCTAGGATTAGCAGGAAAAAGCAAAAAATTTCAGAATTGCACCTTGCAATGTGGAGATATTACTGTTTGTGCATTTACAATATTCATTGATTTTTGCCATTGAAAAACGTCCAGAAATGTTTGAAGCTACTGACTGAATGAAAAGAGCTGGCATCTCACTCTCTATGAATCTTCTTTATCATGCTAGGATTAGCAGGAAAAAGCAAAAAATTTCAGAATTGCACATTGCAATGCGGAGATATTACTGTTTGTGCATTTACAATATTCATTGATTTTTGCCATTGAAAAACATCATGTTATTCATATACCAGAAATGTTTGAAGCTACTGACTGAATGAAAAGAGCTGGCATCTCACTCTCTTTGAATCTTCTTTATCATGCTAAGAGGAGCAGGAAAAAGCAAAAAATTTCAGAATTGCACCTTGCAATGTGGAGATATTACTGTTTGTGCATTTACAATATTCATTGATTTTTGCCATTGAAAAACGTCCAGAAATGTTTGAAGCTACTGACTGAATGAAAAGACCTAGCATCTCACTCTCTTTGAATCTTCTTTATCATGCTAGGATTAGCAGGAAAAAGCAAAAAATTTCAGAATTGCACCTTGCAATGCGGAGATATTACTGTTTGTGCATTTACAATATTCATTGATTTTTGCCATTGAAAAACGTCCAGAAATGTTTGAAGCTACTGACTGAATGAAAGGAGCTGGCATCTCACTCTCTTTGAATCTTCTTTATCATGCTAGGATTAGCAGGAAAAAGCAAAAAATTTCAGAATTGCACCTTGCAATGCGGAAAAATTACTGTTTGTGCATTTACAATATTCATTGATTTTTGCCATTGAAAAACGTCCAGAAATGTTTGAAGCTACTGACTGAATGAAAGGAGCTGGCATCTCACTCTCTTTGAATCTTCTTTATCATGCTAGGATTAGCAGGAAAAAGCAAAAAATTTCAGAATTGCACCTTGCAATGTGGAGATATTACTGTTTGTGCATTTACAATATTCATTGATTTTTGCCATTGAAAAACATCATGTTATTCATATACCAGAAATGTTTGAAGCTACTGACTGAATGAAAAGAGCTGGCATCTCACTCTCTTTGAATCTTCTTTATCATGCTAGGATTAGCAGGAAAAAGCAAAAAATTTCAGAATTGCACCTTGCAATGTGGAGATATTACTGTTTGTGCATTTACAATATTCATTGATTTTTGCCATTGAAAAACATCATGTTATTCATATACCAGAAATGTTTGAAGCTACTGACTGAATGAAAAGAGCTGGCATCTCACTCTCTTTGAATCTTCTTTATCATGCTAGGAATAGCAGGAAAAAGCAAAAAATTTCAGAATTGCACCTTGCAATGCGGAGATATTACTGATTGTGCATTTACAATATTCATTGATTTTTGCCATTGAAAAACGTCCAGAAATGTTTGAAGCTACTGACTGAATGAAAAGAGCTGGCATCTCACTCTCTTTGAATCTTCTTTATCATGCTAGGATTAGCAGGAAAAAGTAAAAAATTTCAGAATTGCACCTTGCAATGCGGAGAAATTACTGTTTGTGCATTTACAATATTCATTGATTTTTGCCATTGAAAAACGTCCAGAAATGTTTGAAGCTACTGACTGAATGAAAGGAGCTGGCATCTCACTCTCTTTGAATCTTCTTTATCATGCTAGGATTAGCAGGAAAAAGCAAAAAATTTCAGAATTGCACCTTGCAATGTGGAGATATTACTGTTTGTGCATTTACAATATTCATTGATTTTTGCCATTGAAAAACATCATGTTATTCATATACCAGAAATGTTTGAAGCTACTGACTGAATGAAAAGAGCTGGCATCTCACTCTCTTTGAATCTTCTTTATCATGCTAGGATTAGCAGGAAAAAGCAAAAAATTTCAGAATTGCACCTTGCAATGTGGAGATATTACTGTTTGTGCATTTACAATATTCATTGATTTTTGCCATTGAAAAACGTCCAGAAATGTTTGAAGCTACTGACTGAATGAAAAGACCTAGCATCTCACTCTCTTTGAATCTTCTTTATCATGCTAGGATTAGCAGGAAAAAGCAAAAAATTTCAGAATTGCACCTTGCAATGCGGAGATATTACTGTTTGTGCATTTACAATATTCATTGATTTTTGCCATTGAAAAACGTCCAGAAATGTTTGAAGCTACTGACTGAATGAAAGGAGCTGGCATCTCACTCTCTTTGAATCTTCTTTATCATGCTAGGATTAGCAGGAAAAAGCAAAAAATTTCAGAATTGCACCTTGCAATGCGGAAAAATTACTGTTTGTGCATTTACAATATTCATTGATTTTTGCCATTGAAAAACGTCCAGAAATGTTTGAAGCTACTGACTGAATGAAAGGAGCTGGCATCTCACTCTCTTTGAATCTTCTTTATCATGCTAGGATTAGCAGGAAAAAGCAAAAAATTTCAGAATTGCACCTTGCAATGTGGAGATATTACTGTTTGTGCATTTACAATATTCATTGATTTTTGCCATTGAAAAACATCATGTTATTCATATACCAGAAATGTTTGAAGCTACTGACTGAATGAAAAGAGCTGGCATCTCACTCTCTTTGAATCTTCTTTATCATGCTAGGATTAGCAGGAAAAAGCAAAAAATTTCAGAATTGCACCTTGCAATGTGGAGATATTACTGTTTGTGCATTTACAATATTCATTGATTTTTGCCATTGAAAAACATCATGTTATTCATATACCAGAAATGTTTGAAGCTACTGACTGAATGAAAAGAGCTGGCATCTCACTCTCTTTGAATCTTCTTTATCATGCTAGAATTAGCAGGAAAAAGCAAAAAATTTCAGAATTGCACCTTGCAATGCGGAGATATTACTGTTTGTGCATTTACAATATTCATTGATTTTTGCCATTGAAAAACGTCCAGAAATGTTTGAAGCTACTGACTGAATGAAAGGAGCTGGCATCTCACTCTCTTTGAATCTTCTTTATCATGCTAGGATTAGCAGGAAAAAGCAAAAAATTTCAGAATTGCACCTTGCAATGTGGAGATATTACTGTTTGTGCATTTACAATATTCATTGATTTTTGCCATTGAAAAACATCATGTTATTCATATACCAGAAATGTTTGAAGCTACTGACTGAATGAAAAGAGCTGGCATCTCACTCTCTTTGAATCTTCTTTATCATGCTAGGATTAGCAGGAAAAAGCAAAAAATTTCAGAATTGCACCTTGCAATGTGGAGATATTACTGTTTGTGCATTTACAATATTCATTGATTTTTGCCATTGAAAAACGTCCAGAAATGTTTGAAGCTACTGACTGAATGAAAAGACCTAGCATCTCACTCTCTTTGAATCTTCTTTATCATGCTAGGATTAGCAGGAAAAAGCAAAAAATTTCAGAATTGCACCTTGCAATGCGGAGATATTACTGTTTGTGCATTTACAATATTCATTGATTTTTGCCATTGAAAAACGTCCAGAAATGTTTGAAGCTACTGACTGAATGAAAGGAGCTGGCATCTCACTCTCTTTGAATCTTCTTTATCATGCTAGGATTAGCAGGAAAAAGCAAAAAATTTCAGAATTGCACCTTGCAATGCGGAAAAATTACTGTTTGTGCATTTACAATATTCATTGATTTTTGCCATTGAAAAACGTCCAGAAATGTTTGAAGCTACTGACTGAATGAAAGGAGCTGGCATCTCACTCTCTTTGAATCTTCTTTATCATGCTAGGATTAGCAGGAAAAAGCAAAAAATTTCAGAATTGCACCTTGCAATGTGGAGATATTACTGTTTGTGCATTTACAATATTCATTGATTTTTGCCATTGAAAAACATCATGTTATTCATATACCAGAAATGTTTGAAGCTACTGACTGAATGAAAAGAGCTGGCATCTCACTCTCTTTGAATCTTCTTTATCATGCTAGGATTAGCAGGAAAAAGCAAAAAATTTCAGAATTGCACCTTGCAATGTGGAGATATTACTGTTTGTGCATTTACAATATTCATTGATTTTTGCCATTGAAAAACATCATGTTATTCATATACCAGAAATGTTTGAAGCTACTGACTGAATGAAAAGAGCTGGCATCTCACTCTCTTTGAATCTTCTTTATCATGCTAGGAATAGCAGGAAAAAGCAAAAAATTTCAGAATTGCACCTTGCAATGCGGAGATATTACTGATTGTGCATTTACAATATTCATTGATTTTTGCCATTGAAAAACGTCCAGAAATGTTTGAAGCTACTGACTGAATGAAAAGAGCTGGCATCTCACTCTCTTTGAATCTTCTTTATCATGCTAGGATTAGCAGGAAAAAGTAAAAAATTTCAGAATTGCACCTTGCAATGCGGAGAAATTACTGTTTGTGCATTTACAATATTCATTGATTTTTGCCATTGAAAAACGTCCAGAAATGTTTGAAGCTACTGACTGAATGAAAGGAGCTGGCATCTCACTCTCTTTGAATCTTCTTTATCATGCTAGGATTAGCAGGAAAAAGCAAAAAATTTCAGAATTGCACCTTGCAATGTGGAGATATTACTGTTTGTGCATTTACAATATTCATTGATTTTTGCCATTGAAAAACATCATGTTATTCATATACCAGAAATGTTTGAAGCTACTGACTGAATGAAAAGAGCTGGCATCTCACTCTCTTTGAATCTTCTTTATCATGCTAGGATTAGCAGGAAAAAGCAAAAAATTTCAGAATTGCACCTTGCAATGTGGAGATATTACTGTTTGTGCATTTACAATATTCATTGATTTTTGCCATTGAAAAACGTCCAGAAATGTTTGAAGCTACTGACTGAATGAAAAGACCTAGCATCTCACTCTCTTTGAATCTTCTTTATCATGCTAGGATTAGCAGGAAAAAGCAAAAAATTTCAGAATTGCACCTTGCAATGCGGAGATATTACTGTTTGTGCATTTACAATATTCATTGATTTTTGCCATTGAAAAACGTCCAGAAATGTTTGAAGCTACTGACTGAATGAAAGGAGCTGGCATCTCACTCTCTTTGAATCTTCTTTATCATGCTAGGATTAGCAGGAAAAAGCAAAAAATTTCAGAATTGCACCTTGCAATGCGGAAAAATTACTGTTTGTGCATTTACAATATTCATTGATTTTTGCCATTGAAAAACGTCCAGAAATGTTTGAAGCTACTGACTGAATGAAAGGAGCTGGCATCTCACTCTCTTTGAATCTTCTTTATCATGCTAGGATTAGCAGGAAAAAGCAAAAAATTTCAGAATTGCACCTTGCAATGTGGAGATATTACTGTTTGTGCATTTACAATATTCATTGATTTTTGCCATTGAAAAACATCATGTTATTCATATACCAGAAATGTTTGAAGCTACTGACTGAATGAAAAGAGCTGGCATCTCACTCTCTTTGAATCTTCTTTATCATGCTAGGATTAGCAGGAAAAAGCAAAAAATTTCAGAATTGCACCTTGCAATGTGGAGATATTACTGTTTGTGCATTTACAATATTCATTGATTTTTGCCATTGAAAAACATCATGTTATTCATATACCAGAAATGTTTGAAGCTACTGACTGAATGAAAAGAGCTGGCATCTCACTCTCTTTGAATCTTCTTTATCATGCTAGAATTAGCAGGAAAAAGCAAAAAATTTCAGAATTGCACCTTGCAATGCGGAGATATTACTGTTTGTGCATTTACAATATTCATTGATTTTTGCCATTGAAAAACGTCCAGAAATGTTTGAAGCTACTGACTGAATGAAAAGAGCTGGCATCTCACTCTCTTTGAATCTTCTTTATCATGCTAGGATTAGCAGGAAAAAGCAAAAAATTTCAGAATTGCACCTTGCAATGCGGAGAAATTACTGTTTGTGCATTTACAATACTCATTGATTTTTGCCATTGAAAAACATCATGTTATTCATATACCAGAAATGTTTGAAGCTACTGACTGAATGAAAAGAGCTGGCATCTCACTCTCTTTGAATCTTCTTTATCATGCTAAGAGGAGCAGGAAAAAGCAAAAAAATTCAGAATTGCACCTTGCAATGTGGAGATATTACTGTTTGTGCATTTACAATATTCATTGATTTTTGCCATTGAAAAACGTCCAGAAATGTTTGAAGCTACTGACTGAATGAAAAGACCTAGCATCTCACTCTCTTTGAATCTTCTTTATCATGCTAGGATTAGCAGGAAAAAGCAAAAAATTTCAGAATTGCACCTTGCAATGCGGAGATATTACTGTTTGTGCTTTTACAATATTCATTGATTTTTGCCATTGAAAAACGTCCAGAAATGTTTGAAGCTACTGACTGAATGAAAGGAGCTGGCATCTCACTCTCTTTGAATCTTCTTTATCATGCTAGGATTAGCAGGAAAAAGCAAAAAATTTCAGAATTGCACCTTGCAATGCGGAGAAATTACTGTTTGTGCATTTACAATATTCATTGATTTTTGCCATTGAAAAACGTCCAGAAATGTTTGAAGCTACTGACTGAATGAAAGGAGCTGGCATCTCACTCTCTTTGAATCTTCTTTATCATGCTAGGATTAGCAGGAAAAAGCAAAAAATTTCAGAATTGCACCTTGCAATGTGGAGATATTACTGTTTGTGCATTTACAATATTCATTGATTTTTGCCATTGAAAAACATCATGTTATTCATATACCAGAAATGTTTGAAGCTACTGACTGAATGAAAAGAGCTGGCATCTCACTCTCTTTGAATCTTCTTTATCATGCTAGGATTAGCAGGAAAAAGCAAAAAATTTCAGAATTGCACCTTGCAATGTGGAGATATTACTGTTTGTGCATTTACAATATTAATTGATTTTTGCCATTGAAAAACATCATGTTATTCATATACCAGAAATGTTTGAAGCTACTGACTGAATGAAAAGAGCTGGCATCTCACTCTCTTTGAATCTTCTTTATCATGCTAGAATTAGCAGGAAAAAGCAAAAAATTTCAGAATTGCACCTTGCAATGCGGAGATATTACTGTTTGTGCATTTACAATATTCATTGATTTTTGCCATTGAAAAACGTCCAGAAAAGTTTGAAGCTACTGACTGAATGAAAAGAGCTGGCATCTCACTCTCTTTGAATCTTCTTTATCCTGCTAGGATTAGCAGGAAAAAGCAAAAAATTTCAGAATTGCACCTTGCAATGCGGAGAAATTACTGTTTGTGCATTTACAATAATCATTGATTTTTCCCATTGAAAAACGTCCAGAAATGTTTGAAGCTACTGACTGAATGAAAGGAGCTGGCATCTCACTCTCTTTGAATCTTCTTTATCATGCTAGGATTAGCAGGAAAAAGCAAAAAATTTCAGAATTGCACCTTGCAATGTGGAGATATTACTGTTTGTGCATTTACAATATTCATTGATTTTTGCCATTGAAAAACATCATGTTATTCATATACCAGAAATGTTTGAAGCTACTGACTGAATGAAAAGAGCTGGCATCTCACTCTCTTTGAATCTTCTTTATCATGCTAGGATTAGCAGGAAAAAGCAAAAAATTTCAGAATTGCACCTTGCAATGCGGAGATATTACTGTTTGTGCATTTACAATATTCATTGATTTTTGCCATTCAAAAACGTCCAGAAATGTTTGAAGCTACTGACTGAATGAAAAGAGCTGGCATCTCACTCTCTTTGAATCTTCTTTATCATGCTAGGATTAGCAGGAAAAAGCAAAAAATTTCAGAATTGCACCTTGCAATGCGGAGATATTACTGTTTGTGCATTTACAATATTCATTGATTTTTGCCATTGAAAAACATCATGTTATTCATATACCAGAACTGTTTGAAGCTACTGACTGAATGAAAAGAGCTGGCATCTCACTCTCTTTGAATCTTCTTTATCATGCTAGGATTAGCAGGAAAAAGCAAAAAATTTCAGAATTGCACCTTGCAATGCGGAGATATTACTGTTTGTGCATTTACAATATTCATTGATTTTTGCCATTGAAAAACGTCCAGAAATGTTTGAAGCTACTGACTGAATGAAAAGAGCTGGCATCTCACTCTCTTTGAATCTTCTTTATCATGCTAGGATTAGCAGGAAAAAGCAAAAAATTTCAGAATTGCACCTTGCAATGCGGAGAAATTACTGTTTGTGCATTTACAATATTCATTGATTTTTGCCATTGAAAAACGTCCAGAAATGTTTGAAGCTACTGACTGAATGAAAGGAGCTGGCATCTCACTCTCTTTGAATCTTCTTTATCATGCTAGAATTAGCAGGAAAAAGCAAAAAATTTCAGAATTGCACCTTGCAATGTGGAGATATTACTGTTTGTGCATTTACAATATTCATTGATTTTTGCCATTGAAAAACATCATGTTATTCATATACCAGAAATGTTTGAAGCTACTGACTGAATGAAAAGAGCTGGCATCTCACTCTCTTTGAATCTTCTTTATCATGCTAGAATTAGCAGGAAAAAGCAAAAAATTTCAGAATTGCACCTTGCAATGCGGAGATATTACTGTTTGTGCATTTACAATATTCATTGATTTTTGCCATTGAAAAACGTCCAGAAATGTTTGAAGCTACTGACTGAATGAAAAGAGCTGGCATCTCACTCTCTTTGAATCTTCTTTATCATGCTAGGATTAGCAGGAAAAAGCAAAAAATTTCAGAATTGCACCTTGCAATGCGGAGAAATTACTGTTTGTGCATTTACAATATTCATTGATTTTTGCCATTGAAAAACATCATGTTATTCATATACCAGAAATGTTTGAAGCTACTGACTGAATGAAAAGAGCTGGCATCTCACTCTCTTTGAATCTTCTTTATCATGCTAAGAGGAGCAGGAAAAAGCAAAAAATTTCAGAATTGCACCTTGCAATGTGGAGATATTACTGTTTGTGCATTTACAATATTCATTGATTTTTGCCATTGAAAAACGTCCAGAAATGTTTGAAGCTACTGACTGAATGAAAAGACCTAGCATCTCACTCTCTTTGAATCTTCTTTATCATGCTAGGATTAGCAGGAAAAAGCAAAAAATTTCAGAATTGCACCTTGCAATGCGGAGATATTACTGTTTGTGCATTTACAATATTCATTGATTTTTGCCATTGAAAAACGTCCAGAAATGTTTGAAGCTACTGACTGAATGAAAGGAGCTGGCATCTCACTCTCTTTGAATCTTCTTTTATCATGCTAGGATTAGCAGGAAAAAGCAAAAAATTTCAGAATTGCACCTTGCAATGCGGAGAAATTACTGTTTGTGCATTTACAATATTCATTGATTTTTGCCATTGAAAAACGTCCAGAAATGTTTGAAGCTACTGACTGAATGAAAGGAGCTGGCATCTCACTCTCTTTGAATCTTCTTTATCATGCTAGGATTAGCAGGAAAAAGCAAAAAATTTCAGAATTGCACCTTGCAATGTGGAGATATTACTGTTTGTGCATTTACAATATTCATTGATTTTTGCCATTGAAAAACATCATGTTATTCATATACCAGAAATGTTTGAAGCTACTGACTGAATGAAAAGAGCTGGCATCTCACTCTCTTTGAATCTTCTTTATCATGCTAGAATTAGCAGGAAAAAGCAAAAAATTTCAGAATTGCACCTTGCAATGCGGAGATATTACTGTTTGTGCATTTACAATATTCATTGATTTTTGCCATTGAAAAACGTCCAGAAATGTTTGAAGCTACTGACTGAATGAAAAGAGCTGGCATCTCACTCTCTTTGAATCTTCTTTATCATGCTAGGATTAGCAGGAAAAAGCAAAAAATTTCAGAATTGCACCTTGCAATGCGGAGAAATTACTGTTTGTGCATTTACAATATTCATTGATTTTTGCCATTGAAAAACATCATGTTATTCATATACCAGAAATGTTTGAAGCTACTGACTGAATGAAAAGACCTAGCATCTCACTCTCTTTGAATCTTCTTTATCATGCTAGGATTAGCAGGAAAAAGCAAAAAATTTCAGAATTGCACCTTGCAATGCGGAGATATTACTGTTTGTGCATTTACAATATTCATTGATTTTTGCCATTGAAAAACGTCCAGAAATGTTTGAAGCTACTGACTGAATGAAAGGAGCTGGCATCTCACTCTCTTTGAATCTTCTTTATCATGCTAGGATTAGCAGGAAAAAGCAAAAAATTTCAGAATTGCACCTTGCAATGCGGAGAAATTACTGTTTGTGCATTTACAATATTCATTGATTTTTGCCATTGAAAAACGTCCAGAAATGTTTGAAGCTACTGACTGAATGAAAGGAGCTGGCATCTCACTCTCTTTGAATCTTCTTTATCATGCTAGGATTAGCAGGAAAAAGCAAAAAATTTCAGAATTGCACCTTGCAATGTGGAGATATTACTGTTTGTGCATTTACAATATTCATTGATTTTTGCCATTGAAAAACATCATGTTATTCATATACCAGAAATGTTTGAAGCTACTGACTGAATGAAAAGAGCTGGCATCTCACTCTTTTTGAATCTTCTTTATCATGCTAGGATTAGCAGGAAAAAGCAAAAAATTTCAGAATTGCACCTTGCAATGCGGAGATATTACTGTTTGTGCATTTACAATATTCATTGATTTTTGCCATTGAAAAACATCATGTTATTCATATACCAGAAATGTTTGAAGCTACTGACTGAATGAAAAGAGCTGGCATCTCACTCTCTTTGAATCTTCTTTATCATGCTAAGAGGAGCAGGAAAAAGCAAAAAATTTCAGAATTGCACCTTGCAATGTGGAGATATTACTGTTTGTGCATTTACAATATTCATTGATTTTTGCCATTTAAAAACGTCCAGAAATGTTTGAAGCTACTGACTGAATGAAAAGAGCAGGCATCTCACTCTCTTTGAATCTTCTTTATCATGCTAGGATTAGCAGGAAAAAGCAAAAAATTTCAGAATTGCACCTTTCAATGTGGAGATATTACTGTTTGTGCATTTACAATATTCATTGATTTTTGCCATTGAAAAACGTCCAGAAATGTTTGAAGCTACTGACTGAATGAAAAGAGCTGGCATCTCACTCTCTTTGAATCTTCTTTATCATGCTAGGATTAGCAGGAAAAAGCAAAAAATTTCAGAATTGCACCTTGCAATGCGGAGAAATTACTGTTTGTGCATTTACAATATTCATTGATTTTTGCCATTGAAAAACGTCCAGAAATGTTTGAAGCTACTGACTGAATGAAAGGAGCTGGCATCTCACTCTCTTTGAATCTTCTTTATCATGCTAGGATTAGCAGGAAAAAGCAAAAAATTTCAGAATTGCACCTTGCAATGTGGAGATATTACTGTTTGTGCATTTACAATATTCATTGATTTTTGTCATTGAAAAACATCATGTTATTCATATACCAGAAATGTTTGAAGCTACTGACTGAATGAAAGGAGCTGGCATCTCACTCTCTTTGAATCTTCTTTATCATGCTAGGATTAGCAGGAAAAAGCAAAAAATTTCAGAATTGCACCTTGCAATGCGGAGATATTACTGTTTGTGCATTTACAATATTCATTGATTTTTGCCATTGAAAAACGTCCAGAAATGTTTGAAGCTACTGACTGAATGAAAAGAGCTGGCATCTCACTCTCTTTGAATCTTCTTTATCATGCTAGGATTAGCAGGAAAAAGCAAAAAATTTCAGAATTGCACCTTGCAATGCGGAGAAATTACTGTTTGTGCATTTACAATATTCATTGATTTTTGCCATTGAAAAACATCATGTTATTCATATACCAGAAATGTTTGAAGCTACTGACTGAATGAAAAGAGCTGGCATCTCACTCTCTTTGAATCTTCTTTATCATGCTAAGAGGAGCAGGAAAAAGCAAAAAATTTCAGAATTGCACCTTGCAATGTGGAGATATTACTGTTTGTGCATTTACAATATTCATTGATTTTTGCCATTGAAAAACGTCCAGAAATGTTTGAAGCTACTGACTGAATGAAAAGACCTAGCATCTCACTCTCTTTGAATCTTCTTTATCATGCTAGGATTAGCAGGAAAAAGCAAAAAATTTCAGAATTGCACCTTGCAATGCGGAGATATTACTGTTTGTGCATTTACAATATTCATTGATTTTTGCCATTGAAAAACGTCCAGAAATGTTTGAAGCTACTGACTGAATGAAAGGAGCTGGCATCTCACTCTCTTTGAATCTTCTTTATCATGCTAGGATTAGCAGGAAAAAGCAAAAAATTTCAGAATTGCACCTTGCAATGCGGAGAAATTACTGTTTGTGCATTTACAATATTCATTGATTTTTGCCATTGAAAAACGTCCAGAAATGTTTGAAGCTACTGACTGAATGAAAGGAGCTGGCATCTCACTCTCTTTGAATCTTCTTTATCATGCTAGGATTAGCAGGAAAAAGCAAAAAATTTCAGAATTGCACCTTGCAATGTGGAGATATTACTGTTTGTGCATTTACAATATTCATTGATTTTTGCCATTGAAAAACATCATGTTATTCATATACCAGAAATGTTTGAAGCTACTGACTGAATGAAAAGAGCTGGCATCTCACTCTTTTTGAATCTTCTTTATCATGCTAGGATTAGCAGGAAAAAGCAAAAAATTTCAGAATTGCACCTTGCAATGCAGAGATATTACTGTTTGTGCATTTACAATATTCATTGATTTTTGCCATTGAAAAACATCATGTTATTCATATACCAGAAATGTTTGAAGCTACTGACTGAATGAAAAGAGCTGGCATCTCACTCTCTTTGAATCTTCTTTATCATGCTAAGAGGAGCAGGAAAAAGCAAAAAATTTCAGAATTGCACCTTGCAATGTGGAGATATTACTGTTTGTGCATTTACAATATTCATTGATTTTTGCCATTGAAAAACGTCCAGAAATGTTTGAAGCTACTGACTGAATGAAAAGAGCTGGCATCTCACTCTCTTTGAATCTTCTTTATCATGCTAGGATTAGCAGGAAAAAGCAAAAAATTTCAGAATTGCACCTTTCAATGTGGAGATATTACTGTTTGTGCATTTACAATATTCATTGATTTTTGCCATTGAAAAACGTCCAGAAATGTTTGAAGCTACTGACTGAATGAAAAGAGCTGGCATCTCACTCTCTTTGAATCTTCTTTATCATGCTAGGATTAGCAGGAAAAAGCAAAAAATTTCAGAATTGCACCTTGCAATGCGGAGAAATTACTGTTTGTGCATTTACAATATTCATTGATTTTTGCCATTGAAAAACGTCCAGAAATGTTTGAAGCTACTGATTGAATGAAAGGAGCTGGCATCTCACTCTCTTTGAATCTTCTTTATCATGCTAGGATTAGCAGGAAAAAGCAAAAAATTTCAGAATTGCACCTTGCAATGTGGAGATATTACTGTTTGTGCATTTACAATATTCATTGATTTTTGTCATTGAAAAACATCATGTTATTCATATACCAGAAATGTTTGAAGCTACTGACTGAATGAAAGGAGCTGGCATCTCACTCTCTTTGAATCTTCTTTATCATGCTAGGATTAGCAGGAAAAAGCAAAAAATTTCAGAATTGCACCTTGCAATGCGGAGATATTACTGTTTGTGCATTTACAATATTCATTGATTTTTGCCATTGAAAAACGTCCAGAAATGTTTGAAGCTACTGACTGAATGAAAAGAGCTGGCATCTCACTCTCTTTGAATCTTCTTTATCATGCTAGGATTAGCAGGAAAAAGCAAAAAATTTCAGAATTGCACCTTGCAATTTGGAGATATTACTGTTTGTGCATTTACAATATTCATTGATTTTTGCCATTGAAAAACATCATGTTATTCATATACCAGAAATGTTTGAAGCTACTGACTGAATGAAAAGAGCTGGCATCTCACTCTCTTTGAATCTTCTTTATCATGCTAGGATTAGCAGGAAAAAGCAAAAAATTCCAGAATTGCACCTTGCAATGCGGAGATATTACTGTATGTGCATTTACAATATTCATTGATTTTTGCCATTGAAAAACGTCCAGAAATGTTTGAAGCTACTGACTGAATGAAAAGAGCTGGCATCTCACTCTCTTTGAATCTTCTTTATCATGCTAGGATTAGCAGGAAAAAGCAAAAAATTTCAGAATTGCACCTTGCAATGCGGAGAAATTACTGTTTGTGCATTTACAATATTCATTGATTTTTGCCATTGAAAAACGTCCAGAAATGTTTGAAGCTACTGACTGAATGAAAGGAGCTGGCATCTCACTCTCTTTGAATCTTCTTTATCATGCTAGGATTAGCAGGAAAAAGCAAAAATTTCAGAATTGCACCTTGCAATGTGGAGATATTACTGTTTGTGCATTTACAATATTCATTGATTTTTGCCATTGAAAAACATCATGTTATTCATATACCAGAAATGTTTGAAGCTACTGACTGAATGAAAAGAGCTGGCATCTCACTCTCTTTGAATCTTCTTTATCATGCTAGGATTAGCAGGAAAAAGCAAAAAATTTCAGAATTGCACCTTGCAATGCGGAGATATTACTGTTTGTGCATTTACAATATTCATTGATTTTTGCCATTGAAAAACGTCCACAAATGTTTGAAGCTACTGACTGAATGAAAAGAGCTGGCATCTCACTCTCTTTGAATCTTCTTTATCATGCTAGGATTAGCAGGAAAAAGCAAAAAATTTCAGAATTGCACATTGCAATGCGGAGATATTACTGTTTGTGCATTTACAATATTCATTGATTTTTGCCATTGAAAAACATCATGTTATTCATATACCAGAAATGTTTGAAGCTACTGACTGAATGAAAAGAGCTGGCATCTCACTCTCTTTGAATCTTCTTTATCATGCTAAGAGGAGCAGGAAAAAGCAAAAAATTTCAGAATTGCACCTTGCAATGTGGAGATATTACTGTTTGTGCATTTACAATATTCATTGATTTTTGCCATTGAAAAACGTCCAGAAATGTTTGAAGCTACTGACTGAATGAAAAGACCTAGCATCTCACTCTCTTTGAATCTTCTTTATCATGCTAGGATTAGCAGGAAAAAGCAAAAAATTTCAGAATTGCACCTTGCAATGCGGAGAAATTACTGTTTGTGCATTTACAATATTCATTGATTTTTGCCATTGAAAAACGTAGAGGAAATGTTTGAAGCTACTGACTGAATGAAAGGAGCTGGCATCTCACTCTCTTTGAATCTTCTTTATCATGCTAGGATTAGCAGGAAAAAGCAAAAAATTTCAGAATTGCACCTTGCAATGTGGAGATATTACTGTTTGTGCATTTACAATATTCATTGATTTTTGCCATTGAAAAACATCATGTTATTCATATACCAGAAATGTTTGAAGCTACTGACTGAATGAAAAGAGCTGGCATCTCACTCTCTTTGAATCTTCTTTATCATGCTAGGATTAGCAGGAAAAAGCAAAAAATTTCAGAATTGCACCTTGCAATGTGGAGATATTACTGTTTGTGCATTTACAATATTCATTGATTTTTGCCATTGAAAAACATCATGTTATTCATATACCAGAAATGTTTGAAGCTACTGACTGAATGAAAAGAGCTGGCATCTCACTCTCTTTGAATCTTCTTTATCATGCTAGAATTAGCAGGAAAAAGCAAAAAATTTCAGAATTGCACCTTGCAATGCGGAGATATTACTGTTTGTGCATTTACAATATTCATTGATTTTTACCATTGAAAAACGTCCAGAAATGTTTGAAGCTACTGACTGAATGAAAAGAGCTGGCATCTCACTCTCTTTGAATCTTCTTTATCATGCTAGGATTAGCAGGAAAAAGCAAAAAATTTCAGAATTGCACCTTGCAATGCGGAGAAATTACTGTTTGTGCATTTACAATATTCATTGATTTTTGCCATTGAAAAACATCATGTTATTCATATACCAGAAATGTTTGAAGCTACTGACTGAATGAAAAGAGCTGGCATCTCACTCTCTTTGAATCTTCTTTATCATGCTAAGAGGAGCAGGAAAAAGCAAAAAATTTCAGAATTGCACCTTGCAATGTGGAGATATTACTGTTTGTGCATTTACAATATTCATTGATTTTTGCCATTGAAAAATGTCCAGAAATGTTTGAAGCTACTGACTGAATGAAAGGAGCTGGAATCTCACTCTCTTTGAATCTTCTTTATCATGCTAGGATTAGCAGGAAAAAGCAAAAAATTTCAGAATTGCACCTTGCAATGCGGAGAAATTACTGTTTGTGCATTTACAATATTCATTGATTTTTGCCATTGAAAAACGTCCAGAAATGTTTGAAGCTACTGACTGAATGAAAGGAGCTGGCATCTCACTCTCTTTGAATCTTCTTTATCATGCTAGGATTAGCAGGAAAAAGCAAAAAATTTCAGAATTGCACCTTGCAATGTGGAGATATTACTGTTTGTGCATTTACAATATTCATTGATTTTTGCCATTGAAAAACATCATGTTATTCATATACCAGAAATGTTTGAAGCTACTGACTGAATGAAAAGAGCTGGCATCTCACTCTCTTTGAATCTTCTTTATCATGCTAGGATTAGCAGGAAAAAGCAAAAAATTTCAGAATTGCAACTTGCAATGCGGAGAAATTACTGTTTGTGCATTTACAATATTCATTGATTTTTGCCATTGAAAAACGTCCAGAAATGTTTGAAGCTACTGACTGAATGAAAGGAGCTGGCATCTCACTCTCTTTGAATCTTCTTTATCATGCTAGGATTAGCAGGAAAAAGCAAAAAATTTCAGAATTGCACCTTGCAATGTGGAGATATTACTGTTTGTGCATTTACAATATTCATTGATTTTTGCCATTGAAAAACATCATGTTATTCATATACCAGAAATGTTTGAAGCTACTGACTGAATGAAAAGAGCTGGCATCTCACTCTCTTTGAATCTTCTTTATCATGCTAGGATTAGCAGGAAAAAGCCAAAAATTTCAGAATTGCACCTTGCAATGTGGAGATATTACTGTTTGTGCATTTACAATATTCATTGATTTTTGCCATTGAAAAACATCATGTTATTCATATACCAGAAATGTTTGAAGCTACTGACTGAATGAAAAGAGCTGGCATCTCACTCTCTTTGAATCTTCTTTATCATGCTAGAATTAGCAGGAAAAAGCAAAAAATTTCAGAATTGCACCTTGCAATGCGGAGATATTACTGTTTGTGCATTTACAATATTCATTGATTTTTGCCATTGAAAAACGTCCAGAAAAGTTTGAAGCTACTGACTGAATGAAAAGAGCTGGCATCTCACTCTCTTTGAATCTTCTTTATCATGCTAGGATTAGCAGGAAAAAGCAAAAAATTTCAGAATTACACCTTGCAATGCGGAGATATTACTGTTTGTGCATTTACAATATTCATTGATTTTTGCCATTGAAAAACGTCCAGAAATGTTTGAAGCTACTGACTGAATGAAAAGAGCTGGCATCTCACTCTCTTTGAATCTTCTTTATCATGCTAGGATTAGCAGGAAAAAGCAAAAAATTTCAGAATTGCACCTTGCAATGCGGAGATATTACTGTTTGTGCATTTACAATATTCATTGATTTTTTCCATTGAAAAACATCATGTTATTCATATACCAGAACTGTTTGAAGCTACTGACTGAATGAAAAGAGCTGGCATCTCACTCTCTTTGAATCTTCTTTATCATGCTAGGATTAGCAGGAAAAAGCAAAAAATTTCAGAATTGCACCTTGCAATGCGGAGATATTACTGTTTGTGCATTTACAATATTCATTGATTTTTGCCATTGAAAAACGTCCAGAAATGTTTGAAGCTACTGACTGAATGAAAAGAGCTGGCATCTCACTCTCTTTGAATCTTCTTTATCATGCTAGGATTAGCAGGAAAAAGCAAAAAATTTCAGAATTGCACCTTGCAATGCGGAGAAATTACTGTTTGTGCATTTACAATATTCATTGATTTTTGCCATTGAAAAACGTCCAGAAATGTTTGAAGCTACTGACTGAATGAAAGGAGCTGGCATCTCACTCTCTTTGAATCTTCTTTATCATGCTAGGATTAGCAGGAAAAAGCAAAAAATTTCAGAATTGCACCTTGCAATGTGGAGATATTACTGTTTGTGCATTTACAATATTCATTGATTTTTGCCATTGAAAAACATCATGTTATTCATATACCAGAAATGTTTGAAGCTACTGACTGAATGAAAAGAGCTGGCATCTCACTCTCTTTGAATCTTCTTTATCTTGCTAGGATTAGCAGGAAAAAGCAAAAAATTTCAGAATTGCACCTTGCAATGCGGAGAAATTACTGTTTGTGCATTTACAATATTCATTGATTTTTGCCATTGAAAAACGTCCAGAAATGTTTGAAGCTACTGACTGAATGAAAGGAGCTGGCATCTCACTCTCTTTGAATCTTCTTTATCATGCTAGGATTAGCAGGAAAAAGCAAAAAATTTCAGAATTGCACCTTGCAATGTGGAGATATTACTGTTTGTGCATTTACAATATTCATTGATTTTTGCCATTGAAAAACATCATGTTATTCATATACCAGAAATGTTTGAAGCTACTGACTGAATGAAAAGAGCTGGCATCTCACTCTCTTTGAATCTTCTTTATCATGCTAGGATTAGCAGGAAAAAGCAAAAAATTTCAGAATTGCACTTTGCAATGCGGAGATATTACTGTTTGTGCATTTACAATATTCATTGATTTTTGCCATTGAAAAACGTCCAGAAATGTTTGAAGCTACTGACTGAATGAAAAGAGCTGGCATCTCACTCTCTTTGAATCTTCTTTATCATGCTAGGATTAGCAGGAAAAAGCAAAAAATTTCAGAATTGCACCTTGCAATGCGGAGATATTACTGTTTGTGCATTTACAATATTCATTGATTTTTGCCATTGAAAAACTTCCAGAAATGTTTGAAGCTACTGACTGAATGAAAAGAGCTGGCATCTCACTCTCTTTGAATTTTCTTTATCATGCTAGGATTAGCAGGAAAAAGCAAAAAATTTCAGAATTGCACCTTGCAATGCGGAGAAATTACTGTTTGTGCATTTACAATATTCATTGATTTTTGCCATTGAAAAACATCATGTTATTCATATACCAGAAATGTTTGAAGCTACTGACTGAATGAAAAGAGCTGGCATCTCACTCTCTTTGAATCTTCTTTATCATGCTAGGATTAGCAGGAAAAAGCAAAAAATTTCAGAATTGCACCTTGCATGTGGAGATATTACTGTTTGTGCATTTACAATATTCATTGATTTTTGCCATTGAAAAACATCATGTTATTCATATACCAGAAATGTTTGAAGCTACTGACTGAATGAAAAGAGCTGGCATCTCACTCTCTTTGAATCTTCTTTATCATGCTAGGATTAGCAGGAAAAAGCAAAAAATTTCAGAATTGCACCATGCAATGCGGAGAAATTACTGTTTGTGCATTTACAATATTCATTGATTTTTCCCATTGAAAAACGTCCAGAAATGTTTGAAGCTACTGACTGAATGAAAGGAGCTGGCATCTCACTCTCTTTGAATCTTCTTTATCATGCTAGGATTAGCAGGAAAAAGCAAAAAATTTCAGAATTGCACCTTGCAATGTGGAGATATTACTGTTTGTGCATTTACAATATTCATTGATTTTTGCCGTTGAAAAACATCATGTTATTCATATACCAGAAATGTTTGAAGCTACTGACTGAATGAAAAGAGCTGGCATCTCACTCTCTTTGAATCTTCTTTATCATGCTAGGATTAGCAGGAAAAAGCAAAAAATTTCAGAATTGCACCTTGCAATGCGGAGATATTACTGTTTGTGCATTTACAATATTCATTGATTTTTGCCATTGAAAAACGTCCAGAAATGTTTGAAGCTACTGACTGAATGAAAAGAGCTGGCATCTCACTCTCTTTGAATCTTCTTTATCATGCTAGGATTAGCAGGAAAAAGCAAAAAATTTCAGAATTGCACCTTGCAATGCGGAGATATTACTGTTTGTGCATTTACAATATTCATTGATTTTTGCCATTGAAAAACGTCCAGAAATGTTTGAAGCTACTGACTGAATGAAAAGAGCTGGCATCTCACTCTCTTTGAATCTTCTTTATCATGCTAGGATTAGCAGGAAAAAGCAAAAAATTTCAGAATTGCACATTGCAATGCGGAGAAATTACGGTTTGTGCATTTACAATATTCATTGATTTTTGCCATTGAAAAACGTCCAGAAATGTTTGAAGCTACTGACTGAATGAAAGGAGCTGGCATCTCACTCTCTTTGAATCTTCTTTATCATGCTAGGATTAGCAGGAAAAAGCAAAAAATTTCAGAATTGCACCTTGCAATGTGGAGATATTACTGTTTGTGCATTTACAATATTCATTGATTTTTGCCATTGAAAAACATCATGTTATTCATATACCAGAAATGTTTGAAGCTACTGACTGAATGAAAAGAGCTGGCATCTCACTCTCTTTGAATCTTCTTTATCATGCTAGGATTAGCAGGATAAAGCAAAAAATTTCAGAATTGCACCTTGCAATGCGGAGAAATTACTGTTTGTGCATTTACAATATTCATTGATTTTTGCCATTGAAAAACGTCCAGAAATGTTTGAAGCTACTGACTGAATGAAAAGAGCTGGCATCTCACTCTCTTTGAATCTTCTTTATCATGCTAGGATTAGCAGGAAAAAGCAAAAAATTTCAGAATTGCACCTTGCAATGCGGAGATAATACTGTTTGTGCATTTACAATATTCATTGATTTTTGCCATTGAAAAACATCATGTTATTCATATACCAGAAATGTTTGAAGCTACTGACTGAATGAAAAGAGCTGGCATCTCACTCTCTTTGAATCTTCTTTATCATGCTAGGATTAGCAGGAAAAAGCAAAAAATTTCAGAATTGCACCTTGCAATGCGGAGATATTACTGTTTGTGCATTTACAATATTCATTGATTTTTGCCATTGAAAAACATCATGTTATTCATATACCAGAAATGTTTGAAGCTACTGACTGAATGAAAAGAGCTGGCATCTCACTCTCTTTGAATCTTCTTTATCATGCTAGGATTAGCAGGAAAAAGCAAAAAATTTCAGAATTGCACCTTGCAATGCGGAGATATTACTGTTTGTGCATTTACAATATTCATTGATTTTTGCCATTGAAAAACATCATGTTATTCATATACCAGAAATGTTTGAAGCTACTGACTGAATGAAAAGAGCTGGCACCTCACTCTCTTTGAATCTTCTTTATCATGCTAGGATAAGCAGGAAAAAGCAAAAAATTTCAGAATTGCACCTTGCAATGCGGAGATATTACTGTTTGTGCATTTACAATATTCATTGATTTTTGCCATTGAAAAACGTCCAGAAATGTTTGAAGCTACTGACTGAATGAAAGGAGCTGGCATCTCACTCTCTTTGAATCTTCTTTATCATGCTAGGATTAGCAGGAAAAAGCAAAAAATTTCAGAATTGCACCTTGCAATGTGGAGATATTACTGTTTGTGCATTTACAATATTCATTGATTTTTGCCATTGAAAAACATCATGTTATTCATATACCAGAAATGTTTGAAGCTACTGACTGAATGAAAAGAGCTGGCATCTCACTCTCTTTGAATCTTCTTTATCATGCTAGGATTAGCAGGAAAGAGCAAAAAATTTCAGAATTGCACCTTGCAATGTGGAGATATTACTGTTTGTGCATTTACAATATTCATTGATTTTTGCCATTGAAAAACATCATGTTATTCATATACCAGAAATGTTTGAAGCTACTGACTGAATGAAAAGAGCTGGCATCTCACTCTCTTTGAATCTTCTTTATCATGCTAGGATTAGCAGGAAAAAGCAAAAAATTTCAGAATTGCACCTTGCAATGCGGAGATATTACTGTTTGTGCATTTACAATATTCATTGATTTTTGCCATTGAAAAACGTCCAGAAATGTTTGAAGCTACTGACTGAATGAAAAAAGCTGGCATCTCACTCTCTTTGAATCTTCTTTATCATGCTAGGATTAGCAGGAAAAAGCAAAAAATTTCAGAATTGCACCTTGCAATGCGGAGAAATTACTGTTTGTGCATTTACAATATTCATTGATTTTTGCCATTGAAAAACGTCCAGAAATGTTTGAAGCTACTGACTGAATGAAAGGAGCTGGCATCTCACTCTCTTTGAATCTTCTTTATCATGCTAGGATTAGCAGGAAAAAGCAAAAAAATTCAGAATTGCACCTTGCAATGTGGAGATATTACTGTTTGTGCATTTACAATATTCATTGATTTTTGCCATTGAAAAACATCATGTTATTCATATACCAGAAATGTTTGAAGCTACTGACTGAATGAAAAGAGCTGGCATCTCACTCTCTTTGAATCTTCTTTATCATGCTAGGATTAGCAGGAAAAAGCAAAAAATTTCAGAATTGCACCTTGCAATGCGGAGATATTACTGTTTGTGCATTTACAATATTCATTGATTTTTGCCATTGAAAAACGTCCAGAAATGTTTGAAGCTACTGACTGAATGAAAAGAGCTGGCATCTCACTCTCTTTGAATCTTCTTTATCATGCTAGGATTAGCAGGAAAAAGCAAAAAATTTCAGAATTGCACCTTGCAATGCGGAGAAATTACTGTTTGTGCATTTACAATATTCATTGATTTTTGCCATTGAAAAACGTCCAGAAATGTTTGAAGCTACTGACTGAATGAAAGGAGCTGGCATCTCACTCTCTTTGAATTTTCTTTATCATGCTAGGATTAGCAGGAAAAAGCAAAAAATTTCAGAATTGCACCTTGCAATGTGGAGATATTACTGTTTGTGCATTTACAATATTCATTGATTTTTGCCATTGAAAAACGTCCAGAAATGTTTGAAGCTACTGACTGAATGAAAGGAGCTGGCATCTCACTCTCTTTGAATCTTCTTTATCATTCTAGGATTAGCAGGAAAAAGCAAAAAATTTCAGAATTGCACCTTGCAATGCGGAGATATTACTGTTTGTGCATTTACAATATTCATTGATTTTTGCCATTGAAAAACGTCCAGAAATGTTTGAAGCTACTGACTGAATGAAAAGAGCTGGCATCTCACTCTCTTTGAATCTTCTTTATCATGCTAGGATTAGCAGGAAAAAGCAAAAAATTTCAGAATTACACCTTGCAATGCGGAGATATTACTGTTTGTGCATTTACAATATTCATTGATTTTTGCCATTGAAAAACGTCCAGAAATGTTTGAAGCTACTGACTGAATGAAAAGAGCTGGCATCTCACTCTCTTTGAATCTTCTTTATCATGCTAGGATTAGCAGGAAAAAGCAAAAAATTTCAGAATTGCACCTTGCAATGTGGAGATATTACTGTTTGTGCATTTACAATATTCATTGATTTTTGCCATTGAAAAACATCATGTTATTCATATACCAGAAATGTTTGAAGCTACTGACTGAATGAAAAGAGCTGGCATCTCACTCTCTTTGAATCTTCTTTATCATGCTAGGATTAGCAGGATAAAGCAAAAAATTTCAGAATTGCACCTTGCAATGCGGAGAAATTACTGTTTGTGCATTTACAATATTCATTGATTTTTGCCATTGAAAAACGTCCAGAAATGTTTGAAGCTACTGACTGAATGAAAAGAGCTGGCAT
Source organism: Phyllobates terribilis (assembly GCF_046119375.1). Classification (NCBI taxonomy): domain Eukaryota; kingdom Metazoa; phylum Chordata; class Amphibia; order Anura; family Dendrobatidae; genus Phyllobates; species Phyllobates terribilis. Next base: position 1,787,042 of record NW_027362856.1, read on the forward strand.
CTCACTCTCTTTGAATCTTCTTTATCATGCTAGGATTAGCAGGAAAAAGCAAAAAATTTCAGAATTGCACCTTGCAATGCGGAGATAATACTGTTTGTGCATTTACAATATTCATTGATTTTTGCCATTGAAAAACATCATGTTATTCATATACCAGAAATGTTTGAAGCTACTGACTGAATGAAAAGAGCTGGCATCTCACTCTCTTTGAATCTTCTTTATCATGCTAGGATTAGCAGGAAAAAGCAAAAAATTTCAGAATTGCACCTTGCAATGCGGAGATATTACTGTTTGTGCATTTACAATATTCATTGATTTTTGCCATTGAAAAACATCATGTTATTCATATACCAGAAATGTTTGAAGCTACTGACTGAATGAAAAGAGCTGGCATCTCACTCTCTTTGAATCTTCTTTATCATGCTAGGATTAGCAGGAAAAAGCAAAAAATTTCAGAATTGCACCTTGCAATGCGGAGATATTACTGTTTGTGCATTTACAATATTCATTGATTTTTGCCATTGAAAAACATCATGTTATTCATATACCAGAAATGTTTGAAGCTACTGACTGAATGAAAAGAGCTGGCACCTCACTCTCTTTGAATCTTCTTTATCATGCTAGGATAAGCAGGAAAAAGCAAAAAATTTCAGAATTGCACCTTGCAATGCGGAGATATTACTGTTTGTGCATTTACAATATTCATTGATTTTTGCCATTGAAAAACGTCCAGAAATGTTTGAAGCTACTGACTGAATGAAAGGAGCTGGCATCTCACTCTCTTTGAATCTTCTTTATCATGCTAGGATTAGCAGGAAAAAGCAAAAAATTTCAGAATTGCACCTTGCAATGTGGAGATATTACTGTTTGTGCATTTACAATATTCATTGATTTTTGCCATTGAAAAACATCATGTTATTCATATACCAGAAATGTTTGAAGCTACTGACTGAATGAAAAGAGCTGGCATCTCACTCTCTTTGAATCTTCTTTATCATGCTAGGATTAGCAGGAAAAAGCAAAAAATTTCAGAATTGCACCTTGCAATGTGGAGATATTACTGTTTGTGCATTTACAATATTCATTGATTTTTGCCATTGAAAAACATCATGTTATTCATATACCAGAAATGTTTGAAGCTACTGACTGAATGAAAAGAGCTGGCATCTCACTCTCTTTGAATCTTCTTTATCATGCTAGGATTAGCAGGAAAAAGCAAAAAATTTCAGAATTGCACCTTGCAATGTGGAGATATTACTGTTTGTGCATTTACAATATTCATTGATTTTTGCCATTGAAAAACGTCCAGAAATGTTTGAAGCTACTGACTGAATGAAAAGAGCTGGCTTCTCACTCTCTTTGAATCTTCTTTATCATGCTAGGATTAGCAGGAAAAAGCAAAAAATTTCAGAATTGCACCTTGCAATGCGGAGATATTACTGTTTGTGCATTTACAATATTCATTGATTTTTGCCATTGAAAAACGTCCAGAAATGTTTGAAGCTACTGACTGAATGAAAAGAGCTGGCATCTCACTCTCTTTGAATCTTCTTTATCATGCTAGGATTAGCAGGAAAAAGCAAAAAATTTCAGAATTGCACCTTGCAATGTGGAGATATTACTGTTTGTGCATTTACAATATTCATTGATTTTTGCCATTGAAAAACATCATGTTATTCATATACCAGAAATGTTTGAAGCTACTGACTGAATGAAAAGAGCTGGCATCTCACTCTCTTTGAATCTTCTTTATCATGCTAGGATTAGCAGGAAAAAGCAAAAAATTTCAGAATTGCACCTTGCAATGTGGAGATATTACTGTTTGTGCATTTACAATATTGATTGATTTTTGCCATTGAAAAACGTCCAGAAGTGTTTGAAGCTACTGACTGAATGAAAAGAGCTGGCTTCTCACTCTCTTTGAATCTTCTTTATCATGCTAGGATTAGCAGGAAAAAGCAAAAAATTTCAGAATTGCACCTTGCAATGCGGAGATATTACTGTTTGTGCATTTACAATATTCATTGATTTTTGCCATTGAAAAACGTCCAGAAATGTTTGAAGCTACTGACTGAATGAAAAGAGCTGGCATCTCACTCTCTTTGAATCTTCTTTATCATGCTAGGATTAGCAGGAAAAAGCAAAAAATTTCAGAATTGCACCTTGCAATGCGGAGAAATTACTGTTTGTGCATTTACAATATTAATTGATTTTTGCCATTGAAAAACGTCCAGAAATCTTTGAAGCTACTGACTGAATGAAAGGAGCTGGCATCTCACTCTCTTTGAATCTTCTTTATCATGCTAGGATTAGCAGGAAAAAGCAAAAAATTTCAGAATTGCACCTTGCAATGCGGAGATATTACTGTTTGTGCATTTACAATATTCATTGATTTTTGCCATTGAAAAACGTCCAGAAATGTTTGAAGCTACTGACTGAATGAAAAGAGCTGGCATCTCACTCTCTTTGAATCTTCTTTATCATGCTAGGATTAGCAGGAAAAAGCAAAAAATTTCAGAATTGCACCTTGCAATGTGGAGATATTACTGTTTGTGCATTTACAATATTCATTGATTTTTGCCATTGAAAAACATCATGTTATTCATATACCAGAAATGTTTGAAGCTACTGACTGAATGAAAAGAGCTGGCATCTCACTCTCTTTGAATCTTCTTTATCATGCTAGGATTAGCAGGAAAAAGCAAAAAATTTCAGAATTGCACCTTGCAATGTGGAGATATTACTGTTTGTGAATTTACAATATTCATTGATTTTTGCCATTGAAAAACATCATGTTATTCATATACCAGAAATGTTTGAAGCTACTGACTGAATGAAAAGAGCTGGCATCTCACTCTCTTTGAATCTTCTTTATCATGCTAGGATTAGCAGGAAAAAGCAAAAAATTTCAGAATTGCACCTTGCAATGCGGAGATATTACTGTTTGTGCATTTACAATATTCATTGATTTTTGCCATTGAAAAACGTCCAGAAATGTTTGAAGCTACTGACTGAATGAAAAGAGCTGGCATCTCACTCTCTTTGAATCTTCTTTATCATGCCAGGATTAGCAGGAAAAACAAAAAATTTCAGAATTGCACCTTGCAATGCGGAGATATTACTGTTTGTGCATTTACAATATTCATTGATTTTTGCCATTGAAAAACATCATGTTATTCATATACCAGAAATGTTTGAATCTACTGACTGAATGAAAAGAGCTGGCATCTCACTCTCTTTGAATCTTCTTTATCATGCTAGGATTAGCAGGAAAAAGCAAAAAATTTCAGAATTGCACCTTGCAATGCGGAGATATTACTGTTTGTGCATTTACAATATTCATTGATTTTTGCCATTGAAAAACGTCCAGAAATGTTTGAAGCTACTGACTGATTGAAAAGAGCTGGCATCTCACTCTCTTTGAATCTTCTTTATCATGCTAGGATTAGCAGGAAAAAGCAAAAAATTTCAGAATTGCACCTTGCAATGCGGAGAAATTACTGTTTGTGCATTTACAATATTCATTGATTTTTGCCATTGAAAAACATCATGTTATTCATATACCAGAAATGTTTGAAGCTACTGACTGAATGAAAAGAGCTGGCATCTCACTCTCTTTGAATCTTCTTTATCATGCTAGGATTAGCAGGAAAAAGCAAAAAATTTCAGAATTGCACCTTGCAATGCGGAGATATTACTGTTTGTGCATTTACAATATTCATTGATTTTTGCCATTGAAAAACGTCCAGAAATGTTTGAAGCTACTGACTGAATGAAAAGAGCTGGCATCTCACTCTCTTTGAATCTTCTTTATCATGCTAGGATTAGCAGGAAAAAGCAAAAAATTTCAGAATTGCACCTTGCAATGCGGAGAAATTTCTGTTTGTGCATTTACAATATTCATTGATTTTTGCCATTGAAAAACGTCCAGAAATGTTTGAAGCTACTGACTGAATGAAAGGAGCTGGCATCTCACTCTCTTTGAATCTTCTTTATCATGCTAGGATTAGCAGGAAAAAGCAAAAAATTTCAGAATTGCACCTTGCAATGCGGAGATATTACTGTTTGTGCATTTACAATATTCATTGATTTTTGCCATTGAAAAACGTCCAGAAATGTTTGAAGCTACTGACTGAATGAAAAGAGCTGGCATCTCACTCTCTTTGAATCTTCTTTATTATGCTAGGATTAGCAGGAAAAAGCAAAAAATTTCAGAATTGCACCTTGCAATGTGGAGATATTACTGTTTGTGCATTTACAATATTCATTGATTTTTGCCATTGAAAAACATCATGTTATTCATATACCAGAAATGTTTGAAGCTACTGACTGAATGAAAAGAGCTGGCATCTCACTCTCTTTGAATCTTCTTTATCATGCTAGGATTAGCAGGAAAAAACAAAAAATTTCAGAATTGCACCTTGCAATGTGGAGATATTACTGTTTGTGCATTTACAATATTCATTGTTTTTTCCATTGAAAAACATCATGTTATTCATATACCAGAAATGTTTGAAGCTACTGACTGAATGAAAAGAGCTGGCATCTCACTCTCTTTGAATCTTCTTTATCATGCTAGGATTAGCAGGAAAAAGCAAAAAATTTCAGAATTGCACCTTGCAATGCGGAGATATTACTGTTTGTGCATTTACAATATTCATTGATTTTTGCCATTGAAAAACGTCCAGAAATGTTTGAAGCTACTGACTGAATGAAAAGAGCTGGCATCTCACTCTCTTTGAATCTTCTTTATCATGCTAGGATTAGCAGGAAAAAGCAAAAAATTTCAGAATTGCACCTTGCAATGCGGAGAAATTGCTGTTTGTGCATTTACAATATTCATTGATTTTTGCCATTGAAAAACGTCCAGAAATGTTTGAAGCTACTGACTGAATGAAAGGAGCTGGCATCTCACTCTCTTTGAATCTTCTTTATCATGCTATAATTAGCAGGAAAAAGCAAAAAATTTCAGAATTGCACCTTGCAATGTGGAGATATTACTGTTTGTGCATTTACAATATTCATTGATTTTTGCCATTGAAAAACATGTTATTCATATACCAGAAATGTTTGAAGCTACTGACTGAATGAAAAGAGCTGGCATCTCACTCTCTTTGAATCTTCTTTATCATGCTAGGATTAGCAGGAAAAAGCAAAAAATTTCAGAATTGCACCTTGCAATGCGGAGATATTACTGTTTGTGCATTTACAATATTCATTGATTTTTGCCATTGAAAAACGTCCAGAAATGTTTGAAGCTACTGACTGAATGAAAAGAACTGGCATCTCACTCTCTTTGAATCTTCTTTATCATGCTAGGATTAGCAGGAAAAAGCAAAAAATTTCAGAATTGCACCTTGCAATGCGGAGAAATTACTGTTTGTGCATTTACAATATTCATTGATTTTTGCCATTGAAAAACATCATGTTATTCATATACCAGAAATGTTTGAAGCTACTGACTGAATGAAAAGAGCTGGCATCTCACTCTCTTTGAATCTTCTTTATCATGCTAGGATTAGCAGGAAAAAGCAAAAAATTTCAGAATTGCACCTTGCAATGCGGAGATATTACTGCTTGGGCATTTACAATATTCATTGATTTTTGCCATTGAAAAACGTCCAGAAATGTTTGAAGCTACTGACTGAATGAAAAGAGCTGGCATCTCACTCTCTTTGAATCTTCTTTATCATGCTAGGATTAGCAGGAAAAAGCAAAAAATTTCAGAATTGCACCTTGCAATGTGGAGATATTACTGTTTGTGCATTTACAATATTCATTGATTTTTGCCATTGTAAAACGTCCAGAAATGTTTGAAGCTACTGACTGAATGAAAGGAGCTGGCATCTCACTCTCTTTGAATCTTCTTTATCATGCTAGGATTAGCAGGAAAAAGCAAAAAATTTCAGAATTGCACCTTGCAATGTGGAGATATTACTGTTTGTGCATTTACAATATTCATTTATTTTTGAAAAAGAAAAACGTCCAGAAATGTTTGAAGCTACTGACTGAATGAAAGGAGCTGGCATCTCACTCTCTTTGAATCTTCTTTATCATGCTAGGATTAGCAGGAAAAAGCAAAAAATTTCAGAATTCGCTCCTTGCAATGCGGAGATATTACTGTTTGTGCATTTACAATATTCATTGATTTTTGCCATTGAAAAACGTCCAGAAATGTTTGAAGCTACTGACTGAATGAAAAGAGCTGGCATCTCACTCTCTTTGAATCTTCTTTATCATGCTAGGATTAGCAGGAAAAAGCAAAAAATTTCAGAATTGCACCTTGCAATGCGGAGATATTACTGTTTGTGCATTTACAATATTCATTGATTTTTGCCATTGAAAAACGTCCAGAAATGTTTCAAGCTACTGACTGAATGAAAAGAGCTGGCATCTCACTCTCTTTGAATCTTCTTTATCATGCTAGGATTAGCAGGAAAAAGCAAAAAATTTCAGAATTGCACCTTGCAATGTGGAGATATTACTGTTTGTGCATTTACAATATTCATTGATTTTTGCCATTGAAAAACATCATGTTATTCATATACCAGAAATGTTTGAAGCTACTGACTGAATTAAAAGAGCTGGCATCTCACTCTCTTTGAATCTTCTTTATCATGCTAGGATTAGCAGGAAAAAGCAAAAAATTTCAGAATTGCACCTTGCAATGCGGAGAAATTACTGTTTGTGCATTTACAATATTCATTGATTTTTGCCATTGAAAAACGTCCAGAAATGTTTGAAGCTACTGACTGAATGAAAAGAGCTGGCATCTCACTCTCTTTGAATCTTCTTTATCATGCTAGGATTAGCAGGAAAAAGCAAAACATTTCAGAATTGCACCTTGCAATGTGGAGATATTACTGTTTGTGCATTTACAATATTCATTGATTTTTGCCATTGAAAAACGTCCAGAAATGTTTGAAGCTGCTGACTGAATGAAAGGAGCTGGCATCTCACTCTCTTTGAATCTTCTTTATCATGCTAGGATTAGCAGGAAAAAGCAAAAAATTTCAGAATTGCACCTTGCAATGTGGAGATATTACTGTTTGTGCATTTACAATATTCATTGATTTTTGCCATTGAAAAACATCATGTTATTCATATACCAGAAATGTTTGAAGCTACTGACTGAATGAAAAGAGCTGGCATCTCACTCTCTTTGAATCTTCTTTATCATGCTAGGATTAGCAGGAAAAAGCAAAAAATTTCAGAATTGCACCTTGCAATGCGGAGATATTACTGTTTGTGCATTTACAATATTCATTGATTTTTGCCATTGAAAAACGTCCAGAAATGTTTGAAGCTACTGACTGAATGAAAAGAGCTGGCATCTCACTCTCTTTGAATCTTCTTTATCATGCTAGGATTAGGAGGAAAAAGCAAAAAATTTCAGAATTGCACCTTGCAATGCGGAGAAATTACTGTTTGTGCATTTACAATATTCATTGATTTTTGCCATTGAAAAACGTCCAGAAATGTTTGAAGCTACTGACTGAATGAAAGGAGCTGGCATCTCACTCTCTTTGAATCTTCTTTATCATGCTAGGATTAGCAGGAAAAAGCAAAAAATTTCAGAATTGCACCTTGCAATGTGGAGATATTACTGTTTGTGCATTTACAATATTCATTTATTTTTGAAAAAGAAAAACGTCCAGAAATGTTTGAAGCTACTGACTGAATGAAAGGAGCTGGCATCTCACTCTCTTTGAATCTTCTTTATCATGCTAGGATTAGCAGGAAAAAGCAAAAAATTTCAGAATTCGCTCCTTGCAATGCGGAGATATTACTGTTTGTGCATTTACAATATTCATTGATTTTTGCCATTGAAAAACGTCCAGAAATGTTTGAAGCTACTGACTGAATGAAAAGAGCTGGCATCTCACTCTCTTTGAATCTTCTTTATCATGCTAGGATTAGCAGGAAAAAGCAAAAAATTTCAGAATTGCACCTTGCAATGCGGAGATATTACTGTTTGTGCATTTACAATATTCATTGATTTTTGCCATTGAAAAACGTCCAGAAATGTTTCAAGCTACTGACTGAATGAAAAGAGCTGGCATCTCACTCTCTTTGAATCTTCTTTATCATGCTAGGATTAGCAGGAAAAAGCAAAAAATTTCAGAATTGCACCTTGCAATGTGGAGATATTACTGTTTGTGCATTTACAATATTCATTGATTTTTGCCATTGAAAAACATCATGTTATTCATATACCAGAAATGTTTGAAGCTACTGACTGAATTAAAAGAGCTGGCATCTCACTCTCTTTGAATCTTCTTTATCATGCTAGGATTAGCAGGAAAAAGCAAAAAATTTCAGAATTGCACCTTGCAATGCGGAGAAATTACTGTTTGTGCATTTACAATATTCATTGATTTTTGCCATTGAAAAACGTCCAGAAATGTTTGAAGCTACTGACTGAATGAAAAGAGCTGGCATCTCACTCTCTTTGAATCTTCTTTATCATGCTAGGATTAGCAGGAAAAAGCAAAACATTTCAGAATTGCACGTTGCAATGCGGAGATATTACTGTTTGTGCATTTACAATATTCATTGATTTTTGCCATTGAAAAACATCCAGAAATGTTTGAAGCTGCTGACTGAATGAAAGGAGCTGGCATCTCACTCTCTTTGAATCTTCTTTATCATGCTAGGATTAGCAGGAAAAAGCAAAAAATTTCAGAATTGCACCTTGCAATGTGGAGATATTACTGTTTGTGCATTTACAATATTCATTGATTTTTGCCATTGAAAAACATCATGTTATTCATATACCAGAAATGTTTGAAGCTACTGACTGAATGAAAAGAGCTGGCATCTCACTCTCTTTGAATCTTCTTTATCATGCTAGGATTAGGAGGAAAAAGCAAAAAATTTCAGAATTGCACCTTGCAATGCGGAGAAATTACTGTTTGTGCATTTACAATATTCATTGATTTTTGCCATTGAAAAACGTCCAGAAATGTTTGAAGCTACTGACTGAATGAAAGGAGCTGGCATCTCACTCTCTTTGAATCTTCTTTATCATGCTAGGATTAGCAGGAAAAAGCAAAAAATTTCAGAATTGCACCTTGCAATGCGGAGATATTACTGTTTGTGCATTTACAATATTCATTGATTTTTGCCATTGAAAAACATCATGTTATTCATATACCAGAAATGTTTGAAGCTACTGACTGAATGAAAAGAGCTGGCATCTCACGCTTTTGAATCTTCTTTATCATGCTAGGATTAGCAGGAAAAAGCAAAAAATTTCAGAATTGCACCTTGCAATGCGGAGATATTACTGTTTGTGCATTTACAATATTCATTGATTTTTGCCATTGAAAAACATCATGTTATTCATATACCAGAAATGTTTGAAGCTACTGACTGAATTAAAAGAGCTGGCATCTCACTCTCTTTGAATCTTCTTTATCATGCTAGGATTAGCAGGAAAAAGCAAAAAATTTCAGAATTGCACCTTGCAATGCGGAGAAATTACTGTTTGTGCATTTACAATATTCATTGATTTTTGCCATTGAAAAACGTCCAGAAATGTTTGAAGCTACTGACTGAATGAAAAGAGCTGGCATCTCACTCTCTTTGAATCTTCTTTATCATGCTAGGATTAGCAGGAAAAAGCAAAACATTTCAGAATTGCACCTTGCAATGTGGAGATATTACTGTTTGTGCATTTACAATATTCATTGATTTTTGCCATTGAAAAACGTCCAGAAATGTTTGAAGCTGCTGACTGAATGAAAGGAGCTGGCATCTCACTCTCTTTGAATCTTCTTTATCATGCTAGGATTAGCAGGAAAAAGCAAAAAATTTCAGAATTGCACCTTGCAATGTGGAGATATTACTGTTTGTGCATTTACAATATTCATTGATTTTTGCCATTGAAAAACATCATGTTATTCATATACCAGAAATGTTTGAAGCTACTGACTGAATGAAAAGAGCTGGCATCTCACTCTCTTTGAATCTTCTTTATCATGCTAGGATTAGCAGGAAAAAGCAAAAAATTTCAGAATTGCACCTTGCAATGCGGAGATATTACTGTTTGTGCATTTACAATATTCATTGATTTTTGCCATTGAAAAACGTCCAGAAATGTTTGAAGCTACTGACTGAATGAAAAGAGCTGGCATCTCACTCTCTTTGAATCTTCTTTATCATGCTAGGATTAGGAGGAAAAAGCAAAAAATTTCAGAATTGCACCTTGCAATGCGGAGAAATTACTGTTTGTGCATTTACAATATTCATTGATTTTTGCCATTGAAAAACGTCCAGAAATGTTTGAAGCTACTGACTGAATGAAAAGAGCTGGCATCTCACTCTCTTTGAATCTTCTTTATCATGCTAGGATTAGCAGGAAAAAGCAAAAAATTTCAGAATTGCACCTTGCAATGTGGAGATATTACTGTTTGTGCATTTACAATATTCATTTATTTTTGAAAAAGAAAAACGTCCAGAAATGTTTGAAGCTACTGACTGAATGAAAGGAGCTGGCATCTCACTCTCTTTGAATCTTCTTTATCATGCTAGGATTAGCAGGAAAAAGCAAAAAATTTCAGAATTCGCTCCTTGCAATGCGGAGATATTACTGTTTGTGCATTTACAATATTCATTGATTTTTGCCATTGAAAAACGTCCAGAAATGTTTGAAGCTACTGACTGAATGAAAAGAGCTGGCATCTCACTCTCTTTGAATCTTCTTTATCATGCTAGGATTAGCAGGAAAAAGCAAAAAATTTCAGAATTGCACCTTGCAATGCGGAGATATTACTGTTTGTGCATTTACAATATTCATTGATTTTTGCCATTGAAAAACGTCCAGAAATGTTTCAAGCTACTGACTGAATGAAAAGAGCTGGCATCTCACTCTCTTTGAATCTTCTTTATCATGCTAGGATTAGCAGGAAAAAGCAAAAAATTTCAGAATTGCACCTTGCAATGTGGAGATATTACTGTTTGTGCATTTACAATATTCATTGATTTTTGCCATTGAAAAACATCATGTTATTCATATACCAGAAATGTTTGAAGCTACTGACTGAATTAAAAGAGCTGGCATCTCACTCTCTTTGAATCTTCTTTATCATGCTAGGATTAGCAGGAAAAAGCAAAAAATTTCAGAATTGCACCTTGCAATGCGGAGAAATTACTGTTTGTGCATTTACAATATTCATTGATTTTTGCCATTGAAAAACGTCCAGAAATGTTTGAAGCTACTGACTGAATGAAAAGAGCTGGCATCTCACTCTCTTTGAATCTTCTTTATCATGCTAGGATTAGCAGGAAAAAGCAAAACATTTCAGAATTGCACGTTGCAATGCGGAGATATTACTGTTTGTGCATTTACAATATTCATTGATTTTTGCCATTGAAAAACATCCAGAAATGTTTGAAGCTGCTGACTGAATGAAAGGAGCTGGCATCTCACTCTCTTTGAATCTTCTTTATCATGCTAGGATTAGCAGGAAAAAGCAAAAAATTTCAGAATTGCACCTTGCAATGTGGAGATATTACTGTTTGTGCATTTACAATATTCATTGATTTTTGCCATTGAAAAACATCATGTTATTCATATACCAGAAATGTTTGAAGCTACTGACTGAATGAAAAGAGCTGGCATCTCACTCTCTTTGAATCTTCTTTATCATGCTAGGATTAGGAGGAAAAAGCAAAAAATTTCAGAATTGCACCTTGCAATGCGGAGAAATTACTGTTTGTGCATTTACAATATTCATTGATTTTTGCCATTGAAAAACGTCCAGAAATGTTTGAAGCTACTGACTGAATGAAAGGAGCTGGCATCTCACTCTCTTTGAATCTTCTTTATCATGCTAGGATTAGCAGGAAAAAGCAAAAAATTTCAGAATTGCACCTTGCAATGCGGAGATATTACTGTTTGTGCATTTACAATATTCATTGATTTTTGCCATTGAAAAACATCATGTTATTCATATACCAGAAATGTTTGAAGCTACTGACTGAATGAAAAGAGCTGGCATCTCACGCTTTTGAATCTTCTTTATCATGCTAGGATTAGCAGGAAAAAGCAAAAAATTTCAGAATTGCACCTTGCAATGCGGAGATATTACTGTTTGTGCATTTACAATATTCATTGATTTTTGCCATTGAAAAACATCATGTTATTCATATACCAGAAATGTTTGAAGCTACTGACTGAATGAAAAGAGCTGGCATCTCACTCTCTTTGAATCTTCTTTATCATGCTAGGATTAGCAGGAAAAAGCAAAAAATTTCAGAATTGCACCTTGCAATGCGGAGATATTACTGTTTGTGCATTTACAATATTCATTGATTTTTGCCATTGAAAAACGTCCAGAAATGTTTGAAGCTACTGACTGAATGAAAAGAGCTGGCATCTCACTCTCTTTGAATCTTCTTTATCATGCTAGGATTAGGAGGAAAAAGCAAAAAATTTCAGAATTGCACCTTGCAATGCGGAGAAATTACTGTTTGTGCATTTACAATATTCATTGATTTTTGCCATTGAAAAACGTCCAGAAATGTTTGAAGCTACTGACTGAATGAAAGGAGCTGGCATCTCACTCTCTTTGAATCTTCTTTATCATGCTAGGATTAGCAGGAAAAAGCAAAAAATTTCAGAATTGCACCTTGCAATGCGGAGATATTACTGTTTGTGCATTTACAATATTCATTGATTTTTGCCATTGAAAAACATCATGTTATTCATATACCAGAAATGTTTGAAGCTACTGACTGAATGAAAAGAGCTGGCATCTCACGCTTTTGAATCTTCTTTATCATGCTAGGATTAGCAGGAAAAAGCAAAAAATTTCAGAATTGCACCTTGCAATGCGGAGATATTACTGTTTGTGCATTTACAATATTCATTGATTTTTGCCATTGAAAAACATCATGTTATTCATATACCAGAAATGTTTGAAGCTACTGACTGAATGAAAAGAGCTGGCATCTCACTCTCTTTGAATCTTCTTTATCATGCTAGGATTAGCAGGAAAAAGCAAAAAATTTCAGAATTGCACCTTGCAATGCGGAGATATTACTGTTTGTGCATTTACAATATTCATTGATTTTTGCCATTGAAAAACGTCCAGAAATGTTTGAAGCTACTGACTGAATGAAAGGAGCTGGCATCTCACTCTCTTTGAATCTTCTTTATCATGCTAGGATTAGCAGGAAAAAGCAAAAAATTTCAGAATTGCACCTTGCAATGTGGAGATATTACTGTTTGTGCATTTACAATATTCATTGATTTTTGCCATTGAAAAACATCATGTTATTCATATACCAGAAATGTTTGAAGCTACTGACTGAATGAAAAGAGCTGGCATCTCACTATCTTTGAATCTTCTTTATCATGCTAGGATTAGCAGGAAAAAGCAAAAAATTTCAGAATTGCACCTTGCAATGTGGAGATATTACTGTTTGTGCATTTACAATATTCATTGATTTTTGCCATTGAAAAACATCATGTTATTCATATACCAGAAATGTTTGAAGCTACTGACTGAATGAAAAGAGCTGGCATCTCACTCTCTTTGAATCTTCTTTATCATGCTAGGATTAGCAGGAAAAAGCAAAAAATTTCAGAATTGCACCTTGCAATGCGGAGATATTACTGTTTGTGCATTTACAATATTCATTGATTTTTGCCATTGAAAAACGTCCAGAAATGTTTGAAGCTACTGACTGAATGAAAAGAGCTGGCATCTCACTCTCTTTGAATCTTCTTTATCATGCTAGGATTAGCAGGAAAAAGCAAAAAATTTCAGAATTGCACATTGCAATGCGGAGAAATTACTGTTTGTGCATTTACAATATTCATTGATTTTTGCCATTGAAAAACGTCCAGAAATGTTTGAAGCTACTGACTGAATGAAAGGAGCTGGCATCTCACTCTCTTTGAATTTTCTTTATCATTCTAGGATTAGCAGGAAAAAGCAAAAAATTTCAGAATTGCACCTTGCAATGCGGAGATATTACTGTTTGTGCATTTACAATATTCATTGATTTTTGCCATTGAAAAACGTCCAGAAATGTTTGAAGCTACTGACTGAATGAAAAGAGCTGGCATCTCACTCTCTTTGAATCTTCTTTATCATGCTAGGATTAGCAGGAAAAAGCAAAAAATTTCAGAATTGCACCTTGCAATGCGGAGATATTACTGTTTGTGCATTTACAATATTCATTGATTTTTGCCATTGAAAAACATCATGTTATTCATATACCAGAAATGTTTGAAGCTACTGACTGAATGAAAAGAGCTGGCAACTCACTCTCTTTGAATCTTCTTTATCGTGCTAGGATTAGCAGGAAAAAGCAAAAAATTTCAGAATTGCACCTTGCAATGCGGAGATATTACTGTTTGTGCATTTACAATATTCATTGATTTTTGCCATTGAAAAACATCATGTTATTCATATACCAGAAATGTTTGAAGCTACTGACTGAATGAAAAGAGCTGGCATCTCACTCTTTTGAATCTTCTTTATCATGCTAGGATTAGCAGGAAAAAGCAAAAAATTTCAGAATTGCACCTTGCAATGCGGAGATATTACTGTTTGTGCATTTACAATATTCATTGATTTTTGCCATTGAAAAACATCATGTTATTCATATACCAGAAATGTTTGAAGCTACTGACTGAATGAAAAGAGCTGGAATCTCACTCTCTTTGAATCTTCTTTATCATGCTAGGATTAGCAGGAAAAAGCAAAAAATTTCAGAATTGCACCTTGCAATGCGGAGATATTACTGTTTGTGCATTTACAATATTCATTGATTTTTGCCATTGAAAAACGTCCAGAAATGTTTGAAGCTACTGACTGAATGAAAGGAGCTGGCATCTCACTCTCTTTGAATCTTCTTTATCATGCTAGGATTAGCAGGAAAAAGCAAAAAATTTCAGAATTGCACCTTGCAATGTGGAGATATTACTGTTTGTGCATTTACAATATTCATTGATTTTTGCCATTGAAAAACATCATGTTATTCATATACCAGAAATGTTTGAAGCTACTGACTGAATGAAAAGAGCTGGCATCTCACTCTCTTTGAATCTTCTTTATCATGCTAGGATTAGCAGGAAAAAGCAAAAAATTTCAGAATTGCACCTTGCAATGTGGAGATATTACTGTTTGTGCATTTACAATATTCATTGATTTTTGCCATTGAAAAACATCATGTTATTCATATACCAGAAATGTTTGAAGCTACTGACTGAATGAAAAGAGCTGGCATCTCACTCTCTTTGAATCTTCTTTATCATGCTAGGATTAGCAGGAAAAAGCAAAAAATTTCAGAATTGCACCTTGCAATGTGGAGATATTACTGTTTGTGCATTTACAATATTCATTGATTTTTGCCATTGAAAAACGTCCAGAAATGTTTGAAGCTACTGACTGAATGAAAAGAGCTGGCTTCTCACTCTCTTTGAATCTTCTTTATCATGCTAGGATTAGCAGGAAAAAGCAAAAAATTTCAGAATTGCACCTTGCAATGCGGAGATATTACTGTTTGTGCATTTACAATATTCATTGATTTTTGCCATTGAAAAACGTCCAGAAATGTTTGAAGCTACTGACTGAATGAAAAGAGCTGGCATCTCACTCTCTTTGAATCTTCTTTATCATGCTAGGATTAGCAGGAAAAAGCAAAAAATTTCAGAATTGCACCCTGCAATGCGGAGAAATTACTGTTTGTGCATTTACAATATTCATTGATTTTTGCCATTGAAAAACGTCCAGAAATGTTTGAAGCTACTGACTGAATGAAAGGAGCTGGCATCTCACTCTCTTTGAATCTTCTTTATCATGCTAGGATTAGCAGGAAAAAGCAAAAAATTTCAGAATTGCACCTTGCAATGCGGAGATATTACTGTTTGTGCATTTACAATATTCATTGATTTTTGCCATTGAAAAACGTCCAGAAATGTTTGAAGCTACTGACTGAATGAAAAGAGCTGGCATCTCACTCTCTTTGAATCTTCTTTATCATGCTAGGATTAGCAGGAAAAAGCAAAAAATTTCAGAATTGCA
Organism: Phyllobates terribilis; assembly: GCF_046119375.1. NCBI lineage: Eukaryota > Metazoa > Chordata > Amphibia > Anura > Dendrobatidae > Phyllobates > Phyllobates terribilis. The sequence continues at coordinate 1,803,085 of NW_027362856.1, forward strand.
CCTTGCAATGTGGAGATATTACTGTTTGTGCATTTACAATATTCATTGATTTTTGCCATTGAAAAACATCATGATATTCATATACCAGAAATGTTTGAAGCTACTGACTGAATGAAAAGAGCTGGCATCTCACTCTCTTTGAATCTTCTTTATCATGCTAGGATTAGCAGGAAAAAGCAAAAAATTTCAGAATTGCACCTTGCAATGTGGAGATATTACTGTTTGTGCATTTACAATATTCATTGATTTTTGCCATTGAAAAACATCATGTTATTCATATACCAGAAATGTTTGAAGCTACTGACTGAATGAAAAGAGCTGGCATCTCACTCTCTTTGAATCTTCTTTATCATGCTAGGATTAGCAGGAAAAAGCAAAAAATTTCAGAATTGCACCTTGCAATGCGGAGATATTACTGTTTGTGCATTTACAATATTCATTGATTTTTGCCATTGAAAAACGTCCAGAAATGTTTGAAGCTACTGACTGAATGAAAAGAGCTGGCATCTCACTCTCTTTGAATCTTCTTTATCATGCTAGGATTAGCAGGAAAAAGCAAAAAATTTCAGAATTGCACCTTGCAATGCGGAGATATTACTGTTTGTGCATTTACAATATTCATTGATTTTTGCCATTGAAAAACGTCCAGAAATGTTTGAAGCTACTGACTGAATGAATGGAGCTGGCATCTCACTCTCTTTGAATTTTCTTTATCATTCTAGGATTAGCAGGAAAAAGCAAAAAATTTCAGAATTGCACCTTGCAATGCGGAGATATTACTGTTTGTGCATTTACAATATTCATTGATTTTTGCCATTGAAAAACGTCCAGAAATGTTTGAAGCTACTGACTGAATGAAAAGAGCTGGCATCTCACTCTCTTTGAATCTTCTTTATCATGCTAGGATTAGCAGGAAAAAGCAAAAAATTTCAGAATTGCACCTTGCAATGCGGAGATATTACTGTTTGTGCATTTACAATATTCATTGATTTTTGCCATTGAGAAACATCATGTTATTCATATACCAGAAATGTTTGAAGCTACTGACTGAATGAAAAGAGCTGGCAACTCACTCTCTTTGAATCTTCTTTATCGTGCTAGGATTAGCAGGAAAAAGCAAACAATTTCAGAATTGCACCTTGCAATGCGGAGATATTACTGTTTGTGCATTTACAATATTCATTGATTTTTGCCATTGAAAAACATCATGTTATTCATATACCAGAAATGTTTGAAGCTACTGACTGAATGAAAAGAGCTGGCTTCTCACTCTTTTGAATCTTCTTTATCATGCTAGGATTAGCAGGAAAAAGCAAAAAATTTCAGAATTGCACCTTGCAATGCGGAGATATTACTGTTTGTGCATTTACAATATTCATTGATTTTTGCCATTGAAAAACATCATGTTATTCATATACCAGAAATGTTTGAAGCTACTGACTGAATGAAAAGAGCTGGCATCTCACTCTCTTTGAATCTTCTTTATCATGCTAGGATTAGCAGGAAAAAGCAAAAAATTTCAGAATTGCACCTTGCAATGCGGAGATATTACTGTTTGTGCATTTACAATATTCATTGATTTTTGCCATTGAAAAACGTCCAGAAATGTTTGAAGCTACTGACTGAATGAAAGGAGCTGGCATCTCACTCTCTTTGAATCTTCTTTATCATGCTAGGATTAGCAGGAAAAAGCAAAAAATTTCAGAATTGCACCTTGCAATGTGGAGATATTACTGTTTGTGCATTTACAATATTCATTGATTTTTGCCATTGAAAAACATCATGTTATTCATATACCAGAAATGTTTGAAGCTACTGACTGAATGAAAAGAGCTGGCATCTCACTCTCTTTGAATCTTCTTTATCATGCTAGGATTAGCAGGAAAAAGCAAAAAATTTCAGAATTGCACCTTGCAATGTGGAGATATTACTGTTTGTGCATTTACAATATTCATTGATTTTTGCCATTGAAAAACATCATGTTATTCATATACCAGAAATGTTTGAAGCTACTGACTGAATGAAAAGAGCTGGCATCTCACTCTCTTTGAATCTTCTTTATCATGCTAGGATTAGCAGGAAAAAGCAAAAAATTTCAGAATTGCACCTTGCAATGCGGAGATATTACTGTTTGTGCATTTACAATATTCATTGATTTTTGCCATTGAAAAACGTCCAGAAATGTTTGAAGCTACTGACTGAATGAAAAGAGCTGGCATCTCACTCTCTTTGAATCTTCTTTATCATGCTAGGATTAGCAGGAAAAAGCAAAAAATTTCAGAATTGCACCTTGCAATGCGGAGAAATTACTGTTTGTGCATTTACAATATTCATTGATTTTTGCCATTGAAAAACGTCCAGAAATGTTTGAAGCTACTGACTGAATGAAAGGAGCTGGCATCTCACTCTCTTTGAATTTTCTTTATCATTCTAGGATTAGCAGGAAAAAGCAAAAAATTTCAGAATTGCACCTTGCAATGCGGAGATATTACTGTTTGTGCATTTACAATATTCATTGATTTTTGCCATTGAAAAACGTCCAGAAATGTTTGAAGCTACTGACTGAATGAAAAGAGCTGGCATCTCACTCTCTTTGAATCTTCTTTATCATGCTAGGATTAGCAGGAAAAAGCAAAAAATTTCAGAATTGCACCTTGCAATGCGGAGATATTACTGTTTGTGCATTTACAATATTCATTGATTTTTGCCATTGAAAAACATCATGTTATTCATATACCAGAAATGTTTGAAGCTACTGACTGAATGAAAAGAGCTGGCAACTCACTCTCTTTGAATCTTCTTTATCGTGCTAGGATTAGCAGGAAAAAGCAAAAAATTTCAGAATTGCACCTTGCAATGCGGAGATATTACTGTTTGTGCATTTACAATATTCATTGATTTTTGCCATTGAAAAACATCATGTTATTCATATACCAGAAATGTTTGAAGCTACTGACTGAATGAAAAGAGCTGGCATCTCACTCTTTTGAATCTTCTTTATCATGCTAGGATTAGCAGGAAAAAGCAAAAAATTTCAGAATTGCACCTTGCAATGCGGAGATATTACTGTTTGTGCATTTACAATATTCATTGATTTTTGCCATTGAAAAACATCATGTTATTCATATACCAGAAATGTTTGAAGCTACTGACTGAATGAAAAGAGCTGGCATCTCACTCTCTTTGAATCTTCTTTATCATGCTAGGATTAGCAGGAAAAAGCAAAAAATTTCAGAATTGCACCTTGCAATGCGGAGATATTACTGTTTGTGCATTTACAATATTCATTGATTTTTGCCATTGAAAAACGTCCAGAAATGTTTGAAGCTACTGACTGAATGAAAGGAGCTGGCATCTCACTCTCTTTGAATCTTCTTTATCATGCTAGGATTAGCAGGAAAAAGCAAAAAATTTCAGAATTGCACCTTGCAATGTGGAGATATTACTGTTTGTGCATTTACAATATTCATTGATTTTTGCCATTGAAAAACATCATGTTATTCATATACCAGAAATGTTTGAAGCTACTGACTGAATGAAAAGAGCTGGCATCTCACTCTCTTTGAATCTTCTTTATCATGCTAGGATTAGCAGGAAAAAGCAAAAAATTTCAGAATTGCACCTTGCAATGTGGAGATATTACTGTTTGTGCATTTACAATATTCATTGATTTTTGCCATTGAAAAACATCATGTTATTCATATACCAGAAATGTTTGAAGCTACTGACTGAATGAAAAGAGCTGGCATCTCACTCTCTTTGAATCTTCTTTATCATGCTAGGATTAGCAGGAAAAAGCAAAAAATTTCAGAATTGCACCTTGCAATGTGGAGATATTACTGTTTGTGCATTTACAATATTCATTGATTTTTGCCATTGAAAAACGTCCAGAAATGTTTGAAGCTACTGACTGAATGAAAAGAGCTGGCTTCTCACTCTCTTTGAATCTTCTTTATCATGCTAGGATTAGCAGGAAAAAGCAAAACATTTCAGAATTGCACCTTGCAATGCGGAGATATTACTGTTTGTGCATTTACAATATTCATTGATTTTTGCCATTGAAAAACGTCCAGAAATGTTTGAAGCTACTGACTGAATGAAAAGAGCTGGCATCTCACTCTCTTTGAATCTTCTTTATCATGCTAGGATTAGCAGGAAAAAGCAAAAAATTTCAGAATTGCACCCTGCAATGCGGAGAAATTACTGTTTGTGCATTTACAATATTCATTGATTTTTGCCATTGAAAAACGTCCAGAAATGTTTGAAGCTACTGACTGAATGAAAGGAGCTGGCATCTCACTCTCTTTGAATCTTCTTTATCATGCTAGGATTAGCAGGAAAAAGCAAAAAATTTCAGAATTGCACCTTGCAATGCGGAGATATTACTGTTTGTGCATTTACAATATTCATTGATTTTTGCCATTGAAAAACGTCCAGAAATGTTTGAAGCTACTGACTGAATGAAAAGAGCTGGCATCTCACTCTCTTTGAATCTTCTTTATCATGCTAGGATTAGCAGGAAAAAGCAAAAAATTTCAGAATTGCACCTTGCAATGTGGAGATATTACTGTTTGTGCATTTACAATATTCATTGATTTTTGCCATTGAAAAACATCATGTTATTCATATACCAGAAATGTTTGAAGCTACTGACTGAATGAAAAGAGCTGGCATCTCACTCTCTTTGAATCTTCTTTATCATGCTAGGATTAGCAGGAAAAAGCAAAAAAATTCAGAATTGCACCTTGCAATGTGGAGATATTACTGTTTGTGCATTTACAATATTCATTGATTTTTGCCATTGAAAAACATCATGTTATTCATATACCAGAAATGTTTGAAGCTACTGACTGAATGAAAAGAGCTGGCATCTCACTCTCTTTGAATCTTCTTTATCATGCTAGGATTAGCAGGAAAAAGCAAAAAATTTCAGAATTGCACCTTGCAATGCGGAGATATTACTGTTTGTGCATTTACAATATTCATTGATTTTTGCCATTGAAAAACGTCCAGAAATGTTTGAAGCTACTGACTGAATGAAAAGAGCTGGCATCTCACTCTCTTTGAATCTTCTTTATCATGCTAGGATTAGCAGGAAAAAGCAAAAAATTTCAGAATTGCACCTTGCAATGCGGAGAAATTACTGTTTGTGCATTTACAATATTCATTGATTTTTGCCATTGAAAAACGTCCAGAAATGTTTGAAGCTACTGACTGAATGAAAGGAGCTGGCATCTCACTCTCTTTGAATTTTCTTTATCATTCTAGGATTAGCAGGAAAAAGCAAAAAATTTCAGAATTGCACCTTGCAATGCGGAGATATTACTGTTTGTGCATTTACAATATTCATTGATTTTTGCCATTGAAAAACGTCCAGAAATGTTTGAAGCTACTGACTGAATGAAAAGAGCTGGCATCTCACTCTCTTTGAATCTTCTTTATCATGCTAGGATTAGCAGGAAAAAGCAAAAAATTTCAGAATTGCACCTTGCAATGCGGAGATATTACTGTTTGTGCATTTACAATATTCATTGATTTTTGCCATTGAAAAACATCATGTTATTCATATACCAGAAATGTTTGAAGCTACTGACTGAATGAAAAGAGCTGGCAACTCACTCTCTTTGAATCTTCTTTATCGTGCTAGGATTAGCAGGAAAAAGCAAAAAATTTCAGAATTGCACCTTGCAATGCGGAGATATTACTGTTTGTGCATTTACAATATTCATTGATTTTTGCCATTGAAAAACATCATGTTATTCATATACCAGAAATGTTTGAAGCTACTGACTGAATGAAAAGAGCTGGCATCTCACTCTTTTGAATCTTCTTTATCATGCTAGGATTAGCAGGAAAAAGCAAAAAATTTCAGAATTGCACCTTGCAATGCGGAGATATTACTGTTTGTGCATTTACAATATTCATTGATTTTTGCCATTGAAAAACATCATGTTATTCATATACCAGAAATGTTTGAAGCTACTGACTGAATGAAAAGAGCTGGCATCTCACTCTCTTTGAATCTTCTTTATCATGCTAGGATTAGCAGGAAAAAGCAAAAAATTTCAGAATTGCACCTTGCAATGCGGAGATATTACTGTTTGTGCATTTACAATATTCATTGATTTTTGCCATTGAAAAACGTCCAGAAATGTTTGAAGCTACTGACTGAATGAAAGGAGCTGGCATCTCACTCTCTTTGAATCTTCTTTATCATGCTAGGATTAGCAGGAAAAAGCAAAAAATTTCAGAATTGCACCTTGCAATGTGGAGATATTACTGTTTGTGCATTTACAATATTCATTGATTTTTGCCATTGAAAAACATCATGTTATTCATATACCAGAAATGTTTGAAGCTACTGACTGAATGAAAAGAGCTGGCATCTCACTCTCTTTGAATCTTCTTTATCATGCTAGGATTAGCAGGAAAAAGCAAAAAATTTCAGAATTGCACCTTGCAATGTGGAGATATTACTGTTTGTGCATTTACAATATTCATTGATTTTTGCCATTGAAAAACATCATGTTATTCATATACCAGAAATGTTTGAAGCTACTGACTGAATGAAAAGAGCTGGCATCTCACTCTCTTTGAATCTTCTTTATCATGCTAGGATTAGCAGGAAAAAGCAAAAAATTTCAGAATTGCACCTTGCAATGTGGAGATATTACTGTTTGTGCATTTACAATATTCATTGATTTTTGCCATTGAAAAACGTCCAGAAATGTTTGAAGCTACTGACTGAATGAAAAGAGCTGGCTTCTCACTCTCTTTGAATCTTCTTTATCATGCTAGGATTAGCAGGAAAAAGCAAAAAATTTCAGAATTGCTCCTTGCAATGCGGAGATATTACTGTTTGTGCATTTACAATATTCATTGATTTTTGCCATTGAAAAACGTCCAGAAATGTTTGAAGCTACTGACTGAATGAAAAGAGCTGGCATCTCACTCTCTTTGAATCTTCTTTATCATGCTAGGATTAGCAGGAAAAAGCAAAAAATTTCAGAATTGCACCTTGCAATGCGGAGAAATTACTGTTTGCGCATTTACAATATTCATTGATTTTTGCCATTGAAAAACGTCCAGAAATGTTTGAAGCTACTGACTGAATGAAAGGAGCTGGAATCTCACTCTCTTTGAATCTTCTTTATCATGCTAGGATTAGCAGGAAAAAGCAAAAAATTTCAGAATTGCACCTTGCAATGTGGAGATATTACTGTTTGTGCATTTACAATATTCATTGATTTTTGCCATTGAAAAACGTCCAAAAATGTTTGAAGCTACTGACTGAATGAAAAGAGCTGGCTTCTCACTCTCTTTGAATCTTCTTTATCATGCTAGGATTAGCAGGAAAAAGCAAAAAATTTCAGAATTGCACCTTGCAATGCGGAGATATTACTGTTTGTGCATTTACAATATTCATTGATTTTTGCCATTGAAAAACGTCCAGAAATGTTTGAAGCTACTGACTGAATGAAAAGAGCTGGCATCTCACTCTCTTTGAATCTTCTTTATCATGCTAGGATTAGCAGGAAAAAGCAAAAAATTTCAGAATTGCACCCTGCAATGCGGAGAAATTACTGTTTGTGCATTTACAATATTCATTGATTTTTGCCATTGAAAAACGTCCAGAAATGTTTGAAGCTACTGACTGAATGAAAGGAGCTGGCATCTCACTCTCTTTGAATCTTCTTTATCATGCTAGGATTAGCAGGAAAAAGCAAAAAATTTCAGAATTGCACCTTGCAATGCGGAGATATTACTGTTTGTGCATTTACAATATTCATTGATTTTTGCCATTGAAAAACATCATGTTATTCATATACCAGAAATGTTTGAAGCTACTGACTGAATGAAAAGAGCTGGCAACTCACTCTCTTTGAATCTTCTTTATCGTGCTAGGATTAGCAGGAAAAAGCAAAAAATTTCAGAATTGCACCTTGCAATGCGGAGATATTACTGTTTGTGCATTTACAATATTCATTGATTTTTGCCATTGAAAAACATCATGTTATTCATATACCAGAAATGTTTGAAGCTACTGACTGAATGAAAAGAGCTGGCATCTCACTCTTTTGAATCTTCTTTATCATGCTAGGATTAGCAGGAAAAAGCAAAAAATTTCAGAATTGCACCTTGCAATGCGGAGATATTACTGTTTGTGCATTTACAATATTCATTGATTTTTGCCATTGAAAAACATCATGTTATTCATATACCAGAAATGTTTGAAGCTACTGACTGAATGAAAAGAGCTGGCATCTCACTCTCTTTGAATCTTCTTTATCATGCTAGGATTAGCAGGAAAAAGCAAAAAATTTCAGAATTGCACCTTGCAATGCGGAGATATTACTGTTTGTGCATTTACAATATTCATTGATTTTTGCCATTGAAAAACGTCCAGAAATGTTTGAAGCTACTGACTGAATGAAAGGAGCTGGCATCTCACTCTCTTTGAATCTTCTTTATCATGCTAGGATTAGCAGGAAAAAGCAAAAAATTTCAGAATTGCACCTTGCAATGTGGAGATATTACTGTTTGTGCATTTACAATATTCATTGATTTTTGCCATTGAAAAACATCATGTTATTCATATACCAGAAATGTTTGAAGCTACTGACTGAATGAAAAGAGCTGGCATCTCACTCTCTTTGAATCTTCTTTATCATGCTAGGATTAGCAGGAAAAAGCAAAAAATTTCAGAATTGCACCTTGCAATGTGGAGATATTACTGTTTGTGCATTTACAATATTCATTGATTTTTGCCATTGAAAAACATCATGTTATTCATATACCAGAAATGTTTGAAGCTACTGACTGAATGAAAAGAGCTGGCATCTCACTCTCTTTGAATCTTCTTTATCATGCTAGGATTAGCAGGAAAAAGCAAAAAATTTCAGAATTGCACCTTGCAATGTGGAGATATTACTGTTTGTGCATTTACAATATTCATTGATTTTTGCCATTGAAAAACGTCCAGAAATGTTTGAAGCTACTGACTGAATGAAAAGAGCTGGCTTCTCACTCTCTTTGAATCTTCTTTATCATGCTAGGATTAGCAGGAAAAAGCAAAAAATTTCAGAATTGCTCCTTGCAATGCGGAGATATTACTGTTTGTGCATTTACAATATTCATTGATTTTTGCCATTGAAAAACGTCCAGAAATGTTTGAAGCTACTGACTGAATGAAAAGAGCTGGCATCTCACTCTCTTTGAATCTTCTTTATCATGCTAGGATTAGCAGGAAAAAGCAAAAAATTTCAGAATTGCACCTTGCAATGCGGAGAAATTACTGTTTGCGCATTTACAATATTCATTGATTTTTGCCATTGAAAAACGTCCAGAAATGTTTGAAGCTACTGACTGAATGAAAGGAGCTGGCATCTCACTCTCTTTGAATCTTCTTTATCATGCTAGGATTAGCAGGAAAAAGCAAAAAATTTCAGAATTGCACCTTGCAATGTGGAGATATTACTGTTTGTGCATTTACAATATTCATTGATTTTTGCCATTGAAAAACGTCCAAAAATGTTTGAAGCTACTGACTGAATGAAAAGAGCTGGCTTCTCACTCTCTTTGAATCTTCTTTATCATGCTAGGATTAGCAGGAAAAAGCAAAAAATTTCAGAATTGCACCTTGCAATGCGGAGATATTACTGTTTGTGCATTTACAATATTCATTGATTTTTGCCATTGAAAAACGTCCAGAAATGTTTGAAGCTACTGACTGAATGAAAAGAGCTGGCATCTCACTCTCTTTGAATCTTCTTTATCATGCTAGGATTAGCAGGAAAAAGCAAAAAATTTCAGAATTGCACCCTGCAATGCGGAGAAATTACTGTTTGTGCATTTACAATATTCATTGATTTTTGCCATTGAAAAACGTCCAGAAATGTTTGAAGCTACTGACTGAATGAAAGGAGCTGGCATCTCACTCTCTTTGAATCTTCTTTATCATGCTAGGATTAGCAGGAAAAAGCAAAAAATTTCAGAATTGCACCTTGCAATGCGGAGATATTACTGTTTGTGCATTTACAATATTCATTGATTTTTGCCATTGAAAAACGTCCAGAAATGTTTGAAGCTACTGACTGAATGAAAAGAGCTGGCATCTCACTCTCTTTGAATCTTCTTTATCATGCTAGGATTAGCAGGAAAAAGCAAAAAATTTCAGAATTGCACCTTGCAATGTGGAGATATTACTGTTTGTGCATTTACAATATTCATTGATTTTTGCCATTGAAAAACATCATGTTATTCATATACCAGAAATGTTTGAAGCTACTGACTGAATGAAAAGAGCTGGCATCTCACTCTCTTTGAATCTTCTTTATCATGCTAGCATTAGCAGGAAAAAGCAAAAAATTTCAGAATTGCACCTTGCAATGTGGAGATATTACTGTTTGTGCATTTACAATATTCATTGATTTTTGCCATTGAAAAACATCATGTTATTCATATACCAGAAATGTTTGAAGCTACTGACTGAATGAAAAGAGCTGGCATCTCACTCTCTTTGAATCTTCTTTATCATGCTAGGATTAGCAGGAAAAAGCAAAAAATTTCAGAATTGCACCTTGCAATGCGGAGATATTACTGTTTGTGCATTTACAATATTCATTGATTTTTGCCATTGAAAAACGTCCAGAAATGTTTGAAGCTACTGACTGAATGAAAAGAGCTGGCATCTCACTCTCTTTGAATCTTCTTTATCATGCTAGGATTAGCAGGAAAAAGCAAAAAATTTCAGAATTGCACCTTGCAATGCGGAGAAATTACTGTTTGTGCATTTACAATATTCATTGATTTTTGCCATTGAAAAACGTCCAGAAATGTTTGAAGCTACTGACTGAATGAAAGGAGCTGGCATCTCACTCTCTTTGAATTTTCTTTATCATTCTAGGATTAGCAGGAAAAAGCAAAAAATTTCAGAATTGCACCTTGCAATGCGGAGATATTACTGTTTGTGCATTTACAATATTCATTGATTTTTGCCATTGAAAAACGTCCAGAAATGTTTGAAGCTACTGACTGAATGAAAAGAGCTGGCATCTCACTCTCTTTGAATCTTCTTTATCATGCTAGGATTAGCAGGAAAAAGCAAAAAATTTCAGAATTGCACCTTGCAATGCGGAGATATTACTGTTTGTGCATTTACAATATTCATTGATTTTTGCCATTGAAAAACATCATGTTATTCACATACCAGAAATGTTTGAAGCTACTGACTGAATGAAAAGAGCTGGCAACTCACTCTCTTTGAATCTTCTTTATCGTGCTAGGATTAGCAGGAAAAAGCAAAAAATTTCAGAATTGCACCTTGCAATGCGGAGATATTACTGTTTGTGCATTTACAATATTCATTGATTTTTGCCATTGAAAAACATCATGTTATTCATATACCAGAAATGTTTGAAGCTACTGACTGAATGAAAAGAGCTGGCATCTCACTCTTTTGAATCTTCTTTATCATGCTAGGATTAGCAGGAAAAAGCAAAAAATTTCAGAATTGCACCTTGCAATGCGGAGATATTACTGTTTGTGCATTTACAATATTCATTGATTTTTGCCATTGAAAAACATCATGTTATTCATATACCAGAAATGTTTGAAGCTACTGACTGAATGAAAAGAGCTGGCATCTCACTCTCTTTGAATCTTCTTTATCATGCTAGGATTAGCAGGAAAAAGCAAAAAATTTCAGAATTGCACCTTGCAATGCGGAGATATTACTGTTTGTGCATTTACAATATTCATTGATTTTTGCCATTGAAAAACGTCCAGAAATGTTTGAAGCTACTGACTGAATGAAAGGAGCTGGCATCTCACTCTCTTTGAATCTTCTTTATCATGCTAGGATTAGCAGGAAAAAGCAAAAAATTTCAGAATTGCACCTTGCAATGTGGAGATATTACTGTTTGTGCATTTACAATATTCATTGATTTTTGCCATTGAAAAACATCATGTTATTCATATACCAGAAATGTTTGAAGCTACTGACTGAATGAAAAGAGCTGGCATCTCACTCTCTTTGAATCTTCTTTATCATGCTAGGATTAGCAGGAAAAAGCAAAAAATTTCAGAATTGCACCTTGCAATGTGGAGATATTACTGTTTGTGCATTTACAATATTCATTGATTTTTGCCATTGAAAAACATCATGTTATTCATATACCAGAAATGTTTGAAGCTACTGACTGAATGAAAAGAGCTGGCATCTCACTCTCTTTGAATCTTCTTTATCATGCTAGCATTAGCAGGAAAAAGCAAAAAATTTCAGAATTGCACCTTGCAATGTGGAGATATTACTGTTTGTGCATTTACAATATTCATTGATTTTTGCCATTGAAAAACATCATGTTATTCATATACCAGAAATGTTTGAAGCTACTGACTGAATGAAAAGAGCTGGCATCTCACTCTCTTTGAATCTTCTTTATCATGCTAGGATTAGCAGGAAAAAGCAAAAAATTTCAGAATTGCACCTTGCAATGCGGAGATATTACTGTTTGTGCATTTACAATATTCATTGATTTTTGCCATTGAAAAACGTCCAGAAATGTTTGAAGCTACTGACTGAATGAAAAGAGCTGGCATCTCACTCTCTTTGAATCTTCTTTATCATGCTAGGATTAGCAGGAAAAAGCAAAAAATTTCAGAATTGCACCTTGCAATGCGGAGAAATTACTGTTTGTGCATTTACAATATTCATTGATTTTTGCCATTGAAAAACGTCCAGAAATGTTTGAAGCTACTGACTGAATGAAAGGAGCTGGCATCTCACTCTCTTTGAATTTTCTTTATCATTCTAGGATTAGCAGGAAAAAGCAAAAAATTTCAGAATTGCACCTTGCAATGCGGAGATATTACTGTTTGTGCATTTACAATATTCATTGATTTTTGCCATTGAAAAACGTCCAGAAATGTTTGAAGCTACTGACTGAATGAAAAGAGCTGGCATCTCACTCTCTTTGAATCTTCTTTATCATGCTAGGATTAGCAGGAAAAAGCAAAAAATTTCAGAATTGCACCTTGCAATGCGGAGATATTACTGTTTGTGCATTTACAATATTCATTGATTTTTGCCATTGAAAAACATCATGTTATTCACATACCAGAAATGTTTGAAGCTACTGACTGAATGAAAAGAGCTGGCAACTCACTCTCTTTGAATCTTCTTTATCGTGCTAGGATAAGCAGGAAAAAGCAAAAAATTTCAGAATTGCACCTTGCAATGCGGAGATATTACTGTTTGTGCATTTACAATATTCATTGATTTTTGCCATTGAAAAACATCATGTTATTCATATACCAGAAATGTTTGAAGCTACTGACTGAATGAAAAGAGCTGGCATCTCACTCTTTTGAATCTTCTTTATCATGCTAGGATTAGCAGGAAAAAGCAAAAAATTTCAGAATTGCACCTTGCAATGCGGAGATATTACTGTTTGTGCATTTACAATATTCATTGATTTTTGCCATTGAAAAACATCATGTTATTCATATACCAGAAATGTTTGAAGCTACTGACTGAATGAAAAGAGCTGGCATCTCACTCTCTTTGAATCTTCTTTATCATGCTAGGATTAGCAGGAAAAAGCAAAAAATTTCAGAATTGCACCTTGCAATGCGGAGATATTACTGTTTGTGCATTTACAATATTCATTGATTTTTGCCATTGAAAAACGTCCAGAAATGTTTGAAGCTACTGACTGAATGAAAGGAGCTGGCATCTCACTCTCTTTGAATCTTCTTTATCATGCTAGGATTAGCAGGAAAAAGCAAAAAATTTCAGAATTGCACCTTGCAATGTGGAGATATTACTGTTTGTGCATTTACAATATTCATTGATTTTTGCCATTGAAAAACATCATGTTATTCATATACCAGAAATGTTTGAAGCTACTGACTGAATGAAAAGAGCTGGCATCTCACTCTCTTTGAATCTTCTTTATCATGCTAGGATTAGCAGGAAAAAGCAAAAAATTTCAGAATTGCACCTTGCAATGTGGAGATATTACTGTTTGTGCATTTACAATATTCATTGATTTTTGCCATTGAAAAACATCATGTTATTCATATACCAGAAATGTTTGAAGCTACTGACTGAATGAAAAGAGCTGGCATCTCACTCTCTTTGAATCTTCTTTATCATGCTAGGATTAGCAGGAAAAAGCAAAAAATTTCAGAATTGCACCTTGCAATGTGGAGATATTACTGTTTGTGCATTTACAATATTCATTGATTTTTGCCATTGAAAAACGTCCAGAAATGTTTGAAGCTACTGACTGAATGAAAAGAGCTGGCTTCTCACTCTCTTTGAATCTTCTTTATCATGCTAGGATTAGCAGGAAAAAGCAAAAAATTTCAGAATTGCTCCTTGCAATGCGGAGATATTACTGTTTGTGCATTTACAATATTCATTGATTTTTGCCATTGAAAAACGTCCAGAAATGTTTGAAGCTACTGACTGAATGAAAAGAGCTGGCATCTCACTCTCTTTGAATCTTCTTTATCATGCTAGGATTAGCAGGAAAAAGCAAAAAATTTCAAAATTGCACCTTGCAATACGGAGAAATTACTGTTTGTGCATTTACAATATTCATTGATTTTTGCCATTGAAAAACGTCCAGAAATGTTTGAAGCTACTGACTGAATGAAAGGAGCTGGCATCTCACTCTCTTTGAATCTTCTTTATCATGCTAGGATTAGCAGGAAAAAGCAAAAAATTTCAGAATTGCACCTTGCAATGCGGAGATATTACTGTTTGTGCATTTACAATATTCATTGATTTTTGCCATTGAAAAACGTCCAGAAATGTTTGAAGCTACTGACTGAATGAAAAGAGCTGGCATCTCACTCTCTTTGAATCTTCTTTATCATGCTAGGATTAGCAGGAAAAAGCAAAAAATTTCAGAATTGCACCTTGCAATGTGGAGATATTACTGTTTGTGCATTTACAATATTCATTGATTTTTGCCATTGAAAAACATCATGTTATTCATATGCCAGAAATGTTTGAAGCTACTGACTGAATGAAAAGAGCTGGCATCTCACTCTCTTTGAATCTTCTTTATCATGCTAGGATTAGCAGGAAAAAGCAAAAAATTTCAGAATTGCACCTTGCAATGTGGAGATATTACTGTTTGTGCATTTACAATATTCATTGATTTTTGCCATTGAAAAACATCATGTTATTCATATACCAGAAATGTTTGAAGCTACTGACTGAATGAAAAGAGCTGGCATCTCACTCTCTTTGAATCTTCTTTATCATGCTAGGATTAGCAGGAAAAAGCAAAAAATTTCAGAATTGCACCTTGCAATGTGGAGATATTACTGTTTGTGCATTTACAATATTCATTGATTTTTGCCATTGAAAAACGTCCAGAAATGTTTGAAGCTACTGACTGAATGAAAAGAGCTGGCATCTCACTCTCTTTGAATCTTCTTTATCATGCTAGGATTAGCAGGAAAAAGCAAAAAAATTCAGAATTGCACCTTGCAATGCGGAGAAATTACTGTTTCTGCATTTACAATATTCATTGATTTTTGCCATTGAAAAACGTCCAGAAATGTTTGAAGCTACTGACTGAATGAAAGGAGCTGGCATCTCACTCTCTTTGAATTTTCTTTATCATTCTAGGATTAGCAGGAAAAAGTAAAAAATTTCAGAATTGCACCTTGCAATGCGGAGATATTACTATTTGTGCATTTACAATATTCATTGATTTTTGCCATTGAAAAACGTCCAGAAATGTTTGAAGCTACTGACTGAATGAAAAGAGCTGGCATCTCACTCTCTTTGAATCTTCTTTATCATGCTAGGATTAGCAGGAAAAAGCAAAAAATTTCAGAATTGCACCTTGCAATGTGGAGATATTACTGTTTGTGCATTTACAATATTCATTGATTTTTGCCATTGAAAAACATCATGTTATTCATATACCAGAAATGTTTGAAGCTACTGACTGAATGAAAAGAGCTGGCATCTCACTCTCTTTGAATCTTCTTTATCATGCTAGGATTAGCAGGAAAAAGCAAAAAATTTCAGAATTGCACCTTGCAATGTGGAGATATTACTGTTTGTGCATTTACAATATTCATTGATTTTTGCCATTGAAAAACATCATGTTATTCATATACCAGAAATGTTTGAAGCTACTGACTGAATGAAAAGAGCTGGCATCTCACTCTCTTTGAATCTTCTTTATCATGCTAGGATTAGCAGGAAAAAGCAAAAAATTTCAGAATTGCACCTTGCAATGTGGAGATATTACTGTTTGTGCATTTACAATATTCATTGATTTTTGCCATTGAAAAACGTCCAGAAATGTTTGAAGCTACTGACTGAATGAAAAGAGCTGGCTTCTCACTCTCTTTGAATCTTCTTTATCATGCTAGGATTAGCAGGAAAAAGCAAAAAATTTCAGAATTGCTCCTTGCAATGCGGAGATATTACTGTTTGTGCATTTACAATATTCATTGATTTTTGCCATTGAAAAACGTCCAGAAATGTTTGAAGCTACTGACTGAATGAAAAGAGCTGGCATCTCACTCTCTTTGAATCTTCTTTATCATGCTAGGATTAGCAGGAAAAAGCAAAAAATTTCAAAATTGCACCTTGCAATACGGAGAAATTACTGTTTGTGCATTTACAATATTCATTGATTTTTGCCATTGAAAAACGTCCAGAAATGTTTGAAGCTACTGACTGAATGAAAGGAGCTGGCATCTCACTCTCTTTGAATCTTCTTTATCATGCTAGGATTAGCAGGAAAAAGCAAAAAATTTCAGAATTGCACCTTGCAATGCGGAGATATTACTGTTTGTGCATTTACAATATTCATTGATTTTTGCCATTGAAAAACGTCCAGAAATGTTTGAAGCTACTGACTGAATGAAAAGAGCTGGCATCTCACTCTCTTTGAATCTTCTTTATCATGCTAGGATTAGCAGGAAAAAGCAAAAAATTTCAGAATTGCACCTTGCAATGTGGAGATATTACTGTTTGTGCATTTACAATATTCATTGATTTTTGCCATTGAAAAACATCATGTTATTCATATGCCAGAAATGTTTGAAGCTACTGACTGAATGAAAAGAGCTGGCATCTCACTCTCTTTGAATCTTCTTTATCATGCTAGGATTAGCAGGAAAAAGCAAAAAATTTCAGAATTGCACCTTGCAATGTGGAGATATTACTGTTTGTGCATTTACAATATTCATTGATTTTTGCCATTGAAAAACATCATGTTATTCATATACCAGAAATGTTTGAAGCTACTGACTGAATGAAAAGAGCTGGCATCTCACTCTCTTTGAATCTTCTTTATCATGCTAGGATTAGCAGGAAAAAGCAAAAAATTTCAGAATTGCACCTTGCAATGTGGAGATATTACTGTTTGTGCATTTACAATATTCATTGATTTTTGCCATTGAAAAACGTCCAGAAATGTTTGAAGCTACTGACTGAATGAAAAGAGCTGGCATCTCACTCTCTTTGAATCTTCTTTATCATGCTAGGATTAGCAGGAAAAAGCAAAAAAATTCAGAATTGCACCTTGCAATGCGGAGAAATTACTGTTTCTGCATTTACAATATTCATTGATTTTTGCCATTGAAAAACGTCCAGAAATGTTTGAAGCTACTGACTGAATGAAAGGAGCTGGCATCTCACTCTCTTTGAATTTTCTTTATCATTCTAGGATTAGCAGGAAAAAGTAAAAAATTTCAGAATTGCACCTTGCAATGCGGAGATATTACTATTTGTGCATTTACAATATTCATTGATTTTTGCCATTGAAAAACGTCCAGAAATGTTTGAAGCTACTGACTGAATGAAAAGACCTGGCATCTCACTCTCTTTGAATCTTCTTTATCATGCTAGGATTAGCAGGAAAAAGCAAAAAATTTCAGAATTGCACCTTGCAATGCGGAGATATTACTGTTTGTGCATTTACAATATTCATTGATTTTTGCCATTGAAAAACATCATGTTATTCACATACCAGAAATGTTTGAAGCTACTGACTGAATGAAAAGAGCTGGCAACTCACTCTCTTTGAATCTTCTTTATCGTGCTAGGATTAGCAGGAAAAAGCAAAAAATTTCAGAATTGCACCTTGCAATGCGGAGATATTACTGTTTGTGCATTTACAATATTCATTGATTTTTGCCATTGAAAAACATCATGTTATTCATATACCAGAAATGTTTGAAGCTACTGACTGAATGAAAAGAGCTGGCATCTCACTCTTTTGAATATTCTTTATCATGCTAGGATTAGCAGGAAAAAGCAAAAAATTTCAGAATTGCACCTTGCAATGCGGAGATATTACTGTTTGTGCATTTACAATATTCATTGATTTTTGCCATTGAAAAACATCATGTTATTCATATACCAGAAATGTTTGAAGCTACTGACTGAATGAAAAGAGCTGGCATCTCACTCTCTTTGAATCTTCTTTATCATGCTAGGATTAGCAGGAAAAAGCAAAAAATTTCAGAATTGCACCTTGCAATGCGGAGATATTACTGTTTGTGCATTTACAATATTCATTGATTTTTGCCATTGAAAAACGTCCAGAAATGTTTGAAGCTACTGACTGAATGAAAGGAGCTGGCATCTCACTCTCTTTGAATCTTCTTTATCATGCTAGGATTAGCAGGAAAAAGCAAAAAATTTCAGAATTGCACCTTGCAATGTGGAGATATTACTGTTTGTGCATTTACAATATTCATTGATTTTTGCCATTGAAAAACATCATGTTATTCATATACCAGAAATGTTTGAAGCTACTGACTGAATGAAAAGAGCTGGCATCTCACTCTCTTTGAATCTTCTTTATCATGCTAGGATTAGCAGGAAAAAGCAAAAAATTTCAGAATTGCACCTTGCAATGTGGAGATATTACTGTTTGTGCATTTACAATATTCATTGATTTTTGCCATTGAAAAACATCATGTTATTCATATACCAGAAATGTTTGAAGCTACTGACTGAATGAAAAGAGCTGGCATCTCACTCTCTTTGAATCTTCTTTATCATGCTAGCATTAGCAGGAAAAAGCAAAAAATTTCAGAATTGCACCTTGCAATGTGGAGATATTACTGTTTGTGCATTTACAATATTCATTGATTTTTGCCATTGAAAAACATCATGTTATTCATATACCAGAAATGTTTGAAGCTACTGACTGAATGAAAAGAGCTGGCATCTCACTCTCTTTGAATCTTCTTTATCATGCTAGGATTAGCAGGAAAAAGCAAAAAATTTCAGAATTGCACCTTGCAATGCGGAGATATTACTGTTTGTGCATTTACAATATTCATTGATTTTTGCCATTGAAAAACGTCCAGAAATGTTTGAAGCTACTGACTGAATGAAAAGAGCTGGCATCTCACTCTCTTTGAATCTTCTTTATCATGCTAGGATTAGCAGGAAAAAGCAAAAAATTTCAGAATTGCACCTTGCAATGCGGAGAAATTACTGTTTGTGCATTTACAATATTCATTGATTTTTGCCATTGAAAAACGTCCAGAAATGTTTGAAGCTACTGACTGAATGAAAGGAGCTGGCATCTCACTCTCTTTGAATTTTCTTTATCATTCTAGGATTAGCAGGAAAAAGCAAAAAATTTCAGAATTGCACCTTGCAATGCGGAGATATTACTGTTTGTGCATTTACAATATTCATTGATTTTTGCCATTGAAAAACGTCCAGAAATGTTTGAAGCTACTGACTGAATGAAAAGAGCTGGCATCTCACTCTCTTTGAATCTTCTTTATCATGCTAGGATTAGCAGGAAAAAGCAAAAAATTTCAGAATTGCACCTTGCAATGCGGAGATATTACTGTTTGTGCATTTACAATATTCATTGATTTTTGCCATTGAAAAACATCATGTTATTCACATACCAGAAATGTTTGAAGCTACTGACTGAATGAAAAGAGCTGGCAACTCACTCTCTTTGAATCTTCTTTATCGTGCTAGGATTAGCAGGAAAAAGCAAAAAATTTCAGAATTGCACCTTGCAATGCGGAGATATTACTGTTTGTGCATTTACAATATTCATTGATTTTTGCCATTGAAAAACATCATGTTATTCATATACCAGAAATGTTTGAAGCTACTGGCTGAATGAAAAGAGCTGGAATCTCACTCTTTTGAATCTTCTTTATCATGCTAGGATTAGCAGGAAAAAGCAAAAAAATTCAGAATTGCACCTTGCAATGCGGAGATATTACTGTTTGTGCATTTACAATATTCATTGATTTTTGCCATTGAAAAACATCATGTTATTCATATACCAGAAATGTTTGAAGCTACTGACTGAATGAAAAGAGCTGGCATCTCACTCTCTTTGAATCTTCTTTATCATGCTAGGATTAGCAGGAAAAAGCAAAAAATTTCAGAATTGCACCTTGCAATGCGGAGATATTACTGTTTGTGCATTTACAATATTCATTGATTTTTGCCATTGAAAAACGTCCAGAAATGTTTGAAGCTACTGACTGAATGAAAGGAGCTGGCATCTCACTCTCTTTGAATCTTCTTTATCATGCTAGGATTAGCAGGAAAAAGCAAAAAATTTCAGAATTGCACCTTGCAATGTGGAGATATTACTGTTTGTGCATTTACAATATTCATTGATTTTTGCCATTGAAAAACATCATGTTATTCATATACCAGAAATGTTTGAAGCTACTGACTGAATGAAAAGAGCTGGCATCTCACTCTCTTTGAATCTTCTTTATCATGCTAGGATTAGCAGGAAAAAGCAAAAAATTTCAGAATTGCACCTTGCAATGTGGAGATATTACTGTTTGTGCATTTACAATATTCATTGATTTTTGCCATTGAAAAACGTCCAGAAATGTTTGAAGCTACTGACTGAATGAAAAGAGCTGGCTTCTCACTCTCTTTGAATCTTCTTTATCATGCTAGGATTAGCAGGAAAAAGCAAAAAATTTCAGAATTGCTCCTTGCAATGCGGAGATATTACTGTTTGTGCATTTACAATATTCATTGATTTTTGCCATTGAAAAACGTCCAGAAATGTTTGAAGCTACTGACTGAATGAAAAGAGCTGGCATCTCACTCTCTTTGAATCTTCTTTATCATGCTAGGATTAGCAGGAAAAAGCAAAAAATTTCAGAATTGCACCTTGCAATACGGAGAAATTACTGTTTGTGCATTTACAATATTCATTGATTTTTGCCATTGAAAAACGTCCAGAAATGTTTGAAGCTACTGACTGAATGAAAGGAGCTGGCATCTCACTCTCTTTGAATCTTCTTTATCATGCTAGGATTAGCAGGAAAAAGCAAAAAATTTCAGAATTGCACCTTGCAATGCGGAGATATTACTGTTTGTGCATTTACAATATTCATTGATTTTTGCCATTGAAAAACGTCCAGAAATGTTTGAAGCTACTGACTGAATGAAAAGAGCTGGCATCTCACTCTCTTTGAATCTTCTTTATCATGCTAGGATTAGCAGGAAAAAGCAAAAAATTTCAGAATTGCACCTTGCAATGTGGAGATATTACTGTTTGTGCATTTACAATATTCATTGATTTTTGCCATTGAAAAACATCATGTTATTCATATGCCAGAAATGTTTGAAGCTACTGACTGAATGAAAAGAGCTGGCATCTCACTCTCTTTGAATCTTCTTTATCATGCTAGGATTAGCAGGAAAAAGCAAAAAATTTCAGAATTGCACCTTGCAATGTGGAGATATTACTGTTTGTGCATTTACAATATTCATTGATTTTTGCCATTGAAAAACATCATGTTATTCATATACCAGAAATGTTTGAAGCTACTGACTGAATGAAAAGAGCTGGCATCTCACTCTCTTTGAATCTTCTTTATCATGCTAGGATTAGCAGGAAAAAGCAAAAAATTTCAGAATTGCACCTTGCAATGTGGAGATATTACTGTTTGTGCATTTACAATATTCATTGATTTTTGCCATTGAAAAACGTCCAGAAATGTTTGAAGCTACTGACTGAATGAAAAGAGCTGGCATCTCACTCTCTTTGAATCTTCTTTATCATGCTAGGATTAGCAGGAAAAAGCAAAAAAATTCAGAATTGCACCTTGCAATGCGGAGAAATTACTGTTTCTGCATTTACAATATTCATTGATTTTTGCCATTGAAAAACGTCCAGAAATGTTTGAAGCTACTGACTGAATGAAAGGAGCTGGCATCTCACTCTCTTTGAATTTTCTTTATCATTCTAGGATTAGCAGGAAAAAGTAAAAAATTTCAGAATTGCACCTTGCAATGCGGAGATATTACTATTTGTGCATTTACAATATTCATTGATTTTTGCCATTGAAAAACGTCCAGAAATGTTTGAAGCTACTGACTGAATGAAAAGAGCTGGCATCTCACTCTCTTTGAATCTTCTTTATCATGCTAGGATTAGCAGGAAAAAGCAAAAAATTTCAGAATTGCACCTTGCAATGCGGAGATATTACTGTTTGTGCATTTACAATATTCATTGATTTTTGCCATTGAAAAACATCATGTTATTCATATACCAGAAATGTTTGAAGCTACTGACTGAATGAAAAGAGCTGGCAACTCACTCTCTTTGAATCTTCTTTATCGTGCTAGGATTAGCAGGAAAAAGCAAAAAATTTCAGAATTGCACCTTGCAATGCGGAGATATTACTGTTTGTGCATTTACAATATTCATTGATTTTTGCCATTGAAAAACATCATGTTATTCATATACCAGAAATGTTTGAAGCTACTGACTGAATGAAAAGAGCTGGCATCTCACTCTTTTGAATCTTCTTTATCATGCTAGGATTAGCAGGAAAAAGCAAAAAATTTCAGAATTGCACCTTGCAATGCGGAGATATTACTGTTTGTGCATTTACAATATTCATTGATTTTTGCCATTGAAAAACATCATGTTATTCATATACCAGAAATGTTTGAAGCTACTGACTGAATGAAAAGAGCTGGCATCTCACTCTCTTTGAATCTTCTTTATCATGCTAGGATTAGCAGGAAAAAGCAAAAAATTTCAGAATTGCACCTTGCAATGCGGAGATATTACTGTTTGTGCATTTACAATATTCATTGATTTTTGCCATTGAAAAACGTCCAGAAATGTTTGAAGCTACTGACTGAATGAAAAGAGCTGGCATCTCACTCTCTTTGAATCTTCTTTATCATGCTAGGATTAGCAGGAAAAAGCAAAAAATTTCAGAATTGCACCTTGCAATGTGGAGATATTACTGTTTGTGCATTTACAATATTCATTGATTTTTGCCATTGAAAAACATCATGTTATTCATATACCAGAAATGTTTGAAGCTACTGACTGAATGAAAAGAGCTGGCATCTCACTCTCTTTGAATCTTCTTTATCATGCTAGGATTAGCAGGAAAAAGCAAAAAATTTCAGAATTGCACCTTGCAATGTGGAGATATTACTGTTTGTGCATTTACAATATTCATTGATTTTTGCCATTGAAAAACGTCCAGAAATGTTTGAAGCTACTGACTGAATGAAAAGAGCTGGCTTCTCACTCTCTTTGAATCTTCTTTATCATGCTAGGATTAGCAGGAAAAAGCAAAAAATTTCAGAATTGCACCTTGCAATGCGGAGATATTACTGTTTGTGCATTTACAATATTCATTGATTTTTGCCATTGAAAAACGTCCAGAAATGTTTGAAGCTACTGACTGAATGAAAAGAGCTGGCATCTCACTCTCTTTGAATCTTCTTTATCATGCTAGGATTAGCAGGAAAAAGCAAAAAATTTCAGAATTGCACCTTGCAATGCGGAGAAATTACTGTTTGTGCATTTACAATATTCATTGATTTTTGCCATTGAAAAACATCCAGAAATGTTTGAAGCTACTGACTGAATGAAAGGAGCTGGCATCTCACTCTCTTTGAATCTTCTTTATCATGCTAGGATTAGCAGGAAAAAGCAAAAAATTTCAGAATTGCACCTTGCAATGCGGAGATATTACTGTTTGTGCATTTACAATATTCATTGATTTTTGCCTTGAAAAACGTCCAGAAATGTTTGAAGCTACTGACTGAATGAAAAGAGCTGGCATCTCACTCTCTTTGAATCTTCTTTATCATGCTAGGATTAGCAGGAAAAAGCAAAAAATTTCAGAATTGCACCTTGCAATGTGGAGATATTACTGTTTGTGCATTTACAATATTCATTGATTTTTGCCATTGAAAAACATCATGTTATTCATATACCAGAAATGTTTGAAGCTACTGACTGAATGAAAAGAGCTGGCATCTCACTCTCTTTGAATCTTCTTTATCATGCTAGGATTAGCAGGAAAAAGCAAAAAATTTCAGAATTGCACCTTGCAATGCGGAGATATTACTGTTTGTGCATTTACAATATTCATTGATTTTTGCCATTGAAAAACGTCCAGAAATGTTTGAAGCTACTGACTGAATGAAAAGAGCTGGCATCTCACTCTCTTTGAATCTTCTTTATCATGCTAGGATTAGCAGGAAAAAGCAAAAAATTTCAGAATTGCACCTTGCAATGTGGAGATATTACTGTTTGTGCATTTACAATATTCATTGATTTTTGCCATTGAAAAACATCATGTTATTCATATACCAGAAATGTTTGAAGCTACTGACTGAATGAAAAGAGCTGGCATCTCACTCTCTTTGAATCTTCTTTATCATGCTAGGATTAGCAGGAAAAAGCAAAAAATTTCAGAATTGCACCTTGCAATGTGGAGATATTACTGTTTGTGCATTTACAATATTCATTGATTTTTGCCATTGAAAAACGTCCAGAAATGTTTGAAGCTACTGACTGAATGAAAAGAGCTGGCTTCTCACTCTCTTTGAATCTTCTTTATCATGCTAGGATTAGCAGGAAAAAGCAAAAAATTTCAGAATTGCACCTTGCAATGCGGAGATATTACTGTTTGTGCATTTACAATATTCATTGATTTTTGCCATTGAAAAACGTCCAGAAATGTTTGAAGCTACTGACTGAATGAAAAGAGCTGGCATCTCACTCTCTTTGAATCTTCTTTATCATGCTAGGATTAGCAGGAAAAAGCAAAAAATTTCAGAATTGCACCTTGCAATGCGGAGAAATTACTGTTTGTGCATTTACAATATTCATTGATTTTTGCCATTGAAAAACATCCAGAAATGTTTGAAGCTACTGACTGAATGAAAGGAGCTGGCATCTCACTCTCTTTGAATCTTCTTTATCATGCTAGGATTAGCAGGAAAAAGCAAAAAATTTCAGAATTGCACCTTGCAATGCGGAGATATTACTGTTTGTGCATTTACAATATTCATTGATTTTTGCCTTGAAAAACGTCCAGAAATGTTTGAAGCTACTGACTGAATGAAAAGAGCTGGCATCTCACTCTCTTTGAATCTTCTTTATCATGCTAGGATTAGCAGGAAAAAGCAAAAAATTTCAGAATTGCACCTTGCAATGTGGAGATATTACTGTTTGTGCATTTACAATATTCATTGATTTTTGCCATTGAAAAACATCATGTTATTCATATACCAGAAATGTTTGAAGCTACTGACTGAATGAAAAGAGCTGGCATCTCACTCTCTTTGAATCTTCTTTATCATGCTAGGATTAGCAGGAAAAAGCAAAAAATTTCAGAATTGCACCTTGCAATGTGGAGATATTACTGTTTGTGCATTTACAATATTCATTGATTTTTGCCATTGAAAAACATCATGTTATTCATATACCAGAAATGTTTGAAGCTACTGACTGAATGAAAAGAGCTGGCATCTCACTCTCTTTGAATCTTCTTTATCATGCTAGGATTAGCAGGAAAAAGCAAAAAATTTCAGAATTGCACCTTGCAATGCGGAGATCTTACTGTTTGTGCATTTACAATATTCATTGATTTTTGCCATTGAAAAACGTCCAGAAATGTTTGAAGCTACTGACTGAATGAAAAGAGCTGGCATCTCACTCTCTTTGAATCTTCTTTATCATGCTAGGATTAGCAGGAAAAAGCAAAAAATTTCAGAATTGCACCTTGCAATGCGGAGAAATTACTGTTTGTGCATTTACAATATTCATTGATTTTTGCCATTGAAAAACGTCCAGAAATGTTTGAAGCTACTGACTGAATGAAAGGAGCTGGCATCTCACTCTCTTTGAATTTTCTTTATCATTCTAGGATTAGCAGGAAAAAGCAAAAAATTTCAGAATTGCACCTTGCAATGCGGAGATATTACTGTTTGTGCATTTACAATATTCATTGATTTTTGCCATTGAAAAACGTCCAGAAATGTTTGAAGCTACTGACTGAATGAAAAGAGCTGGCATCTCACTCTCTTTGAATCTTCTTTATCATGCTAGGATTAGCAGGAAAAAGCAAAAAATTTCAGAATTGCACCTTGCAATGCGGAGATATTACTGTTTGTGCATTTACAATATTCATTGATTTTTGCCATTGAAAAACATCATGTTATTCATATACCAGAAATGTTTGAAGCTACTGACTGAATGAAAAGAGCTGGCATCTCACTCTCTTTGAATCTTCTTTATCATGCTAGGATTAGCAGGAAAAAGCAAAAAATTTCAGAATTGCACCTTGCAATGCGGAGATATTACTGTTTGTGCATTTACAATATTCATTGATTTTTGCCATTGAAAAACGTCCAGAAATGTTTGAAGCTACTGACTGAATGAAAAGAGCTGGCATCTCACTCTCTTTGAATCTTCTTTATCATGCTAGGATAAGCAGGAAAAAGCAAAAAATTTCAGAATTGCACCTTGCAATGCGGAGAAATTACTGTTTGTGCATTTACAATATTCATTGATTTTTGCCATTGAAAAACGTCCAGAAATGTTTGAAGCTACTGACTGAATGAAAGGAGCTGGCATCTCACTCTCTTTGAATTTTCTTTATCATTCTAGGATTAGCAGGAAAAAGCAAAAAATTTCAGAATTGCACCTTGCAATGTGGAGATATTACTGTTTGTGCATTTACAATATTCATTGATTTTTGCCATTGAAAAACATGTTATTCATATACCAGAAATGTTTGAAGCTACTGACTGAATGAAAAGAGCTGGCATCTCACTCTCTTTGAATCTTCTTTATCATGCTAGGATTAGCAGGAAAAAGCAAAAAAATTCAGAATTGCACCTTGCAATGCGGAGATATTACTGTTTGTGCATTTACAATATTCATTGATTTTTGCCATTGAAAAACGTCCAGAAATGTTTGAAGCTACTGACTGAATGAAAAGAGCTGGCATCTCACTCTCTTTGAATCTTCTTTATCATGCTAGGATTAGCAGGAAAAAGCAAAAAATTTCAGAATTGCACCTTGCAATGCGGAGATATTACTGTTTGTGCATTTACAATATTCATTGATTTTTGCCATTGAAAAACATCATGTTATTCATATACCAGAAATGTTTGAAGCTACTGACTGAATGAAAAGAGCTGGCATCTCACTCTCTTTGAATCTTCTTTATCATGCTAGGATTAGCAGGAAAAAGCAAAAAATTTCAGAATTGCACCTTGCAATGCGGAGATATTACTGTTTGTGCATTTACAATATTCATTGATTTTTGCCATTGAAAAACGTCCAGAAATGTTTGAAGCTACTGACTGAATGAAAAGAGCTGGCATCTCACTCTCTTTGAATCTTCTTTATCATGCTAGGATTAGCAGGAAAAAGCAAAAAATTTCAGAATTGCACCTTGCAATGCGGAGAAATTACTGTTTGTGCATTTACAATATTCATTAATTTTTGCCATTGAAAAACATCATGTTATTCATATACCAGAAATGTTTGAAGCTACTGACTGAATGAAAAGAGCTGGCATCTCACTCTCTTTGAATCTTCTTTATCATGCTAGGATTAGCAGGAAAAAGCAAAAAATTTCAGAATTGCACCTTGCAATGCGGAGATATTACTGTTTGTGCATTTACAATATTCATTGATTTTTGCCATTGAAAAACGTCCAGAAATGTTTGAAGCTACTGACTGAATGAAAAGAGCTGGCATCTCACTCTCTTTGAATCTTCTTTATCATGCTAGGATTAGCAGGAAAAAGCAAAAAATTTCAGAATTGCACCTTGCAATGCGGAGAAATTACTGTTTGTGCATTTACAATATTCATTGATTTTTGCCATTGAAAAACGTCCAGAAATGTTTGAAGCTACTGACTGAATGAAAGGAGCTGGCATCTCACTCTCTTTGAATCTTCTTTATCATGCTAGGATTAGCAGGAAAAAGCAAAAAATTTCAGAATTGCACCTTGCAATGCGGAGATATTACTGTTTGTGCATTTACAATATTCATTGATTTTTGCCATTGAAAAACGTCCAGAAATGTTTGAAGCTACTGACTGAATGAAAAGAGCTGGCATCTCACTCTCTTTGAATCTTCTTCATTATGCTAGGATTAGCAGGAAAAAACAAAAAATTTCAGAATTGCACCTTGCAATGTGGAGATATTACTGTTTGTGCATTTACAATATTCATTGATTTTTGCCATTGAAAAACATCATGTTATTCATATACCAGAAATGTTTGAAGCTACTGACTGAATGAAAAGAGCTGGCATCTCACTCTCTTTGAATCTTCTTTATCATGCTAGGATTAGCAGGAAAAAGCAAAAAATTTCAGAATTGCACCTTGCAATGTGGAGATATTACTGTTTGTGCATTTACAATATTCATTGATTTTTGCCATTGAAAAACATCATGTTATTCATATACCAGAAATGTTTGAAGCTACTGACTGAATGAAAAGAGCTGGCATCTCACTCTCTTTGAATCTTCTTTATCATGCTAGGATAAGCAGGAAAAAGCAAAAAATTTCAGAATTGCACCTTGCAATGCGGAGAAATTACTGTTTGTGCATTTACAATATTCATTGATTTTTGCCATTGAAAAACGTCCAGAAATGTTTGAAGCTACTGACTGAATGAAAGGAGCTGGCATCTCACTCTCTTTGAATTTTCTTTATCATTCTAGGATTAGCAGGAAAAAGCAAAAAATTTCAGAATTGCACCTTGCAATGTGGAGATATTACTGTTTGTGCATTTACAATATTCATTGATTTTTGCCATTGAAAAACATGTTATTCATATACCAGAAATGTTTGAAGCTACTGACTGAATGAAAAGAGCTGGCATCTCACTCTCTTTGAATCTTCTTTATCATGCTAGGATTAGCAGGAAAAAGCAAAAAAATTCAGAATTGCACCTTGCAATGCGGAGATATTACTGTTTGTGCATTTACAATATTCATTGATTTTTGCCATTGAAAAACGTCCAGAAATGTTTGAAGCTACTGACTGAATGAAAAGAGCTGGCATCTCACTCTCTTTGAATCTTCTTTATCATGCTAGGATTAGCAGGAAAAAGCAAAAAATTTCAGAATTGCACCTTGCAATGCGGAGATATTACTGTTTGTGCATTTACAATATTCATTGATTTTTGCCATTGAAAAACATCATGTTATTCATATACCAGAAATGTTTGAAGCTACTGACTGAATGAAAAGAGCTGGCATCTCACTCTCTTTGAATCTTCTTTATCATGCTAGGATTAGCAGGAAAAAGCAAAAAATTTCAGAATTGCACCTTGCAATGCGGAGATATTACTGTTTGTGCATTTACAATATTCATTGATTTTTGCCATTGAAAAACGTCCAGAAATGTTTGAAGCTACTGACTGAATGAAAAGAGCTGGCATCTCACTCTCTTTGAATCTTCTTTATCATGCTAGGATTAGCAGGAAAAAGCAAAAAATTTCAGAATTGCACCTTGCAATGCGGAGAAATTACTGTTTGTGCATTTACAATATTCATTAATTTTTGCCATTGAAAAACATCATGTTATTCATATACCAGAAATGTTTGAAGCTACTGACTGAATGAAAAGAGCTGGCATCTCACTCTCTTTGAATCTTCTTTATCATGCTAGGATTAGCAGGAAAAAGCAAAAAATTTCAGAATTGCACCTTGCAATGCGGAGATATTACTGTTTGTGCATTTACAATATTCATTGATTTTTGCCATTGAAAAACGTCCAGAAATGTTTGAAGCTACTGACTGAATGAAAAGAGCTGGCATCTCACTCTCTTTGAATCTTCTTTATCATGCTAGGATTAGCAGGAAAAAGCAAAAAATTTCAGAATTGCACCTTGCAATGCGGAGAAATTACTGTTTGTGCATTTACAATATTCATTGATTTTTGCCATTGAAAAACGTCCAGAAATGTTTGAAGCTACTGACTGAATGAAAGGAGCTGGCATCTCACTCTCTTTGAATCTTCTTTATCATGCTAGGATTAGCAGGAAAAAGCAAAAAATTTCAGAATTGCACCTTGCAATGCGGAGATATTACTGTTTGTGCATTTACAATATTCATTGATTTTTGCCATTGAAAAACGTCCAGAAATGTTTGAAGCTACTGACTGAATGAAAAGAGCTGGCATCTCACTCTCTTTGAATCTTCTTCATTATGCTAGGATTAGCAGGAAAAAACAAAAAATTTCAGAATTGCACCTTGCAATGTGGAGATATTACTGTTTGTGCATTTACAATATTCATTGATTTTTGCCATTGAAAAACATCATGTTATTCATATACCAGAAATGTTTGAAGCTACTGACTGAATGAAAAGAGCTGGCATCTCACTCTCTTTGAATCTTCTTTATCATGCTAGGATTAGCAGGAAAAAGCAAAAAATTTCAGAATTGCACCTTGCAATGTGGAGATATTACTGTTTGTGCATTTACAATATTCATTGATTTTTGCCATTGAAAAACATCATGTTATTCATATACCAGAAATGTTTGAAGCTACTGACTGAATGAAAAGAGCTGGCATCTCACTCTCTTTGAATCTTCTTTATCATGCTAGGATTAGCAGGAAAAAGCAAAAAATTTCAGAATTGCACCTTGCAATGTGGAGATATTACTGTTTGTGCATTTACAATATTCATTGATTTTTGCCATTGAAAAACATCATGTTATTCATATACCAGAAATGTTTGAAGCTACTGACTGAATGAAAAGAGCTGGCATCTCACTCTCTTTGAATCTTCTTTATCATGCTAGGATTAGCAGGAAAAAGCAAAAAATTTCAGAATTGCACCTTGCAATGCGGAGATATTACTGTTTGTGCATTTACAATATTCATTGATTTTTGCCATTGAAAAACGTCCAGAAATGTTTGAAGCTACTGACTGAATGAAAAGAGCTGGCATCTCACTCTCTTTGAATCTTCTTTATCATGCTAGGATTAGCAGGAAAAAGCAAAAAATTTCAGAATTGCACCTTGCAATGCGGAGAAATTACTGTTTGTGCATTTACAATATTCATTGATTTTTGCCATTGAAAAACGTCCAGAAATGTTTGAAGCTACTGACTGAATGAAAGGAGCTGGCATCTCACTCTCTTTGAATTTTCTTTATCATTCTAGGATTAGCAGGAAAAAGCAAAAAATTTCAGAATTGCACCTTGCAATGCGGAGATATTACTGTTTGTGCATTTACAATATTCATTGATTTTTGCCATTGAAAAACGTCCAGAAATGTTTGAAGCTACTGACTGAATGAAAAGAGCTGGCATCTCACTCTCTTTGAATCTTCTTTATCATGCTAGGATTAGCAGGAAAAAGCAAAAAATTTCAGAATTGCACCTTGCAATGCGGAGATATTACTGTTTGTGCATTTACAATATTCATTGATTTTTGCCATTGAAAAACATCATGTTATTCATATACCAGAAATGTTTGAAGCTACTGACTGAATGAAAAGAGCTGGCATCTCACTCTCTTTGAATCTTCTTTATCATGCTAGGATTAGCAGGAAAAAGCAAAAAATTTCAGAATTGCACCTTGCAATGCGGAGATATTACTGTTTGTGCATTTACAATATTCATTGATTTTTGCCATTGAAAAACGTCCAGAAATGTTTGAAGCTACTGACTGAATGAAAAGAGCTGGCATCTCACTCTCTTTGAATCTTCTTTATCATGCTAGGATAAGCAGGAAAAAGCAAAAAATTTCAGAATTGCACCTTGCAATGCGGAGAAATTACTGTTTGTGCATTTACAATATTCATTGATTTTTGCCATTGAAAAACGTCCAGAAATGTTTGAAGCTACTGACTGAATGAAAGGAGCTGGCATCTCACTCTCTTTGAATTTTCTTTATCATTCTAGGATTAGCAGGAAAAAGCAAAAAATTTCAGAATTGCACCTTGCAATGTGGAGATATTACTGTTTGTGCATTTACAATATTCATTGATTTTTGCCATTGAAAAACATGTTATTCATATACCAGAAATGTTTGAAGCTACTGACTGAATGAAAAGAGCTGGCATCTCACTCTCTTTGAATCTTCTTTATCATGCTAGGATTAGCAGGAAAAAGCAAAAAATTTCAGAATTGCACCTTGCAATGCGGAGATATTACTGTTTGTGCATTTACAATATTCATTGATTTTTGCCATTGAAAAACGTCCAGAAATGTTTGAAGCTACTGACTGAATGAAAAGAGCTGGCATCTCACTCTCTTTGAATCTTCTTTATCATGCTAGGATTAGCAGGAAAAAGCAAAAAATTTCAGAATTGCACCTTGCAATGCGGAGATATTACTGTTTGTGCATTTACAATATTCATTGATTTTTGCCATTGAAAAACATCATGTTATTCATATACCAGAAATGTTTGAAGCTACTGACTGAATGAAAAGAGCTGGCATCTCACTCTCTTTGAATCTTCTTTATCATGCTAGGATTAGCAGGAAAAAGCAAAAAATTTCAGAATTGCACCTTGCAATGCGGAGATATTACTGTTTGTGCATTTACAATATTCATTGATTTTTGCCATTGAAAAACGTCCAGAAATGTTTGAAGCTACTGACTGAATGAAAAGAGCTGGCATCTCACTCTCTTTGAATCTTCTTTATCATGCTAGGATTAGCAGGAAAAAGCAAAAAATTTCAGAATTGCACCTTGCAATGCGGAGAAATTACTGTTTGTGCATTTACAATATTCATTGATTTTTGCCATTGAAAAACATCATGTTATTCATATACCAGAAATGTTTGAAGCTACTGACTGAATGAAAAGAGCTGGCATCTCACTCTCTTTGAATCTTCTTTATCATGCTAGGATTAGCAGGAAAAAGCAAAAAATTTCAGAATTGCACCTTGCAATGCGGAGATATTACTGTTTGTGCATTTACAATATTCATTGATTTTTGCCATTGAAAAACGTCCAGAAATGTTTGAAGCTACTGACTGAATGAAAAGAGCTGGCATCTCACTCTCTTTGAATCTTCTTTATCATGCTAGGATTAGCAGGAAAAAGCAAAAAATTTCAGAATTGCACCTTGCAATGCGGAGAAATTACTGTTTGTGCATTTACAATATTCATTGATTTTTGCCATTGAAAAACGTCCAGAAATGTTTGAAGCTACTGACTGAATGAAAGGAGCTGGCATCTCACTCTCTTTGAATCTTCTTTATCATGCTAGGATTAGCAGGAAAAAGCAAAAAATTTCAGAATTGCACCTTGCAATGCGGAGATATTACTGTTTGTGCATTTACAATATTCATTGATTTTTGCCATTGAAAAACGTCCAGAAATGTTTGAAGCTACTGACTGAATGAAAAGAGCTGGCATCTCACTCTCTTTGAATCTTCTTCATTATGCTAGGATTAGCAGGAAAAAACAAAAAATTTCAGAATTGCACCTTGCAATGTGGAGATATTACTGTTTGTGCATTTACAATATTCATTGATTTTTGCCATTGAAAAACATCATGTTATTCATATACCAGAAATGTTTGAAGCTACTGACTGAATGAAAAGAGCTGGCATCTCACTCTCTTTGAATCTTCTTTATCATGCTAGGATTAGCAGGAAAAAGCAAAAAATTTCAGAATTGCACCTTGCAATGTGGAGATATTACTGTTTGTGCATTTACAATATTCATTGATTTTTGCCATTGAAAAACATCATGTTATTCATATACCAGAAATGTTTGAAGCTACTGACTGAATGAAAAGAGCTGGCATCTCACTCTCTTTGAATCTTCTTTATCATGCTAGGATTAGCAGGAAAAAGCAAAAAATTTCAGAATTGCACCTTGCAATGCGGAGATATTACTGTTTGTGCATTTACAATATTCATTGATTTTTGCCATTGAAAAACATCATGTTATTCATATACCAGAAATGTTTGAAGCTACTGACTGAATGAAAAGAGCTGGCATCTCACTCTTTTGAATCTTCTTTATCATGCTAGGATTAGCAGGAAAAAGCAAAAAATTTCAGAATTGCACCTTGCAATGCGTAGATATTACTGTTTGTGCATTTACAATATTCATTGATTTTTGCCATTGAAAAACATCATGTTATTCATATACCAGAAATGTTTGAAGCTACTGACTGAATGAAAAGAGCTGGCATCTCACTCTCTGTGAATCTTCTTTATCATGCTAGGATTAGCAGGAAAAAGCAAAAAATTTCAGAATTGCACCTTGCAATGCGGAGATATTACTGTTTGTGCATTTACAATATTCATTGATTTTTGCCATTGAAAAACGTCCAGAAATGTTTGAAGCTACTGACTGAATGAAAGGAGCTGGCATCTCACTCTCTTTGAATCTTCTTTATCATGCTAGGATTAGCAGGAAAAAGCAAAAAATTTCAGAATTGCACCTTGCAATGTGGAGATATTACTGTTTGTGCATTTACAATATTCATTGATTTTTGCCATTGAAAAACATCATGTTATTCATATACCAGAAATGTTTGAAGCTACTGACTGAATGAAAAGAGCTGGCATCTCACTCTCTTTGAATCTTCTTTATCATGCTAGGATTAGCAGGAAAAAGCAAAAAATTTCAGAATTGCACCTTGCAATGTGGAGATATTACTCTTTGTGCATTTACAATATTCATTGATTTTTGCCATTGAAAAACGTCCAGAAATGTTTGAAGCTACTGACTGCATGAAAAGAGCTGGCTTCTCACTCTCTTTGAATCTTCTTTATCATGCTAGGATTAGCAGGAAAAAGCAAAAAATTTCAGAATTGCACCTTGCAATGCGGAGATATTACAGTTTGTGCATTTACAATATTCATTGATTTTTGCCATTGAAAAACGTCCAGAAATGTTTGAAGCTACTGACTGAATGAAAAGAGCTGGCATCTCACTCTCTTTGAATCTTCTTTATCATGCTAGGATTAGCAGGAAAAAGCAAAAAATTTCAGAATTGCACCTTGCAATGCGGAGAAATTACTGTTTGTGCATTTACAATATTCATTGATTTTTGCCATTGAAAAACGTCCAGAAATGTTTGAAGCTACTGACTGAATGAAAGGAGCTGGCATCTCACTCTCTTTGAATCTTCTTTATCATGCTAGGATTAGCAGGAAAAAGCAAAAAATTTCAGAATTGCACCTTGCAATGCGGAGATATTACTGTTTGTGCATTTACAATATTCATTGATTTTTGCCATTGAAAAACATCCAGAAATGTTTGAAGCTACTGACTGAATGAAAAGAGCTGGCATCTCACTCTCTTTGAATCTTCTTTATCATGCTAGGATTAGCAGGAAAAAGCAAAAAATTTCAGAATTGCACCTTGCAATGTGGAGATATTACTGTTTGTGCATTTACAATATTCATTGATTTTTGCCATTGAAAAACATCATGTTATTCATATACCAGAAATGTTTGAAGCTACTGACTGAATGAAAAGAGCTGGCATCTCACTCTCTTTGAATCTTCTTTATCATGCTAGGATTGGCCGGAAAAAGCAAAAAATTTCAGAATTGCACCTTGCAATGTGGAAATATTACTGTTTGTGCATTTACAATATTCATTGATTTTTGCCATTGAAAAACATCATGTTATTCATATACCAGAAATGTTTGAAGCTACTGACTGAATGAAAAGAGCTGGCATCTCACTCTCTTTGAATCTTCTTTATCATGCTAGGATTAGCAGGAAAAAGCAAAAAATTTCAGAATTGCACCTTGCAATGCGGAGATATTACTGTTTGTGCATTTACAATATTCATTGATTTTTGCCATTGAAAAACGTCCAGAAATGTTTGAAGCTACTGACTGAATGAAAAGAGCTGGCATCTCACTCTCTTTGAATCTTCTTTATCATGCTAGGATTAGCAGGAAAAAGCAAAAAATTTCAGAATTGCACCTTGCAATGCGGAGAAATTACTGTTTGTGCATTTACAATATTCATTGATTTTTGCCATTGAAAAACGTCCAGAAATGTTTGAAGCTACTGACTGAATGAAAGGAGCTGGCATCTCACTCTCTTTGAATTTTCTTTATCATTCTAGGATTAGCAGGAAAAAGCAAAAAATTTCAGAATTGCACCTTGCAATGTGGTGATATTACTGTTTGTGCATTTACAATATTCATTGATTTTTGCCATTGAAAAACATGTTATTCATATACCAGAAATGTTTGAAGCTACTGACTGAATGAAAAGAGCTGGCATCTCACTCTCTTTGAATCTTCTTTATCATGCTAGGATTAGCAGGAAAAAGCAAAAAATTTCAGAATTGCACCTTGCAATGCGGAGATATTACTGTTTGTGCATTTACAATATTCATTGATTTTTGCCATTGAAAAACGTCCAGAAATGTTTGAAGCTACTGACTGAATGAAAAGAGCTGGCATCTCACTCTCTTTGAATCTTCTTTATCATGCTAGGATTAGCAGGAAAAAGCAAAAAATTTCAGAATTGCACCTTGCAATGCGGAGATATTACTGTTTGTGCATTTACAATATTCATTGATTTTTGCCATTGAAAAACATCATGTTATTCATATACCAGAAATGTTTGAAGCTACTGACTGAATGAAAAGAGCTGGCATCTCACTCTCTTTGAATCTTCTTTATCATGCTAGGATTAGCAGGAAAAAGCAAAAAATTTCAGAATTGCACCTTGCAATGCGGAGATATTACTGTTTGTGCATTTACAATATTCATTGATTTTTGCCATTGAAAAACGTCCAGAAATGTTTGAAGCTACTGACTGAATGAAAAGAGCTGGCATCTCACTCTCTTTGAATCTTCTTTATCATGCTAGGATTAGCAGGAAAAAGCAAAAAATTTCAGAATTGCACCTTGCAATGCGGAGAAATTACTGTTTGTGCATTTACAATATTCATTGATTTTTGCCATTGAAAAACATCATGTTATTCATATACCAGAAATGTTTGAAGCTACTGACTGAATGAAAAGAGCTGGCATCTCACTCTCTTTGAATCTTCTTTATCATGCTAGGATTAGCAGGAAGAAGCAAAAAATTTCAGAATTGCACCTTGCAATGCGGAGATATTACTGTTTGTGCATTTACAATATTCATTGATTTTTGCCATTGAAAAACGTCCAGAAATGTTTGAAGCTACTGACTGAATGAAAAGAGCTGGCATCTCACTCTCTTTGAATCTTCTTTATCATGCTAGGATTAGCAGGAAAAAGCAAAAAATTTCAGAATTGCACCTTGCAATGCGGAGAAATTACTGTTTGTGCATTTACAATATTCATTGATTTTTGCCATTGAAAAACGTCCAGAAATGTTTGAAGCTACTGACTGAATGAAAGGAGCTGGCATCTCACTCTCTTTGAATCTTCTTTATCATGCTAGGATTAGCAGGAAAAAGCAAAAAATTTCAGAATTGCACCTTGCAATGCGGAGATATTACTGTTTGTGCATTTACAAAATTCATTGATTTTTGCCATTGAAAAACGTCCAGAAATGTTTGAAGCTACTGACTGAATGAAAAGAGCTGGCATCTCACTCTCTTTGAATCTTCTTTATTATGCTAGGATTAGCAGGAAAAAACAAAAAATTTCAGAATTGCACCTTGCAATGTGGAGATATTACTGTTTGTGCATTTACAATATTCATTGATTTTTGCCATTGAAAAACATCATGTTATTCATATACCAGAAATGTTTGAAGCTACTGACTGAATGAAAAGAGCTGGCATCTCACTCTCTTTGAATCTTCTTTATCATGCTAGGATTAGCAGGAAAAAGCAAAAAATTTCAGAATTGCACCTTGCAATGTGGAGATATTACTGTTTGTGCATTTACAATATTCATTGATTTTTGCCATTGAAAAACATCATGTTATTCATATACCAGAAATGTTTGAAGCTACTGACTGAATGAAAAGAGCTGGCATCTCACTCTCTCTGAATCTTCTTTATCATGCTAGGATTAGCAGGAAAAAGCAAAAAATTTCAGAATTGCACCTTGCAATGCGGAGATATTACTGTTTGTGCATTTACAATATTCATTGATTTTTGCCATTGAAAAACGTCCAGAAATGTTTGAAGCTACTGACTGAATGAAAAGAGCTGGCATCTCACTCTCTTTGAATCTTCTTTATCATGCTAGGATTAGCAGGAAAAAGCAAAAAATTTCAGAATTGCACCTTGCAATGCGGAGAAATTACTGTTTGTGCATTTACAATATTCATTGATTT
The DNA here is from genome assembly GCF_046119375.1 of Phyllobates terribilis. NCBI lineage: Eukaryota > Metazoa > Chordata > Amphibia > Anura > Dendrobatidae > Phyllobates > Phyllobates terribilis. Next base: position 1,841,606 of record NW_027362856.1, read on the forward strand.
TTGCCATTGAAAAACGTCAAGAAATGTTTGAAGCTACTGACTGAATGAAAGGAGCTGGCATCTCACTCTCTTTGAATCTTCTTTATCATGCTAGGATTAGCAGGAAAAAGCAAAAAATTTCAGAATTGCACCTTGCAATGTGGAGATATTACTGTTTGTGCATTTACAATATTCATTGATTTTTGCCATTGAAAAACATGTTATTCATATACCAGAAATGTTTGAAGCTACTGACTGAATGAAAAGAGCTGGCATCTCACTCTCTTTGAATCTTCTTTATCATGCTAGGATTAGCAGGAAAAAGCAAAAAATTTCAGAATTGCACCTTGCAATGCGGAGATATTACTGTTTGTGCATTTACAATATTCATTGATTTTTGCCATTGAAAAACGTCCAGAAATGTTTGAAGCTACTGACTGAATGAAAAGAGCTGGCGTCTCACTCTCTTTGAATCTTCTGTATCATGCTAGGATTAGCAGGAAAAAGCAAAAAATTTCAGAATTGCACCTTGCAATGCGGAGATATTACTGTTTGTGCATTTACAATATTCATTGATTTTTGCCATTGAAAAACGTCCAGAAATGTTTGAAGCTACTGACTGAATGAAAAGAGCTGGCATCTCACTCTCTTTGAATCTTCTTTATCATGCTAGGATTAGCAGGAAAAAGCAAAAAATTTCAGAATTGCACCTTGCAATGCAGGGATATTACTGTTTGTGCATTTACAATATTCATTGATTTTTGCCATTGAAAAACGTCCAGAAATGTTTCAAGCTACTGACTGAATGAAAAGAGCTGGCATCTCACTCTCTTTGAATCTTCTTTATCATGCTAGGATTAGCAGGAAAACGCAAAAAATTTCAGAATTGCACCTTGCAATGTGGAGATATTACTGTTTGTGCATTTACAATATTCATTGATTTTTGCCATTGAAAAACATCATGTTATTCATATACCAGAAATGTTTGAAGCTACTGACTGAATGAAAAGAGCTGGCATCTCACTCTCTTTGAATCTTCTTTATCATGCTAGGATTAGCAGGAAAAAGCAAAAAATTTCAGAATTGCACCTTGCAATGCGGAGATATTACTGTTTGTGCATTTACAATATTCATTGATTTTTGCCATTGAAAAACGTCCAGAAATGTTTGAAGCTACTGACTGAATGAAAAGAGCTGGCATCTCACTCTCTTTGAATCTTCTTTATCATGCTAGGATTAGCAGGAAAAAGCAAAAAATTTCAGAATTGCACCTTGCAATGCGGAGATATTACTGTTTGTGCATTTACAATATTCATTGATTTTTGCCATTGAAAAACGTCCAGAAATGTTTGAAGCTACTGACTGAATGAAAAGAGCTGGCATCTCACTCTCTTTGAATCTTCTTTATCATGCTAGGATTAGCAGGAAAAAGCAAAAAATTTCAGAATTGCACCTTGCAATGCGGAGATATTACTGTTTGTGCATTTACAATATTCATTGATTTTTGCCATTGAAAAACGTCCAGAAATGTTTGAAGCTACTGACTGAATGAAAAGAGCTGGCATCTCACTCTCTTTGAATCTTCTTTATCATGCTAGGATTAGCAGGAAAAAGCAAAAAATTTCAGAATTGCACCTTGCAATGCGGAGAAATTACTGTTTGTGCATTTACAATATTCATTGATTTTTGCCATTGAAAAACGTCCAGAAATGTTTGAAGCTACTGACTGAATGAAAGGAGCTGGCATCTCACTCTCTTTGAATCTTCTTTATCATGCTAGGATTAGCAGGAAAAAGCAAAAAATTTCAGAATTGCACCTTGCAATGTGGAGATATTACTGTTTGTGCATTTACAATATTCATTGATTTTTGCCATTGAAAAACATCATGTTATTCATATACCAGAAATGTTTGAAGCTACTGACTGAATGAAAAGAGCTGGCATCTCACTCTCTTTGAATCTTCTTTATCATGCTAGGATTAGCAAGAAAAAGCAAAAAATTTCAGAATTGCACCTTGCAATGCGGAGATATTACTGTTTGTGCATTTACAATATTCATTGATTTTTGCCATTGAAAAACGTCCAGAAATGTTTGAAGCTACTGACTGAATGAAAAGAGCTGGCATCTCACACTCTTTGAATCTTCTTTATCATGCTAGGATTAGGAGGAAAAAGCAAAAAATTTCAGAATTGCACCTTGCAATGCGGAGATATTACTGTTTGTGCATTTACAATATTCATTGATTTTTGCCATTGAAAAACGTCCAGAAATGTTTGAAGCTACTGACTGAATGAAAGGAGCTGGCATCTCACTCTCTTTGAATCTTCTTTATCATGCTAGCATTAGCAGGAAAAAGCAAAAAATTTCAGAATTGCACCTTGCAATGTGGAGATATTACTGTTTGTGCATTTACAATATTCATTGATTTTTGCCATTGAAAAACGTCCAGAAATGTTTGAAGCTACTGACTGAATGAAAAGAGCTGGCATCTCACTCTCTTTGAATCTTCTTTATCATGCTAGGATTAGCAGGAAAAAGCAAAAAATTTCAGAATTGCACCTTGCAATGCGGAGAAATTACTGTTTGTGCATTTACAATATTCATTGATTTTTGCCATTGAAAAACGTCCAGAAATGTTTGAAGCTACTGACTGAATGAAAGGAGCTGGCATCTCACTCTCTTTGAATCTTCTTTATCATGCTAGGATTAGCAGGAAAAAGCAAAAAATTTCAGAATTGCACCTTGCAATGCGGAGAAATTACTGTTTGTGCAGTTACAATATTCATTGATTTTTGCCATTGAAAAACGTCCAGAAATGTTTGAAGCTACTGACTGAATGAAAGGAGCTGGCATCTCACTCTCTTTGAATCTTCTTTATCATGCTAGGATTAGCAGGAAAAAGCAAAAAATTTCAGAATTGCACCTTGCAATGCGGAGATATTACTGTTTGTGCATTTACAATATTCATTGATTTTTGCCATTGAAAAACATCATGTTATTCATATACCAGAAATGTTTGAAGCTACTGACTGAATGAAAAGAGCTGGCATCTCACTCTCTTTGAATCTTCTTTATCGTGCTAGGATTAGCAGGAAAAAGCAAAAAATTTCAGAATTGCACCTTGCAATGCGGAGATATTACTGTTTGTGCATTTACAATATTCATTGATTTTTGCCATTGAAAAACGTCCAGAAATGTTTGAAGCTACTGACTGAATGAAAAGAGCTGGCATCTCACTCTCTTTGAATCTTCTTTATCATGCTAGGATTAGCAGGAAAAAGCAAAAAATTTCAGAATTGCACCTTGCAATGCGGAGATATTACTGTTTGTGCATTTACAATATTCATTGATTTTTGCCATTGAAAAACGTCATGTTATTCATATACCAGAAATGTTTGAAGCTACTGACTGAATGAAAAGAGCTGGCATCTCACTCTCTTTGAATCTTCTTTATCATGCTAGGATTAGCAGGAAAAAGCAAAAAATTTCAGAATTGCACCTTGCAATGCGGAGATATTACTGTTTGTGCATTTACAATATTCATTGATTTTTGCCATTGAAAAACGTCCAGAAATGTTTGAAGCTACTGACTGAATGAAAGGAGCTGGCATCTCACTCTCTTTGAATCTTCTTTATCATGCTAGGATTAGCAGGAAAAAGCAAAAAATTTCAGAATTGCACCTTGCAATGCGGAGAAATTACTGTTTGTGCATTTACAATATTCATTGATTTTTGCCATTGAAAAACGTCCAGAAATGTTTGAAGCTACTGACTGAATGAAAGGAGCTGGCATGTCACTCTCTTTGAATCTTCTTTATCATGCTAGGATTAGCAGGAAAAAGCAAAAAATTTCAGAATTGCACCTTGCAATGTGGAGATATTACTGTTTGTGCATTTACAATATTCATTGATTTTTGCCATTGAAAAACATCATGTTATTCATATACCAGAAATGTTTGAAGCTACTGACTGAATGAAAAGAGCTGGCATCTCACTCTCTTTGAATCTTCTTTATCATGCTAGGATTAGCAGGAAAAAGCAAAAAATTTCAGAATTGCACCTTGCAATGTGGAGATATTACTGTTTGTGCATTTACAATATTCATTGATTTTTGCCATTGAAAAACGTCCAGAAATGTTTGAAGCTACTGACTGAATGAAAGGAGCTGGCATCTCACTCTCTTTGAATCTTCTTTATCATGCTAGGATTAGCAGGAAAAAGCAAAAAATTTCAGAATTGCACCTTGCAATGCGGAGAAATTACTGTTTGTGCTTTTACAATATTCATTGATTTTTGCCATTGAAAAACGTCCAGAAATGTTTGAAGCTACTGACTGAATGAAAGGAGCTGGCATCTCACTCTCATTGAATCTTCTTTATCATGCTAGGATTAGCAGGAAAAAGCAAAAAATTTCAGAATTGCACCTTGCAATGTGGAGATATTACTGTTTGTGCATTTACAATATTCATTGATTTTTGCCATTGTAAAACATCATGTTATTCATATACCAGAAATGTTTGAAGCTACTGACTGAATGAAAAGAGCTGGCATCTCACTCTCTTTGAATCTTCTTTATCATGCTAGGATTAGCAGGAAAAAGCAAAAAATTTCAGAATGGCACCTTGCAATGTGGAGATATTACTGTTTGTGCATTTACAATATTCATTGATTTTTGCCATTGAAAAACGTCCAGAAATGTTTGAAGCTACTGACTGAATGAAAGGAGCTGGCATCTCACTCTCTTTGAATCTTCTTTATCATGCTAGGATTAGCAGGAAAAAGCAAAAAATTTCAGAATTGCACCTTGCAATGCGGAGAAATTACTGTTTGTGCATTTACAACATTCATTGATTTTTGCCATTGAAAAACGTCCAGAAATGTTTGAAGCTACTGACTGAATGAAAGGAGCTGGCATCTCACTCTCTTTGAATCTTCTTTATCATGCTAGGATTAGCAGGAAAAAGCAAAAAATTTCAGAATTGCACCTTGCAATGTGGAGATATTACTGTTTGTGCATTTACAATATTCATTGATTTTTGCCATTGAAAAACGTCCAGAAATGTTTGAAGCTACTGACTGAATGAAAGGAGCTGGCATCTCACTCTCTTTGAATCTTCTTTATCATGCTAGGATTAGCAGGAAAAAGCAAAAAATTTCAGAATTGCACCTTGCAATGCAGAGATATTACTGTTTGTGCATTTACAATATTCATTGATTTTTGCCATTGAAAAACGTCCAGAAATGTTTGAAGCTACTGACTGAATGAAAGGAGCTGGCATCTCACTGTATTTGAATCTTCTTTATCATGCTAGGATTAGCAGGAAAAAGCAAAAAATTTCAGAATTGCACCTTGCAATGTGGAGATATTACTGTTTGTGCATTTACAATATTCATTGATTTTTGCCATTGAAAAACGTCCAGAAATGTTTGAAGCTACTGACTGAATGAAAGGAGCTGGCATCTCACTCTCTTTGAATCTTCTTTATCATGCTAGCATTAGCAGGAAAAAGCAAAAAATTTCAGAATTGCACCTTGCAATGTGGAGATATTACTGTTTGTGCATTTACAATATTCATTGATTTTTGCCATTGAAAAACGTCCAGAAATGTTTGAAGCTACTGACTGAATGAAAAGAGCTGGCATCTCACTCTCTTTGAATCTTCTTTATCATGCTAGGATTAGCAGGAAAAAGCAAAAAATTTCAGAATTGCACCTTGCAATGCGGAGAAATTACTGTCTGTGCATTTACAATATTCATTGATTTTTGCCATTGAAAAACGTCCAGAAATGTTTGAAGCTACTGACTGAATGAAAGGAGCTGGCATCTCACTCTCTTTGAATCTTCTTTATCATGCTAGGATTAGCAGGAAAAAGCAAAAAATTTCAGAATTGCACCTTGCAATGCGGAGAAATTACTGTTTGTGCAGTTACAATATTCATTGATTTTTGCCATTGAAAAACGTCCAGAAATGTTTGAAGCTACTGACTGAATGAAAGGAGCTGGCATCTCACTCTCTTTGAATCTTCTTTATCATGCTAGGATTAGCAGGAAAAAGCAAAAAATTTCAGAATTGCACCTTGCAATGCGGAGATATTACTGTTTGTGCATTTACAATATTCATTGATTTTTGCCATTGAAAAACATCATGTTATTCATATACCAGAAATGTTTGAAGCTACTGACTGAATGAAAAGAGCTGGCATCTCACTCTCTTTGAATCTTCTTTATCGTGCTAGGATTAGCAGGAAAAAGCAAAAAATTTCAGAATTGCACCTTGCAATGCGGAGATATTACTGTTTGTGCATTTACAATATTCATTGATTTTTGCCATTGAAAAACGTCCAGAAATGTTTGAAGCTACTGACTGAATGAAAAGAGCTGGCATCTCACTCTCTTTGAATCTTCTTTATCATGCTAGGATTAGCAGGAAAAAGCAAAAAATTTCAGAATTGCACCTTGCAATGCGGAGATATTACTGTTTGTGCATTTACAATATTCATTGATTTTTGCCATTGAAAAACGTCATGTTATTCATATACCAGAAATGTTTGAAGCTACTGACTGAATGAAAAGAGCTGGCATCTCACTCTCTTTGAATCTTCTTTATCATGCTAGGATTAGCAGGAAAAAGCAAAAAATTTCAGAATTGCACCTTGCAATGCGGAGATATTACTGTTTGTGCATTTACAATATTCATTGATTTTTGCCATTGAAAAACGTCCAGAAATGTTTGAAGCTACTGACTGAATGAAAGGAGCTGGCATCTCACTCTCTTTGAATCTTCTTTATCATGCTAGGATTAGCAGGAAAAAGCAAAAAATTTCAGAATTGCACCTTGCAATGCGGAGAAATTACTGTTTGTGCATTTACAATATTCATTGATTTTTGCCATTGAAAAACGTCCAGAAATGTTTGAAGCTACTGACTGAATGAAAGGAGCTGGCATGTCACTCTCTTTGAATCTTCTTTATCATGCTAGGATTAGCAGGAAAAAGCAAAAAATTTCAGAATTGCACCTTGCAATGTGGAGATATTACTGTTTGTGCATTTACAATATTCATTGATTTTTGCCATTGAAAAACATCATGTTATTCATATACCAGAAATGTTTGAAGCTACTGACTGAATGAAAAGAGCTGGCATCTCACTCTCTTTGAATCTTCTTTATCATGCTAGGATTAGCAGGAAAAAGCAAAAAATTTCAGAATTGCACCTTGCAATGTGGAGATATTACTGTTTGTGCATTTACAATATTCATTGATTTTTGCCATTGAAAAACGTCCAGAAATGTTTGAAGCTACTGACTGAATGAAAGGAGCTGGCATCTCACTCTCTTTGAATCTTCTTTATCATGCTAGGATTAGCAGGAAAAAGCAAAAAATTTCAGAATTGCACCTTGCAATGCGGAGAAATTACTGTTTGTGCTTTTACAATATTCATTGATTTTTGCCATTGAAAAACGTCCAGAAATGTTTGAAGCTACTGACTGAATGAAAGGAGCTGGCATCTCACTCTCATTGAATCTTCTTTATCATGCTAGGATTAGCAGGAAAAAGCAAAAAATTTCAGAATTGCACCTTGCAATGTGGAGATATTACTGTTTGTGCATTTACAATATTCATTGATTTTTGCCATTGTAAAACATCATGTTATTCATATACCAGAAATGTTTGAAGCTACTGACTGAATGAAAAGAGCTGGCATCTCACTCTCTTTGAATCTTCTTTATCATGCTAGGATTAGCAGGAAAAAGCAAAAAATTTCAGAATGGCACCTTGCAATGTGGAGATATTACTGTTTGTGCATTTACAATATTCATTGATTTTTGCCATTGAAAAACGTCCAGAAATGTTTGAAGCTACTGACTGAATGAAAGGAGCTGGCATCTCACTCTCTTTGAATCTTCTTTATCATGCTAGGATTAGCAGGAAAAAGCAAAAAATTTCAGAATTGCACCTTGCAATGCGGAGAAATTACTGTTTGTGCATTTACAACATTCATTGATTTTTGCCATTGAAAAACGTCCAGAAATGTTTGAAGCTACTGACTGAATGAAAGGAGCTGGCATCTCACTCTCTTTGAATCTTCTTTATCATGCTAGGATTAGCAGGAAAAAGCAAAAAATTTCAGAATTGCACCTTGCAATGTGGAGATATTACTGTTTGTGCATTTACAATATTCATTGATTTTTGCCATTGAAAAACGTCCAGAAATGTTTGAAGCTACTGACTGAATGAAAGGAGCTGGCATCTCACTCTCTTTGAATCTTCTTTATCATGCTAGGATTAGCAGGAAAAAGCAAAAAATTTCAGAATTGCACCTTGCAATGCAGAGATATTACTGTTTGTGCATTTACAATATTCATTGATTTTTGCCATTGAAAAACGTCCAGAAATGTTTGAAGCTACTGACTGAATGAAAGGAGCTGGCATCTCACTGTATTTGAATCTTCTTTATCATGCTAGGATTAGCAGGAAAAAGCAAAAAATTTCAGAATTGCACCTTGCAATGTGGAGATATTACTGTTTGTGCATTTACAATATTCATTGATTTTTGCCATTGAAAAACATCATGTTATTCATATACCAGAAATGTTTGAAGCTACTGACTGAATGAAAAGAGCTGGCATCTCACTCTCTTTGAATCTTCTTTATCATGCTAGGATTAGCAGGAAAAAGCAAAAAATTTCAGAATTGCACCTTGCAATGTGGAGATATTACTGTTTGTGCATTTACAATATTCATTGATTTTTGCCATTGAAAAACGTCCAGAAATGTTTGAAGCTACTGACTGAATGAAAGGAGCTGGCATCTCACTCTCTTTGAATCTTCTTTATCATGCTAGGATTAGCAGGAAAAAGTAAAAAATTTCAGAATTGCACCTTGCAATGCGGAGAAATTACTGTTTGTGCATTTACAATATTCATTGATTTTTGCCATTGAAAAACGTCCAGAAATGTTTGAAGCTACTGACTGAATGAAAGGAGCTGGCATCTCACTCTCTTTGAATCTTCTTTATCATGCTAGGATTAGCAGGAAAAAGCAAAAAATTTCAGAATTGCACCTTGCAATGCGGAGATATTACTGTTTGTGCATTTACAATATTCATTGATTTTTGCCATTGAAAAACGTCCAGAAATGTTTGAAGCTACTGACTGAATGAAAGGAGCTGGCATCTCACTCTCTTTGAATCTTCTTTATCATGCTAGGATTAGCAGGAAAAAGCAAAAAATTTCAGAATTGCACCTTGCAATGTGGAGATATTACTGTTTGTGCATTTACAATATTCATTGATTTTTGCCATTGAAAAACATCATGTTATTCATATACCAGAAATGTTTGAAGCTACTGACTGAATGAAAAGAGCTGGCATCTCACTCTCTTTGAATCTTCTTTATCATGCTAGGATTAGCAGGAAAAAGCAAAAAATTTCAGAATTGCACCTTGCAATGTGGAGATATTACTGTTTGTGCATTTACAATATTCATTGATTTTTGCCATTGAAAAACGTCCAGAAATGTTTGAAGCTACTGACTGAATGAAAGGAGCTGGCATCTCACTCTCTTTGAATCTTCTTTATCATGCTAGGATTAGCAGGAAAAAGCAAAAAATTTCAGAATTGCACCTTGCAATGCGGAGAAATTACTGTTTGTACTTTTACAATATTCATTGATTTTTGCCATTGAAAAACGTCCAGAAATGTTTGAAGCTACTGACTGAATGAAAGGAGCTGGCATCTCACTCTCTTTGAATCTTCTTTATCATGCTAGGATTAGCAGGAAAAAGCAAAAAATTTCAGAATTGCACCTTGCAATGTGGAGATATTACTGTTTGTGCATTTACAATATTCATTGATTTTTGCCATTGTAAAACATCATGTTATTCATATACCAGAAATGTTTGAAGCTACTGACTGAATGAAAAGAGCTGGCATCTCACTCTCTTTAAATCTTCTTTATCATGCTAGGATTAGCAGGAAAAAGCAAAAAATTTCAGAATGGCACCTTGCAATGTGGAGATATTACTGTTTGTGCATTTACAATATTCATTGATTTTTGCCATTCAAAAACGTCCAGAAATGTTTGAAGCTACTGACTGAATGAAAGGAGCTGGCATCTCACTCTCTTTGAATCTTCTTTATCATGCTAGGATTAGCAGGAAAAAGCAAAACATTTCAGAATTGCACCTTGCAATGCGGAGAAATTACTGTTTGTGCATTTACAACATTCATTGATTTTTGCCATTGAAAAACGTCCAGAAATGTTTGAAGCTACTGACTGAATGAAAGGAGCTGGCATCTCACTCTCTTTGAATCTTCTTTATCATGCTAGGATTAGCAGGAAAAAGCAAAAAATTTCAGAATTGCACCTTGCAATGTGGAGATATTACTGTTTGTGCATTTACAATATTCATTGATTTTTGCCATTGAAAAACGTCCAGAAATGTTTGAAGCTACTGACTGAATGAAAGGAGCTGGCATCTCACTCTCTTTGAATCTTCTTTATCATGCTAGGATTAGCAGGAAAAAGCAAAAAATTTCAGAATTGCACCTTGCAATGCGGAGATATTACTGTTTGTGCATTTACAATATTCATTGATTTTTGCCATTGAAAAACGTCCAGAAATGTTTGAAGCTACTGACTGAATGAAAGGAGCTGGCATCTCACTGTATTTGAATCTTCTTTATCATGCTAGGATTAGCAGGAAAAAGCAAAAAATTTCAGAATTGCACCTTGCAATGTGGAGATATTACTGTTTGTGCATTTACAATATTCATTGATTTTTGCCATTGAAAAACATCATGTTATTCATATACCAGAAATGTTTGAAGCTACTGACTGAATGAAAAGAGCTGGCATCTCACTCTCTTTGAATCTTCTTTATCATGCTAGGATTAGCAGGAAAAAGCAAAAAATTTCAGAATTGCACCTTGCAATGTGGAGATATTACTGTTTGTGCATTTACAATATTCATTGATTTTTGCCATTGAAAAACGTCCAGAAATGTTTGAAGCTACTGACTGAATGAAAGGAGCTGGCATCTCACTCTCTTTGAATCTTCTTTATCATGCTAGGATTAGCAGGAAAAAGCAAAAAATTTCAGAATTGCACCTTGCAATGCGGAGAAATTACTGTTTGTGCATTTACAATATTCATTGATTTTTGCCATTGAAAAACGTCCAGAAATGTTTGAAGCTACTGACTGAATGAAAGGAGCTGGCATCTCACTCTCTTTGAATCTTCTTTATCATGCTAGGATTAGCAGGAAAAAGCAAAAAATTTCAGAATTGCACCTTGCAATGTGGAGATATTACTGTTTGTGCATTTACAATATTCATTGATTTTTGCCATTGAAAAACATCATGTTATTCATATACCAGAAATGTTTGAAGCTACTGACTGAATGAAAAGAGCTGGCATCTCACTCTCTTTGAATCTTCTTTATCATGCTAGGATTAGCAGGAAAAAGCAAAAAATTTCAGAATTGCACCTTGCAATGTGGAGATATTACTGTTTGTGCATTTACAATATTCATTGATTTTTGCCATTGAAAAACATCCAGAAATGTTTGAAGCTACTAACTGAATGAAAGGAGCTGGCATCTCACTCTCTTTGAATCTTCTTTATCATGCTAGGATTAGCAGGAAAAAGCAAAAAATTTCAGAATTGCACCTTGCAATGCGGAGAAATTACTGTTTGTGCATTTACAATATTCATTGATTTTTGCCATTGAAAAACGTCCAGAAATGTTTGAAGCTACTGACTGAATGAAAGGAGCTGGCATCTCACTCTCTTTGAATCTTCTTTATCATGCAAGGATTAGCAGGAAAAAGCAAAAAATTTCAGAATTGCACCTTGCAATGTGGAGATATTACTGTTTGTGCATTTACAATATTCATTGATTTTTGCCATTGAAAAACGTCCAGAAATGTTTGAAGCTACTGACTGAATGAAAGGAGCTGGCATCTCACGCTCTTTGAATCTTCTTTATCATGCTAGGATTAGCAGGCAAAAGCAAAAAATTTCAGAATTGCACCTTGCAATGCGGAGATATTACTGTTTGTGCATTTACAATATTCATTGATTTTTGCCATTGAAAAACATCATGTTATTCATATACCAGAAATGTTTGAAGCTACTGACTGAATGAAAAGAGCTGGCATCTCACTCTCTTTGAATCTTCTTTATCATGCTAGGATTAGCAGGAAAAAGCAAAAAATTTCAGAATTGCACCTTGCAATGCGGAGATATTACTGTTTGTGCATTTACAATATTCATTGATTTTTGCCATTGAAAAACGTCCAGAAATGTTTGAAGCTACTGACTGAATGAAAAGAGCTGGCATCTCACTCTCTTTGAATCTTCTTTATCATGCTAGGATTAGCAGGAAAAAGCAAAAAATTTCAGAATTGCACCTTGCAATGCGGAGATATTACTGTTTGTGCATTTACAATATTCATTGATTTTTGCCATTGAAAAACGTCCAGAAATGTTTGAAGCTACTGACTGAATGAAAAGAGCTGGCATCTCACTCTCTTTGAATCTTCTTTATCATGCTAGGATTAGCAGGAAAAAGCAAAAAATTTCAGAATTGCACCTTGCAATGTGGAGATATTACTGTTTGTGCATTTACAATATTCATTGATTTTTGCCATTGAAAAACGTCCAGAAGTGTTTGAAGCTACTGACTGAATGAAAGGAGCTGGCATCTCACTCTCTTTGAATCTTCTTTATCATGCTAGGATTAGCAGGAAAAAGCAAAAAATTTCAGAATTGCACCTTGCAATGCGGAGAAATTACTGTTTGTGCATTTACAATATTCATTGATTTTTGCCATTGAAAAACGTCCAGAAATGTTTGAAGCTACTGACTGAATGAAAAGAGCTGGCATCTCACTCTCTTTGAATCTTCTTTAACATGCTAGGATTAGCAGGAAAAAGCAAAAAATTTCAGAATTGCACCTTGCAATGCGGAGATATTACTGTTTGTGCATTTACAATATTCATTGATTTTTGCCATTGAAAAACGTCCAGAAATGTTTGAAGCTACTGACTGAATGAAAGGAGCTGGCATCTCACTCTCTTTGAATCTTCTTTATCATGCTAGGATTAGCAGGAAAAAGCAAAAAAATTTAAGATTTGCACCTTGCAATGTGGAGATATTACTGTTTGTGCATTTACAATATTCATTGATTTTTGCCATTGAAAAACATCATGTTATTCATATACCAGAAATGTTTGAAGCTACCCACTGAATGAAAAGAGCTGGCATCTCACTCTCTTTGAATCTTGTTTATCATGCTAGGATTAGCAGGAAAAAGCAAAAAATTTCAGAATTGCACCTTGCAATGCGGAGATATTACTGTTTGTGCATTTACAATATTCATTGATTTTTGCCATTGAAAAACGTCCAGAAATGTTTGAAGCTACTGACTGAATGAAAAGAGCTGGCATCTCACTCTCTTTGAATCTTCTTTATCATGCTAGGATTAGCAGGAAAAAGCAAAAAATTTCAGAATTGCACCTTGCAATGTGGAGATATTACTGTTTGTGCATTTACAATATTCATTGATTTTTGCCATTGAAAAACGTCCAGAAATGTTTGAAGCTACTGACTGAATGAAAGGAGCTGGCATCTCACTCTCTTTGAATCTTCTTTATCATGCTATTATTAGCAGGAAAAATCAAAAAATTTCAGAATTGCACCTTGCAATGCGGAGATATTACTGTTTGTGCATTTACAATATTCATTGATTTTTGCCATTGAAAAACGTCCAGAAATGTTTGAAGCTACTGACTGAATGAAAAGAGCTGGCATCTCACTCTCTTTGAATCTTCTTTATCATGCTAGGATTAGCAGGATAAAGCAAAAAATTTCAGAATTGCACCTTGCAATGCGGAGATATTACTGTTTGTGCACTTACAATATTCATTGATTTTTGCCATTGAAAAACGTCCAGAAATGTTTGAAGCTACTGACTGAATGAAAGGAGCTGGCATCTCACTCTCTTTGAATCTTCTTTATCATGCTAGGATTAGCAGGAAAAAGCAAAAAATTTCAGAATTGCACCTTGCAATGTGGAGATATTACTGTTTGTGCATTTACAATATTCATTGATTTTTGCCATTGAAAAACATCATGTTATTCATATACCAGAAATGTTTGAAGCTACCCACTGAATGAAAAGAGCTGGCATCTCACTCTCTTTGAATCTTCTTTATCATGCTAGGATTAGCAGGAAAAAGCAAAAAATTTCAGAATTGCACCTTGCAATGCGGAGATATTACTGTTTGTGCATTTACAATATTCATTGATTTTTGCCATTGAAAAACGTCCAGAAATGTTTGAAGCTACTGACTGAATGAAAGGAGTTGGCATCTCACTCTCTTTGAATCTTCTTTATCATGCTAGGATTAGCAGGAAAAAGCAAAAAATTTCAGAATTGCACCTTGCAATGTGGAGATATTACTGTTTGTGCATTTACAATATTCATTGATTTTTGCCATTGAAAAACATCAAGTTATTCATATACCAGAAATGTTTGAAGCTACCCACTGAATGAAAAGAGCTGGCATCTCACTCTCTTTGAATCTTCTTTATCATGCTAGGATTAGCAGGAAAAAGCAAAAAATTTCAGAATTGCACCTTGCAATGCGGAGATATTACTGTTTGTGCATTTACAATATTCATTGATTTTTGCCATTGAAAAACGTCCAGAAATGTTTGAAGCTACTGACTGAATGAAAAGAGCTGGCATCTCACTCTCTTTGAATCTTCTTTATCATGCTAGGATTAGCAGGAAAAAGCAAAAAATTTCAGAATTGCACCTTGCAATGTGGAGATATTACTGTTTGTGCATTTACAATATTCATTGATTTTTGCCATTGAAAAACGTCCAGAAATGTTTGAAGCTACTGACTGAATGAAAGGAGCTGGCATCTCACTCTCTTTGAATCTTCTTTATCATGCTAGGATTAGCAGGAAAAAGCAAAAAATTTCAGAATTGCACCTTGCAATGCGGAGATATTACTGTTTGTGCATTTACAATATTCATTGATTTTTGCCATTGAAAAACGTCCAGAAATGTTTGAAGCTACTGACTGAATGAAAGGAGCTGGCATCTCACTCTCTTTGAATCTTCTTTATCATGCTAGGTTTAGCAGGAAAAAGCAAAAAATTTCAGAATTGCACCTTGCAATGTGGAGATATTACTGTTTGTGCATTTACAATATTCATTGATTTTTGCCATTGAAAAACATCAAGTTATTCATATACCAGAAATGTTTGAAGCTACCCACTGAATGAAAAGAGCTGGCATCTCACTCTCTTTGAATCTTCTTTATCATGCTAGGATTAGCAGGAAAAAGCAAAAAATTTCAGAATTGCACCTTGCAATGCGGAGATATTACTGTTTGTGCATTTACAATATTCATTGATTTTTGCCATTGAAAAACGTCCAGAAATGTTTGAAGCTACTGACTGAATGAAAAGAGCTGGCATCTCACTCTCTTTGAATCTTCTTTATCATGCTAGGATTAGCAGGAAAAAGCAAAAAATTTCAGAATTGCACCTTGCAATGTGGAGATATTACTGTTTGTGCATTTACAATATTCATTGATTTTTGCCATTGAAAAACGTCCAGAAATGTTTGAAGCTACTGACTGAATGAAAGGAGCTGGCATCTCACTCTCTTTGAATCTTCTTTATCATGCTAGGATTAGCAGGAAAAAGCAAAAAATTTCAGTATTGCACCTTGCAATGTGGAGATATTACTGTTTGTGCATTTACAATATTCATTGATTTTTGCCATTGAAAAACGTCCAGAAATGTTTGAAGCTACTGACTGAATGAAAGGAGCTGGCATCTCACTCTCTTTGAATCTTCTTTATCATGCTAGGATTAGCAGGAAAAAGCAAAAAATTTCAGAATTGCACCTTGCAATGCGGAGATATTACTGTTTGTGCATTTACAATATTCATTGATTTTTGCCATTGAAAAACGTCCAGAAATGTTTGAAGCTACTGACTGAATGAAAAGAGCTGGCATCTCACTCTCTTTGAATCTTCTTTATCATGCTAGGATTAGCAGGAAAAAGCAAAAAATTTCAGAATTGCACCTTGCAATGCGGAGAAATTACTGTTTGTGCATTTACAATATTCATTGATTTTTGCCATTGAAAAACGTCCAGAAATGTTTGAAGCTACTGACTGAATGAAAGGAGCTGGCATCTCACTCTCTTTGAATCTTCTTTATCATGCTAGGATTAGCAGGAAAAAGCAAAAAATTTCAGAATTGCACCTTGCAATGCGGAGATATTACTGTTTGTGCATTTACAATATTCATTGATTTTTGCCATTGAAAAACATCATGTTATGCATATACCAGAAATGTTTGAAGCTACTGACTGAATGAAAGGAGCTGGCATCTCACTCTCTTTGAATCTTCTTTATCATGCTAGGTTTAGCAGGAAAAAGCAAAAAATTTCAGAATTGCACCTTGCAATGTGGAGATATTACTGTTTGTGCATTTACAATATTCATTGATTTTTGCCATTGAAAAACATCAAGTTATTCATATACCAGAAATGTTTGAAGCTACCCACTGAATGAAAAGAGCTGGCATCTCACTCTCTTTGAATCTTCTTTATCATGCTAGGATTAGCAGGAAAAAGCAAAAAATTTCAGAATTGCACCTTGCAATGCGGAGATATTACTGTTTGTGCATTTACAATATTCATTGATTTTTGCCATTGAAAAACGTCCAGAAATGTTTGAAGCTACTGACTGAATGAAAAGAGCTGGCATCTCACTCTCTTTGAATCTTCTTTATCATGCTAGGATTAGCAGGAAAAAGCAAAAAATTTCAGAATTGCACCTTGCAATGTGGAGATATTACTGTTTGTGCATTTACAATATTCATTGATTTTTGCCATTGAAAAACGTCCAGAAATGTTTGAAGCTACTGACTGAATGAAAGGAGCTGGCATCTCACTCTCTTTGAATCTTCTTTATCATGCTAGGATTAGCAGGAAAAAGCAAAAAATTTCAGTATTGCACCTTGCAATGTGGAGATATTACTGTTTGTGCATTTACAATATTCATTGATTTTTGCCATTGAAAAACGTCCAGAAATGTTTGAAGCTACTGACTGAATGAAAGGAGCTGGCATCTCACTCTCTTTGAATCTTCTTTATCATGCTAGGATTAGCAGGAAAAAGCAAAAAATTTCAGAATTGCACCTTGCAATGCGGAGATATTACTGTTTGTGCATTTACAATATTCATTGATTTTTGCCATTGAAAAACGTCCAGAAATGTTTGAAGCTACTGACTGAATGAAAAGAGCTGGCATCTCACTCTCTTTGAATCTTCTTTATCATGCTAGGATTAGCAGGAAAAAGCAAAAAATTTCAGTATTGCACCTTGCAATGTGGAGATATTACTGTTTGTGCATTTACAATATTCATTGATTTTTGCCATTGAAAAACGTCCAGAAATGTTTGAAGCTACTGACTGAATGAAAGGAGCTGGCATCTCACTCTCTTTGAATCTTCTTTATCATGCTAGGATTAGCAGGAAAAAGCAAAAAATTTCAGAATTGCACCTTGCAATGCGGAGATATTACTGTTTGTGCATTTACAATATTCATTGATTTTTGCCATTGAAAAACGTCCAGAAATGTTTGAAGCTACTGACTGAATGAAAAGAGCTGGCATCTCACTCTCTTTGAATCTTCTTTATCATGCTAGGATTAGCAGGAAAAAGCAAAAAATTTCAGAATTGCACCTTGCAATGCGGAGAAATTACTGTTTGTGCATTTACAATATTCATTGATTTTTGCCATTGAAAAACGTCCAGAAATGTTTGAAGCTACTGACTGAATGAAAGGAGCTGGCATCTCACTCTCTTTGAATCTTCTTTATCATGCTAGGATTAGCAGGAAAAAGCAAAAAATTTCAGAATTGCACCTTGCAATGCGGAGATATTACTGTTTGTGCATTTACAATATTCATTGATTTTTGCCATTGAAAAACATCATGTTATGCATATACCAGAAATGTTTGAAGCTACTGACTGAATGAAAGGAGCTGGCATCTCACTCTCTTTGAATCTTCTTTATCATGCTAGGTTTAGCAGGAAAAAGCAAAAAATTTCAGAATTGCACCTTGCAATGTGGAGATATTACTGTTTGTGCATTTACAATATTCATTGATTTTTGCCATTGAAAAACATCAAGTTATTCATATACCAGAAATGTTTGAAGCTACCCACTGAATGAAAAGAGCTGGCATCTCACTCTCTTTGAATCTTCTTTATCATGCTAGGATTAGCAGGAAAAAGCAAAAAATTTCAGAATTGCACCTTGCAATGCGGAGATATTACTGTTTGTGCATTTACAATATTCATTGATTTTTGCCATTGAAAAACGTCCAGAAATGTTTGAAGCTACTGACTGAATGAAAAGAGCTGGCATCTCACTCTCTTTGAATCTTCTTTATCATGCTAGGATTAGCAGGAAAAAGCAAAAAATTTCAGAATTGCACCTTGCAATGTGGAGATATTACTGTTTGTGCATTTACAATATTCATTGATTTTTGCCATTGAAAAACGTCCAGAAATGTTTGAAGCTACTGACTGAATGAAAGGAGCTGGCATCTCACTCTCTTTGAATCTTCTTTATCATGCTAGGATTAGCAGGAAAAAGCAAAAAATTTCAGTATTGCACCTTGCAATGTGGAGATATTACTGTTTGTGCATTTACAATATTCATTGATTTTTGCCATTGAAAAACGTCCAGAAATGTTTGAAGCTACTGACTGAATGAAAGGAGCTGGCATCTCACTCTCTTTGAATCTTCTTTATCATGCTAGGATTAGCAGGAAAAAGCAAAAAATTTCAGAATTGCACCTTGCAATGCGGAGATATTACTGTTTGTGCATTTACAATATTCATTGATTTTTGCCATTGAAAAACGTCCAGAAATGTTTGAAGCTACTGACTGAATGAAAAGAGCTGGCATCTCACTCTCTTTGAATCTTCTTTATCATGCTAGGATTAGCAGGAAAAAGCAAAAAATTTCAGAATTGCACCTTGCAATGCGGAGAAATTACTGTTTGTGCATTTACAATATTCATTGATTTTTGCCATTGAAAAACGTCCAGAAATGTTTGAAGCTACTGACTGAATGAAAGGAGCTGGCATCTCACTCTCTTTGAATCTTCTTTATCATGCTAGGATTAGCAGGAAAAAGCAAAAAATTTCAGAATTGCACCTTGCAATGCGGAGATATTACTGTTTGTGCATTTACAATATTCATTGATTTTTGCCATTGAAAAACATCATGTTATTCATATACCAGAAATGTTTGAAGCTACTGACTGAATGAAAAGAGCTGGCATCTCACTCTCTTTGAATCTTCTTTATCATGCTAGGATTAGCAGGAAAAAGCAAAAAATTTCAGAATTGCACCTTGCAATGCGGAGATATTACTGTTTGTGCATTTACAATATTCATTGATTTTTGCCATTGAAAAACGTCCAGAAATGTTTGAAGCTACTGACTGAATGAAAGGAGCTGGCATCTCACTCTCTTTGAATCTTCTTTATCATGCTAGGATTAGCAGGGAAAAGCAAAAAATTTCAGAATTGCACCTTGCAATGCGGAGATATTACTGTTTGTGCATTTACAATATTCATTGATTTTTGCCATTGAAAAACATCATGTTATTCATATACCAGAAATGTTTGAAACTACTGACTGAATGAAAAGAGCTGGCATCTCACTCTCTTTGAATCTTCTTTATCATGCTAGGATTAGCAGGAAAAAGCAAAAAATTTCAGAATTGCACCTTGCAATGCGGAGATATTACTGTTTGTGCATTTACAATATTCATTGATTTTTGCCATTGAAAAACATCATGTTATTCATATACCAGAAATGTTTGAAGCTACTGACTGAATGAAAGTAGCTGGCATCTCACTCTCTTTGAATCTTCTTTATCATGCTAGGATTAGCAGGAAAAAGCAAAAAAATTCAGAATTGCACCTTGCAATGTGGAGATATTACTGTTTGTGCATTTACAATATTCATTGATTTTTGCCATTGAAAAACGTCCAGAAATGTTTGAAGCTACTGACTGAATGAAAAGAGCTGGCATCTCACTCTCTTTGAATCTTCTTTATCATGCTAGGATTAGCAGGAAAAAGCAAAAAATTTCAGAATTGCACCTTGCAATGTGGAGATATTACTGTTTGTGCATTTACAATATTCATTGATTTTTGCCATTGAAAAACGTCCAGAAATGTTTGAAGCTACTGACTGAATGAAAGGAGCTGGCATCTCACTCTCTTTGAATCTTCTTTATCATGCTAGGATTAGCAGGAAAAAGCAAAAAATTTCAGAATTGCACCTTGCAATGCGGAGATATTACTGTTTGTGCATTTACAATATTCATTGATTTTTGCCATTGAAAAACGTCCAGAAATGTTTGAAGCTACTGACTGAATGAAAAGAGCTGGCATCTCACTCTCTTTGAATCTTCTTTATCATGCTAGGATTAGCAGGAAAAAGCAAAAAATTTCAGAATTGCACCTTGCAATGCGGAGAAATTACTGTTTGTGCATTTACAATATTCATTGATTTTTGCCATTGAAAAACGTCCAGAAATGTTTGAAGCTACTGACTGAATGAAAGGAGCTGGCATCTCACTCTCTTTGAATCTTCTTTATCATGCTAGGATTAGCAGGAAAAAGCAAAAAATTTCAGAATTGCACCTTGCAATGCGGAGATATTACTGTTTGTGCATTTACAATATTCATTGATTTTTGCCATTGAAAAACATCATGTTATTCATATACCAGAAATGTTTGAAGCTACTGACTGAATGAAAAGAGCTGGCATCTCACTCTCTTTGAATCTTCTTTATCATGCTAGGATTAGCAGGAAAAAGCAAAAAATTTCAGAATTGCACCTTGCAATGCGGAGATATTACTGTTTGTGCATTTACAATATTCATTGATTTTTGCCATTGAAAAACGTCCAGAAATGTTTGAAGCTACTGACTGAATGAAAAGAGCTGGCATCTCACTCTCTTTGAATCTTCTTTATCATGCTAGGATTAGCAGGGAAAAGCAAAAAATTTCAGAATTGCACCTTGCAATGCGGAGATATTACTGTTTGTGCATTTACAATATTCATTGATTTTTGCCATTGAAAAACATCATGTTATTCATATACCAGAAATGTTTGAAACTACTGACTGAATGAAAAGAGCTGGCATCTCACTCTCTTTGAATCTTCTTTATCATGCTAGGATTAGCAGGAAAAAGCAAAAAATTTCAGAATTGCACCTTGCAATGCGGAGATATTACTGTTTGTGCATTTACAATATTCATTGATTTTTGCCATTGAAAAACATCATGTTATTCATATACCAGAAATGTTTGAAGCTACTGACTGAATGAAAGTAGCTGGCATCTCACTCTCTTTGAATCTTCTTTATCATGCTAGGATTAGCAGGAAAAAGCAAAAAATTTCAGAATTGCACCTTGCAATGTGGAGATATTACTGTTTGTGCATTTACAATATTCATTGATTTTTGCCATTGAAAAACGTCCAGAAATGTTTGAAGCTACTGACTGAATGAAAAGAGCTGGCATCTCACTCTCTTTGAATCTTCTTTATCATGCTAGGATTAGCAGGAAAAAGCAAAAAATTTCAGAATTGCACCTTGCAATGCGGAGAAATTACTGTTTGTGCATTTACAATATTCATTGATTTTTGCCATTGAAAAACGTCCAGAAATGTTTGAAGCTACTGACTGAATGAAAGGAGCTGGCATCTCACTCTCTTTGAATCTTCTTTATCATGCTAGGATTAGCAGGAAAAAGCAAAAAATTTCAGAATTGCACCTTGCAATGCGGAGATATTACTGTTTGTGCATTTACAATATTCATTGATTTTTGCCATTGAAAAACATCATGTTATTCATATACCAGAAATGTTTGAAGCTACTGACTGAATGAAAAGAGCTGGCATCTCACTCTCTTTGAATCTTCTTTATCATGCTAGGATTAGCAGGAAAAAGCAAAAAATTTCAGAATTGCACCTTGCAATGCGGAGATATTACTGTTTGTGCATTTACAATATTCATTGATTTTTGCCATTGAAAAACGTCCAGAAATGTTTGAAGCTACTGACTGAATGAAAAGAGCTGGCATCTCACTCTCTTTGAATCTTCTTTATCATGCTAGGATTAGCAGGGAAAAGCAAAAAATTTCAGAATTGCACCTTGCAATGCGGAGATATTACTGTTTGTGCATTTACAATATTCATTGATTTTTGCCATTGAAAAACATCATGTTATTCATATACCAGAAATGTTTGAAACTACTGACTGAATGAAAAGAGCTGGCATCTCACTCTCTTTGAATCTTCTTTATCATGCTAGGATTAGCAGGAAAAAGCAAAAAATTTCAGAATTGCACCTTGCAATGCGGAGATATTACTGTTTGTGCATTTACAATATTCATTGATTTTTGCCATTGAAAAACATCATGTTATTCATATACCAGAAATGTTTGAAGCTACTGACTGAATGAAAGTAGCTGGCATCTCACTCTCTTTGAATCTTCTTTATCATGCTAGGATTAGCAGGAAAAAGCAAAAAATTTCAGAATTGCACCTTGCAATGTGGAGATATTACTGTTTGTGCATTTACAATATTCATTGATTTTTGCCATTGAAAAACGTCCAGAAATGTTTGAAGCTACTGACTGAATGAAAAGAGCTGGCATCTCACTCTCTTTGAATCTTCTTTATCATGCTAGGATTAGCAGGAAAAAGCAAAAAATTTCAGAATTGCACCTTGCAATGTGGAGATATTACTGTTTGTGCATTTACAATATTCATTGATTTTTGCCATTGAAAAACATCATGTTATTCATATACCAGAAATGTTTGAAGCTACTGACTGAATGAAAAGAGCTGGCATCTCACTCTCTTTGAATCTTCTTTATCATGCTAGGATTAGCAGGAAAAAGCAAAAAAATTCAGAATTGCACCTTGCAATGTGGAGATATTACTGTTTGTGCATTTACAATATTCATTGATTTTTGCCATTGAAAAACGTCCAGAAATGTTTGAAGCTACTGACTGAATGAAAAGAGCTGGCATCTCACTCTCTTTGAATCTTCTTTATCATGCTAGGATTAGCAGGAAAAAGCAAAAAATTTCAGAATTGCACCTTGCAATGTGGAGATATTACTGTTTGTGCATTTACAATATTCATTGATTTTTGCCATTGAAAAACGTCCAGAAATGTTTGAAGCTACTGACTGAATGAAAGGAGCTGGCATCTCACTCTCTTTGAATCTTCTTTATCATGCTAGGATTAGCAGGAAAAAGCAAAAAATTTCAGAATTGCACCTTGCAATGCGGAGATATTACTGTTTGTGCATTTACAATATTCATTGATTTTTGCCATTGAAAAACGTCCAGAAATGTTTGAAGCTACTGACTGAATGAAAAGAGCTGGCATCTCACTCTCTTTGAATCTTCTTTATCATGCTAGGATTAGCAGGAAAAAGCAAAAAATTTCAGAATTGCACCTTGCAATGCGGAGAAATTACTGTTTGTGCATTTACAATATTCATTGATTTTTGCCATTGAAAAACGTCCAGAAATGTTTGAAGCTACTGACTGAATGAAAGGAGCTGGCATCTCACTCTCTTTGAATCTTCTTTATCATGCTAGGATTAGCAGGAAAAAGCAAAAAATTTCAGAATTGCACCTTGCAATGCGGAGATATTACTGTTTGTGCATTTACAATATTCATTGATTTTTGCCATTGAAAAACATCATGTTATTCATATACCAGAAATGTTTGAAGCTACTGACTGAATGAAAAGAGCTGGCATCTCACTCTCTTTGAATCTTCTTTATCATGCTAGGATTAGCAGGAAAAAGCAAAAAATTTCAGAATTGCACCTTGCAATGCGGAGATATTACTGTTTGTGCATTTACAATATTCATTGATTTTTGCCATTGAAAAACGTCCAGAAATGTTTGAAGCTACTGACTGAATGAAAAGAGCTGGCATCTCACTCTCTTTGAATCTTCTTTATCATGCTAGGATTAGCAGGGAAAAGCAAAAAATTTCAGAATTGCACCTTGCAATGCGGAGATATTACTGTTTGTGCATTTACAATATTCATTGATTTTTGCCATTGAAAAACATCATGTTATTCATATACCAGAAATGTTTGAAACTACTGACTGAATGAAAAGAGCTGGCATCTCACTCTCTTTGAATCTTCTTTATCATGCTAGGATTAGCAGGAAAAAGCAAAAAATTTCAGAATTGCACCTTGCAATGCGGAGATATTACTGTTTGTGCATTTACAATATTCATTGATTTTTGCCATTGAAAAACATCATGTTATTCATATACCAGAAATGTTTGAAGCTACTGACTGAATGAAAGTAGCTGGCATCTCACTCTCTTTGAATCTTCTTTATCATGCTAGGATTAGCAGGAAAAAGCAAAAAATTTCAGAATTGCACCTTGCAATGTGGAGATATTACTGTTTGTGCATTTACAATATTCATTGATTTTTGCCATTGAAAAACGTCCAGAAATGTTTGAAGCTACTGACTGAATGAAAAGAGCTGGCATCTCACTCTCTTTGAATCTTCTTTATCATGCTAGGATTAGCAGGAAAAAGCAAAAAATTTCAGAATTGCACCTTGCAATGCGGAGAAATTACTGTTTGTGCATTTACAATATTCATTGATTTTTGCCATTGAAAAACGTCCAGAAATGTTTGAAGCTACTGACTGAATGAAAGGAGCTGGCATCTCACTCTCTTTGAATCTTCTTTATCATGCTAGGATTAGCAGGAAAAAGCAAAAAATTTCAGAATTGCACCTTGCAATGCGGAGATATTACTGTTTGTGCATTTACAATATTCATTGATTTTTGCCATTGAAAAACATCATGTTATTCATATACCAGAAATGTTTGAAGCTACTGACTGAATGAAAAGAGCTGGCATCTCACTCTCTTTGAATCTTCTTTATCATGCTAGGATTAGCAGGAAAAAGCAAAAAATTTCAGAATTGCACCTTGCAATGCGGAGATATTACTGTTTGTGCATTTACAATATTCATTGATTTTTGCCATTGAAAAACGTCCAGAAATGTTTGAAGCTACTGACTGAATGAAAAGAGCTGGCATCTCACTCTCTTTGAATCTTCTTTATCATGCTAGGATTAGCAGGGAAAAGCAAAAAATTTCAGAATTGCACCTTGCAATGCGGAGATATTACTGTTTGTGCATTTACAATATTCATTGATTTTTGCCATTGAAAAACATCATGTTATTCATATACCAGAAATGTTTGAAACTACTGACTGAATGAAAAGAGCTGGCATCTCACTCTCTTTGAATCTTCTTTATCATGCTAGGATTAGCAGGAAAAAGCAAAAAATTTCAGAATTGCACCTTGCAATGCGGAGATATTACTGTTTGTGCATTTACAATATTCATTGATTTTTGCCATTGAAAAACATCATGTTATTCATATACCAGAAATGTTTGAAGCTACTGACTGAATGAAAGTAGCTGGCATCTCACTCTCTTTGAATCTTCTTTATCATGCTAGGATTAGCAGGAAAAAGCAAAAAATTTCAGAATTGCACCTTGCAATGTGGAGATATTACTGTTTGTGCATTTACAATATTCATTGATTTTTGCCATTGAAAAACGTCCAGAAATGTTTGAAGCTACTGACTGAATGAAAAGAGCTGGCATCTCACTCTCTTTGAATCTTCTTTATCATGCTAGGATTAGCAGGAAAAAGCAAAAAATTTCAGAATTGCACCTTGCAATGTGGAGATATTACTGTTTGTGCATTTACAATATTCATTGATTTTTGCCATTGAAAAACATCATGTTATTCATATACCAGAAATGTTTGAAGCTACTGACTGAATGAAAAGAGCTGGCATCTCACTCTCTTTGAATCTTCTTTATCATGCTAGGATTAGCAGGAAAAAGCAAAAAATTTCAGAATTGCACCTTGCAATGCGGAGATATTACTGTTTGTGCATTTACAATATTCATTGATTTTTGCCATTGAAAAACGTCCAGAAATGTTTGAAGCTACTGACTGAATGAAAGGAGCTGGCATCTCACTCTCTTTGAATCTTCTTTATCATGCTAGGATTAGCAGGAAAAAGCAAAAAATTTCAGAATTGCACCTTGCAATGTGGAGATATTACTGTTTGTGCATTTACAATATTCATTGATTTTTGCCATTGAAAAACGTCCAGAAATGTTTGAAGCTACTGACTGAATGAAAAGAGCTGGCATCTCACTCTCTTTGAATCTTCTTTATCATGCTAGGATTAGCAGGAAAAAGCAAAAAATTTCAGAATTGCACCTTGCAATGCGGAGATATTACTGTTTGTGCATTTACAATATTCATTGATTTTTGCCATTGAAAAACGTCCAGAAATGTTTGAAGCTACTGACTGAATGAAAAGAGCTGGCATCTCACTCTCTTTGAATCTTCTTTATCATGCTAGGATTAGCAGGAAAAAGCAAAAAATTTCAGAATTGCACCTTGCAATGCGGAGATATTACTGTTTGTGCATTTACAATATTCATTGATTTTTGCCATTGAAAAACATCATGTTATTCATATACCAGAAATGTTTGAAGCTACTGACTGAATGAAAAGAGCTGGCATATCACTCTCTTTGAATCTTCTTTATCATGCTAGGATTAGCAGGAAAAAGCAAAAAATTTCAGAATTGCACCTTGCAATGTGGAGATATTACTGTTTGTGCATTTACAATATTCATTGATTTTTGCCATTGAAAAACATCATGTTATTCATATACCAGAAATATTTGAAGCTACTGACTGAATGAAAAGAGCTGGCATCTCACTCTCTTTGAATCTTCTTTATCATGCTAGGATTAGCAGGAAAAAGCAAAAAATTTCAGAATTGCACCTTGCAATGTGGAGATATTACTGTTTGTGCATTTACAATATTCATTGATTTTTGCCATTGAAAAACGTCCAGAAATGTTTGAAGCTACTGACTGAATGAAAAGAGCTGGCATCTCACTCTCTTTAAATCTTCTTTATCATGCTAGGATTAGCAGGAAAAAGCAAAAAATTTCAGAATTGCACCTTGCAATGTGGAGATATTACTGTTTGTGCATTTACAATATTCATTGATTTTTGCAATTGAAAAACATCATGTTATTCATATACCAGAAATGTTTGAAGCTACTGACTGAATGAAAAGAGCTGGCATCTCACTCTCTTTGAATCTTCTTTATCATGCTAGGATTAGCAGGAAAAAGCAAAAAATTTCAGAATTGCACCTTGCAATGCGGAGATATTACTGTTTGTGCAGTTACAATATTCATTGATTTTTGCCATTGAAAAACATCATGTTATTCATATACCAGAAATGTTTGAAGCTACTGACTGAATGAAAAGAGCTGGCATCTCACTCTCTTTGAATCTTCTTTATCATGCTAGGATTAGCAGGAAAAAGCAAAAAATTTCAGAATTGCACCTTGCAATGCGGAGATATTACTGTTTGTGCATTTACAATATTCATTGATTTTTGCCATTGAAAAACGTCGAGAAATGTTTGAAGCTACTGACTGAATGAAAAGAGCTGGCATCTCACTCTCTTTGAATCTTCTTTATCGTGCTAGGATTAGCAGGAAAAAGCAAAAAATTTCAGAATTGCACCTTGCAATGCGGAGAAATTACTGTTTGTGCATTTACAATATTCATTGATTTTTGCCATTGAAAAACATCATGTTATTCATATACCAGAAACGTTTGAAGCTACTGACTGAATGAAAAGAGCTGGCATCTCACTCTCTTTGAATCTTCTTTATCATGCTAGGATTAGCAGGAAAAAGCAAAAAATTTCAGAATTGCACCTTGCAATGTGGAGATATTACTGTTTGTGCATTTACAATATTCATTGATTTTTGCCATTGAAAAACATCATGTTATTCATATACCAGAAATGTTTGAAGCTACTGACTGAATGAAAAGAGCTGGCATCTCACTCTCTTTGAATCTTCTTTATCATGCTAGGATTAGCAGGAAAAAGCAAAAAATTTCAGAATTGCACCTTGCAATGCGGAGATATTACTGTTTGTGCATTTACAATATTCATTGATTTTTGCCATTGAAAAACGTCCAGAAATGTTTGAAGCTACTGACTGAATGAAAAGAGCTGGCATCTCACTCTCTTTGAATCTTCTTTATCATGCTAGGATTAGCAGGAAAAAGCAAAAAATTTCAGAATTGCACCTTGCAATGTGGAGATATTACTGTTTGTGCATTTACAATATTCATTGATTTTTACCATTGAAAAACTTCCAGAAATGTTTGAAGCTACTGACTGAATGAAAGGAGCTGGCATCTCACTCTCTTTGAATCTTCTTTATCATGCTAGGATTAGCAGGAAAAAGCAAAAAATTTCAGAATTGCACCTTGCAATGCGGAGATATTACTGTTTGTGCATTTACAATATTCATTGATTTTTGCCATTGAAAAACGTCCAGAAATGTTTGAAGCTACTGACTGAATGAAAAGAGCTGGCATCTCACTCTCTTTGAATCTTCTTTATCATGCTAGGATTAGCAGGAAAAAGCAAAAAATTTCAGAATTACACCTTGCAATGCGGAGAAATTACTGTTTGTGCATTTACAATATTCATTGATTTTTGCCATTGAAAAACGTCCAGAAATGTTTGAAGCTACTGACTGAATGAAAGGAGCTGGCATCTCACTCTCTTTGAATCTTCTTTATCATGCTAGGATTAGCAGGAAAAAGCAAAAAATTTCAGAATTGCACCTTGCAATGCGGAGATATTACTGTTTGTGCATTTACAATATTCATTGATTTTTGCCATTGAAAAACATCATGTTATTCATATACCAGAAATGTTTGAAGCTACTGACTGAATGAAAAGAGCTGGCATCTCACTCTCTTTGAATCTTCTTTATCATGCTAGGATTAGCAGGAAAAAGCAAAAAATTTCAGAATTGCACCTTGCAATGCGGAGATATTACTGTTTGTGCATTTACAATATTCATTGATTTTTGCCATTGAAAAACGTCCAGAAATGTTTGAAGCTACTGACTGAATGAAAGGAGCTGGCATCTCAATCTCTTTGAATCTTCTTTATCATGCTAGGATTAGCAGGAAAAAGCAAAAAATTTCAGAATTGCACCTTGCAATGCGGAGATATTACTGTTTGTGCATTTACAATATTCATTGATTTTTGCCATTGAAAAACGTCCAGAAATGTTTGAAGCTACTGACTGAATGAAAAGAGCTGGCATCTCACTCTCTTTGAATCTTCTTTATCATGCTAGGATTAGCAGGAAAAAGCAAAAAATTTCAGAATTGCACCTTGCAATGCGGAGATATTACTGTTTGTGCATTTACAATATTCATTGATTTTTGCCATTGAAAAACGTCCAGAAATGTTTGAAGCTACTGACTGAATGAAAGGAGCAGGCATCTCACTCTCTTTGAATCTTCTTTATCATGCTAGGATTAGCAGGAAAAAGCAAAAAATTTCAGAATTGCACCTTGCAATGTGGAGATATTACTGTTTGTGCATTTACAATATTCATTGATTTTTGCCATTGAAAAACATCATGTTATTCATATACCAGAAATGTTTGAAGCTACTGACTGAATGAAAAGAGCTGGCATCTCACTCTCTTTGAATCTTCTTTATCATGCTAGGATTAGCAGGAAAAAGCAAAAAATTTCAGAATTGCACCTTGCAATGCGGAGATATTACTGTTTGTGCATTTACAATATTCATTGATTTTTGCCATTGAAAAACGTCGAGAAATGTTTGAAGCTACTGACTGAATGAAAAGAGCTGGCATCTCACTCTCTTTGAATCTTCTTTATCATGCTAGGATTAGCAGGAAAAAGCAAAAAATTTCAGAATTGCACCTGGCAATGCGGAGAAATTACTGTTTGTGCATTTACAATATTCATTGATTTTTGCCATTGAAAAACATCATGTTATTCATATACCAGAAACGTTTGAAGCTACTGACTGAATGAAAAGAGCTGGCATCTCACTCTCTTTGAATCTTCTTTATCATGCTAGGATTAGCAGGAAAAGGCAAAAAATTTCAGAATTGCACCTTGCAATGTGGAGATATTACTGTTTGTGCATTTACAATATTCATTGATTTTTGCCATTGAAAAACATCATGTTATTCATATACCAGAAATGTTTGAAGCTACTGACTGAATGAAAAGAGCTGGCATCTCACTCTCTTTGAATCTTCTTTATCATGCTAGGATTAGCAGGAAAAAGCAAAAAATTTCAGAATTGCACCTTGCAATGCGGAGATATTACTGTTTGTGCATTTACAATATTCATTGATTTTTGCCATTGAAAAACGTCCAGAAATGTTTGAAGCTACTGACTGAAAGAAAAGAGCTGGCATCTCACTCTCTTTGAATCTTCTTTATCATGCTAGGATTAGCAGGAAAAAGCAAAAAATTTCAGAATTGCACCTTGCAATGTGGAGATATTACTGTTTGTGCATTTACAATATTCATTGATTTTTACCATTGAAAAACGTCCAGAAATGTTTGAAGCTACTGACTGAATGAAAGGAGCTGGCATCTCACTCTCTTTGAATCTTCTTTATCATGCTAGGATTAGCAGGAAAAAGCAAAAAATTTCAGAATTGCACCTTGCAATGCGGAGATATTACTGTTTGTGCATTTACAATATTCATTGATTTTTGCCATTGAAAAACGTCCAGAAATGTTTGAAGCTACTGACTGAATGAAAAGAGCTGGCATCTCACTCTCTTTGAATCTTCTTTATCATGCTAGGATTAGCAGGAGAAAGCAAAAAATTTCAGAATTACACCTTGCAATGCGGAGAAATTACTGTTTGTGCATTTACAATATTCATTGATTTTTGCCATTGAAAAACGTCCAGAAATGTTTGAAGCTACTGACTGAATGAAAGGAGCTGGCATCTCACTCTCTTTGAATATTCTTTATCATGCTAGGATTAGCAGGAAAAAGCAAAAAATTTCAGAATTGCACCTTGCAATGCGGAGATATTACTGTTTGTGCATTTACAATATTCATTGATTTTTGCCATTGAAAAACATCATGTTATTCATATACCAGAAATGTTTGAAGCTACTGACTGAATGAAAAGAGCTGGCATCTCACTCTCTTTGAATCTTCTTTATCATGCTAGGATTAGCAGGAAAAAGCAAAAAATTTCAGAATTGCACCTTGCAATGCGGAGATATTACTGTTTGTGCATTTACAATATTCATTGATTTTTGCCATTGAAAAACGTCCAGAAATGTTTGAAGCTACTGACTGAATGAAAGGAGCTGGCATCTCACTCTCTTTGAATCTTCTTTATCATGCTAGGATTAGCAGGAAAAAGCAAAAAATTTCAGAATTGCTCCTTGCAATGCGGAGATATTACTGTTTGTGCATTTACAATATTCATTGATTTTTGCCATTGAAAAACGTCCAGAAATATTTGAAGCTACTGACTGAATGAAAAGAGCTGGCATCTCACTCTCTTTGAATCTTCTTTATCATGCTAGGATTAGCAGGAAAAAGCAAAAAATTTCAGAATTGCACCTTGCAATGCGGAGATATTACTGTTTGTGCATTTACAATATTCATTGATTTTTGCCATTGAAAAACGTCCAGAAATGTTTGAAGCTACTGACTGAATGAAAGGAGCAGGCATCTCACTCTCTTTGAATCTTCTTTATCATGCTAGGATTAGCAGGAAAAAGCAAAAAATTTCAGAATTGCACCTTGCAATGTGGAGATATTACTGTTTGTGCATTTACAATATTCATTGATTTTTGCCATTGAAAAACATCATGTTATTCATATACCAGAAATGTTTGAAGCTACTGACTGAATGAAAAGAGCTGGCATCTCACTCTCTTTGAATCTTCTTTATCATGCTAGGATTAGCAGGAAAAAGCAAAAAATTTCAGAATTGCACCTTGCAATGTGGAGATATTACTGTTTGTGCATTTACAATATTCATTGATTTTTGCCATTGAAAAACGTCCAGAAATGTTTGAAGCTACTGACTGAATGAAAAGAGCTGGCATCTCACTCTCTTTGAATCTTCTTTATCATGCTAGGATTAGCAGGAAAAAGCAAAAAATTTCAGAATTGCACCTTGCAATGTGGAGATATTACTGTTTGTGCATTTATAATATTCATTGATTTTTGCCATTGAAAAACATCATGTTATTCATATACCAGAAATGTTTGAAGCTACTGACTGAATGAAAAGAGCTGGCATCTCACTCTCTTTGAATCTTCTTTATCATGCTAGGATTAGCAGGAAAAAGCAAAAAATTTCAGAATTGCACCTTGCAATGCGGAGATATTACTGTTTGTGCATTTACAATATTCATTGATTTTTGCCATTGAAAAACATCATGTTATTCATATACCAGAAATGTTTGAAGCTACTGACTGAATGAAAGGAGCTGGCATCTCACTCTCTTTGAATCTTCTTCATAATGCTAGGATTAGCAGGAAAAAGCAAAAAATTTCAGAATTGCACCTTGCAATGTGGAGATATTACTGTTTGTGCATTTACAATATTCATTGATTTTTGCCATTGAAAAACGTCCAGAAATGTTTGAAGCTACTGACTGAATGAAAAGAGCTGGCATCTCACTCTCTTTGAATCTTCTTTATCATGCTAGGATTAGCAGGAAAAAGCAAAAAATTTCAGAATTGCACCTTGCAATGTTGAGATATTACTGTTTGTGCATTTACAATATTCATTGATTTTTGCCATTGAAAAACATCATGTTATTCATATACCAGAAATGTTTGAAGCTACTGACTGAATGAAAAGAGCTGGCATCTCACTCTCTTTGAATCTTCTTTATCATGCTAGGATTAGCAGGAAAAAGCAAAAAATTTCAGAATTGCACCTTGCAATGCGGAGATATTACTGTTTGTGCATTTACAATATTCATTGATTTTTGCCATTGAAAAACGTCCAGAAATGTTTGAAGCTACTGACTGAATGAAAGGAGCTGGCATCTCACTCTCTTTGAATCTTCTTTATCATGCTACGATTAGCAGGAAAAAGCAAAAAATTTCAGAATTGCACCTTGCAATGTGGAGATATTACTGTTTGTGCATTTACAATATTCATTGATTTTTGCCATTGAAAAACGTCCAGAAATGTTTGAAGCTACTGACTGAATGAAAAGAGCTGGCATCTCACTCTCTTTGAATCTTCTTTATCATGCTAGGATTAGCAGGAAAAAGCAAAAAATTCCAGAATTGCACCTTGCAATGCGGAGATATTACTGTTTGTGCATTTACAATATTCATTGATTTTTGCCATTGAAAAACGTCCAGAAATGTTTGAAGCTACTGACTGAATGAAAAGAGCTGGCATCTCACTCTCTTTGAATCTTCTTTATCATGCTAGGATTAGCAGGAAAAAGCAAAAAATTTCAGAATTGCACCTTGC
This sequence comes from Phyllobates terribilis, assembly GCF_046119375.1. Taxonomy (NCBI): domain Eukaryota; kingdom Metazoa; phylum Chordata; class Amphibia; order Anura; family Dendrobatidae; genus Phyllobates; species Phyllobates terribilis. Next base: position 1,875,173 of record NW_027362856.1, read on the forward strand.
AATGCGGAGATATTACTGCTTGTGCATTTACAATATTCATTGATTTTTGCCATTGAAAAACATCATGTTATTCATATACCAGAATTGTTTGAAGCTACTGACTGAATGAAAGGAGCAGGCATCTCACTCTCTTTGAATCTTCTTTATCATGCTAGGATTAGCAGGAAAAAGCAAAAAATTTCAGAATTGCACCTTGCAATGTGGAGATATTACTGTTTGTGCATTTACAATATTCATTGATTTTTGCCATTGCAAAACATCATGTTATTCATATACCAGAAATGTTTGAAGCTACTGACTGAATGAAAAGAGCTGGCATCTCACTCTCTTTGAATCTTCTTTATCATGCTAGGATTAGCAGGAAAAAGCAAAAAATTTCAGAATTGCACCTTGCAATGTGGAGATATTACTGTTTGTGCATTTACAATATTCATTGATTTTTGCCATTGAAAAACGTCCAGAAATGTTTGAAGCTACTGACTGAATGAAAAGAGCTGGCATCTCACTCTCTTTGAATCTTCTTTATCATGCTAGGATTAGCAGGAAAAAGCAAAAAATTTCAGAATTGCACCTTGCAATGTGGAGATATCACTGTTTGTGCATTTACAATATTCATTGATTTTTGCCATTGAAAAACATCATGTTATTCATATACCAGAAATGTTTGAAGCTACTGACTGAATGAAAAGAGCTGGCATCTCACTCTCTTTGAATCTTCTTTATCATGCTAGGATTAGCAGGAAAAAGCAAAAAATTTCAGAATTGCACCTTGCAATGCCGAGATATTACTGTTTGTGTATTTACAATATTCATTGATTTTTGCCATTGAAAAACATCATGTTATTCATATACCAGAAATGTTTGAAGCTACTGACTGAATGAAAAGAGCTGGCATCTCACTCTCTTTGAATCTTCTTTATCATGCTAGGTTTAGCAGGAAAAAGCAAAAAATTTCAGAATTGCACCTTGCAATGCGGAGATATTACTGTTTGTGCATTTACAATATTCATTGATTTTTGCCATTGAAAAACGTCGAGAAATGTTTGAAGCTACTGACTGAATGAAAAGAGCTGGCATCTCACTCTCTTTGAATCTTCTTTATCATGCTAGGATTAGCAGGAAAAAGCAAAAAATTTCAGAATTGCACCTTGCAATGCGGAGAAATTACTGTTTGTGCATTTACAATATTCATTGATTTTTGCCATTGAAAAACATCATGTTATTCATATACCAGAAACGTTTGAAGCTACTGACTGAATGAAAAGAGCTGGCATCTCACTCTCTTTGAATCTTCTTTATCATGCTAGGATTAGCAGGAAAAAGCAAAAAATTTCAGAATTGCACCTTGCAATGTGGAGATATTACTGTTTGTGCATTTACAATATTCATTGATTTTTGCCATTGAAAAACATCATGTTATTCATATACCAGAAATGTTTGAAGCTACTGACTGAATGAAAAGAGCTGGCTTCTCACTCTCTTTGAATCTTCTTTATCATGCTAGGATTAGCAGGAAAAAGCAAAAAATTTCAGAATTGCACCTTGCAATGCGGAGATATTACTGTTTGTGCATTTACAATATTCATTGATTTTTGCCATTGAAAAACGTCCAGAAATGTTTGAAGCTACTGACTGAATGAAAAGAGCTGGCATCTCACTCTCTTTGAATCTTCTTTATCATGCTAGGATTAGCAGGAAAAAGCAAAAAATTTCAGAATTACACCTTGCAATGCGGAGAAATTACTGTTTGTGCATTTACAATATTCATTGATTTTTGCCATTGAAAAACATCCAGAAATGTTTGAAGCTACTGACTGAATGAAAGGAGCTGGCATCTCACTCTCTTTGAATCTTCTTTATCATGCTAGGATTAGCAGGAAAAAGCAAAAAATTTCAGAATTGCACCTTGCAATGCGGAGATATTACTGTTTGTGCATTTACAATATTCATTGATTTTTGCCATTGAAAAACGTCCAGAAATGTTTGAAGCTACTGACTGAATGAAAGGAGCAGGCATCTCAATCTCTTTGAATCTTATTTATCATGCTAGGATTAGCAGAAAAAAGCAAAAAATTTCAGAATTGCACCTTGCAATGCGGAGATATTACTGTTTGTGCATTTACAATATTCATTGATTTTTGCCATTGAAAAACGTCGAGAAATGTTTGAAGCTACTGACTGAATGAAAAGAGCTGGCATCTCACTCTCTTTGAATCTTCTTTATCATGCTAGGATTAGCAGGAAAAAGCAAAAAATTTCAGAATTGCACCTTGCAATGCGGAGAAATTACTGTTTGTGCATTTACAATATTCATTGATTTTTGCCATTGAAAAACATCATGTTATTCATATACCAGAAACGTTTGAAGCTACTGACTGAATGAAAAGAGCTGGCATCTCACTCTCTTTGAATCTTCTTTATCATGCTAGGATTAGCAGGAAAAAGCAAAAAATTTCAGAATTGCACCTTGCAATGTGGAGATATTACTGTTTGTGCATTTACAATATTCATTGATTTTTGCCATTGAAAAACATCATGTTATTCATATACCAGAAATGTTTGAAGCTACTGACTGAATGAAAAGAGCTGGCATCTCACTCTCTTTGAATCTTCTTTATCATGCTAGGATTAGCAGGAAAAAGCAAAAAATTTCAGAATTGCACCTTGCAATGCGGAGATATTACTGTTTGTGCATTTACAATATTCATTGATTTTTGCCATTGAAAAACGTCCAGAAATGTTTGAAGCTACTGACTGAATGAAAAGAGCTGGCATCTCACTCTCTTTGAATCTTCTTTATCATGCTAGGATTAGCAGGAAAAAGCAAAAAATTTCAGAATTGCACCTTGCAATGTGGAGATATTACTGTTTGTGCATTTACAATATTCATTGATTTTTGCCATTGAAAAACGTCCAGAAATGTTTGAAGCTACTGACTGAATGAAAGGAGCTGGCATCTCACTCTCTTTGAATCTTCTTTATCATGCTAGGATTAGCAGGAAAAAGCAAAAAATTTCAGAATTGCACCTTGCAATGCGGAGATATTACTGTTTGTGCATTTACAATATTCATTGATTTTTGCCATTGAAAAACGTCCAGAAATGTTTGAAGCTACTGACTGAATGAAAAGAGCTGGCATCTCACTCTCTTTGAATCTTCTTTATCATGCTAGGATTAGCAGGAAAAAGCAAAAAATTTCAGAATTACACCTTGCAATGCGGAGAAATTACTGTTTGTGCATTTACAATATTCATTGATTTTTGCCATTGAAAAACGTCCAGAAATGTTTGAAGCTACTGACTGAATGAAAGGAGCTGGCATCTCACTCTCTTTGAATCTTCTTTATCATGCTAGGATTAGCAGGAAAAAGCAAAAAATTTCAGAATTGCACCTTGCAATGCGGAGATATTACTGTTTGTGCATTTACAATATTCATTGATTTTTGCCATTGAAAAACATCATGTTATTCATATACCAGAAATGTTTGAAGCTACTGACTGAATGAAAAGAGCTGGCATCTCACTCTCTTTGAATCTTCTTTATCATGCTAGGATTAGCAGGAAAAAGCAAAAAATTTCAGAATTGCACCTTGCAATGCGGAGATATTACTGTTTGTGCATTTACAATATTCATTGATTTTTGCCATTGAAAAACGTCCAGAAATGTTTGAAGCTACTGACTGAATGAAAGGAGCTGGCATCTCACTCTCTTTGAATCTTCTTTATCATGCTAGGATTAGCAGGAAAAAGCAAAAAATTTCAGAATTGCACCTTGCAATGCGGAGATATTACTGTTTCTGCATTTACAATATTCAATGATTTTTGCCATTGAAAAACGTCCAGAAATGTTTGAAGCTACTGACTGAATGAAAAGAGCTGGCATCTCACTCTCTTTGAATCTTCTTTATCATGCTAGGATTAGCAGGAAAAAGCAAAAAATTTCAGAATTGCACCTTGCAATGCGGAGATATTACTGTTTGTGCATTTACAATATTCATTGATTTTTGCCATTGAAAAACGTCCAGAAATGTTTGAAGCTACTGACTGAATGAAAGGAGCAGGCATCTCACTCTCTTTGAATCTTCTTTATCATGCTAGGATTAGCAGGAAAAAGCAAAAAATTTCAGAATTGCACCTTGCAATGTGGAGATATTACTGTTTGTGCATTTACAATATTCATTGATTTTTGCCATTGAAAAACATCATGTTATTCATATACCAGAAATGTTTGAAGCTACTGACTGAATGAAAAGAGCTGGCATCTCACTCTCTTTGAATCTTCTTTATCATGCTAGGATTAGCAGGAAAAAGCAAAAAATTTCAGAATTGCACCTTGCAATGTGGAGATATTACTGTTTGTGCATTTACAATATTCATTGATTTTTGCCATTGAAAAACGTCCAGAAATGTTTGAAGCTACTGACTGAATGAAAAGAGCTGGCATCTCACTCTCTTTGAATCTTCTTTATCATGCTAGGATTAGCAGGAAAAAGCAAAAAATTTCAGAATTGCACCTTGCAATGTGGAGATATTACTGTTTGTGCATTTACAATATTCATTGATTTTTGCCATTGAAAAACATCATGTTATTCATATACCAGAAATGTTTGAAGCTACTGACTGAATGAAAAGAGCTGGCATCTCACTCTCTTTGAATCTTCTTTATCATGCTAGGATTAGCAGGAAAAAGCAAAAAATTTCAGAATTGCACCTTGCAATGCGGAGATATTACTGTTTGTGCATTTACAATATTCATTGATTTTTGCCATTGAAAAACATCATGTTATTCATATACCAGAAATGTTTGAAGCAACTGACTGAATGAAAGGAGCTGGCATCTCACTCTCTTTGAATCTTCTTTATCATGCTAGGATTAGCAGGAAAAAGCAAAAAATTTCAGAATTGCACCTTGCAATGTGGAGATATTACTGTTTGTGCATTTACAATATTCATTGATTTTTGCCATTGAAAAACGTCCAGAAATGTTTGAAGCTACTGACTGAATGAAAAGAGCTGGCATCTCACTCTCTTTGAATCTTCTTTATCATGCTAGGATTAGCAGGAAAAAGCAAAAAATTTCAGAATTGCACCTTGCAATGTGGAGATATTACTGTTTGTGCATTTACAATATTCATTGATTTTTGCCATTGAAAAACATGATGTTATTCATATACCAGAAATGTTTGAAGCTACTGACTGAATGAAAAGAGCTGGCATCTCACTCTCTTTGAATCTTCTTTATCATGCTAGGATTAGCAGGAAAAAGCAAAAAATTTCAGAATTGCACCTTGCAATGCGGAGATATTATTGTTTGTGCATTTACAATATTCATTGATTTTTGCCATTGAAAAACGTCCAGAAATGTTTGAAGCTACTGACTGAATGAAAGGAGCTGGCATCTCACTCTCTTTGAATCTTCTTTATCATGCTAGGATTAGCAGGAAAAAGCAAAAAATTTCAGAATTGCACCTTGCAATGTGGAGATATTACTGTTTGTGCATTTACAATATTCATTGATTTTTGCCATTGAAAAACGTCCAGAAATGTTTGAAGCTACTGACTGAATGAAAAGAGCTGGCATCTCACTCTCTTTGAATCTTCTTTATCATGCTAGGATTAGCAGGAAAAAGCAAAAAATTCCAGAATTGCACCTTGCAATGCGGAGATATTACTGTTTGTGCATTTACAATATTCATTGATTTTTGCCATTGAAAAACGTCCAGAAATGTTTGAAGCTACTGACTGAATGAAAAGAGCTGGCATCTCACTCTCTTTGAATCTTCTTTATCATGCTAGGATTAGCAGGAAAAAGCAAAAAATTTCAGAATTGCACCTTGCAATGCGGAGATATTACTGTTTGTGCATTTACAATATTCATTGATTTTTGCCATTGAAAAACATCATGTTATTCATATACCAGAAATGTTTGAAGCTACTGACTGAATGAAAAGATCTGGCATCTCACTCTCTTTGAATCTTCTTTATCATGCTAGGATTAGCAGGAAAAAGCAAAAAATTTCAGAATTGCACCTTGCAATGCGGAGATATTACTGTTTGTGCATTTACAATATTCATTGATTTTTGCCATTGAAAAACATCATGTTATTCATATACCAGAAATGTTTGAAGCTACTGACTGAATGAAAGGAGCAGGCATCTCACTCTCTTTGAATCTTCTTTATCATGCTAGGATTAGCAGGAAAAAGCAAAAAATTTCAGAATTACACCTTGCAATGTGGAGATATTACTGTTTGTGCATTTACAATATTCATTGATTTTTGCCATTGCAAAACATCATGTTATTCATATACCAGAAATGTTTGAAGCTACTGACTGAATGAAAAGAGCTAGCATCTCACTCTCTTTGAATCTTCTTTATCATGCTAGGATTAGCAGGAAAAAGCAAAAAATTTCAGAATTGCACCTTGCAATGTGGAGATATTACTGTTTGTGCATTTACAATATTCATTGATTTTTGCCATTGAAAAACGTCCAGAAATGTTTGAAGCTACTGACTGAATGAAAAGAGCTGGCATCTCACTCTCTTTGAATCTTCTTTATCATGCTAGGATTAGCAGGAAAAAGCAAAAAATTTCAGAATTGCACCTTGCAATGTGGAGATATTACTGTTTGTGCATTTACAATATTCATTGATTTTTGCCATTGAAAAACATCATGTTATTCATATACCAGAAATGTTTGAAGCTACTGACTGAATGAAAAGAGCTGGCATCTCACTCTCTTTGAATCTTCTTTATCATGCTAGGATTAGCAGGAAAAAGCAAAAAATTTCAGAATTGCACCTTGCAATGCGGAGATATTACTGTTTGTGCATTTACAATATTCATTGATTTTTGCCATTGAAAAACGTCGAGAAATGTTTGAAGCTACTGACTGAATGAAAAGAGCTGGCATCTCACTCTCTTTGAATCTTCTTTATCATGCTAGGATTAGCAGGAAAAAGCAAAAAATTTCAGAATTGCACCTTGCAATGCGGAGAAATTACTGTTTGTGCATTTACAATATTCATTGATTTTTGCCATTGAAAAACATCATGTTATTCATATACCAGAAACGTTTGAAGCTACTGACTGAATGAAAAGAGCTGGCATCTCACTCTCTTTGAATCTTCTTTATCATGCTAGGATTAGCAGGAAAAAGCAAAAAATTTCAGAATTGCACCTTGCAATGTGGAGATATTACTGTTTGTGCATTTACAATATTCATTGATTTTTGCCATTGAAAAACATCATGTTATTCATATACCAGAAATGTTTGAAGTTACTGACTGAATGAAAAGAGCTGGCATCTCACTCTCTTTGAATCTTCTTTATCATGCTAGGATTAGCAGGAAAAAGCAAAAAATTTCAGAATTGCACCTTGCAATGCGGAGATATTACTGTTTGTGCATTTACAATATTCATTGATTTTTGCCATTGAAAAACGTCCAGAAATGTTTGAAGCTACTGACTGAATGAAAAGAGCTGGCATCTCACTCTCTTTGAATCTTCTTTATCATGCTAGGATTAGCAGGAAAAAGCAAAAAATTTCAGAATTGCACCTTGCAATGTGGAGATATTACTGTTTGTGCATTTACAATATTCATTGATTTTTGCCATTGAAAAACGTCGAGAAATGTTTGAAGCTACTGACTGAATGAAAAGAGCTGGCATCTCACTCTCTTTGAATCTTCTTTATCATGCTAGGATTAGCAGGAAAAAGCAAAAAATTTCAGAATTGCACCTTGCAATGCGGAGATATTACTGTTTGTGCATTTACAATATTCATTGATTTTTGCCATTGAAAAACGTCCAGAAATGTTTGAAGCTACTGACTGAATGAAAGGAGCAGGCATCTCACTCTCTTTGAATCTTCTTTATCATGCTAGGATTAGCAGGAAAAAGCAAAAAATTTCAGAATTGCACCTTGCAATGTGGAGATATTACTGTTTGTGCATTTACAATATTCATTGATTTTTGCCATTGAAAAACATCATGTTATTCATATACCAGAAATGTTTGAAGCTACTGACTGAATGAAAAGAGCTGGCATCTCACTCTCTTTGAATCTTCTTTATCATGCTAGGATTAGCAGGAAAAAGCAAAAAATTTCAGAATTGCACCTTGCAATGTGGAGATATTACTGTTTGTGCATTTACAATATTCATTGATTTTTGCCATTGAAAAACGTCCAGAAATGTTTGAAGCTACTGACTGAATGAAAAGAGCTGGCATCTCACTCTCTTTGAATCTTCTTTATCATGCTAGGATTAGCAGCAAAAAGCAAAAAATTTCAGAATTGCACCTTGCAATGTGGAGATATTACTGTTTGTGCATTTACAATATTCATTGATTTTTGCCATTGAAAAACATCATGTTATTCATATACCAGAAATGTTTGAAGCTACTGACTGAATGAAAAGAGCTGGCATCTCACTCTCTTTGAATCTTCTTTATCATGCTAGGATTAGCAGGAAAAAGCAAAAAATTTCAGAATTGCACCTTGCAATGCGGAGATATTACTGTTTGTGCATTTACAATATTCATTGATTTTTGCCATTGAAAAACATCATGTTATTCATATACCAGAAATGTTTGAAGCAACTGACTGAATGAAAGGAGCTGGCATCTCACTCTCTTTGAATCTTCTTTATCATGCTAGGATTAGCAGGAAAAAGCAAAAAATTTCAGAATTGCACCTTGCAATGTGGAGATATTACTGTTTGTGCATTTACAATATTCATTGATTTTTGCCATTGAAAAACGTCCAGAAATGTTTGAAGCTACTGACTGAATGAAAGGAGCTGGCATCTCACTCTCTTTGAATCTTCTTTATCATGCTAGGATTAGCAGGAAAAAGCAAAAAATTTCAGAATTGCACCTTGCAATGTGGAGATATTACTGTTTGTGCATTTACAATATTCATTGATTTTTGCCATTGAAAAACGTCCAGAAATGTTTGAAGCTACTGACTGAATGAAAAGAGCTGGCATCTCACTCTCTTTGAATCTTCTTTATCATGCTAGGATTAGCAGGAAAAAGCAAAAAATTCCAGAATTGCACCTTGCAATGCGGAGATATTACTGTTTGTGCATTTACAATATTCATTGATTTTTGCCATTGAAAAACGTCCAGAAATGTTTGAAGCTACTGACTGAATGAAAAGAGCTGGCATCTCACTCTCTTTGAATCTTCTTTATCATGCTAGGATTAGCAGGAAAAAGCAAAAAATTTCAGAATTGCACCTTGCAATGCGGAGATATTACTGTTTGTGCATTTACAATATTCATTGATTTTTGCCATTGAAAAACATCATGTTATTCATATACCAGAAATGTTTGAAGCTACTGACTGAATGAAAAGATCTGGCATCTCACTCTCTTTGAATCTTCTTTATCATGCTAGGATTAGCAGGAAAAAGCAAAAAATTTCAGAATTGCACCTTGCAATGCGGAGATATTACTGTTTGTGCATTTACAATATTCATTGATTTTTGCCATTGAAAAACATCATGTTATTCATATACCAGAAATGTTTGAAGCTACTGACTGAATGAAAGGAGCAGGCATCTCACTCTCTTTGAATCTTCTTTATCATGCTAGGATTAGCAGGAAAAAGCAAAAAATTTCAGAATTACACCTTGCAATGTGGAGATATTACTGTTTGTGCATTTACAATATTCATTGATTTTTGCCATTGCAAAACATCATGTTATTCATATACCAGAAATGTTTGAAGCTACTGACTGAATGAAAAGAGCTAGCATCTCACTCTCTTTGAATCTTCTTTATCATGCTAGGATTAGCAGGAAAAAGCAAAAAATTTCAGAATTGCACCTTGCAATGTGGAGATATTACTGTTTGTGCATTTACAATATTCATTGATTTTTGCCATTGAAAAACGTCCAGAAATGTTTGAAGCTACTGACTGAATGAAAAGAGCTGGCATCTCACTCTCTTTGAATCTTCTTTATCATGCTAGGATTAGCAGGAAAAAGCAAAAAATTTCAGAATTGCACCTTGCAATGTGGAGATATTACTGTTTGTGCATTTACAATATTCATTGATTTTTGCCATTGAAAAACATCATGTTATTCATATACCAGAAATGTTTGAAGCTACTGACTGAATGAAAAGAGCTGGCATCTCACTCTCTTTGAATCTTCTTTATCATGCTAGGATTAGCAGGAAAAAGCAAAAAATTTCAGAATTGCACCTTGCAATGCGGAGATATTACTGTTTGTGCATTTACAATATTCATTGATTTTTGCCATTGAAAAACGTCGAGAAATGTTTGAAGCTACTGACTGAATGAAAAGAGCTGGCATCTCACTCTCTTTGAATCTTCTTTATCATGCTAGGATTAGCAGGAAAAAGCAAAAAATTTCAGAATTGCACCTTGCAATGCGGAGAAATTACTGTTTGTGCATTTACAATATTCATTGATTTTTGCCATTGAAAAACATCATGTTATTCATATACCAGAAACGTTTGAAGCTACTGACTGAATGAAAAGAGCTGGCATCTCACTCTCTTTGAATCTTCTTTATCATGCTAGGATTAGCAGGAAAAAGCAAAAAATTTCAGAATTGCACCTTGCAATGTGGAGATATTACTGTTTGTGCATTTACAATATTCATTGATTTTTGCCATTGAAAAACATCATGTTATTCATATACCAGAAATGTTTGAAGTTACTGACTGAATGAAAAGAGCTGGCATCTCACTCTCTTTGAATCTTCTTTATCATGCTAGGATTAGCAGGAAAAAGCAAAAAATTTCAGAATTGCACCTTGCAATGCGGAGATATTACTGTTTGTGCATTTACAATATTCATTGATTTTTGCCATTGAAAAACGTCCAGAAATGTTTGAAGCTACTGACTGAATGAAAAGAGCTGGCATCTCACTCTCTTTGAATCTTCTTTATCATGCTAGGATTAGCAGGAAAAAGCAAAAAATTTCAGAATTGCACCTTGCAATGTGGAGATATTACTGTTTGTGCATTTACAATATTCATTGATTTTTGCCATTGAAAAACGTCGAGAAATGTTTGAAGCTACTGACTGAATGAAAAGAGCTGGCATCTCACTCTCTTTGAATCTTCTTTATCATGCTAGGATTAGCAGGAAAAAGCAAAAAATTTCAGAATTGCACCTTGCAATGCGGAGATATTACTGTTTGTGCATTTACAATATTCATTGATTTTTGCCATTGAAAAACGTCCAGAAATGTTTGAAGCTACTGACTGAATGAAAGGAGCAGGCATCTCACTCTCTTTGAATCTTCTTTATCATGCTAGGATTAGCAGGAAAAAGCAAAAAATTTCAGAATTGCACCTTGCAATGTGGAGATATTACTGTTTGTGCATTTACAATATTCATTGATTTTTGCCATTGAAAAACATCATGTTATTCATATACCAGAAATGTTTGAAGCTACTGACTGAATGAAAAGAGCTGGCATCTCACTCTCTTTGAATCTTCTTTATCATGCTAGGATTAGCAGGAAAAAGCAAAAAATTTCAGAATTGCACCTTGCAATGTGGAGATATTACTGTTTGTGCATTTACAATATTCATTGATTTTTGCCATTGAAAAACGTCCAGAAATGTTTGAAGCTACTGACTGAATGAAAAGAGCTGGCATCTCACTCTCTTTGAATCTTCTTTATCATGCTAGGATTAGCAGCAAAAAGCAAAAAATTTCAGAATTGCACCTTGCAATGTGGAGATATTACTGTTTGTGCATTTACAATATTCATTGATTTTTGCCATTGAAAAACATCATGTTATTCATATACCAGAAATGTTTGAAGCTACTGACTGAATGAAAAGAGCTGGCATCTCACTCTCTTTGAATCTTCTTTATCATGCTAGGATTAGCAGGAAAAAGCAAAAAATTTCAGAATTGCACCTTGCAATGCGGAGATATTACTGTTTGTGCATTTACAATATTCATTGATTTTTGCCATTGAAAAACATCATGTTATTCATATACCAGAAATGTTTGAAGCAACTGACTGAATGAAAGGAGCTGGCATCTCACTCTCTTTGAATCTTCTTTATCATGCTAGGATTAGCAGGAAAAAGCAAAAAATTTCAGAATTGCACCTTGCAATGTGGAGATATTACTGTTTGTGCATTTACAATATTCATTGATTTTTGCCATTGAAAAACGTCCAGAAATGTTTGAAGCTACTGACTGAATGAAAAGAGCTGGCATCTCACTCTCTTTGAATCTTCTTTATCATGCTAGGATTAGCAGGAAAAAGCAAAAAATTTCAGAATTGCACCTTGCAATGTGGAGATATTACTGTTTGTGCATTTACAATATTCATTGATTTTTGCCATTGAAAAACATCATGTTATTCATATACCAGAAATGTTTGAAGCTACTGACTGAATGAAAAGAGCTGGCATCTCACTCTCTTTGAATCTTCTTTATCATGCTAGGATTAGCAGGAAAAAGCAAAAAATTTCAGAATTGCACCTTGCAATGCGGAGATATTATTGTTTGTGCATTTACAATATTCATTGATTTTTGCCATTGAAAAACGTCCAGAAATGTTTGAAGCTACTGACTGAATGAAAGGAGCTGGCATCTCACTCTCTTTGAATCTTCTTTATCATGCTAGGATTAGCAGGAAAAAGCAAAAAATTTCAGAATTGCACCTTGCAATGTGGAGATATTACTGTTTGTGCATTTACAATATTCATTGATTTTTGCCATTGAAAAACGTCCAGAAATGTTTGAAGCTACTGACTGAATGAAAAGAGCTGGCATCTCACTCTCTTTGAATCTTCTTTATCATGCTAGGATTAGCAGGAAAAAGCAAAAAATTCCAGAATTGCACCTTGCAATGCGGAGATATTACTGTTTGTGCATTTACAATATTCATTGATTTTTGCCATTGAAAAACGTCCAGAAATGTTTGAAGCTACTGACTGAATGAAAAGAGCTGGCATCTCACTCTCTTTGAATCTTCTTTATCATGCTAGGATTAGCAGGAAAAAGCAAAAAATTTCAGAATTGCACCTTGCAATGCGGAGATATTACTGTTTGTGCATTTACAATATTCATTGATTTTTGCCATTGAAAAACATCATGTTATTCATATACCAGAAATGTTTGAAGCTACTGACTGAATGAAAAGATCTGGCATCTCACTCTCTTTGAATCTTCTTTATCATGCTAGGATTAGCAGGAAAAAGCAAAAAATTTCAGAATTGCACCTTGCAATGCGGAGATATTACTGTTTGTGCATTTACAATATTCATTGATTTTTGCCATTGAAAAACATCATGTTATTCATATACCAGAAATGTTTGAAGCTACTGACTGAATGAAAGGAGCAGGCATCTCACTCTCTTTGAATCTTCTTTATCATGCTAGGATTAGCAGGAAAAAGCAAAAAATTTCAGAATTGCACCTTGCAATGTGGAGATATTACTGTTTGTGCATTTACAATATTCATTGATTTTTGCCATTGCAAAACATCATGTTATTCATATACCAGAAATGTTTGAAGCTACTGACTGAATGAAAAGAGCTGGCATCTCACTCTCTTTGAATCTTCTTTATCATGCTAGGATTAGCAGGAAAAAGCAAAAAATTTCAGAATTGCACCTTGCAATGTGGAGATATTACTGTTTGTGCATTTACAATATTCATTGATTTTTGCCATTGAAAAACGTCCAGAAATGTTTGAAGCTACTGACTGAATGAAAAGAGCTGGCATCTCACTCTCTTTGAATCTTCTTTATCATGCTAGGATTAGCAGGAAAAAGCAAAAAATTTCAGAATTGCACCTTGCAATGTGGAGATATTACTGTTTGTGCATTTACAATATTCATTGATTTTTGCCATTGAAAAACATCATGTTATTCATATACCAGAAATGTTTGAAGCTACTGACTGAATGAAAAGAGCTGGCATCTCACTCTCTTTGAATCTTCTTTATCATGCTAGGATTAGCAGGAAAAAGCAAAAAATTTCAGAATTGCACCTTGCAATGCGGAGATATTACTGTTTGTGCATTTACAATATTCATTGATTTTTGCCATTGAAAAACGTCGAGAAATGTTTGAAGCTACTGACTGAATGAAAAGAGCTGGCATCTCACTCTCTTTGAATCTTCTTTATCATGCTAGGATTAGCAGGAAAAAGCAAAAAATTTCAGAATTGCACCTTGCAATGCGGAGAAATTACTGTTTGTGCATTTACAATATTCATTGATTTTTGCCATTGAAAAACATCATGTTATTCATATACCAGAAACGTTTGAAGCTACTGACTGAATGAAAAGAGCTGTCATCTCACTCTCTTTGAATCTTCTTTATCATGCTAGGATTAGCAGGAAAAAGCAAAAAATTTCAGAATTGCACCTTGCAATGTGGAGATATTACTGTTTGTGCATTTACAATATTCATTGATTTTTGCCATTGAAAAACATCATGTTATTCATATACCAGAAATGTTTGAAGTTACTGACTGAATGAAAAGAGCTGGCATCTCACTCTCTTTGAATCTTCTTTATCATGCTAGGATTAGCAGGAAAAAGCAAAAAATTTCAGAATTGCACCTTGCAATGCGGAGATATTACTGTTTGTGCATTTACAATATTCATTGATTTTTGCCATTGAAAAACGTCCAGAAATGTTTGAAGCTACTGACTGAATGAAAAGAGCTGGCATCTCACTCTCTTTGAATCTTCTTTATCATGCTAGGATTAGCAGGAAAAAGCAAAAAATTTCAGAATTGCACCTTGCAATGTGGAGATATTACTGTTTGTGCATTTACAATATTCATTGATTTTTGCCATTGAAAAACGTCCAGAAATGTTTGAAGCTACTGACTGAATGAAAGGAGCTGGCATCTCACTCTCTTTGAATCTTCTTTATCATGCTAGGATTAGCAGGAAAAAGCAAAAAATTTCAGAATTGCACCTTGCAATGCGGAGATATTACTGTTTGTGCATTTTCAATATTCATTGATTTTTGCCATTGAAAAACGTCCAGAAATGTTTGAAGCTACTGACTGAATGAAAAGAGCTGGCATCTCACTCTCTTTGAATCTTCTTTATCATGCTAGGATTAGCAGGAAAAAGCAAAAAATTTCAGAATTACACCTTGCAATGCGGAGAAATTACTGTTTGTGCATTTACAATATTCATTGATTTTTGCCATTGAAAAACGTCCAGAAATGTTTGAAGCTACTGACTGAATGAAAGGAGCTGGCATCTCACTCTCTTTGAATCTTCTTTATCATGCTAGGATTAGCAGGAAAAAGCAAAAAATTTCAGAATTGCATCTTGCAATGCGGAGATATTACTGTTTGTGCATTTACAATATTCATTGATTTTTGCCATTGAAAAACGTCCAGAAATGTTTGAAGCTACTGACTGAATGAAAGGAGCAGGCATCTCACTCTCTTTGAATCTTCTTTATCATGCTAGGATTAGCAGGAAAAAGCAAAAAATTTCAGAATTGCACCTTGCAATGCGGAGATATTACTGTTTGTGCATTTACAATATTCATTGATTTTTGCCATTGAAAAACGTCCAGAAATGTTTGAAGCTACTGACTGAATGAAAAGAGCTGGCATCTCACTCTCTTTGAATCTTCTTTATCATGCTAGGATTAGCAGGAAAAAGCAAAAAATTTTAGAATTGCACCTTGCAATGCGGAGAAATTACTGTTTGTGCATTTACAATATTCATTGATTTTTGCCATTGAAAAACATCATGTTATTCATATACCAGAAACGTTTGAAGCTACTGACTGAATGAAAAGAGCTGGCATCTCACTCTCTTTGAATCTTCTTTATCATGCTAGGATTAGCAGGAAAAAGCAAAAAATTTCAGAATTGCACCTTGCAATGTGGAGATATTACTGTTTGTGCATTCACAATATTCATTGATTTTTGCCATTGAAAAACATCATGTTATTCATATACCAGAAATGTTTGAAGCTACTGACTGAATGAAAAGAGCTGGCATCTCACTCTCTTTGAATCTTCTTTATCATGCTAGGATTAGCAGGAAAAAGAAAAAAATTTCAGAATTGCACCTTGCAATGTGGAGATATTACTGTTTGTGCATTTACAATATTCATTGATTTTTGCCATTGAAAAACGTCCAGAAATGTTTGAAGCTACTGACTGAATGAAAGGAGCTGGCATCTCACTCTCTTTGAATCTTCTTTATCATGCTAGGATTAGCAGGAAAAAGCAAAAAATTTCAGAATTGCACCTTGCAATGCGGAGATATTACTGTTTGTGCATTTACAATATTCATTGATTTTTGCCATTGAAAAACGTCCAGAAATGTTTGAAGCTACTGACTGAATGAAAAGAGCTGGCATCTCACTCTCTTTGAATCTTCTTTATCATGCTAGGATTAGCAGGAAAAAGCAAAAAATTTCAGAATTACACCTTGCAATGCGGAGAAATTACTGTTTGTGCATTTACAATATTCATTGATTTTTGCCATTGAAAAACGTCCAGAAATGTTTGAAGCTACTGACTGAATGAAAGGAGCTGGCATCTCACTCTCTTTGAATCTTCTTTATCATGCTAGGATTAGCAGGAAAAAGCAAAAAATTCAGAATTGCACCTTGCAATGCGGAGATATTACTGTTTGTGCATTTACAATATTCATTGATTTTTGCCATTGAAAAACATCATGTTATTCATATACCAGAAATGTTTGAAGCTACTGACTGAATGAAAAGAGCTGGCATCTCACTCTCTTTGAATCTTCTTTATCATGCTAGGATTAGCAGGAAAAAGCAAAAAATTTCAGAATTGCACCTTGCAATGCGGAGATATTACTGTTTGTGCATTTACAATATTCATTGATTTTTGCCATTGAAAAACGTCCAGAAATGTTTGAAGCTACTGACTGAATGAAAGGAGCTGGCATCTCACTCTCTTTGAATCTTCTTTATCATGCTAGGATTAGCAGGAAAAAGCAAAAAATTTCAGAATTGCACCTTGCAATGCGGAGATATTACTGTTTGTGCATTTACAATATTCATTGATTTTTGCCATTGAAAAACGTCCAGAAATGTTTGAAGCTACTGACTGAATGAAAGGAGCAGGCATCTCACTCTCTTTGAATCTTCTTTATCATGCTAGGATTAGCAGGAAAAAGCAAAAAATTTCAGAATTGCACCTTGCAATGTGGAGATATTACTGTTTGTGCATTTACAATATTCATTGATTTTTGCCATTGAAAAACATCATGTTATTCATATACCAGAAATGTTTGAAGCTACTGACTGAATGAAAAGAGCTGGCATCTCACTCTCTTTGAATCTTCTTTATCATGCTAGGATTAGCAGGAAAAAGCAAAAAATTTCAGAATTGCACCTTGCAATGTGGAGATATTACTGTTTGTGCATTTACAATATTCATTGATTTTTGCCATTGAAAAACGTCCAGAAATCTTTGAAGCTACTGACTGAATGAAAAGAGCTGGCATCTCACTCTCTTTGAATCTTCTTTATCATGCTAGGATTAGCAGGAAAAAGCAAAAAATTTCAGAATTGCACCTTGCAATGTGGAGATATTACTGTTTGTGCATTTACAATATTCATTGATTTTTGCCATTGAAAAACATCATGTTATTCATATACCAGAAATGTTTGAAGCTACTGACTGAATGAAAAGAGCTGGCATCTCACTCTCTTTGAATCTTCTTTATTATGCTAGGATTAGCAGGAAAAAGCAAAAAATTTCAGAATTGCACCTTGCAATGCGGAGATATTACTGTTTGTGCATTTACAATATTCATTGATTTTTGCCATTGAAAAACATCATGTTATACATATACCAGAAATGTTTGAAGCTACTGACTGAATGAAAAGAGCTGGCATCTCACTCTCTTTGAATCTTCTTTATCATGCTAGGATTAGCAGGAAAAAGCAAAAAATTTCAGAATTGCACCTTGCAATGCGGAGATATTACTGTTTGTGCATTTACAATATTCATTGATTTTTGCCATTGAAAAACGTCCAGAAATGTTTGAAGCTACTGACTGAATGAAAAGAGCTGGCATCTCACTCTCTTTGAATCTTCTTTATCATGCTAGGATTAGCAGGAAAAAGCAAAAAATTTCAGAATTGCTCCTTGCAATGCGGAGAAATTACTGATTGTGCATTTACAATATTCATTGATTTTTGCCATTGAAAAACATCATGTTATTCATATACCAGAAATGTTTGAAGCTACTGACTGAATGAAAAGAGCTGGCATCTCACTATCTTTGAATCTTCTTTATCATGCTAGGATTAGCAGGAAAAAGCAAAAAAATTTCAGAATTGCACATTGCAATGTGGAGATATTACTGTTTGTGCATTTACAATATTCATTGATTTTTGCCATTGAAAAACGTCCAGAAATGTTTGAAGCTACTGACTGAATGAAAGGAGCTGGCATCTCACTCTCTTTGAATCTTCTTTATCATGCTAGGATTAGCAGGAAAAAGCAAAAAATTTCAGAATTGCACCTTGCAATGCGGAGAAATTACTGTTTGTGCATTTACAATATTCATTGATTTTTGCTATTGAAAAACGTCCAGAAATGTTTGAAGCTACTGACTGAATGAAAAGAGCTGGAATCTCACTCTCTTTGAATCTTCTTTATCATGCTAGGATTAGCAGGAAAAAGCAAAAAATTTCAGAATTGCACCTTGCAATGCGGAGATATTACTGTTTGTGCATTTACAATATTCATTGATTTTTGCCATTGAAAAACGTCCAGAAATGTTTGAAGCTACTGACTGAATGAAAAGAGCTGGCATCTCACTCTCTTTGAATCTTCTTTATCATGCTAGGATTAGCAGGAAAAAGCAAAAAATTTCAGAATTGCACCTTGCAATGCGGAGAAATTACTGTTTGTGCATTTACAATATTCATTGATTTTTGCCATTGAAAAACATCATGTTATTCATATACCAGAAATGTTTGAAGCTACTGACTGATTGAAAAGAGCTGGCATCTCACTCTCTTTGAATCTTCTTTATCATGCTAGGATTAGCAGGAAAAAGCAAAAAATTTCAGAATTGCACCTTGCAATGCGGAGAAATTACTGTTTGTGCATTTACAATATTCATTGATTTTTGCCAATGAAAAACGTCCAGAAATGTTTGAAGCTACTGACTGAATGAATGGAGCTGGCATCTCACTCTCTTTGAATCTTCTTTATCATGCTAGGATTAGCAGGAAAAAGCAAAAAATTTCAGAATTGCACCTTGCAATGTGGAGATATTACTGTTTGTGCATTTACAATATTCATTGATTTTTGCCATTGAAAAACGTCCAGAAATGTTTGAAGCTACTGACTGAATGAAAAGAGCTGGCATCTCACTCTCTTTGAATCTTCTTTTTCATGCTAAGAGGAGCAGGAAAAAGCAAAAAATTTCAGAATTGCACCTTGCAATGCGGAGATATTACTGTTTGTGCATTTACAATATTCATTGATTTTTGCCATTGCAAAACATCATGTTATTCATATACCAGAAATGTTTGAAGCTACTGACTGAATGAAAAGAGCTGGCATCTCACTCTCTTTGAATCTTCTTTATCATGCTAGGATTAGCAGGAAAAAGCAAAAAATTTCAGAATTGCACCTTGCATTGCGGAGAAATTACTGTTTGTGCATTTACAATATTCATTGATTTTTGCCATTGAAAAACATCATGTTATTCATATACCAGAAATGTTTGAAGCTACTGACTGAATGAAAAGAGCTGGCATCTCACTCTCTTTGAATCTTCTTTATCATGCTAGGATTAGCAGGAAAAAGCAAAAAATTTCAGAATTGCACCTTGCAATGCGGAGATATTACTGTTTGTGCATTTACAATATTCATTGATTTTTGCCATTGAAAAACGTCCAGAAATGTTTGAAGCTACTGACTGAATGAAAGGAGCTGGCATCTCACTCTCTTTGAATCTTCTTTATCATGCTAGGATTAGCAGGAAAAAGCAAAAAATTTCAGAATTGCACCTTGCAATGCGGAGATATTACTGTTTGTGCATTTACAATATTCATTGATTTTTGCCATTGAAAAACATCGTTATTCATATACCAGAAATGTTTGAAGCTACTGACTGAATGAAAAGAGCTGGCATCTCACTCTCTTTGAAACTTCTTTATCATGCTAGGATTAGCAGGAAAAAGCAAAACATTTCAGAATTGCACCTTGCAATGCGGAGAAATTACTGTTTGTGCATTTACAATATTCATTGATTTTTGCCATTGAAAAACGTCCAGAAATGTTTGAAGCTACTGACTGAATGAAAGGAGCTGGCATCTCACTCTCTTTGAATCTTCTTTATCATGCTAGGATTAGCAGGAAAAAGCAAAAAATTTCAGAATTGCACCTTGCAATGCGGAGATATTACTGTTTGTGCATTTACAATATTCATTGATTTTTGCCATTGAAAAACGTCCAGAAATGTTTGAAGCTACTGACTGAATGAAAGGAGCTGGCATCTCACTCTCTTTGAATCTTCTTTATCATGCTAGGATTAGCAGGAAAAAGCAAAAAATTTCAGAATTGCACCTTGCAATGTGGAGATATTACTGTTTGTGCATTTACAATATTCATTGATTTTTGCCATTGAAAAACATCATGTTATTCATATACCAGAAATGTTTGAAGCTACTGACTGAATGAAAAGAGCTGGCATCTCACTCTCTTTGAATCTTCTTTATCATGCTAGGATTAGCAGGAAAAAGCAAAAAATTTCAGAATTGCACCTTGCAATGCGGAGAAATTACTGTTTGTGCATTTACAATATTCATTGATTTTTGCCAATGAAAAACGTCCAGAAATGTTTGAAGCTACTGACTGAATGAATGGAGCTGGCATCTCACTCTCTTTGAATCTTCTTTATCATGCTAGGATTAGCAGGAAAAAGCAAAAAATTTCAGAATTGCACCTTGCAATGTGGAGATATTACTGTTTGTGCATTTACAATATTCATTGATTTTTGCCATTGAAAAACGTCCAGAAATGTTTGAAGCTACTGACTGAATGAAAAGAGCTGGCATCTCACTCTCTTTGAATCTTCTTTTTCATGCTAAGAGGAGCAGGAAAAAGCAAAAAATTTCAGAATTGCACCTTGCAATGCGGAGATATTACTGTTTGTGCATTTACAATATTCATTGATTTTTGCCATTGCAAAACATCATGTTATTCATATACCAGAAATGTTTGAAGCTACTGACTGAATGAAAAGAGCTGGCATCTCACTCTCTTTGAATCTTCTTTATCATGCTAGGATTAGCAGGAAAAAGCAAAAAATTTCAGAATTGCACCTTGCATTGCGGAGAAATTACTGTTTGTGCATTTACAATATTCATTGATTTTTGCCATTGAAAAACATCATGTTATTCATATACCAGAAATGTTTGAAGCTACTGACTGAATGAAAAGAGCTGGCATCTCACTCTCTTTGAATCTTCTTTATCATGCTAGGATTAGCAGGAAAAAGCAAAAAATTTCAGAATTGCACCTTGCAATGCGGAGATATTACTGTTTGTGCATTTACAATATTCATTGATTTTTGCCATTGAAAAACGTCCAGAAATGTTTGAAGCTACTGACTGAATGAAAGGAGCTGGCATCTCACTCTCTTTGAATCTTCTTTATCATGCTAGGATTAGCAGGAAAAAGCAAAAAATTTCAGAATTGCACCTTGCAATGCGGAGATATTACTGTTTGTGCATTTACAATATTCATTGATTTTTGCCATTGAAAAACATCGTTATTCATATACCAGAAATGTTTGAAGCTACTGACTGAATGAAAAGAGCTGGCATCTCACTCTCTTTGAAACTTCTTTATCATGCTAGGATTAGCAGGAAAAAGCAAAACATTTCAGAATTGCACCTTGCAATGCGGAGAAATTACTGTTTGTGCATTTACAATATTCATTGATTTTTGCCATTGAAAAACGTCCAGAAATGTTTGAAGCTACTGACTGAATGAAAGGAGCTGGCATCTCACTCTCTTTGAATCTTCTTTATCATGCTAGGATTAGCAGGAAAAAGCAAAAAATTTCAGAATTGCACCTTGCAATGCGGAGATATTACTGTTTGTGCATTTACAATATTCATTGATTTTTGCCATTGAAAAACGTCCAGAAATGTTTGAAGCTACTGACTGAATGAAAGGAGCTGGCATCTCACTCTCTTTGAATCTTCTTTATCATGCTAGGATTAGCAGGAAAAAGCAAAAAATTTCAGAATTGCACCTTGCAATGTGGAGATATTACTGTTTGTGCATTTACAATATTCATTGATTTTTGCCATTGAAAAACATCATGTTATTCATATACCAGAAATGTTTGAAGCTACTGACTGAATGAAAAGAGCTGGCATCTCACTCTCTTTGAATCTTCTTTATCATGCTAGGATTAGCAGGAAAAAGCAAAAAATTTCAGAATTGCACCTTGCAATGCGGAGATATTACTGTTTGTGCATTTACAATATTCATTGATTTTTGCCATTGAAAAACGTCCAGAAATGTTTGAAGCTACTGACTGAATGAAAGGAGCTGGCATCTCACTCTCTTTGAATCTTCTTTATCATGCTAGGATTAGCAGGGAAAAGCAAAAAATTTCAGAATTGCACCTTGCAATGCGGAGATATTACTGTTTGTGCATTTACAATATTCTTTGATTTTTGCCATTGAAAAACATCATGTTATTCATATACCAGAAATGTTTGAAGCTACTGACTGAATGAAAAGAGCTGGCATCTCACTCTCTTTGAATCTTCTTTATCATGCTAGGATTAGCAGGAAAAAGCAAAAAATTTCAGAATTGCACCTTGCAATGCGGAGATATTACTGTTTGTGCATTTACAATATTCATTGATTTTTGCCATTGAAAAACATCATGTTATTCATATACCAGAAATGTTTGAAGCTACTGACTGAATGAAAAGAGCTGGCATCTCACTCTCTTTGAATCTTCTTTATCATGCTAGGATTAGCAGGAAAAAGCAAAAAATTTTAGAATTGCACCTTGCAATGCGGAGATATTACTGTTTGTGCATTTACAATATTCATTGATTTTTGCCATTGAAAAACATCATGTTATTCATATACCAGAAATGTTTGAAGCTACTGACTGAATGAAAAGAGCTGGCATCTCACTCTCTTTGAATCTTCTTTATCATGCTAGGATTAGCAGGAAAAAGCTAAAAATTTCAGAATTGCACCTTGCAATGCGGAGAAATTACTGTTTGTGCATTTACAATATTCATTGATTTTTGCCATTGAAAAACATCATGTTATTCATATACCAGAAATGTTTGAAGCTACTGACTGAATGAAAAGAGCTGGCATCTCACTCTCTTTGAATCTTCTTTATCATGCTAAGAGGAGCAGGAAAAAGCAAAAAATTTCAGAATTGCACCTTGCAATGCGGAGATATTACTGTTTGTGCATTTACAATATTCATTGATTTTTGCCATTGAAAAATGTCCAGAAATGTTTGAAGCTACTGACTGAATGAAAGGAGCTGGCATCTCACTCTCTTTGAATCTTCTTTATCATGCTAGGATTAGCAGGAAAAAGCAAAAAATTTCAGAATTGCACATTGCAATGCGGAGAAATTACTGTTTGTGCATTTACAATATTCATTGATTTTTGCCATTGAAAAACGTCCAGAAATGTTTGAAGCTACTGACTGAATGAAAGGAGCTGGCATCTCACTCTCTTTGAATCTTCTTTATCATGCTAGGATTAGCAGGAAAAAGCAAAAAATTTCAGAATTGCACCTTGCAATGTGGAGATATTACTGTTTGTGCATTTACAATATTCATTGATTTTTGCCATTGAAAAACATCATGTTATTCATATACCAGAAATGTTTGAAGCTACTGACTGAATGAAAAGAGCTGGCATCTCACTCTCTTTGAATCTTCTTTATCATGCTAGGATTAGCAGGAAAAAGCAAAAAATTTCAGAATTGCACCTTGCAATTCGGAGAAATTACTGTTTGTGCATTTACAATATTCATTGATTTTTGCCATTGAAAAACGTCCAGAAATGTTTGAAGCTACTGACTGAATGAAAGGAGCTGGCATCTCACTCTCTTTGAATCTTCTTTATCATGCTAGGATTAGCAGGAAAAAGCAAAAAATTTCAGAATTGCACCTTGCAATGTGGAGATATTACTGTTTGTGCATTTACAATATTCATTGATTTTTGCCATTGAAAAACATCATGTTATTCATATACCAGAAATGTTTGAAGCTACTGACTGAATGAAAAGAGCTGGCATCTCACTCTCTTTGAATCTTCTTTATCATGCTAGGATTAGCAGGAAAAAGCAAAAAATTTCAGAATTGCACCTTGCAATGCGGAGATATTACTGTTTGTGCATTTACAATATTCATTGATTTTTGCCATTGAAAAACGTCCAGAAATGTTTGAAGCTACTGACTGAATGAAAGGAGCTGGCATCTCACTCTCTTTGAATCTTCTTTATCATGCTAGGATTAGCAGGAAAAAGCAAAAAATTTCAGAATTGCACCTTGCAATGCGGAGATATTACTGTTTGTGCATTTACAATATTCATTGATTTTTGCCATTGAAAAACATCGTTATTCATATACCAGAAATGTTTGAAGCTACTGACTGAATGAAAAGAGCTGGCATCTCACTCTCTTTGAAACTTCTTTATCATGCTAGGATTAGCAGGAAAAAGCAAAACATTTCAGAATTGCACCTTGCAATGCGGAGAAATTACTGTTTGTGCATTTACAATATTCATTGATTTTTGCCATTGAAAAACGTCCAGAAATGTTTGAAGCTACTGACTGAATGAAAGGAGCTGGCATCTCACTCTCTTTGAATCTTCTTTATCATGCTAGGATTAGCAGGAAAAAGCAAAAAATTTCAGAATTGCACCTTGCAATGCGGAGATATTACTGTTTGTGCATTTACAATATTCATTGATTTTTGCCATTGAAAAACGTCCAGAAATGTTTGAAGCTACTGACTGAATGAAAGGAGCTGGCATCTCACTCTCTTTGAATCTTCTTTATCATGCTAGGATTAGCAGGAAAAAGCAAAAAATTTCAGAATTGCACCTTGCAATGTGGAGATATTACTGTTTGTGCATTTACAATATTCATTGATTTTTGCCATTGAAAAACATCATGTTATTCATATACCAGAAATGTTTGAAGCTACTGACTGAATGAAAAGAGCTGGCATCTCACTCTCTTTGAATCTTCTTTATCATGCTAGGATTAGCAGGAAAAAGCAAAAAATTTCAGAATTGCACCTTGCAATGCGGAGATATTACTGTTTGTGCATTTACAATATTCATTGATTTTTGCCATTGAAAAACGTCCAGAAATGTTTGAAGCTACTGACTGAATGAAAGGAGCTGGCATCTCACTCTCTTTGAATCTTCTTTATCATGCTAGGATTAGCAGGAAAAAGCAAAAAATTTCAGAATTGCACCTTGCAATGCGGAGATATTACTGTTTGTGCATTTACAATATTCTTTGATTTTTGCCATTGAAAAACATCATGTTATTCATATACCAGAAATGTTTGAAGCTACTGACTGAATGAAAAGAGCTGGCATCTCACTCTCTTTGAATCTTCTTTATCATGCTAGGATTAGCAGGAAAAAGCAAAAAATTTCAGAATTGCACCTTGCAATGCGGAGATATTACTGTTTGTGCATTTACAATATTCATTGATTTTTGCCATTGAAAAACATCATGTTATTCATATACCAGAAATGTTTGAAGCTACTGACTGAATGAAAAGAGCTGGCATCTCACTCTCTTTGAATCTTCTTTATCATGCTAGGATTAGCAGGAAAAAGCAAAAAATTTTAGAATTGCACCTTGCAATGCGGAGATATTACTGTTTGTGCATTTACAATATTCATTGATTTTTGCCATTGAAAAACATCATGTTATTCATATACCAGAAATGTTTGAAGCTACTGACTGAATGAAAAGAGCTGGCATCTCACTCTCTTTGAATCTTCTTTATCATGCTAGGATTAGCAGGAAAAAGCTAAAAATTTCAGAATTGCACCTTGCAATGCGGAGAAATTACTGTTTGTGCATTTACAATATTCATTGATTTTTGCCATTGAAAAACATCATGTTATTCATATACCAGAAATGTTTGAAGCTACTGACTGAATGAAAAGAGCTGGCATCTCACTCTCTTTGAATCTTCTTTATCATGCTAAGAGGAGCAGGAAAAAGCAAAAAATTTCTGAATTGCACCTTGCAATGCGGAGATATTACTGTTTGTGCATTTACAATATTCATTGATTTTTGCCATTGAAAAATGTCCAGAAATGTTTGAAGCTACTGACTGAATGAAAGGAGCTGGCATCTCACTCTCTTTGAATCTTCTTTATCATGCTAGGATTAGCAGGAAAAAGCAAAAAATTTCAGAATTGCACATTGCAATGCGGAGAAATTACTGTTTGTGCATTTACAATATTCATTGATTTTTGCCATTGAAAAACGTCCAGAAATGTTTGAAGCTACTGACTGAATGAAAGGAGCTGGCATCTCACTCTCTTTGAATCTTCTTTATCATGCTAGGATTAGCAGGAAAAAGCAAAAAATTTCAGAATTGCACCTTGCAATGTGGAGATATTACTGTTTGTGCATTTACAATATTCATTGATTTTTGCCATTGAAAAACATCATGTTATTCATATACCAGAAATGTTTGAAGCTACTGACTGAATGAAAAGAGCTGGCATCTCACTCTCTTTGAATCTTCTTTATCATGCTAGGATTAGCAGGAAAAAGCAAAAAATTTCAGAATTGCACCTTGCAATTCGGAGAAATTACTGTTTGTGCATTTACAATATTCATTGATTTTTGCCATTGAAAAACGTCCAGAAATGTTTGAAGCTACTGACTGAATGAAAGGAGCTGGCATCTCACTCTCTTTGAATCTTCTTTATCATGCTAGGATTAGCAGGAAAAAGCAAAAAATTTCAGAATTGCACATTGCAATGTGGAGATATTACTGTTTGTGCATTTACAATATTCATTGATTTTTGCCATTGAAAAACGTCCAGAAATGTTTGAAGCTACTGACTGAATGAAAAGAGCTGGCATCTCACTCTCTTTGAATCTTCTTTATCATGCTAGGATTAGCAGGAAAAAGCAAAAAATTTCAGAATTGCACCTTGCAATGCGGAGATATTACTGTTTGTGCATTTACAATATTCATTGATTTTTGCCATTGAAAAACATCATGTTATTCATATACCAGAAATGTTTGAAGCTACTGACTGAATGAAAAGAGCTGGCATCTCACTCTCTTTGAATCTTCTTTATCATGCTAAGAGGAGCAGGAAAAAGCAAAAAATTTCAGAATTGCACCTTGCAATGCGGAGATATTACTGTTTGTGCATTTACAATATTCATTGATTTTTGCCATTGAAAAACATCATGTTATTCATATACCAGAAATGTTTGAAGCTACTGACTGAATGAAAAGAGCTGGCATCTCACTCTCTTTGAATCTTCTTTATCATGCTAAGAGGAGCAGGAAAAAGCAAAAAATTTCAGAATTGCACCTTGCAATGCGGAGAAATTACTGTTTGTGCATTTACAATATTCATTGATTTTTGCCATTGAAAAACATCATGTTATTCATATACCAGAAATATTTGAAGCTACTGACTGAATGAAAAGAGCTGGCATCTCACTCTCTTTGAATCTTCTTTATCATGCTAAGAGGAGCAGGAAAAAGCAAAAAATTTCAGAATTGCACCTTGCAATGTGGAGATATTACTGTTTGTGCATTTACAATATTCATTGATTTTTGCCATTGAAAAACATCATGTTATTCATATACCAGAAATGTTTGAAGCTACTGACTGAATGAAAAGAGCTAGCATCTCACTCTCTTTGAATCTTCTTTATCATGCTAGGATTAGCAGGAAAAAGCAAAAAATTTCAGAATTGCACCTTGCAATGCGGAGATATTACTGTTTGTGCATTTACAATATTCATTGATTTTTGCCATTGAAAAACGTCCAGAAATGTTTGAAGCTACTGACTGAATGAAAAGAGCTGGCATCTCACTCTCTTTGAATCTTCTTTATCATGCTAGGATTAGCAGGAAAAAGCAAAAAATTTCAGAATTGCACCTTGCAATGCGGAGATATTACTGTTTGTGCATTTACAATATTCATTGATTTTTGCCATTGAAAAACATCATGTTATTCATATACCAGAAATGTTTGAAGCTACTGACTGAATGAAAAGAGCTGGCATCTCACTCTCTTTGAATCTTCTTTATCATGCTAGGATCAGCAGGAAAAAGCAAAAAATTTCAGAATTGCACCTTGCAATGCGGAGATATTACTGTTTGTGCATTTACAATATTCATTGATTTTTGCCATTGAAAAACATCATGTTATTCATATACCAGAAATGTTTGAAGCTACTGACTGAATGAAAAGAGCTGGCATCTCACTCTCTTTGAATCTTCTTTATCATGCTAAGAGGAGCAGGAAAAAGCAAAAAAATTCAGAATTGCACCTTGCAATGCGGAGATATTACTGTTTGTGCATTTACAATATTGATTGATTTTTGCCATTGAAAAACATCATGTTATTCATATACCAGAAATGTTTGAAGCTACTGACTGAATGAAAAGAGCTGGCATCTCACTGTCTTTGAATCTTCTTTATCATGCTAAGAGGAGCAGGAAAAAGCAAAAAATTTCAGAATTGCACCTTGCAATGCGGAGATATTACTGTTTGTGCATTTACAATATTCATTGATTTTTGCCATTGAAAAACGTCCAGAAATGTCTGAAGCTACTGACTGAATGAAAGGAGCTTACATCTCACTCTCTTTGAATCTTCTTTATCATGCTAGGATTAGCAGGAAAAAGCAAAAAATTTCAGAATTGCACCTTGCAATGTGGAGATATTACTGTTTGTGCATTTACAATATTCATTGATTTTTGCCATTGAAAAACATCATGTTATTCATATACCAGAAATGTTTGAAGCTACTGACTGAATGAAAGGAGCTGGCATCTCACTCTCTTTGAATCTTCTTTATCATGCTAGGATTAGCAGGAAAAAGCAAAAAATTTCAGAATTGCACCTTGCAATGTGGAGATATTACTGTTTGTGCATTTACAATATTCATTGATTTTTGCCATTGAAAAACGTCCAGAAATGTTTGAAGCTACTGACTGAATGAAAAGAGCTGGCATCTCACTCTCTTTGAATCTTCTTTATCATGCTAGTATTAGCAGGAAAAAGCAAAAAATTTCAGAATTGCACCTTGCAATGTGGAGATATTACTGTTTGTGCATTTACAATATTCATTGATTTTTGCCATTGAAAAACATCATGATATTCATATACCAGAAATGTTTGAAGCTACTGACTGAATGAAAAGAGCTGGCATCTCACTCTCTTTGAATCTTCTTTATCATGCTAGGATTAGCAGGAAAAAGCAAAAAATTTCAGAATTGCACCTTGCAATGTGGAGATATTACTGTTTGTGCATTTACAATATTCATTGATTTTTGCCATTGAAAAACGTCCAGAAATGTTTGAAGCTACTGACTGAATGA
The DNA here is from genome assembly GCF_046119375.1 of Phyllobates terribilis. Lineage (NCBI taxonomy): Eukaryota > Metazoa > Chordata > Amphibia > Anura > Dendrobatidae > Phyllobates > Phyllobates terribilis. The sequence goes on from NW_027362856.1 coordinate 1,904,793, forward strand.
AAAGAGCTGGCATCTCACTCTCTTTGAATCTTCTTTATCATGCTAGGATTAGCAGGAAAAAGCAAAAAATTTCAGAATTGCACCTTGCAATGTGGAGATATTACTGTTTGTGCATTTACAATATTCATTGATTTTTGCCATTGAAAAACATCATGTTATTCATATACCAGAAATGTTTGAAGCTACTGACTGAATGAAAAGAGCTGGCATCTCACTCTCTTTGAATCTTCTTTATCATGCTAGGATTAGCAGGAAAAAGCAAAAAATTTCAGAATTGCACCTTGCAATGCGGAGATATTACTGTTTGTGCATTTACAATATTCATTGATTTTTGCCATTGAAAAACGTCCAGAAATGTTTGAAGCTACTGACTGAATGAAAGGAGCTGGCATCTCACTCTCTTTGAATCTTCTTTATCATGCTAGGATTAGCAGGAAAAAGCAAAAAATTTCAGAATTGCACCTTGCAATGCGGAGATATTACTGTTTGTGCATTTACAATATTCATTGATTTTTGCCATTGAAAAACATCATGTTATTCATATACCAGAAATGTTTGAAGCTACTGACTGAATGAAAAGAGCTGGCATCTCACTCTCTTTGAATCTTCTTTATCATGCTAGGATTAGCAGGAAAAGCAAAAAATTTCAGAATTGCACCTTGCAATGCGGAGATATTACTGTTTGTGCATTTACAATATTCATTGATTTTTGCCATTGAAAAACATCATGTTATTCATATACCAGAAATGTTTGAAGCTACTGACTGAATGAAAAGAGCTGGCATCTCACTCTCTTTGAATCTTCTTTATCATGCTAGGATTAGCAGGAAAAAGCAAAAAATTTCAGAATTGCACCTTGCAATGCGGAGATATTACTGTTTGTGCATTTACAATATTCATTGATTTTTGCCATTGAAAAACATCATGTTATTCATATACCAGAAATGTTTGAAGCTACTGACTGAATGAAAAGAGCTGGCATCTCACTCTCTTTGAATCTTCTTTATCATGCTAGGATTAGCAGGAAAAAGCAAAAAATTTCAGAATTGCACCTTGCAATGCGGAGAAATTACTGTTTGTGCATTTACAATATTCATTGATTTTTGCCATTGAAAAACATCATGTTATTCATATACCAGAAATGTTTGAAGCTACTGACTGAATGAAAAGAGCTGGCATCTCACTCTCTTTGAATCTTCTTTATCATGCTAGGATTAGCAGGAAAAAGCAAAAAATTTCAGAATTGCACCTTGCAATGCGGAGATATTACTGTTTGTGCATTTACAATATTCATTTATTTTTGCCATTGAAAAACGTCCAGAAATGTTTGAAGCTACTGACTGAATGAAAAGAGCTGGCATCTCACTCTCTTTGAATCTTCTTTAACATGCTAGGATTAGCAGGAAAAAGCAAAAAATTTCAGAATTGCACCTTGCAATGTGGAGATATTACTGTTTGTGCATTTACAATATTCATTGATTTTTGCCATTGAAAAACATCATGTTATTCATATACCAGAAATGTTTGAAGCTACTGACTGAATGAAAAGAGCTGGCATCTCACTCTCTTTGAATCTTCTTTATCATGCTAGGATTAGCAGGAAAAAGCAAAAAATTTCAGAATTGCACCTTGCAATGCGGAGATATTACTGTTTGTGCATTTACAATATTCATTGATTTTTGCCATTGAAAAACATCATGTTATTCATATACCAGAAATGTTTGAAGCTACTGACTGAATGAAAAGAGCTGGCATCTCACTCTCTTTGAATCTTCTTTATCATGCTAGGATTAGCAGGAAAAAGCAAAAAATTTCAGAATTGCACCTTGCAATGTGGAGATATTACTGTTTGTGCATTTACAATATTCATTGATTTTTGCCATTGAAAAACATCATGTTATTCATATACCAGAAATGTTTGAAGCTACTGACTGAATGAAAAGAGCTGGCATCTCACTCTCTTTGAATCTTCTTTATCATGCTAGGATTAGCAGGAAAAAGCAAAAAATTTCAGAATTGCACCTTGCAATGCGGAGATATTACTGTTTGTGCATTTACAATATTCATTGATTTTTGCCATTGAAAACGTCCAGAAATGTTTGAAGCTACTGACTGAATGAAAAGAGCTGGCATCTCACTCTCTTTGAATCTTCTTTATCATGCTAGGATTAGCAGGAAAAAGCAAAAAATTTCAGAATTGCACCTTGCAATGCGGAGAAATTACTGTTTGTGCATTTACAATATTCATTGATTTTTGCCATTGAAAAACGTCCAGAAATGTTTGAAGCTACTGACTGAATGAAAAGAGCTGGCATCTCACTCTCTTTGAATCTTCTTTATCATGCTAGGATTAGCAGGAAAAAGCAAAAAATTTCAGAATTGCACCTTGCAATGCGGAGATATTACTGTTTGTGCATTTACAATATTCATTGATTTTTGCCATTGAAAAACGTCCAGAAATGTTTGAAGCTACTGACTGAATGAAAAGAGCTGGCATCTCACTCTCTTTGAATCTTCTTTATCATGCTAGGATTAGCAGGAAAAAGCAAAAAATTTCAGAATTGCACCTTGCAATGCGGAGATATTACTGTTTGTGCATTTACAATATTCATTGATTTTTGCCATTGAAAAACATCATGTTATTCATATACCAGAAATGTTTGAAGCTACTGACTGAATGAAAAGAGCTGGCATCTCACTCTCTTTGAATCTTCTTTATCATGCTAGGATTAGTTATAGTTATAGTTTATAAGGCCGAAAAAAGACAAGCGTCCATCCAGTTCAGCCTATTTCTTGTGCACTGCAGCTATTCCGCAGCGTTGATCCAGGGGAACGCAAAAAAAAACAAAACAAAACAAAAAAAAAAAACATGCGGTATAGGCCAATTGACATCATTGAGGAAAAAATTCACTTCCCGACACCAATCTGGATTAATTAACTATCACTAAGCATAAGATGTAATTTTATTGTTCTCAAGAAAGGCATCCAGGCCTCTCTTGAACTCATTAAGTGAGTTGGACATCACCACTTCCTCTCCCAGAGAGTTCCAGAGTCTCACGGCTCTGACCGTAAAGAATCCCCTTCTATGCTGGTGCAGGAACCTCCTTTCCTCTAGACGCATAGTGTGCCCCCTCATCTTTGTCACCATCCTTGGTATAAACAGGTCATGGGAGAGATCTCTGTATTGCCCCCTGATGTATTTATACATGTTTATGAGGTCTCCCCTAAGCCTTCTCTTTTCCAACGTAAATAGGCCTAATTTTGACAACCTCTCTGGGTATTCTAGTCCCTCCATTCCCTTTATTACCTTAGTCGCCCTCCTTTGTACCCTCTCTAGCTCCAATATGTCTTTCCTGAGCACCGGAGCCCAGAACTGTGCACAATATTCTAAGTGCGGCCTTACCAGCGCTTTATACAGAGGAAGAACAATGTTCTCATCATATGCCCCTATTCCTCTTCTGATGCATGCCATGACTCTATTTGCCTTCGCAGCTGCTGCCTGACACTGGGCACTCCAATTTAATTTGCTATTAACCAAGACGCCCAGGTCCTTCTCCATGTCAGATTTCCCCAACGGTTTCCCATTTAATATGTATGGGTGTCTGCTGTTTTTCTTTCCCATGTGCATGACCTTACATTTATCGGCATTGAACCCAATGCCCGATAAATGCAGGTGGGGGCCGAAAGGCTTGCCGCATGTCATGGGGGCCCCACCTGCATGCCGCATGTCATGGGGGCCTCACGTGCATTCCGCATGTCATGGGGCCCAACGTGCATGCTGCATGTCATGGTGGTCCCACATGCATGCCTCAAGTCATGGGGGCCCCAAATGCATGCCGCAAGTCATGGGGGCCCCAAATGCATGCTGCATGTCATGGGGTCCCCGCAGGCATTCCGCATGTCATGGGGTCCCCGCAGGCATTCCGCATGTCATGGGGGCCCCACGTGCATGCCGCATGTCATGGAGGCCCCAAATGCATGTCGCATGTCACGGGTTCCCCAAATGCATGCGGCATGTCATGGGGGCCCCAATTGCATGCCGCATGTCAAGGAGGCCCCACTTGCAAGCCTCATGTCATGGGGGCCCCAAATGTATGCCGCAAGTCATGGGGGCCCCAAATGCATGCCGCATGTCATGGGGGCCCCAAATGCATGCCGCATGTCATGGGGGCACCAAATGCATGCCGCATGTCATGGGGGCCCCACGTGCATGCTGCATGTCATGGGGGCCCGAATGCTTGCCGCATGTCATGGGGGACATAAATGCATGCCGCATATATTGGGGGCCCCAAATGCATGTCGCATGTCATGAGGGCCCCGCTTGCATGCCGCATGTCATTGGGGCCCCGCAGGCATTCCGCATGTCATGGGGGCCTCACGTGCATTCCGCATGTCATGGGGGCCCCACGTGCATGCTGCATGTCATTGGGGGCCCCAAATGCATGCCGCATGTGTTGGGGGCACAAATGCATGCCACATGTCATGGGGACCCAAAACGTATGCCGCATGTCATGGGGGGCCCCAAATGCATGGTGCATGTCATGAGGGCCCAAATGCATGCTAAATGTCATGGGGGCCCCAAATGCAGACCGCATGTCATGGAGACTCCACATGCATTCCGCATGTCATTGGGGCCCGCAAATGCATGCCGCATGTCATGGGGGCCATAAATGCATGCCGCATGTCATGGGTGCCCAACGTGCATGCCGCATTTCATGGGAGGCCCAAATGCATGCCGCATGTTATGGGGGCCCCAAATGCAAGCCGCATGTCTTAGGGGCCCCACATGCATGCCGCATGTATCGGGCACCCAAATGCATGCAGCATGTTATGCAGGCCCAAAATGCATGCCGCATGTTATGGGGGCCCCATGTGCATGCCGCATGTCTCAGGTACCCCAAATGCATGCAGCATGTTATGCAGGCCCCAAATGCATGCCGCATGTCATGGAGGCCCCAAACGCATGCCGCATGTCATGGGGGCCCCAAATGCATGCCGCATGTCATAGTGGCCCCAAATGCATGCTGCATGTCATGAGGGCCCCAAATCATGCCGTATGTCATGAGGGCCCCAAATGCATGCCGCATGTCATGGGGGCCCCACATGCATGCCGCATGTCATGGGGGCCCAAATGCTTGCCGCATGTCATGGGGGCCATAAATGCATGCCGCATATATTGGGGGCCCCAAATGCATGCCGCATGTCATGAGGGCCCCGCATGCATGCCGCATGTCATTGTGCATTCCGCATGTCATGGGGGCCCCACGTGCATGCTGCATGTCATTGGGGGCCCCAAATGCATGCCGCATGTCATGGGGGCACAAATGCATGCCACATATCATGGGGCCCCAAATACGTGCCGCATGTCATGAGTGCCCCACGTGCATGCCGCATGCCATGGGGGCCCCAAATGCATGCCGCATGTCATGGGGGCCCCAAACGTATGACGCATGTCATGGGGGCCCCAAATGCATGGTGCATGTCATGAGGGCCCAAATGCATGCTAAATGTCATGGGGGCCCCAAATGCAGACCGCATGTCATGGAGGCTCCACATGCATGCCGCATGTCATGGGGGCTCCAAACGCATGCAGCATGTCATGGGGGCCCCACGTGCATGCCGCATGTCTGGGGGCCCACAAATGCATGCCGCATGTCATAGGGGCCCCACATGCATGGCGCATTTCATGGAGGCCCTACATGCATGCCGCATGTCATGGGGGCCCCAAATGCATGCCTCAAGTCGTGGGGGCCCCAAATGCATGCCGCATATCATGGGGGTCCCAACTGCATGACACATGTCATGAGGGCCCCGCATGCATGCCGCATGTCATTGGGGCCACGCAGGCATTCCGCATGTCATGGGGGCCTCACGTGCATTCCGCATGTCATGGGGGCCCCACGTGCATGCTGCATGTCATTGGGGGCCCCAAATGCATGCCGCATGTCATGAGGGCACAAATGCATGCCACATATCATGGGGGCCCCACCTGCATGCCGCATATATTGGGGGCCCCAAATGCATGTCGCATGTCATGAGGGCCCCAAATGCATGCCGCATGTCATGGGGGCCCCACATGCATGCCGCATGTCATGGGGGCCCAAATGCTTGCCGCATGTCATGGGGGCCATAAATGCTTGCCGCATGTCATGGGGGCCCAAATGCATGCCGCATGTCATGGGGGCCCCGCAGGCATTCAGCTTGTATTGGGGGCCCCAAATGCATGCCGCATGTCATGAGGGCCCAACGTGCATGCTGCATGTCATTGGGGGCCCCAAATGCATGCCGCATGTCATGAGGGCCCAAATGCATGCCACATATCATGGGGGCCTCACGTGCATGCCGTATATATTGGGGGCCCCAAATGCATGTCGCATGTCATGAGGGCCCCAAATGCATGCCGCATGTCATGGGGGGCCCCACATGCATGCTGCATGTCATGGGGGCCCAAATGCTTGCCGCATGTTATTGGGGCCCCGCATGCATGCCGCATGTCATTGGGGACCCGCAGGCATACCGCATGTCATGGGGGCCCAACGTGCATGCCGCATGTATTGGGGGCCCCAAATTCATGCCGCATGTCATAATGGCCCCGCATGCATGCCGCATGTCATGGGGGCCCCAAATGCATGCGGCATGTCATGGGGGCCCCAATTGCATGCCGCATGTCAAGGGGGCCCCACTTGCAAGCCTCATGTCTTGGGGGCCCCAAATGTATGCCGCAAGTCATGGGGGCCCCAAATGCATGCCGCATGTCATGGGGTCCCCAAATGCATGACGCATGTCATGGGGTCCCCACGTGCATGAAGCATGTCATGGGGGCCCCAATTGCATGCCGCATGTCATGGAGGTCCCAAATGCTTGCCGAATGTCATGGAGCCCCACGTGCATGCCGCATGTCATGGGGGCCTCACGTGCATTCCGCATGTCATGGGGGCCACACGTGCATGCTGCATGTCATGGGGGCCCCACGTGCATGCCGCATGTCATGGGGACCCTAAATGCATGCCGCATGTCATGGGGTCCCCCACGTGCATTTTGCATGTCATCGGGGCCCCACATGCATGGCGCATGTCATGGTGCCCCACATGCATGCCGCATGTCATGGGGGCCCCAAATGCATGCCTCAAATCATGGGGGCCTCAAGTGCATGCCGCATATATTGGGGGCCCCAAATTCATGCCGCATGTCATGAGGGCCCCGCATGCATGCCGCATGTCATGGGGGCCCCACATGTATTCCACATGTCAAGGGGGCCTCACGTGCATTCCGCATGACATGGGGGCCCCAAATGCATGTTGCATGTCATGGGGGCCCAACGTGCATGCCGCATGTCACGGGGGGCCCCAAATGCATGACTCATGTCATGGGGGCCCCACGTGCATGCCGCATGTCATGGGGGACCCAAACGCATACCGCATGTCATTGGGGCCCCAAGCGTATGCCGCATGTCATGGGGGCCTCACGTGCATTCCACATGTCATGGGGGCCCCACGTGCATGCTGCATGTCATGGGGGCCCCACATGCATGCCGCATGTCATGCGTGCCCCAAATGCAGGCCGCATGTCATGGGGGCTCCACATGCATGCCGCATGTCATGGGGGCCCCAAATGCATGCCACATATCATGGGGGCCCCACGTTCATGCCGCATATATTGGGGGCCCCAAATGCATGTCGCATGTCATGAGGGCCCCGCATGCATGCCGTATGTCATGGGGGCCCCGCAGGCATTCCGCATGTCATTGGGGCCCCAAATGCATGCCGCATTTCATGTGGGCCACACGTGCATGCCGCATGTAAAGGGGGATCCAAACGCATGCTGCATGTCATGGGGGTCCCACATGCATGCCGCATGTCATGGGGGCCCCAAATGCATGCCGCATGTCATAGGGGCCCAAAATGCATGCCTCAAGTCATGGGGGCCCCAAATGCATGCCGCATATCAAGGGGGCCCCACGTGCATGCCGCATGTATTGGGGGCCCCAAATGCATGCCGCATGTCATGAGGGCGCCACATGCATGCCGCATGTCATGGGGGCCCCGCAGGCATTCCGCATGTCATGGGGGCCCCACATGCATGCCGCATGTCATGCGTGCCCCAAATGCAGGCCGCATGTCATGGGGGCTCCACATGCATGCCGCATGTCATGGGGGCCCCAAATGCATGCCACATATCATGGGGGCCCCACGTTCATGCCGCATATATTGGGGGCCCCAAATGCATGCCGCATGTCATGAGGGCCCCGCATGCATGCCGTATGTCATGGGGGCCCCGCAGGCATTCCGCATGTCATTGGGGCCCCAAATGCATGCCGCATTTCATGTGGGCCACACGTGCATGCCGCATGTAAAGGGGGATCCAAACGCATGCTGCATGTCATGGGGGTCCCACATGCATGCCGCATGTCATGGGGCCCCCCAAATGCATGCCGCATGTCATAGGGGCCCAACATGCATGGAGCATGTCATGGGGGCCCCACATGCATGCCGCATGTCATGGGGGCCCCACGTGCATGCCGGATGTCATGGGGGCCCAAATGCATGCCACATATCATGGGGGCCCCAAATGCATGATTCATGTCATGGGGGCCCCACATGCATGCAGCATGTCATGGGGGCCCCGCAGGCATTCCGCATGTAATGGGGGATCCAAATGCATTCCGCATGTCATGGGGGCCCCACATGCATGCCGCATGTAATGGGGTCCACAAATTCATGCCGCATGTCATAGGGGTCCCACGTGCATGGCGCAAGTCATGGGTGCCCCACATGCATGCCGCATGTCATTGGGGCCACAAATGCATGCCGCATGTCATAGGGGCCCCACATTCATGGCGCATGTCATGGGGACCCCACATGCATGCTGCATGTCATGGAGGCCCCAAATGCATGCCGCATGTCATGGGGCACCCAAATGTATGCCGCATGTCATGGGGGCCCCACATGCATGCCGCATGTCATGGGGGCCCAAATGCTTGCCGCATGTCCTGGGGGCCATAAATGTATGCCGCATGTCATGGGGGCCCAACGTGCATGCCGCATGTATTGGGGGCCCCAAATGCATGCCTCAAGTCATGGGGGCTCCAAATGCATGCCGCATGTCATAGTGACCCCAAATGCATGCTGCATGTCATGAGGGCCCCACGTGCATGCCGCATGTCATGGGGGTCCCTTGTGCATGCCTCATGTAATGGGGGCCCCAAATGCATGCGGCATGTCTGAGGGGCCCCACGTGTATGCCGCATGTCTCGGACACCCCACGTGCATGCAGCATGTTATGGGGGCCCCACATGCATGCCGAATGTCTCAGGTACCCCAAATGCATGCAGCATGTTATGCAGGCCCCAAATGCATGCCGCATGTCATGGGGCCCCACATGCATGCCGCATGTCATGGGGGCCCCACTTGCATGCTGCATGTAATGGGGGATCCAAATGCATGCAGCACGTCATGGGGCCCCACGTTCATGCCGCATGTCATGGGGGCCTCACGAGCATTCCGCATGTCATGGGGGCCCCACGTGCATGCCGCATGTCATGGCGGCCCCAAATGCATGACTCATGTCTTGGGGGCTCCACGTGCATGCCGCATGTAATGGGGCCCTCAAATTCATGCCGCATGTCACAGGGGCCCCACGTGCATGGCGCAAGTCATGGGTGCCCCACATGCATGCAGAATGTCTCAGGTACCCCAAATGCATGCAGCATGTTATGCAGGCCCCAAATGCATGCCGCATGTCATGGGGGCCCAAATGCATGCCGCATTTCATGGGGGCCCCACATGCATGCAGCATGTCATGGGGGCCCCAAATGCATGCCGCATGTCATGGGGGCTCCACGTGCATGCCGCATGTAATGGGGCCCCCAAATTCATGCCGGATGTCATAGGGGCCCCACGTGCATGGCGCAAGTCATGGGTGCCCCACATGCATGCCGCATGTCATCGGGGCCCCAAATGCATGCCGCATGTCATAGGGGCCCCACATGCATGGCACATGTCATGGGAGCCCCACATGCATGCCGCATGTCATGGGGGCCCCTAATGAATGTCGCATGTCAAGGGGGCCCCACGTGCATGCCGCATATCATGGGGACCCACATGCATGCCGCATGTCATGGAGGCCCCAAATGCATGCCGCATGTCATGGGGCCCCCACATGCATGCCGCATGTCATGGGGACCCACATGCATGCCGCATGTCATTGAGGCCCCACATGCATGCCGCATGTCATGGAGGCCCCAAATGCATGCCGCATGTCATGGGGGCCCCAAATACATGCCTCAAGTCATGGGGGCCTCAAATGCATGCCACATGTCATAGGGGCCCCACGTACATACCACAAGTCATGGGGGCCCCAAATGCATGCCGCATGTCCTGGGGGCCCCATGTGCATGCCGCATGTCTCAGGTACCCCAAATGCATGGAGAATGTTATGCAGGCCCCAAATGCATGCCACGTGTCATGGGGGCCCAAATGCATGACGCATGTCATGATGGCCCCACGTGCATGCTGCATGTCATGGGGGCCCCACGTGCTTGTCGCATGTCATGGGGGCCCCACATGCATGCCGCATTTCATGGGTGACCCAAATGCATGCATGCCGCATGGCATTGGGGCCCCGCAGGCATTCCGCATGTCATGGGGGCCTCACGTGCATTCCGCATGTCATGGGGGCCCCACGTACATGCTGCATGTCATTGGGGCCCCGCTTGCTTGCCGCATGTCATGGGGGCCCAACGTGCATAGCTCATGTCATAGGGGCCCCACATGCATGGCGCATGTCATAGGGGCCCCACATGCATGGAGCATGTCGTGGGAGTCCCACATGCATGCCGCATGTCATAGGGGCCCCACATGCATGCCGCATGTCATGGGGGTCCCACATGCATGCCGCATGTCATAGGGGCCCCACATGCATGGCGCATGTCATGGGGGGCCCACATGAATGCCGCATGTCATGGGGGCCACGCAGGCATGGGGACCCTAAATAAATGCCGCATTTCATGGGGGCCCCACGTGCATGCCGCATGTCATGGGGCCCCCCAAATGCATGCAGCATGTCATAGGGGCCCCACATGCATGCCGCATGTCTTGGGGCCCACAAATGCATGCCGCATGTCATAGGGGCCCCACATGCATGCCGAATGTCATGGGGGCCCCAAATGAGTGCCGCATATCATCGGGGCCGGAAATGCATGCAGCTTGTCATGGGGGGCCCACGTGCATGCCACATGTCTTGGGGCCCACAAATGCATGCCACATGTCATAGGGGCCCCACATGCTTGGCGCATTTCATGAGGGCCCAAATGCATGCCGCATGTCATGGGGGTCATAAATGCATGTCGCATGTCATGGGTGCCCAACGTGCATGCCGCATGTATTGGCTCCCAACTGCATGCCGCATGTCATGGGGGCCCCACGTGAATGCTGCATGTCATTGGGGCCCCACTTGCTTGCCGCATGTCATGGGGGCCCCACGTGCATGCCTCATGTCACGGGGGCCCCGCAGGCATTCCACATGTCATGGGGGCCCCAAATAAATGCCGCATTTCATGGGGGCCCCGCGTGCATGCCGCATGTCATGGGGCCCCCAAATGCATGCCGCATGTAATAGGGGCCCCACATGCATGTCGCATGTCTTGGGTCCCACAAATGCATGTCGCATGTCATAGGGGCCCCACATGCATGGCGCATTTCAAGGGGGCCCCAAATGCATGTCGCATGTCCTGGGAGCCCCACAAGCATGCCGCATTTCATGGGGGACCCAAATACATGCCACATGTCATGGGGGCCCCAAATGCATGCCTCATGTCATAGCGGCCCCAAATGCATGACTCATGTCATGGGGGCCCCACGTGCATGCCGCATGTCATGGGGGATCCAAACTTATGCCGCATGTCATTGGGGCCCCAAGCGTATGCCGCATGTCATGGGGGCCCCATGTGCATGCCACATGTCATGGGGGCCCCAAATGCATGCCGCATGTCATGGGGGCTCCACGTGCATGCCGCATGTAATAGGGCCCCCAAATTCATGCCGCATGTCATAGGGGCCCCATGTGCATGCCTCAAGTAATGGGGGCCCCAAATGCATGCCGCATATCATGGGGGCCCCAAACGCATGCGGAATGACATGGGGGCCCCACGTGCATGTCGTATGTCTTGGGGGCCCCAAATGCATGCCTCAAGTCATGGGGGCCAAAAATGCATGCAGCATGTTATAGGGGCCCCACATGCATGGTCCATGTCATGGGGGCCGCACATGCATGCCTCAAGTCATGGGGGCCCCAAATGCATGCCACATATCATGGGGCCCCACATGCATGCCGCATATATTGGGGGCCCCCAAATGCATGTCACATGTCATGAGGGCCCCGCATGCATGCCGCATGTCATTGGGGCCCCGCAGGCATTCCGCATGTCATGGGGGCCTCACGTGCATTCCGCATGTCATGGGGGTCCCACGTGCATGCTGCATGTCATTGGGGCCCCACGTGCTTGCCGCATGTCATGGGGGCCCCACGTGAATGCCTCATGTCACGGGGGCCCCACATGCATTCCGCATGTCATAGGGGCCCCACATGCATGGAGCATGTAATGGGGGCTCCAAATGCATGCCGCATGTCCTGGGGGCCCCACATGCATGCCGCATTTCATGGGGGACCCACATGCATGCCGCATGTCATGGCGGCCCCAAATGCATGACTCATGTCAAGGGGGATCCAAACTCATGCCGCATGTCATTGGGGCCCCAAGCGTATGCCGCATGTCATGGGGGCCTCATGTGCATGCCACATGTAATGGGGGTCCCAAATGCATGTGGGATGTCATAGGGGCCCCACGTGCATGCCGCATGTCTCGGGGGCCCCAAATGCATGCCTCAAGTCATGGTGGCCCCAAATGCATGCAGCATGTCATAGGCGCCCCACATGCATGGTGCATGTCATGGGGGCCCCACATGCATGCCTCAAGTCATGGGGGCCCCAAATGCATGCCACATATCATGGGGGCCCCACATGCATGCCGCATATATTGGGGCCCCCAAATGCATGCCGCATGTCATGAGGGCCCCACATGCCTGCCGCATGTCATTGGGGCCCCGCAGGCATTCCGCATGTCATGTGGGCCTCACGTGCATTCTGCATGTCATGGGGGTCCCACGTGCATGCTGCATGTCATTGGGGCCCCAAACGCATGCAGCATGTCATGGGGGCCCCACGTGCATGTCGTATGTCTTGAGGGCCCCAAATGCATGCCTCAAGTCATGGGGGCCCCAAATGCATGCAGCATGTCATAGGGGCCCCACATGCATGGTGCATGTCATGGGGCCCCACATGCATGCCTCAAGTTATGAGGGCCCCAAATGCATGCCACATATCATGGGGGCCCCACATGCATGCCGCATATATTGGGGGCCCCAAATGCATGCCGCATGTCATGAGGGCCCCGCATGCATGCCGCATGTCATTGGGACCCCGCAGGCATTCCGCATGTCATGGGGGCCTCACGTGCATTCCGCATGTCATTGGGGCCCCACGTGCTTGCCGCATGTCATGGGGCCCCCCAAATGCATGCAGCATGTCATAGGGGCCCCACATGCATGCCGCATGTCTTGGGGCCCACAAATGCATGCCGCATGTCATAGGGGCCCCACATGCATGCCGAATGTCATGGGGGCCCCAAATGAGTGCCGCATATCATCGGGGCCGGAAATGCATGCAGCTTGTCATGGGGGGCCCACGTGCATGCCACATGTCTTGGGGCCCACAAATGCATGCCACATGTCATAGGGGCCCCACATGCTTGGCGCATTTCATGAGGGCCCAAATGCATGCCGCATGTCATGGGGGTCATAAATGCATGTCGCATGTCATGGGTGCCCAACGTGCATGCCGCATGTATTGGCTCCCAACTGCATGCCGCATGTCATGGGGGCCCCACGTGAATGCTGCATGTCATTGGGGCCCCACTTGCTTGCCGCATGTCATGGGGGCCCCACGTGCATGCCTCATGTCACGGGGGCCCCGCAGGCATTCCACATGTCATGGGGGCCCCAAATAAATGCCGCATTTCATGGGGGCCCCGTGTGCATGCCGCATGTCATGGGGCCCCCAAATGCATGCCGCATGTAATAGGGGCCCCACATGCATGTCGCATGTCTTGGGTCCCACAAATGCATGTCGCATGTCATAGGGGCCCCACATGCATGGCGCATTTCAAGGGGGCCCCAAATGCATGTCGCATGTCCTGGGAGCCCCACAAGCATGCCGCATTTCATGGGGGACCCAAATACATGCCACATGTCATGGGGGCCCCAAATGCATGCCTCATGTCATAGCGGCCCCAAATGCATGACTCATGTCATGGGGGCCCCACGTGCATGCCGCATGTCATGGGGGATCCAAACTTATGCCGCATGTCATTGGGGCCCCAAGCGTATGCCGCATGTCATGGGGGCCCCATGTGCATGCCACATGTCATGGGGGCCCCAAATGCATGCCGCATGTCATGGGGGCTCCACGTGCATGCCGCATGTAATAGGGCCCCCAAATTCATGCCGCATGTCATAGGGGCCCCATGTGCATGCCTCAAGTAATGGGGGCCCCAAATGCATGCCGCATATCATGGGGGCCCCAAACGCATGCGGAATGACATGGGGGCCCCACGTGCATGTCGTATGTCTTGGGGGCCCCAAATGCATGCCTCAAGTCATGGGGGCCAAAAATGCATGCAGCATGTTATAGGGGCCCCACATGCATGGTCCATGTCATGGGGGCCGCACATGCATGCCTCAAGTCATGGGGGCCCCAAATGCATGCCACATATCATGGGGCCCCACATGCATGCCGCATATATTGGGGGCCCCCAAATGCATGTCACATGTCATGAGGGCCCCGCATGCATGCCGCATGTCATTGGGGCCCCGCAGGCATTAGGCATGTCATGGGGGCCTCACGTGCATTCCGCATGTCATGGGGGTCCCACGTGCATGCTGCATGTCATTGGGGCCCCACGTGCTTGCCGCATGTCATGGGGGCCCCACGTGAATGCCTCATGTCACGGGGGCCCCACATGCATTCCGCATGTCATAGGGGCCCCACATGCATGGAGCATGTAATGGGGGCTCCAAATGCATGCCGCATGTCCTGGGGGCCCCACATGCATGCCGCATTTCATGGGGGACCCACATGCATGCCGCATGTCATGGCGGCCCCAAATGCATGACTCATGTCAAGGGGGATCCAAACTCATGCCGCATGTCATTGGGGCCCCAAGCGTATGCCGCATGTCATGGGGGCCTCATGTGCATGCCACATGTAATGGGGGTCCCAAATGCATGTGGGATGTCATAGGGGCCCCACGTGCATGCCGCATGTCTCGGGGGCCCCAAATGCATGCCTCAAGTCATGGTGGCCCCAAATGCATGCAGCATGTCATAGGCGCCCCACATGCATGGTGCATGTCATGGGGGCCCCACATGCATGCCTCAAGTCATGGGGGCCCCAAATGCATGCCACATATCATGGGGGCCCCACATGCATGCCGCATATATTGGGGCCCCCAAATGCATGCCGCATGTCATGAGGGCCCCACATGCCTGCCGCATGTCATTGGGGCCCCGCAGGCATTCCGCATGTCATGTGGGCCTCACGTGCATTCTGCATGTCATGGGGGTCCCACGTGCATGCTGCATGTCATTGGGGCCCCAAACGCATGCAGCATGTCATGGGGGCCCCACGTGCATGTCGTATGTCTTGAGGGCCCCAAATGCATGCCTCAAGTCATGGGGGCCCCAAATGCATGCAGCATGTCATAGGGGCCCCACATGCATGGTGCATGTCATGGGGCCCCACATGCATGCCTCAAGTTATGAGGGCCCCAAATGCATGCCACATATCATGGGGGCCCCACATGCATGCCGCATATATTGGGGGCCCCAAATGCATGCCGCATGTCATGAGGGCCCCGCATGCATGCCGCATGTCATTGGGACCCCGCAGGCATTCCGCATGTCATGGGGGCCTCACGTGCATTCCGCATGTCATTGGGGCCCCACGTGCTTGCCGCATGTCATGGGGGCCCCACGTGCATGCCTCATGTGGGCCCCCATGACATGCACCATGCGTGTGGGGCCCCCATGATATGCGGCATGCATTTGGGGCCCCCATTACTTGAGGCATGCATTTGGGGCCCCGATGACATGCGGCATGCATGTGGGGCCCCCAATATATGCGGCATGCATGTGGGGCCCCCATGATATGTGGCATGCATGCGGGGCCCCCATGACTTGAGCCATGCATTTGGGGCCCCCATGACATGCGGCATGCACGTGGGGCCCTCATGACATGCAGCATGCATTTGGGGCCACTATGGCATGCGGCATGCATTTGGGGCCCCCATGACTTGAGGCATGCAATTGGGGCCCCCATGACATGCGGCATGCATTTGTGGGCCCCAAGACATACGGCATGCACGTGGGGCCCCCATGACATGCTGCATGCGTTTGGGGCCCCCATGATATGCGGCATGCATTTGGGGCCCCCATGACTTGAGGCATGCATTTGGGGCCCCGATGACATGCGGCTTGCATGTGGGGCACCCATGACTTGCGCCATGCACATGGGGCCCCTATGACATGCGGCATGAATTTGGGGGCCGCATTACATGCGGCATGCACGTGGAGCCCCCATGACATGCGGAATGAATTTGGGGCCCCCATGACATGCGGCATGCATGTGGGGCCCCCATGACATGCGGCATGCATTTAGGCCCCATGAAAATGCGGCATGCATTTGGGGCCTGCATAACATGCTGCATGCATTTGGGGTACCTGAGACATGCTGCATGCACGTGGGGCCCCCATAACATGCTGCATGCATTTGGGGTGCCCTAGACATGCGGCATGCACGTTGGGCCGCTGTGACATGCCGCATGGATTTGAGGCCCCCATTACATGTGGCATGCACATGGGGCCCCCATGACATGCGGCATACGCTTGGGGCCCCAATGACATGCGGCATGAGTTTGGATCCCCCATGACATGCGGCATGCACGTGGGGCCCCAAGACATGAGTCATGCATTTGTGGCCGCCATGAAATGCGACATGCCTGCGGGGCCCCAATGACATGCGGCATGCATGCGGGGCCCTCATGACATGTGGCATGCATTTGGGGCCCCCAATATATACGGCATGCATGTGGGGCCCCCATGATATGTGGCATGCATTTGGGGCCCCCATGACTTGAGGCATGCATGTGGGGCCCCCATGACATGCACCATGCATGTGGGGCCCCTATGACATGCTGCATGCATTTGGGGCCCCCTTGACTTGAGGCATGCATTTGGGGCCCCCAAGACATACGAAATGCACGTGGGGCCCCCATGACATGCTGCATGCGTTTGGGGCCCCCATGATATGCGGCATTCATTTGGGGCTTGCATAACATGCTGCATGCATTTGGAGTACCTGAGACATGCGGCATGCAAGTGGGGCCCCCATAACATGCTGCATGCATTTGGGGTGCCCGAGACATGCGGCATGCGCGTGGGCCCCTATGACATTCCGCATGCATTTGGGGCCCCCATTACATGTGGCATGCACATGAGGCCCCCATGACATGCGGCATACGCTTGGGGCCCCAATGACATGCGGCATGAGTTTGGATCCCCCATGACATGAGTCATGCATTTGGGGCCGCCATGACATGCGGCATGCATTTGGGGCCCCCATGACATGCGGCATGCATGTGGGTCCCCCATGAAATGTGGCATGCATGTGGGGCCCCCAGGACATGCGGCATGCATTTGGAGCCCCCATTACATGTGGCATGCACATGGGACCCCCATGACATGCGGCATACGCTTGGGGCCCCAATGACATGCGGCATGAGCTTGGATCCCGCATGACATGCGGCATGCACGTGGGGCCCCGATGACATGAGTTATGCATTTGGGGCCGCCATGACATGCGGCATGCATTTGGGTCCCCCATGAAATGCGGCATGCATGTGGGGCCCCCAGGACATGCGGCATGCATTTGGGGCCTCCAAGACATATGACATGCACGTGGGGCCCCCATGACATGCTGCATGCGTTTGGGGCCCCACATGCATGCCGCATATATTGGGGGCCCCAAATGCATGTCGCATGTCATGAGGGCCCCGCATGCATGCCGCATATCATTGGGACCCCGCAGGCATTCCGCATGTCATGGGGGCCTCACGTGCATTCCGCATGTCAGTGGGGCCCCACGTGCTTGCCGCATGTCATGGGGGCCCCACGTGCATGCCTCATGTCACGGGGCCACGAATGCATGCCGCATGTCATAGGGGCCCCACATGCATGGAGCATGTCATGGGGGCCCCAAATGCATGCGGCATGTCATAGGGGGGCCACATGCATACCACATGTCATGGGGGCCCCAAATGCATGCCGCGTGTCCTGGGGGCCCCACAAGCATGCCGCATTTCATGGGGAACCCAAATGCATGGCGCAAGTCATGGGTGCCCCACATGCAAGCCGCATGTCATCGGGGCCCCAAATGCATGCCTCAAGTCATGGGGGCCCCAAATGCATGCCGCATATCATGGGGGCCCCAAACACATGCAGCATGTCATGGGGGCCCCACGTGCATGCCGTATGTCTTGGGGCCCACAAATGCATGCCGCATATCATGGGGGCCCCAATTGCATGCCTCAAGTCATGGGGGCCCCAACTGCATGCCGCATGCCATAGTGGCCCCAAATGCATTCTGCATGTCATGAGGGCCCCACGTGCATGCCGCATGTCATGGGGGCCCCAAATGCATGGCTCAAGTCATGGGGGCCCCAAATGCATGCCACATATCATGGGGGCCCCACGTGCATGCCGCATATATTGGGGGCCCCACATGCATGCCGCATGTCATCGGGGCCCCAAATGCATGCCTCAAGTAATGGGGGCCCCAAATGCATGCCGCATATCATGGGGGCCCCAAACGCATGCAGCATGTCATGGGGCCCCACGTGCATGTCGTATGTCTTGGGGTCCCCAAATGCATGCCTCAAGTCATGGGTGCCCCAAATGCATGCAGCATGTCATAGGGGCCCCACATGCATGGTCCATGTCTTGGGGGCCCCACATGCATGCCTCAAGTCATGGGGGCCCCAAATGCATGCCACATATCATGGGGGCCCCACATGCATGCCACATTTATTGGGGGCCCCAATTGCATGTCGCATGTCATGAGGGCCCCGCATGCATGCCGCATGTCATTGGGGCCCCGCAGGCATTTCGCATGTCACGGGGGCCTCACGTGCATTCCGCATGTCATTGGGCCCCCACGTGCTTGCCGCATGTCATGGGGGCCCCACGTGCATGCCTCATGTCACGGGGGCCACGAATGCATGCCGCATGTCATAGGGGCCCCACATGCATGGAGCATGTCATGGGGGCCCCAAATGCTTGCGGCATGTCATAGGGGGGCCACGTGCATACCACATGTCATGGGGGCCCCAAATGCATGCCGCATGTCCTGGGGGCCCCACAAGCATGCCGCATTTCATGGGGGACATAAATGCATGCCGCATGTCATGGGGGCCCCAAATGCATGCCTCATGTCATGGCGGCCCCAAATGCATGCCGCATGTCATAGGGGCCCCAAATGCATGCCGCATGTCATGGCGGCCGTGAATGCATGACTCATGTCATGGGGGCCCCACGTGCATGCCGCATGTCATGGGGGATCCAAACTCATGCCGCATGTCATTGGGGCCCCAAATGCATGCCGCATGTCATAGGGGCCCCACATGCATGGAGCATGTCATGGGGGCCCCAAATGCATGCGGCATGTCATAGGGGGGCCACGTGCATACCACATGTCATGGGGGCCCCAAATGCATGCCGCATGTCCTGGGGGCCCCACAAGCATGCCGCATTTCATGGGGGACCCAAATGCATGCCGCATGTCATGGGGGCCCCAAATACATGCCTCATGTCATAGCGGCCCCAAATGCATGACTCATGTCATGGGGGCCCCACGTGCATGCCGCATGTCATGGGGGATCCAAACTCATGCCGCATGTCATTGGGGAACCCCAAATGCATGCAGCATGTTATGGGGGCCCCAAGTGCATGACGTATGTCTCAGGTACCCCAAATGCATGCAGCATGTTATGCAGGCCCCAAATGCATGCCGCATGTCATGGGGGCCCCACATGCATGCCGCATGTCATGGGGGCCCCAAATGCATGCCGCATGTCATGGGGGCTCCACGTGCATGCCGCATGTAACGGGGCCCCCAAATTCATGCCGCATGTCATAGGGGCCCCGTGTGCATGCCTCAAGTAATGGGGGCCCCAAATGCATGCCGCATATCATGGGGGCCCCAAACGCATGCAGCATGACATGGGGGCCCCACGTGCATGTCGTATGTCTTGGGGGCCCCACATGCATGCCTCAAGTCAAGGGGGCCCCAAATGCATGCCACATATCATGGGGGCCCCACATGCATGCCACATTTATTGGGGGCCCCAATTGCATGTCGCATGTCATGAGGGCCCCGCATGCATGCCGCATGTCATTGGGGCCCCGCAGGCATTCCGCATGTCATGGGGGCCTCACGTGCATTCCGCATGTCATTGGGCCCCCACGTGCTTGCCGCATGTCATGGGGGCCCCACGTGCATGCCGCATGTCATGGGGGATCCAAACTCATGCCGCATGTCATTGGGGCCCCAAATGCATGCCGCATGTCATAGGGGCCCCACATGCATGGAGCATGTCATGGGGGCCCCAAATGCATGCGGCATGTCATAGGGGGGCCACGTGCATACCACATGTCATGGGGGCCCCAAATGCATGCCGCATGTCCTGGGGGCCCCACAAGCATGCCGCATTTCATGGGGGACCCAAATGCATGCCGCATGTCATGGGGGCCCCAAATACATGCCTCATGTCATAGCGGCCCCAAATGCATGACTCATGTCATGGGGGCCCCACGTGCATGCCGCATGTCATGGGGGATCCAAACTCATGCCGCATGTCATTGGGGAACCCCAAATGCATGCAGCATGTTATGGGGGCCCCAAGTGCATGACGTATGTCTCAGGTACCCCAAATGCATGCAGCATGTTATGCAGGCCCCAAATGCATGCCGCATGTCATGGGGGCCCCACATGCATGCCGCATGTCATGGGGGCCCCAAATGCATGCCGCATGTCATGGGGGCTCCACGTGCATGCCGCATGTAACGGGGCCCCCAAATTCATGCCGCATGTCATAGGGGCCCCGTGTGCATGCCTCAAGTAATGGGGGCCCCAAATGCATGCCGCATATCATGGGGGCCCCAAACGCATGCAGCATGACATGGGGGCCCCACGTGCATGTCGTATGTCTTGGGGGCCCCACATGCATGCCTCAAGTCATGGGGGCCCCAAATGCATGCCACATATCATGGGGGCCCCACATGCATGCCACATTTATTGGGGGCCCCAATTGCATGTCGCATGTCATGAGGGCCCCGCATGCATGCCGCATGTCATTGGGGCCCCGCAGGCATTCCGCATGTCATGGGGGCCTCACGTGCATTCCGCATGTCATTGGGCCCCCACGTGCTTGCCGCATGTCATGGGGGCCCCACGTGCATGCCTCATGTCACGGGGGCCACGAATGCATGCCGCATGTCATAGGGGCCCCACATGCATGGAGCATGTCATGGGGGCCCCAAATGCTTGCGGCATGTCATAGGGGGGCCACGTGCATACCACATGTCATGGGGGCCCCAAATGCATGCCGCATGTCCTGGGGGCCCCACAAGCATGCCGCATTTCATGGGGGACCCAAGTGCATGAAGCATGTCATGGGGGCCCCAAATGCATGCCTCATGTCATGGCGGCCCCAAATGCATGCCGCATGTCATAGGGGCCCCACATGCATGGAGCATGTCATGGGGGCCAAAAATGCATGCGGCATGTCATAGGGGGGCCACATGCATACCACATGTCATGGGGGCCCCAAATGCATGCCGCATGTCCTGGGGGCCCCACAAGCATGCCGCATTTCATGGGGGACCCAAATGCATGCCGCATGTCATGGGGGCCCCAAATGCATGCCTCATGTCATAGCGGCCCCAAATGCATGACTCATGTCATGGGGGCCCCACGTGCATGCCGCATGTCATGGGGGATCCAAACTCATGCCGCATGTCATTGGGGCCCCAAGCGTATGCCGCATGTCATAGGGGCCCAACGTGCATGCCGCATGTCTCGGGCACCCCAAATGCATGCAGCATGTTATGGGGGCCCCAAGTGCATGCCGTATGTCTCAGGTACCCCAAATGCATGCAGCATGTTATGCAGGCCCCAAATGCATGCCGCATGTCATGGGGGCCCCACATGCATGCCGCATGTCATGGGGGCCCCAAATGCATGCCGCATGTCATGGGGGCTCCACGTGCATGCCGCATGTAATGGGGCCCCCAAATTCATGACGCATGTCATAGGGGCCCCATGTGCATGTCTCAAGTAATGGGGGCCCCAAATGCATGCCGCATATCATGGGGGCCCCAAACGCATGCAGCATGACATGGGGGCCCCACGTGCATGTCGTATGTCTTGGGGGCCCCAAATGCATGCCTCAAGTCATGGGGGCCCCAAATGCATGCCACATATCATGGGGGCCCCACATGCATGCCACATATATTGGGGGCCCCAATTGCATGTCGCATGTCATGAGGGCCCCGCATGCATGCCGCATGTCATTGGGGCCCCGCAGGCATTCCGCATGTCATGGGGGCCTCACGTGCATTCCGCATGTCATGGGGGCCCCACGTGCATGCCTCATGTCACGGGGGCCACGAATGCATGCCGCATGTCATAGGGGCCCCACATGCATGGAGCATGTCATGGGGGCCCCAAATGCTTGCGGAATGTCATAGGGGGCCACGTGCATACCACATGTCATGGGGGCTCCAAATGCATGCCACATGTCCTGGGGGCCCCACAAGCATGCCGCATTTCATGGGGGACCCAAATGCATGCTGCATGTCATGGGGGCCCCAAATGCATGCCTCATGTCATGGCGTCCCCAAATGCATAACTCATATCATGGGGGCCCCACGTGCATGCCGCATGTCATGGGGGATCCAAACTCATGCCGCATGTCATTGGGGCCCCACATGCATGGCGCATTTCATGGGGGCCCCACTTGCATGCAGCATGTAATGGGGGATCCAAATGCATGCTGCACGTCATGGGGGCCCCACGTGCATGCCGCATGTCATGGGGGCCACGCAGGCATTCCACATGTCATGGGGGCCCCCAAATGCATGCAGCATGTCATAGGGGCCCCACATGCATGCCGCATGTCTTGGGGCCCACAAATGCATGCCGCATGTCATAGGGGCCCCACATGTATGCCGCATGTCATGGGGGCCCCAAATGCGTGCCGCATATCATGGGGGCCCCAAATGCATGCAGCATGTCATTGGGGGCCCACGTGCATGCCACATGTCTTGGGGCCCACAAATGTATGCCGCATGTCATAGGGGCCCCACATGTATGGCGCATTTCATGAGGGCCCAAATGCATGACGCATGTCATAGTGGCCCAAATGCATGCTGCATGTCATGAGGGCCACACGTGCATACCGCATGTCATAGGGGCCCCACGTATATGGCGCATGTCATGGGTGCCCCACATGCATGCCGCATGTCATTGGGGCCCCGATTGCATGCCGCATGTCATTGGGGCCCCACATGCATGGCGCATGTCATGGGGGCCCCAAAGGCATGCCGCATGTCATGTAGGCCCCACGTGCATGCCACATATATTGGGGGCCCCAAATGCATGCCGCATGTCATGAGGACCCCAAATGCATGCAGCATGTTATGCAGGCCCCAAATACATGCCACATGTCATGGGGGCTCAAATGCATGCCGCATGTCATGGGGGCCCCAGATGCATGCCGCATGTCATGGGGGCCCCAAATGCATGCCGCATGTCATGGGGGCCCCACGTGCATGGCGCAAGTCATGGGTGCTCCACATGCATGCCGCATTTCATCGGGGCCCCAAATGCATGCCGCATGTCATAGGGGCCCACATGCATGGCACATGTCATGGAGGCCCCACATGCGTGCCGCATGTCATGGAGGCCCAAAATGCATGCCGCATGTCATGGGAGCCCCACATGCATGCCGCATGTCATGGGGTCCCAACATGCATGCCGCATGTCATACGGGCCCAAATGCTTGCCGCATGTCATGGGGTCGATAAATGCATGCCGCATGTCATGGGGGCCCAACTTGCATGCCGCATGTATTGGGGGGCGCCAAATTCATGCCGCATGTCATGAGGGCCCCGCATGCATGACGCATGTCATGGGGGCCCCGAAGGCATTCCGCATGTCATGGGGGACTCAAATGCATGCCGCATATCATGGGGGCCCCAAACGCATGCAGCATGTCATGGGGGCACCACGTGCATGCCGTATGTCTTGGGGTCCACAAATGCATGCCGCATGTCATAGGGGCCCCACATGCATGGCGCATTTCATGGGGGCCACATGCATGCCGCATGTCATGGGGTCCCCAAATGCATGCCTCACGTCATGGGGGCCCCAAATGCATGCCACATATCATGGGGGCCCCACATGCATGCCGCATATATTGGGGGCCCCAAATGCATGCCGCAAGTCATGGGGTTCCCACATGCATGCCACATGTCATCGGGGCCCCAAATGCATGCCGCATATCCTGGTGGCCCCACGTGCATGCTCCATGTCATGGGGGATCCAAACTCATGCCGCATGTCATGGGGGTCCCATGTGCATGCCACATGTAATGGGGGCCCCAAATGCATGCAGCATGTCATAGGGGCCCCAGGTGCATGCCGCATGTGTCGGGCACCCCAAATGCATGCAGCATGTTATGGGGCCCCCACGTGCATGCCGCATGTCTCAGGTACCCCAAATGCATGCAGAATGTTATGCAGGCCCCAAATGTAAGCCGCATGTCATAGGGGCCCCACATGCATGCCGCATATCTTGGGGCCCACAAATGTATGCCGCATGTCATAGGGGCCCCACATGCATGGCGCATTTCATGGGGGGCCCCAAATGCATGCCGCATGTCATAGGGGCCCCACATGCATGGCGCATGTCATGGGGGCCCCACATGCATGCCGCATGTCATGGAGGCCCCAAATGCATGCCGCATGTCATGGGAGCCCCATATGCATGCCTCATGTCATGGGGGCCCCAAATGAATGTCGCATGTCAAGGGGGCCCCACGTGCATGCCGCATGTCATGGGGCCCCACAGACATTCCGCATGTCATGGGGGCCCCAATTGCATGCCGCATGTCATGGGGGCCCCACGTGCATGCCGCATGTAATGGGGGATTCAAATGCATGCCGCATGTCATGGGGGTCCCACATGCATGCTGCATGTCATTGGGGTCCCACATCATGCCGCATGTCATGGGGGCCCCAAATGCATGCCTCAAGTGATGGGGGCCCCAAATGCATGCCGCATATCATGGGGGCCCCACGTGCATGCCGCATGTCATGGGGGCCCCACGTGCATTCCGCATGTCATGGGGGCCCCACGTGCATTCCGCATGTCATGGGGGCCCCACGTGCATACCACATGTCATGGGGGCCCCACGTGCATGCAGCATGTAATGGGGGATCCAAATGCATGCAGCATGTTATGGGGGCCCCACGTGCATGACGCATGTCTCAGGTACCCCAAATGCATGCAGCATGTTATGCAGGCCCCAAATGCATGCCGCATGTCATGGGGGCCCAACGTGCATGCCGCATGTATTGGGGGCCCCAAATTCATGCCGCATGTCATGAGGGCCCCGCATGCATGCTGCATGTCATGGGGGCCCCGCAGGCATTCCGCATGTCATGGGGGCCCCAAATGCATGCCGCATGTCATGGGAACCCCACGTGCATGCGCAAGTCATGGGGGCCCCAAATGCATGCCGCATATCTTGGGGGCCCCGCAGGCATTCCGCATGTCATGGGGGCCTCACTTGCATTCCGCATGTCATGGGGGCCCCACGTGCATGCTGCATGTCATTGGGGCCCCACGTGCTTGCCGCATGTCATGGGTGCCCAAATGCATGCCGCATGTCATGGGGGCCATAAATGCATGCCGCATGTCATGGGTGCCCAACGTGCATGCCGCATGTATTGGGGTCCCCAACTGCAGGCCGCATATAATGGAGCACCACATGCATGCCACATGTCATGGGGGCCCCACATGCATACCACATTTCATGGGGGAACCAAATGCATGCCGCATGTCATGGGGGCCCCAAATGCATGCCGCATGTCATGGCGGCCCCAAATGCATGACTCATGTCATGGGGGCCCCACGTACATGCCGCATGTCATGGGGGACCCAAATGCATGCCGCATGTCATAGGGGCCCCACGTGCATGGCGCAAGTCATGGGTGCCCCACATGCATGCCGAATGTCTCAGGTACTCCAAATGCATGCAGCATGTTATGCAGGCCCCAAATGCATGCCGCATGTCTCAGGTACCCCAAATGCATGCAGCATGTTATGCAGGCCCAAATGCATGCCGCATGTCATGGGGGCCCAAATGCATGCCGCATGTCATGAGGGCCCCAAATGCATGCCGCATGTCATGGGGGATCCAAACTCATGCCGCATGTCATTGGGGCCCAAAGCGTATGCCGCATGTCATGGGGGCCCCATGTGCATGCCACATGTAATGGGGGCCCCAAATGCATGCGGCATGTCATAGGGGCCCCACGTGCATGCCGCATGTCTCGGGCACCCCAAATGCATGCAGCATGTTATGGGGGCCCCACGTGCATGCCGCATGTCTCAGGTACCCCAAATGCATGCAGCATGTTATGCAGGCCCCAAATGCATGCCGCATGTCATGGGGCCCCCAAATTCATGCCGCATGTCATAGGGGCCCCATGTGCGTGCCTCAAGTAATGGGGGCCCCAAATGCATGCCGCATATCATGGGGGCCCCAAACGCATGCAGCATGACATGGGGGCCCCACGTGCATGTCGTATGTCTTGGGGGCCCCAAATGCATGCCCAAGTCATGGGGGGCCCAAATGCATGCAGCATGTCATAGGGGCCCCACATGCATGGAGCATGTCATGGGGGCCCC
This sequence comes from Phyllobates terribilis, assembly GCF_046119375.1. Taxonomy (NCBI): domain Eukaryota; kingdom Metazoa; phylum Chordata; class Amphibia; order Anura; family Dendrobatidae; genus Phyllobates; species Phyllobates terribilis. Next base: position 1,931,937 of record NW_027362856.1, read on the forward strand.
AAATGCTTGCGGCATGTCATAGGGGGGCCACGTGCATACCACATGTCATGGGGGCTCCAAATGCATGCCGCATGTCCTGGGGGCCCCACAAGCATGCCGCATTTCATGGGGGACCCAAATGCATGCCGCATGTCATGGGGGCCCCAAATGCATGCCTCATGTCATGGCGTCCCCAAATGCATAACTCATATCATGGGGGCCCCACGTGCATGCCGCATGTCATGGGGGATCCAAACTCATGCCGCATGTCATTGGGGCCCCACTTGCATGCAGCATGTAATGGGGGATCCAAATGCATGCTGCACGTCATGGGGGCCCCACGTGCATGCCGCATGTCATGGGGCCCCCCAAATGCATGCAGCATGTCATAGGGGCCCCACATGCATGCCGCATGTCTTGGGGCCCACAAATGCATGCCGCATGTCATAGGGGCCCCACATGTATGCCGCATGTCATGGGGGCCCCAAATGCGTGCCGCATATCATGGGGGCCCCAAATGCATGCAGCATGTCATTGGGGGCCCACGTGCATGCCACATGTCTTGGGGCCCACAAATGCATGCCGCATGTCATAGGGGCCCCACATGTATGGCGCATTTCATGAGGGCCCAAATGCATGACGCATGTCATAGTGGCCCAAATGCATGCTGCATGTCATGAGGGCCACACGTGCATACCGCATGTCATAGGGGCCCCACGTATATGGCGCATGTCATGGGTGCCCCACATGCATGCCGCATGTCATTGGGGCCCCGATTGCATGCCGCATGTCATTGGGGCCCCACATGCATGGCGCATGTCATGGGGGCCCCAAATGCATGCCGCATGTCATGTAGGCCCCAAGTGCATGCCACATATATTGGGGGCCCCAAATGCATGCCGCATGTCATGAGGGCCCCGCATGCATGTAGCATGTCATGGGGGCCCCACGTGCATGCCGCATGTCATGGGGCCCCCCAAATGCAAGCCGCATGTCATAGGGGCCCCACATGCATGCCGCATGTCATAGGGGCCCCACATGCATGTCGCATTTCATGGGGGCCCCAAATGCATGCCTCAAGTCATGGGGGCCCCTCAATGCATGCCGCATATCAAGGGGGTCCCACATGCATGCTGCATATCATGGGGGTCCCACATGCATGCCGCATGTCATAGTGGCCCCAAATGCATGCTGCATGTCATGAGGGCCCCACGTGCATGCCACATGTCATAGGGGCCTCACGTACATGGCGCATGTCATGGGTGCCCCACATGCATGCCGCATGTCATTGGGGCCCCAATTGCATGCCGCATGTCACAGGGCCCCACATGCATGGAGCATGTTATGGGGGCCCCACATGCATGCAGCATGTCATGGGGGATCCACGTACATGCCGAATGTCATAGGGGCCCCACATGCATGCCGTATGTCATTGGGGGCCCTCATGCATGCCGCATTGCATGGGGGCCCCACTTGCATGCAGCATGTAATGGGTGATCCAAATGCATGACGCATGTCATGGGGGTCCCACATGCATGCGGCATGTTATGGGGGCCCCAAATGCATGCGGCATGTCATAGGGGACCCACGTGCATACCACATGTCATGGGGGCCCCAAATTCATGCCACATGTCTCAGGAACCCCAAATGCATGCAGCATGTTATGCAGGCCCCAAATACATGCCGCATGTCATGGGGGCCCCAGATGAATGCCGCATGTCATGGGGGCCCCAAATGCATGCCGCATGTCATGGGGGCCCCACGTGCATGGCGCAAGTCATGGGTGCCCCACATGCATGCCGCATTTCATCGGGGCCCCAAATGCATGCCGCATGTCATAGGGGCCCACATGCATGGCACATGTCATGGAGGCCCCACATGCGTGCCGCATGTCATGGAGGCCCAAAATGCATGCCACATGTCATGGGAGCCCCACATGCATGCCGCATGTCATGGGGGCCCAACATGCATGCCGCATGTCATACGGGCCCAAATGTTTGCCGCATGTCATGGGGGCGATAAATGCATGCCGCATGTCATGGGGGCCCAACTTGCATGCCGCATGTATTGGGGGCGCCAAATTCATGCCGCATGTCATGAGGGCCCCGCATGCATGACGCATGTCATGGGGGCCCCGAAGGCATTGCGCATGTCATGGGGGCCTCAAATGCATGCCGCATATCATGGGGGCCCCAAACGCATGCAGCATGTCATGGGGGCACCACGTGCATGCCGTATGTCTTGGGGTCCACAAATGCATGCCGCATGTCATAGGGGCCCCACATGCATGGCACATTTCATGGGGGCCACATGCATGGCACATTTCATGGGGGCCACATGCATGCCGCATGTCATGGGGTCCCCAAATGCATGCCTCACGTCATGGGGGCCCCAAATGCATGCAGCATGTCATAGGGGCCCCACATGCATGGTGCATGTCATAGGGGCCCCACATGTATGCCGCATGTCATGGGGGCCCCAAATGCGTGCCGCATGTCATGGGGGCCCCAAATGCATGCAGCATGTCATTGGGGGCCCACGTGCATGCCACATGTCTTGGGGCCCACAAATGCATGCCGCATGTCATAGGGGCCCCACATGTATGGCGCATTTCATGAGGGCCCAAATGCATGACGCATGTCATAGTGGCCCAAATGCATGCTGCATGTCATGAGGGCCACACGTGCATACCGCATGTCATAGGGGCCCCACGTATATGGCGCATGTCATGGGTGCCCCACATGCATGCCGCATGTCATTGGGGCCCCGATTGCATGCCGCATGTCATTGGGGCCCCACATGCATGGCGCATGTCATGGGGGCCCCAAATCCATGCCGCATGTCATGTAGGCCCCAAGTGCATGCCACATATATTGGGGGCCCCACGTGCATGCCACATGTCATAGGGGCCTCACGTACATGGCGCATGTCATGGGTGCCCCACATGCATGCCGCATGTCATTGGGGCCCCAATTGCATGCCGCATGTCACAGGGCCCCACATGCATGGAGCATGTTATGGGGGCCCCACATGCATGCAGCATGTCATGGGGGATCCACGTACATGCCGAATGTCATAGGGGCCCCACATGCATGCCGTATGTCATTGGGGGCCCTCATGCATGCCGCATTGCATGGGGGCCCCACTTGCATGCAGCATGTAATGGGGGATCCAAATGCATGACGCATGTCATGGGGGTCCCACATGCATGCGGCATGTTATGGGGGCCCCAAATGCATGCGGCATGTCATAGGGGACCCACGTGCATACCACATGTCATGGGGGCCCCAAATTCATGCCACATGTCTCAGGAACCCCAAATGCATGCAGCATGTTATGCAGGCCCCAAATACATGCCGCATGTCATGGGGGCCCCAGATGCATGCCGCATGTCATGGGGGCCCCAAATGCATGCCGCATGTCATGGGGGCCCCACGTGCATGGCGCAAGTCATGGGTGCCCCACATGCATGCCGCATTTCATCGGGGCCCCAAATGCATGCCGCATGTCATAGGGGCCCACATGCATGGCGCATGTCATGGAGGCCCCACATGCGTGCCGCATGTCATGGAGGCCCAAAATGCATGCCACATGTCATGGGAGCCCCACATGCATGCCGCATATCATGGGTCCCAACATGCATGCCGCATGTCATACGGGCCCAAATGTTTGCCGCATGTCATGGGGGCGATAAATGCATGCCGCATGTCATGGGGGCCCAACTTGCATGCCGCATGTATTGGGGGCGCCAAATTCATGCCGCATGTCATGAGGGCCCCGCATGCATGACGCATGTCATGGGGGCCCCGAAGGCATTGCGCATGTCATGGGGGCCTCAAATGCATGCCGCATATCATGGGGGCCCCAAACGCATGCAGCATGTCATGGGGGCACCACGTGCATGCCGTATGTCTTGGGGTCCACAAATGCATGCCGTATGTCATAGGGGCCCCACATGCATGGCACATTTCATGGGGGCCACATGCATGGCACATTTCATGGGGGCCACATGCATGCCGCATGTCATGGGGTCCCCAAATGCATGCCTCACGTCATGGGGGCCCCAAATGCATGCAGCATGTCATAGGGGCCCCACATTCATGGTGCATGTCATGTGGGCCCCACATGCATGCCTCAAGTCATGGGGGCCCCAAATGCATGCCACATATCATCGGGGCCCCAAATGCATGCCGCATATTCTGGTGGCCCCACGTGCATGCTCCATGTCATGGGGGATCCAAACTCATGCCGCATGTCATGGGGGTCCCATGTGCATGCCACATGTAATGGGGGCCCCAAATGCATGCAGCATGTCATAGGGGCCCCACGTGCATGCCGCATGTCTCGGGCACCCCAAATGCATGCAGCATGTTATGGGGCCCCCACGTGCATGCCGCATATCTCAGGTACCCCAAATGCATGCAGAATGTTATGCAGGCCCCAAATACATGCCGCATGTCATGGGGGCCCAAATGCATGCCGCATATCATGGGGGCCCCACATGCATGCCGCATGTCATGGGGGCCCCACGTGCATGCCGCATGTCATGGGGCACCCCAAATGCATGCCGCATGTCATAGGGGCCCCACATGCATGCCGCATATCTTGGGGCCCCACATGCATGCCGCATGTCATGGGGGCCCCACGTGCATGCCGCATGTCATGGGGCACCCCAAATGCATGCCGCATGTCATAGGGGCCCCACATGCATGCCGCATATCTTGGGGCCCACAAATGTATGCCGCATGTCATAGGGGCCCCACATGCATGACGCATTTCATGGGGGGCCCCAAATGCATGCCGCATGTCATAGGGGCCTCTCGAGCATTCCGCATGTCATGGGGGCCCCACATGCATGCCGCATGTCATGGAGGTCCCAAATGCATGCCGCATGTCATGGGAGCCCCATATGCATGCCACATGTCATGGGGGCCCCAAATGAATGTCGCATGTCAAGGGGGCCCCACGTGCATGCCGCATGTCATGGGGCCCCACAGACATTCCGCATGTCATGGGGGCCCCAAATGCATGCCGCATGTCATGGGGGCCCCACGTGCATGCCGCATGTAATGGGGGATTCAAATGCATGCCGCATGTCATGGGGGTCCCACATGCATGCTGCATGTCATTGGGGTCCCACATCATGCCGCATGTCATGGGGGCCCCAAATGCATGCCTCAAGTGATGGGGGCCCCAAATGCATGCCGCATATCATAGGGGCCCCACGTGCATTCCGCATGTCATGGGGGCCCCACGTGCATTCCGCATGTCATGGGGGCCCCACGTGCATGCCACATGTCATGGGGGCCCCACGTGCATGCAGCATGTAATGGGGGATCCAAATGCATGCAGCATGTTATGGGGGCCCCACGTGCATGACGCATGTCTCAGGTACCCCAAATGCATGCAGCATGTTATGCAGGCCCCAAATGCATGCCGCATGTCATGGGGGCCCAACGTGCATGCCGCATGTATTGGGGGCCCCAAATTCATGCCGCATGTCATGAGGGCCCCGCATGCATGCCGCATGTCATGGGGGCCCCGCAGGCATTCCGCATGTCATGGGGGCCCCAAATGCATGCCGCATGTCATGGGGGCCCCACATGCATGCGCAAGTCATGGGGGCCCCAAATGCATGCCGCATATCTTGGGGGCCCCGCAGGCATTCCGCATGTCATGGGGGCCTCACTTGCATTCCGCATGTCATGTGGGCCCCACGTGCATGCTGCATGTCATTGGGGCCCCACGTGCTTGCCGCATGTCATGGGTGCCCAAATGCATGCCGCATGTCATGGGGGCCATAAATGCATGCTGCATGTCATGGGTGCCCAACATGCATGCCGCATGTATTGGGGTCCCCAACTGCAGGCCGTATATAATGGAGCCCCACATGCATGCCACATGTCATGGGGGCCCCACATGCATACCGCATTTCATGGGGGAACCAAATGCATGCCGCATGTCATGGGGGCCCCAAATGCATGCCGCATGTCATGGCGGCCCCAAATGCATGACTCATGTCATGGGGGCACCACGTACATGCCGCATGTCATGGGGGACCCAAATGCATGCCGCATGTCAAAGGGGCCCCACGTGCATGGCGCAAGTCATGGGTGCCCCACATGCATGCCGAATGTCTCAGGTACTCCAAATGCATGCAGCATGTTATGCAGGCCCCACATGCATGCCGCATGTCTCAGGTACCACAAATGCATGCAGCATGTTATGCAGGCCCAAATGCATGCCGAATGTCATGGGGGCCCAAATGCATGCCGCATGTCATGAGGGCCCCAAATGCATGCCGCATGTCATGGGGGATCCAAACTCATGCCGCATGTCATTGGGGCCCAAAGCGTATGCCGCATGTCATGGGGGCCCCATGTGCATGCCACATGTAATGGGGGCCCCAAATGCATGCGGCATGTCATAGGGGCCCACGTGCATGCCGCATGTCTCGGGCACCCCAAATGCATGCATCATGTTATGGGGGCCCCACGTGCATGCCGCATGTCTCAGGTACCCCAAATGCATGCAGCATGTTATGCAGGCCCCAAATGCATGCCGCATGTCATGGGGCCCCCAAATGCATGCCGCATGTCATGGGGGCCCAAATGCTTGCCGCATGTCATGGGGGCCATAACTGCATGCCGCATACCATGGGGGCCCCGCAGGCATTCCGCATGTCATGGGGGCCCCAAATGCATGCCGCATGTCATGGGGGCCCCACGTGCATGCCGCAAGTCATGGGGGCCCCAAATGCATGCCGCATATCATGGGGGCCCCAAACGCATGCAGCATGCCATGGGGGCCCCACGTGCATGCCATATGTCTTGGGGCCCACAAATGCATGCCGCATGTCAATGGGCCCCACATGCATGGCGCATTTCATGGGGGCCCTACATGCATGCCGGCTGTCATGGAGACCCCCAAATGCACGGATCTAGTCATGGGGGCCCCAAATGCATGCCGCATATCATGGGGGTCCCACAAGCATGCCACATGTCATGGGGGCCCCAAATGCATGCCGCATGTCATAGTGGCCCCAAATGCATGCTGCATGTCATGAGGGCCCCACGTGCATGCCCCATGTATTGGGGGCCCCAAATGGATGCCGCATGTCATGAGGGCTCCGAATGCATGCCGCATGTCATGAGGGCCCCGCAGGTATTCCGCATGTCATGGGGGCCCCAAATGCATGCCTCAAGTCATGGGGGCCCCAAATGCATGCCACATATCATGTGGGCCCCACGTGCATGCCGCATATATTGGGGGCCCCAAATGCATGCCGCATGTCATAAGGGCCCCACATGCATGCCGCGTGTCATGGGGCCCCGCAGGCATGCCGCATGTAAGGGGGGTCCAAATGCATGCCGCATGTCATGGGGGTCCCACATGCATGCTGCATGTCATGGGGGGCCACATGCATGCCGCATGTCATGGGGCCCCACTTGCATGCTGCATGTAATGGGGAATCCAAATGCATGCTGCACGTTATGGGGGCCCCACGTGCATGCCGCATGTCATGGGGGCCCCGCAGGCATTCCACATGTCATGGGGGCCCCAAATGCATGCCGCATGTCATAGGGGCCCCACATGCATGCCGCATATCTTGGGGCCCACAAATGCATGCCGCATGTTATAGGGGCCCCACATGCATGGCACATTTCATGGGGGCCCCAAATGCATGCCTCAAGTCATGGGGGCCCCGCAGGCATTACGCATATCATGGGGGCCCCAAATGCATGCTGCATGTCATGGGGGTCCCACGTGCATGCCGCATGTAATGGGGGATTCAAATGCATGCCGCATGTCATGGGGGTCCCACATGCATGCCGCATGTCATGGGGGCCCCAAATGCATGCCTCAAGTCATAGGGGCCCCAAATGCATGCCGCATATCATGGGGGCCCCAAACGCATGCAGCATGTCAGAGGGGCCCCACGTGCATGCCGCATGTCTCAGGTACCCCAAATGCATGCAGCATGTTATGCAGGCCCCAAATGCATGCCGCATGCCATGGGGGCCCACGTGCATGGCTCAAGTCATGGGTGCCCCACATGCATGCTGCATGTCATTGGGGCCCCACGTGCTTGCCGCATGTCATGGGGGCCCAAATGCATGCCACATGTCATGGGGGCCATAAAAGCATGCCGCATGTCATGGGTGCCCAACGTGCATGCCGCATGTATTGGGGCCCCAACTGCATGCCGCATATCATGGGGACCCACATGCATGCTGCATTTCATGGGTGACCCAAATGCATGCCGCATGTCTTAGGGGCCCCAAATGCATGACTCATGTCATGGGGGCCCCACGTGCATGCCGCATGTCATGGGGGATCCAAACTCATGCCGCATGTCAATGGGGCCCCAAGCGTATGCTGCATGTTATGGGGGCCCCATGTGCATGCCACATGTAATGGGGGCCCCGCATGCATGCGGCATATCATAGTAGCCCCACGTGCATGCCGCATGTCTCAGGTACCCCAAATGCATGCAGCATGTTACGCAGGCCCCAAATGCATGCCGCATGTCATGGAGGCCCCACATGCATGCCGCATGTCATGGGGGCCCCACATGCATGCCGCATTTCATGGGGGACCCAAAAGCATGCTGCTTGTCATGGGGGCCCCAAATGCATGCCGCATGTCATGGCGGCCCCAAATGCATGATTCATGTCATGGGGGCCCCACGTGCATGCAGCATGTCATGGGGGATCCAAACTCATGCCGCATGTCATTGGGGCCCAAATGCATGCCGCATGTCATGGGGGCTCCACGTGCATGCCGCATGTAATGGGGCCCCACATGCATGGAGCATGTCATGGGGGCCCCACATGCATGCCGCATGTCATGGGGGCCCCAAATGCAGGCCGCATGTCGTGGGGGCCCCAAACGCATGTCATGTGGGCCCCACGTGCATGGCGCATTTCATGGGGGCCCCACATGCATGCCCCATGTCATGGGGGCCCCAAATGCATGCCTCAAGTCATGGGGCCCCAAATGTATGCCACATATCATGTGGGCTCCACGTGCATGCCGCATATCATGGGGGCTCCGCAGGCATGCCGCATGTCATGGGGGGCCCACATGCATGGCACATTTCATGGGGGCCCCAAATGCATGCCGCATGTCATGAGGGCACCGCATGCATGCCGCATGTCATGGGGGCCCCGCTGGCATGCCGCATGTCATGGGGCCCCCAAATGCATGCCGCATTTCATGGGGGCCACACGTGCATGCCGCATGTAAGGGGGATCCAAATGCATGCCGCATGTCATGGGGGTCCCACATGCATGCTGCATGTCATGGGGGGGCCCACATGCATGCCGCATGTCATGGGGGCCCCACTTGCATGCAGCAAGTAATGGGGGATCCAAATGCATGCTGCACGTCATGACGGCCCCGCATGCATTCCGCATGTCATGGCGGCCCCGCAGGCATTCCACATGTTATGGGGGCCCCAAATAAATGACGTATTTCATGGGGGCCCCACATGCATGCCGCATGTCATGGGGCCACCCAAATGCATGCCGCATGTCATATGGGCCCCACATGCATGACGCATTTCATGGGGGCCCCAAATGCATGCCGCATGTCATGGGGGCAACACGTGCATGCCGCAAGTCATCGGGGCCCCAAATGCATGCCGCATATCATGTGGGCCCCAAATGCATGCAGCATGTCATGGGGGCCCCACGTGCATGCCACATGTCATGGGGGGCCACATGCATGCCGCATGTCATGGGGGTCCCACTTGCATGCAGCATGTCATGGGGGATCCAAATGCATGACGCATGTCATGGTGGTCCCACATGCATGCCGCATGTCATGGGGCCCCCCAAATGCATGCCGCATGTCATAGGGGCCCCACATGCATGCCGCATGTCATGGGGGCCCCACTTGCATGCAGCATGTACTGGGGGATCAAAATGCATGACTCACGTCATGGGGATACCACATGCATGCCGCATGTCATGGGGGCCCCACGTGCATACCAAATGTCATGGGGGCCCCAAATGCATGCTGCATGTCCTGGGGGCCCCACATGCATGCCGCATTTCATGGGGCACCCAAATGCATGCCGCATGTCATGGGGGCCCCAAATGCATGCCGCATGTCATGGCGGCCCCAAATGCATGACTCATGTCATGGGGGCCCCACGTGCATGCCGCATGTCATGGGGGATCCAAACTCATGCCGCATGTCATGGGGGCACCAAGCGTATGCCGCATGTCATAGGGGCCCCACATGCATGCCGCATGTCTCGGGCACCCCAAATGCATGCTGCATGTCATGGCAGCCCCACGTGCATGGCGCATTTCATGGGGGCCCCAAATGCAGGCCGCATGTTATGGGGGCTCCACATGCATGCCGCCTGTCATGGGGGCCCCACGTGCATGGCGCATATCATGGGGGCCCACATGCATGGCGCATGTCATAGGGGCCCCACATGCATGCCACATATCATGGGGGCCCCAAATGCATGCCTCAAGTCATGGGGCCCCAAATGCATGCCGCATATCATGGGGACCCCACGTGCATGCCGCATATATTGGGGGCCCACATGCATGCCGCATGTCATGGGGGCCCCAAATGCATGCCGCATGTCATAGGGGCTCAACGCGCATGCCGCATTTAATGGGGCCCCACATGCATGGAGCATGTCATGGGGGCCCCACATGCATGCCGCATGTCATGGGGGCCGCAAATGCAGGCCGCATGTCATGGGGGCTCCATGTGCATGCCGCATGTCATGGGTCCCCCGCAGGCATGCCGCAAGTCATGGGGGCCCCGCAGGCATGCCGCATGTCATGGGGGCCCCAAATGCATGCCGCATTTCATGGGGGCCCCACTTGCATGCAGCATGTCATGGGTGCCCTAAATGCATGCCTCAAGTCATGGGGCCCCAAATGCATGTCACATATCATTTGGGCTTCACGTGCATGCGGCATGTCATAGGGGCCCCACGTGCATACCACATGTCATGGGGGCCCCAAATGCATGCCGCATTTCATGGGGGCCCCAGGTGCATGCCGCATATATTGGGGGCCCCAAATGCATGCCGCATGTCATGAGGGCCCCGCATGCATGCCGCATGTCCTTGGGGCCCCGCAGGCATTCCGCATGTCATGGGGGCCTCACGTGCATTCCGCATGTGATGGGGGCCCAAATGCATGCGTCATGTCATGGGGGCCCCACATGCATGCCTCATGTCATGGGGGATCCACGTGCATGCCGCATGTAATGGGGCCCCCAAATACATGCCGCATTTCATGGGGGACCCAAATGCATGCCACATGTCATGGGGGCCCAAATGCATGCGTCATGTCATGGGGGCCCCACATGCATGCCGCATGTCATGGGGGCCCCAAATGCATGCCTCATGTCATGGGGGATCCACGTGCATGCCGCATGTAATGGGGCCCCCAAATACATGCCGCATTTCATGGGGGACCCAAATGCATGCCGCATGTCATGGGGGCCCCAAATGCATGCCGCATGTCATGGCGGCCCCAAATGCATGGCTCATGTCATGGGGGCCCCACGTGCATGCCGCATGTCATGTGGGATCCAAACTCATGCCGCATGTCAATGGGGCCCCAAGCGTATGCCTCATGTTATGGGGGCCCCATGTGCATGCCACATGTAATGGGGGCACCAAATGCATGCGGCATGTCATAGGGGCCCCACGTGTATGCCGCATGTCTCAGGTACCCCAAATGCATGCAGCATGTTATGCAGGCCCCAAATACATGCCGCATGTCATGGGGGCCCCACATGCATGCCGCATGTCATGGGGGTTCAAATGCATGCCGCATGTCATGGGGGCCATAAAAGCATGCCGCATGTCATGGGTGCCCAACGTGCATGCCGCATGTATTGGGGGACCCAACTGCATGCCGCATATCATGGGGACCCACATGCATGCCGCATTTCATGGGGGACCCAAATGCATGCCGCATGTCTTAGGGGCCCCAAATGCATGACTCATGTCATGGGGGCCCCACGTGCATGCCGCATGTCATGGGGGATCCAAACTCATGCCGCATGTCATTGGGGCCCAAATGCATGTCACATGTCATAGGGGCCCCACGTGCATGCCGCATGTCTCAGGTACCCCAAATGCATGCAGCATGTTATGCAGGCCCCAAATGCATGCCACATGTCATGGAGGCCCCACATGCATGCCGCATGTCATGGGGGCCCAAATGCTTGCCGCATGTCATGGGTTCCATAAATGTATGCCGCATGTCATGGGGGCCCAACGTGCATGCCGCATGTATTGGGGGCCCCAAATTCATCCCGCATGTCATGAGGGCCCCGCATGCATGGCGCATGTCATGGGGGCCCGCAGGTATTCCGCATGTCATGGGGGCCCCACATGCATGCCGCATTTCATGGGGGACCCAAATGCATGCTGCTTGTCATGGGGGCCCCAAATGCATGGCACATTTCATGGGGGCCCCAAATTCATGCCGCATGTCATGAGGGCCCCGCATGCATGCCGCATGTCATGGGGGCCCCGCAAGCATTCCGTTTGTCATGGGGGCCCCAAATTCATGCCGCATTTCATGGGGGCCACACGTGCATGCCGCATGTAAGGGGGATCCAAATGCATGCCGCATGTCATGGGGGTCCCACATGCATGCTGCATGGAATCGGGGTCCCAAATGCATGCGGCATGTCATAGGGGCCCCACGTGCATACCACATGTCATGGGGGCCCCAAATGCATGCCGCATTTCATGGGGGCCCCAGGTGCATGCCGCAAATATTGGGGGCCCCAAATGCATGCCGCATGTCATGAGGGCCCCGCATGCATGCCGCATGTCCTTCGGGCCCCGCAGGCATTCCGCATGTCATGGGGGCCTCACGTGCATTCCGCATGTCATGGGGGCCCCACGTGCATGCTGCATGTCTTTGGGGCCCCACGTGCTTGCCGCATGTCATGGGGGCCCAAATGCATGCCGCATGTCATGGGGGCCATAAATGCATGCCGCATGGCATGGGTGCCCAACGTGCATGCCGCATGTATTGGGGGCCCCAACTGCATGCCACATATCATGGGGCCCCACATGCATGCCGCATGTCATGGGGGTCCCACATGCATGCTGCATGTCATGGGGGCCCACATGCATGCCGCATGTCATGGGGCCCCACTTGCATGCAGCATGTAATGGGGGATCCAAATGCATGCTGCACGTCATGAGGGCCCCGCATGCATGCCGCATGTCATGGGGGCCCCACTTGCATGCAGCAAGTAATGGGGGATCCAAATGCATGCTGCACGTCATGACGGCCCCGCATGCATTCCGCATTTCATGGCGGCCCCGCAGGCATTCCACATGTTATGGGGGCCCCAAATAAATGACGTATTTCATGGGGGCCCCACATGCATGCCGCATGTCATGGGGCCACCCAAATGCATGCCGCATGTCATAGGGGCCCCACATGCATGACGCATTTCATGCGGGCCCCAAATGCATGCCGCATGTAATGGGGGCAACACGTGCATGCCGCAAGTCATCGGGGCCCCAAATGCATGCCGCATATCATGTGGGCCCCAAATGCATGCAGCATGTCATGAGGGCCCCACGTGCATGCCACATGTCATGGGGGGCCACATGCATGCCGCATGTCATGGGGGTCCCACTTGCATGCAGCATGTCATGGGGGATCCAAATGCATGACGCATGTCATGGTGGTCCCACATGCATGCCGCATGTCTTGGGGCCCCCCAAATGCATGCCGCATGTCATAGGGGCCCCACATGCATGCCGCATGTCATGGGGGCCCCACTTGCATGCAGCATGTCATGGGGGATCCAAATGCATGACGCATGTCATGGTGGTCCCACATGCATGACGCATTTCATGGGGCACCCAAATGCATGCGGCATGTCATGGGGGCCCCAAATGCATGCCGCATGTCATGGCGGCCCCACATGCATGACTCATGTCATGGGGGCCCCACATGCATGCCGCATGTCATGGGGGCCCCACGTGCATACCAAATGTCATGGGGGCCCCAAATGCATGCTGCATGTCCTGGGGGCCCCACATGCATGACGCATTTCATGGGGCACCCAAATGCATGCCGCATGTCATGGGGGCCCCAAATGCATGCCGCATGTCATGGCGGCCCCAAATGCATGACTCATGTCATGGGGGCCCCACGTGCATGCCGCATGTCATGGGGGATCCAAACTCATGCCGCATGTCATGGGGGCACCAAGCGTATGCCGCATGTCATAGGGGCCCCACATGCATGCCGCATGTCTCGGGCACCCCAACTGCATGCCGCATGTCATGGGGGCCCCACGTGCATGGCGCATTTCATGGGGGCCCCAAATGCAGGCCGCATGTTATGGGGGCTCCACATGCATGCCGCCTGTCATGGGGGCTCCACGTGCATGGCGCATTTCATGGGGGCCCACACGCATGGCGCATGTCATAGGGGCCCCACATGCATGCCGCATATCATGGGGGCCCCAAATGCATGCCTCAAGTCATGGGGCCCCAAATGCATGCCGCATATCATGGGGGCCCCACGTGCATGCCGCATATATTGGGGGCCCCAAATGCATGCCGCATGTCATAGGGCCCCAAATGCATGCTGCATGTCATGAGGGCCCCACGTGCATGCCGCATGTCATGGGGGCCCCAAATGCATGACTCAGGTCATGGGGTCTCCACATGCATGCCGCATGTAATGGGGGCCCACATGCATGGCGCATGTCATGGGGGGCCCACATGCATGCCGCATGTCATGGGGGCCCCAAATGCATGCCGCATGTCATAGGGGCTCCACGCGCATGCCGCATGTAATGGCGCCCCACATGCATGGAGCATGTCATGGGGGCCCCACATGCATGCCGCATGTCATGGGGGCCGCAAATGCAGGCCGCATGTCATGGGGGCTCCATGTGAATGCCGCATGTCATGGGTCCCCCGCAGGCATGCCGCATTTCATGGGGGCCCCACTTGCATGCAGCATGTCATGGGGGCCCCAAATGCATGCCTCAAGTCATGGGGCCCCAAATGCATGCCACATATCATTTGGGCTTCACGTGCATGCCGCATGTCATGGGGGTCCCAAATGCATGCGGAATGTCATAGGGGCCCCACGTGCATACCACATGTCATGGGGGCTCCAAATGCATGCCACATGTCCTGGGGGACCCAAATGCTTGCCACATGTCATAGGGGCCCCAGGTACATGCTGCATGGAATCGGGGTCCCAAATGCATGCGGCATGTCATAGGGGCCCCACGTGCATACCACATGTCATGGGGGCCCCAAATGCATGCCGCATTTCATGGGGGCCCCAGGTGCATGCCGCATATATTGGGGGCCCCAAATGCATGCCGCATGTCATGAGGGCCCCGCATGCATGCCGCATGTCCTTCGGGCCCCGCAGGCATTCCGCATGTCATGGGGGCCTCACGTGCATTCCGCATGTCATGGGGGCCCCACGTGCATGCTGCATGTCTTTGGGGCCCCACGTGCTTGCCGCATGTCATGGGGGCCCAAATGCATGCCGCATGTCATGGGGGCCATAAATGCATGCCGCATGGCATGGGTGCCCAACGTGCATGCCGCATGTATTGGGGGCCCCAACTGCATGCCACATATCATGGGGCCCCACATGCATGCCACATGTCATGGGGGCCCCACATGCATGCCGCATTTCATGGGGGACCCAAATGCATGCCGCATGTTATGGGGGCCCCACATGCATGCCTCATGTTATGGGGGCCCAAATGCATGCTGCATGTCATGGGGGCCATAAATGCATGCCGCATGTCATTGGGGCCCTGCAGGCATTCTGCATGTCATGGGGGCCTCACGTGCATTCCGCATGTCATGGGGGCCCCACGTGCATGCTGAATGTCATTGGGGCCCAACGTGCTTGCCGCATGTCATGGGGGCCCAAATGCATGCCGCATGTCATGGGGGCCATAAATGCATGCCGCATGTCATGGGTGCCCAACATGCATGCCGCATGTATTGGGGGCCCCAACTGCATGCCGCATATCATGGGGCCCCACATGCATGCCACATGTCATGGGGGCCCCACGTGCATGCCGCATGTCATGTGGGATCCAAACTCATGCCGCATGTCAATGGGGCCCCAAGCGTATGCCTCATGTTATGGGGGCCCCATGTGCATGCCACATGTAATGGGGGCACCAAATGCATGCGGCATGTCATAGGGGCCCCACGTGTATGCCGCATGTCTCAGGTACCCCAAATGCATGCAGCATGTTATGCAGGCCCCAAATACATGCCGCATGTCATGGGGGCCCCACATGCATGCCGCATGTCATGGGGGTTCAAATGCATGCCGCATGTCATGGGGGCCATAAAAGCATGCCGCATGTCATGGGTGCCCAACGTGCATGCCACATGTATTGGGGGAGCCAACTGCATGCCGCATATCATGGGGACCCACATGCATGCCGCATTTCATGGGGGACCCAAATGCATGCCGCATGTCTTAGGGGCCCCAAATGCATGTCGCATGTCATAGGGGCCCCACGTGCATGCCGCATGTCTCAGGTACCCCAAATGCATGCAGCATGTTATGCAGGCCCCAAATGCATGCCACATGTCATGGAGGCCCCACATGCATGCCGCATGTCATGGGGGCCCAAATGCTTGCCGCATGTCATGGGTTCCATAAATGTATGCCGCATGTCATGGGGGCCCAACGTGCATGCCGCATGTATTGGGGTCCCCAAATTCATCCCGCATGTCATGAGGGCCCCGCATGCATGGCGCATGTCATGGGGGCCCGCACTTATTCCGCATGTCATGGGGGCCCCACATGCATGCCGCATTTCATGGGGGACCCAAATGCATGCTGCTTGTCATGGGGGCCCCAAATGCATGGCACATTTCATGGGGGCCCCAAATTCATGCCACATGTCATGAGGGCCCCGCATGCATGCCGCATGTCATGGGGGCCCCGCAAGCATTCCGTATGTAATGGGGGCCCCAAATTCATGCCGCATTTCATGGGGGCCACACGTGCATGCCGCATGTAAGGGGGATCCAAATGCATGCCGCATGTCATGGGGGTCCCACATGCATGCTGCATGTCATGGGGGGCCCACATGCATGCCGCATGTCATGGGGCCCCACTTGCATGCAGCATGTAATGGGGGATCCAAATGCATGCTGCACGTCATGAGGGCCCCGCATGCATGCCGCATGTCATGGGGGCCCCACTTGCATGCAGCAAGTAATGGGGGATCCAAATGCATGCTGCACGTCATGACGGCCCCGCATGCATTCCGCATGTCATGGCGGCCCCGCAGGCATTCCACATGTTATGGGGGCCCCAAATAAATGACGTATTTCATGGGGGCCCCACATGCATGCCGCATGTCATGGGGCCACCCAAATGCATGCCGCATGTCATAGGGGCCCCACATGCATGACGCATTTCATGGGGGCCCCAAATGCATGCCGCATGTAATGGGGGCAACACGTGCATGCCGCAAGTCATCGGGGCCCCAAATGCATGCCGCATATCATGTGGGCCCCAAATGCATGCAGCATGTCATGGGGGCCCCACGTGCATGCCACATGTCATGGGGGGCCACATGCATGCCGCATGTCATGGGGGTCCCACTTGCATGCAGCATGTCATGGGGGATCCAAATGCATGACGCATGTCATGGTGGTCCCACATGCATGCCGCATGTCATGGGGCCCCCCAAATGCATGCCGCATGTCATAGGGGCCCAACATGCATGCCGCATGTCATGGGGGCCCCACTTGCATGCAGCATGTACTGGGGGATCAAAATGCATGACTCATGTCATGGGGGTCCCACATGCATGCCGCATGTCATGGGGGCCCCACGTGCATACCAAATGTCATGGGGGCCCCAAATGCATGCTGCATGTCCTGGGGGCCCCACATGCATGCCGCATTTCATGGGGCACCCAAATGCATGCCGCATGTCATGGGGGCCCCAAATGCATGCCGCATGTCATGGCGGCCCCAAATGCATGACTCATGTCATGGGGGCCCCACGTGCATGCCGCATGTCATGGGGGATCCAAACTCATGCCGCATGTCATGGGGGCACCAAGCGTATGCCGCATGTCATAGGGGCCCCACATGCATGCCGCATGTCTCGGGCACCCCAAATGCATGCCGCATGTCATGGGGGCCCCACGTGCATGGCGCATTTCATGGGGGCCCCAAATGCAGGCCGCATGTTATGGGGGCTCTACATGCATGCCGCCTGTCATGGGGGCCCCACGTGCATGGCGCATTTCATGGGGGCCCACATGCATGCCACATGTCATGGGGGCCCCAAATGCATGCCGCATGTCATAGGGGCTCAACGCGCATGCCGCATGTAATGGGGCCCCACATGCATGGAGCATGTCATGGGGGCCCCACATGCATGCCGCATGTCATGGGGGCCGCAAATGCAGGCCGCATGTCATGGGGGCTCCATGTGCATGCCGCATGTCATGGGGGGCCCACATGCATGGCACATTTCATGGGGGCCCCAAATTCATGCCGCATTTCATGGGGGCCACACGTGCATGCCGCATGTAAGGGGGATCCAAATGCATGCCGCATGTCATGGGGGTCCCACATGCATGCTGCATGTCATGGGGGGCCCACATGCATGCCGCATGTCATGGGGCCCCACTTGCATGCAGCATGTAATGGGGGATCCAAATGCATGCTGCACGTCATGAGGGCCCCGCATGCATGCCGCATGTCATGGGGGCCCCACTTGCATGCAGCAAGTAATGGGGGATCCAAATGCATGCTGCACGTCATGACGGCCCCGCATGCATTCCGCATGTCATGGCGGCCCCGCAGGCATTCCACATGTTATGGGGGCCCCAAATAAATGACGTATTTCATGGGGCCACCCAAATGCATGCCTCATGTCATATGGGCCCCACATGCATGACGCATTTCATGGGGGCCCCAAATGCATGCCGCATGTCATGGGGGCAACACGTGCATGCCTCAAGTCATCGGGGCCCCAAATGCATGCCGCATATCATGTGGGCCCCAAATGCATGCAGCATGTCATGGGGGCCCCACGTGCATGCCACATGTCATGGGGGGCCACATGCATGCCGCATGTCATGGGGTCCCACTTGCATGCAGCATGTCATGGGGGATCCAAATGCATGACGCATGTCATGGTGGTCCCACATGCATGCCGCATGTCATGGGGCCCCCCAAATGCATGCCGCATGTCATAGGGGCCCCACATGCATGCCGCATGTCATGGGGGCCCCACTTGCATGCAGCATGTACTGGGGGATCAAAATGCATGACTCACGTCATGGGGATACCACATGCATGCCGCATGTCATGGGGGCCCCACGTGCATACCAAATGTCATGGGGGCCCCAAATGCATGCTGCATGTCCTGGGGGCCCCACATGCATGCCGCATTTCATGGGGCACCCAAATGCATGCCGCATGTCATGGGGGCCCCAAATGCATGCCGCATGTCATGGCGGCCCCAAATGCATGACTCATGTCATGGGGGCCCCACGTGCATGCCGCATGTCATGGGGGATCCAAACTCATGCCGCATGTCTTGGGGGCACCAAGCGTATGCCGCATGTCATAGGGGCCCCACATGCATGCCGCATGTCTCGGGCACCCCAAATGCATGCTGCATGTCATGGCAGCCCCACGTGCATGGCGCATTTCATGGGGGCCCCAAATGCAGGCCGCATGTTATGGGGGCTCCACATGCATGCCGCCTGTCATGGGGGCCCCACGTGCATGGCGCATTTCATGGGGGCCCACATGCATGGCGCATGTCATAGGGGCCCCACATGCATGCCGCATATCATGGGGGCCCCAAATGCATGCCTCAAGTCATGGGGCCCCAAATGCATGCCGCATATCATGGGGACCCCACGTGCATGCCGCATATATTGGGGGCCCAAATGCATGGAGCATGTCATGGGGGCCCCACATGCATGCCGCATGTCATGGGGGCTGCAAATGCAGGCCGCATGTCATGGGGGCTCCATGTGCATGCCGCATGTCATGGGTCCCCCGCAGGCATGCCGCAAGTCATGGGGGCCCCGCAGGCATGCCGCATGTCATGGGGGCCCCAAATGCATGCCGCATTTCATGGGGGCCCCACTTGCATGCAGCATGTCATGGGTGCCCTAAATGCATGCCTCAAGTCATGGGGCCCCAAATGCATGCCGCATGTCATAGGGGCTCAACGCGCATGCCTCAAGTCATGGGGCCCCAAATGCATGCCGCATGTCATAGGGGCTCAACGCGCATGCCGCATGTAATGGGGCCCCACATGCATGGAGCATGTCATGGGGGCCCCACATGCATGCCGCATGTCATGGGGGCCGCAAATGCAGGCCGCATGTCATGGGGGCTCCATGTGCATGCCGCATGTCATGGGTCCCCCGCAGGCATGCCGCAAGTCATGGGGGCCCCGCAGGCATGCCGCATGTCATGGGGGCCCCAAATGCATGCCGCATTTCATGGGGGCCCCACTTGCATGCAGCATGTCATGGGTGCCCTAAATGCATGCCTCAAGTCATGGGGCCCCAAATGCATGCCACATATCATTTGGGCTTCACGTGCATGCGGCATGTCATAGGGGCCCCACGTGCATACCACATGTCATGGGGGCCCCAAATGCATGCCGCATTTCATGGGGGCCCCAGGTGCATGCCGCATATATTGGGGGCCCCAAATGCATGCCGCATGTCATGAGGGCCCCGCATGCATGCCGCATGTCCTTGGGGCCCCGCAGGCATTCCGCATGTCATGGGGGCCTCACGTGCATTCCGCATGTGATGGGGGCCCCACGTGCATGCTGCATGTCTTTGGGGCCCCACGTGCTTGCCGCATGTCATGGGGGCCCAAATGCTTGCCGCATGTCATGGGGGCCATAAATGCATGCCGCATGGCATGGGTGCCCAACGTGCATGCCGCATGTATTGGGGGCCCCAACTGCATGCCACATATCATGGGGCCCCACATGCATGCCACATGTCATGGGGGCCCCACATGCATGCCGCATTTCATGGGGGACCCAAATGCATGCCGCATGTTATGGGGGCCCCACATGCATGCCTCATGTTATGGGGGCCCAAATGCATGCTGCATGTCATGGGGGCCATAAATGCATGCCGCATTTCATTGGGGCCCTGCAGGCATTCTGCATGTCATGGGGGCCTCACGTGCATTCCGCATGTCATGGGGGCCCCACGTGCATGCTGCATGTCATTGGGGCCCAACGTGCTTGCCGCATGTCATGGGGGCCCAAATGCATGCCGCATGTCATGGGGGCCATAAATGCATGCCGCATGTCATGGGTGCCCAACGTGCATGCCGCATGTATTGGGGGCCCCAACTGCATGCCGCATATCATGGGGCCCCACATGCATGCCACATGTCATGGGGGCCCAACATGCATGCCGCATTTCAAGGGGGACCCAAATGCATGCCGCATTTCAAGGGGGACCCAAATGCATGCCGCATGTCATGGCGGCCCCAAATGCATGACTCATGTCATGGGGGCCCCACGTGCATGCCGCATGTCATGGGGGATCCAAATGCATGCGGCATATCATAGGGGCCCCACGTGCATGCCGCATGTCTCGGTCACCCCAAATGCATGCAGCGTGTTATGGGGGCCCCACGTGCATGCCACATGTCTCAGGTACCCCAAATGCATGCAGCATGTTATGCAGGCCCCAAATGCATGCCACATGTCATGGGGGCCCCACATGCATGCCGCATGTCATGGGGGCCCCAAATGCATGCCTCATGTCATGGGGGATCCACGTGCATGCCGCATGTAATGGGGCCCCCAAATACATGCCGCATTTCATGGGGGACCCAAATGCATGCCGCATGTCATGGGGGCCCCAAATGCATGCCGCATGTCATGGCGGCCCCAAATGCATGGCTCATGTCATGGGGGCCCCACGTGCATGCCGCATGTCATGTGGGATCCAAACTCATGCCGCATGTCAATGGGGCCCCAAGCGTATGCCTCATGTTATGGGGGCCCCATGTGCATGCCACATGTAATGGGGGCACCAAATGCATGCGGCATGTCATAGGGGCCCCACGTGTATGCCGCATGTCTCAGGTACCCCAAATGCATGCAGCATGTTATGCAGGCCCCAAATACATGCCGCATGTCATGGGGGCCCCACATGCATGCCGCATGTCATGGGGGTTCAAATGCATGCCGCATGTCATGGGGGCCATAAAAGCATGCCGCATGTCATGGGTGCCCAACGTGCATGCCGCATGTATTGGGGGACCCAACTGCATGCCGCATATCATGGGGACCCACATGCATGCCGCATTTCATGGGGGACCCAAATGCATGCCGCATGTCTTAGGGGCCCAAATGCATGACTCATGTCATGGGGGCCCCACGTGCATGCCGCATGTCATGGGGGATCCAAACTCATGCCGCATGTCATTGGGGCCCAAATGCATGTCGCATGTCATAGGGGCCCCACGTGCATGCCGCATGTCTCAGGTACCCCAAATGCATGCAGCATGTTATGCAGGCCCCAAATGCATGCCACATGTCATGGAGGCCCCACATGCATGCCGCATGTCATGGGGGCCCAAATGCTTGCCGCATGTCATGGGTTCCATAAATGTATGCCGCATGTCATGGGGGCCCAACGTGCATGCCGCATGTATTGGGGGCCCCAAATTCATCCCGCATGTCATGAGGGCCCCGCATGCATGGCGCATGTCATGGGGGCCCGCAGGTATTCCGCATGTCATGGGGGCCCCACATGCATGCCGCATTTCATGGGGGACCCAAATGCATGCTGCTTGTCATGGGGGCCCCAAATGCATGGCACATTTCATGGGGGCCCCAAATTCATGCCGCATGTCATGAGGGCCCCGCATGCATGCCGCATGTCATGGGGGCCCCGCAAGCATTCCGTATGTCATGGGGGCCCCAAATTCATGCCGCATTTCATGGGGGCCACACGTGCATGCCGCATGTAAGGGGGATCCAAATGCATGCCGCATGTCATGGGGGTCCCACATGCATGCTTCATGTCATGGGGGGCCCACATGCATGCCGCATGTCATGGGGCCCCACTTGCATGCAGCATGTAATGGGGGATCCAAATGCATGCTGCACGTCATGAGGGCCCCACATGCATGCCGCATGTCATGGGGGCCCCACTTGCATGCAGCAAGTAATGGGGGATCCAAATGCATGCTGCACGTCATGACGGCCCCGCATGCATTCCGCATTTCATGGCGGCCCCGCAGGCATTCCACATGTTATGGGGGCCCCAAATAAATGACGTATTTCATGGGGGCCCCACATGCATGCCGCATGTCATGGGGCCACCCAAATGCATGCCGCATGTCATAGGGGCCCCACATGCATGACGCATTTCATGGGGGCCCCAAATGCATGCCGCATGTAATGGGGGCAACACGTGCATGCCGCAAGTCATCGGGGCCCCAAATGCATGCCGCATATCAAGTGGGCCCCAAATGCATGCAGCATGTCATGAGGGCCCCACGTGCATGCCACATGTCATGGGGGGCCACATGCATGCCGCATGTCATGGGGGTCCCACTTGCATGCAGCATGTCATGGGGGATCCAAATGCATGACGCATGTCATGGTGGTCCCACATGCATGCCGCATGTCTTGGGGCCCCCCAAATGCATGCCGCATGTCATAGGGGCCCCACATGCATGCCGCATGTCATGGGGGCCCCACTTGCATGCAGCATGTCATGGGGGATCCAAATGCATGACGCATGTCATGGTGGTCCCACATGCATGACGCATTTCATGGGGCACCCAAATGCATGCCGCATGTCATGGGGGCCCCAAATGCATGCCGCATGTCATGGCGGCCCCACATGCATGACTCATGTCATGGGGGCCCCACATGCATGCCGCATGTCATGGGGGCCCCACGTGCATACCAAATGTCATGGGGGCCCCAAATGCATGCTGCATGTCCTGGGGGCCCCACATGCATGACGCATTTCATGGGGCACCCAAATGCATGCCGCATGTCATGGGGGCCCCAAATGCATGCCGCATGTCATGGGGGCCCCAAATGCATGACTCATGTCATGGGGGCCCCACGTGCATGCCGCATGTCATGGGGGATCCAAACTCATGCCGCATGTCATGGGGGCACCAAGCGTATGCCGCATGTCATAGGGGCCCCACATGCATGCCGCATGTCTCGGGCACCCCAACTGCATGCCGCATGTCATGGGGGCCCCACGTGCATGGCGCATTTCATGGGGGCCCCAAATGCAGGCCGCATGTTATGGGGGCTCCACATGCATGCCGCCTGTCATGGGGGCTCCACGTGCATGGCGCATTTCATGGGGGCCCACACGCATGGCGCATGTCATAGGGGCCCCACATGCATGCCGCATATCATGGGGGCCCCAAATGCATGCCTCAAGTCATGGGGCCCCAAATGCATGCCGCATATCATGGGGGCCCCACGTGCATGCCGCATATATTGGGGGCCCCAAATGCATGCCGCATGTCATAGGGCCCCAAATGCATGCTGCATGTCATGAGGGCCCCACGTGCATGCCGCATGTCATGGGGGCCCCAAATGCATGACTCAGGTCATGGGGTCTCCACATGCATGCCGCATGTAATGGGGGCCCACATGCATGGCGCATGTCATGGGGGGCCCACATGCATGCTGCATGTCATGGGGGCCCCAAATGCATGCCGCATGTCATAGGGGCTCCACGCGCATGCCGCATGTAATGGGGCCCCACATGCATGGAGCATGTCATGGGGGCCCCACATGCATGCCGCATGTCATGGGGGCCGCAAATGCAGGCCGCATGTCATGGGGGCTCCATGTGAATGCCGCATGTCATGGGTCCCCCGCAGGCATGCCGCATTTCATGGGGGCCCCACTTGCATGCAGCATGTCATGGGGGCCCCAAATGCATGCCTCAAGTCATGGGGCCCCAAATGCATGCCACATATCATTTGGGCTTCACGTGCATGCCGCATGTCATGGGGGTCCCAAATGCATGCGGAATGTCATAGGGGCCCCACGTGCATACCACATGTCATGGGGGCTCCAAATGCATGCCACATGTCCTGGGGGACCCAAATGCTTGCCACATGTCATAGGGGCCCCAGGTACATGCTGCATGGAATCGGGGTCCCAAATGCATGCGGCATGTCATAGGGGCCCCACGTGCATACCACATGTCATGGGGGCCCCAAATGCATGCCGCATTTCATGGGGGCCCCAGGTGCATGCCGCATATATTGGGGGCCCCAAATGCATGCCGCATGTCATGAGGGCCCCGCATGCATGCCGCATGTCCTTCGGGCCCCGCAGGCATTCCGCATGTCATGGGGGCCTCACGTGCATTCCGCATGTCATGGGGGCCCCACGTGCATGCTGCATGTCTTTGGGGCCCCACGTGCTTGCCGCATGTCATGGGGGCCCAAATGCATGCCGCATGTCATGGGGGCCATAAATGCATGCCGCATGGCATGGGTGCCCAACGTGCATGCCGCATGTATTGGGGGCCCCAACTGCATGCCACATATCATGGGGCCCCACATGCATGCCGCATGTCATGGGGGTCCCACATGCATGCTGCATGTCATGGGGGGCCCACATGCATGCCGCATGTCATGGGGCCCCACTTGCATGCAGCATGTAATGGGGGATCCAAATGCATGACGCATGTCATGGTGGTCCCACATGCATGCCGCATGTCATGGGGCCACCCAAATGCATGCCGCATGTCATAGGGGCCCCACATGCATGCCGCATTTCATGGGGGCCCCAAATGCATGCCGCATGTAATGGGGGCAACACGTGCATGCCGCAAGTAATCGGGGCCCCAAATGCATGCCGCATATCATGTGGGCCCCAAATGCATGCAGCATGTCATGAGGGCCCCACGTGCATGCCACATGTCATGGGGGGCCACATGCATGCCGCATGTCATGGGGGTCCCACTTGCATGCAGCATGGCAAGGGGGATCCAAATGCATGACGCATGTCATGGTGGTCCCACATGCATGCCGCATGTCTTGGGGCCCCCCAAATGCATGCCGCATGTCATAGGGGCCCCACATGCATGCCGCATGTCATGGGGGCCCCACTTGCATGCAGCATGTCATGGGGGATCCAAATGCATGACGCATGTCATGGTGGTCCCACATGCATGACGCATTTCATGGGGCACCCAAATGCATGCCGCATGTCATGGGGGCCCCAAATGCATGCCGCATGTCATGGCGGCCCCACATGCATGACTCATGTCATGGGGGCCCCACATGCATGCCGCATGTCATGGGGGCCCCACGTGCATACCAAATGTCATGGGGGCCCCAAATGCATGCTGCATGTCCTGGGGGCCCCACATGCATGACGCATTTCATGGGGCACCCAAATGCATGCCGCATGTCATGGGGGCCCCAAATGCATGCCGCATGTCATGGCGGCCCCAAATGCATGACTCATGTCATGGGGGCCCCACGTGCATGCCGCATGTCATGGGGGATCCAAACTCATGCCGCATGTCATGGGGGCACCAAGCGTATGCCGCATGTCATAGGGGCCCCACATGCATGCCGCATGTCTCGGGCACCCCAACTGCATGCCGCATGTCATGGGGGCCCCACGTGCATGGCGCATTTCATGGGGGCCCCAAATGCAGGCCGCATGTTATGGGGGCTCCACATGCATGCCGCCTGTCATGGGGGCTCCACGTGCATGGCGCATTTCATGGGGGCCCACACGCATGGCGCATGTCATAGGGGCCCCACATGCATGCCGCATATCATGGGGGCCCCAAATGCATGCCTCAAGTCATGGGGCCCCAAATGCATGCCGCATATCATGGGGGCCCCACGTGCATGCCGCATATATTGGGGGCCCCAAATGCATGCCGCATGTCATAGGGCCCCAAATGCATGCTGCATGTCATGAGGGCCCCACGTGCATGCCGCATGTCATGGGGGCCCCAAATGCATGACTCAGGTCATGGGGTCTCCACATGCATGCCGCATGTAATGGGGGCCCACATGCATGGCGCATGTCATGGGGGGCCCACATGCATGCCGCATGTCATGGGGGCCCCAAATGCATGCCGCATGTCATAGGGGCTCCACGCGCATGCCGCATGTAATGGGGCCCCACATGCATGGAGCATGTCATGGGGGCCCCACATGCATGCCGCATGTCATGGGGGCCGCAAATGCAGGCCGCATGTCATGGGGGCTCCATGTGAATGCCGCATGTCATGGGTCCCCCGCAGGCATGCCGCATTTCATGGGGGCCCCACTTGCATGCAGCATGTCATGGGGGCCCCAAATGCATGCCTCAAGTCATGGGGCCCCAAATGCATGCCACATATCATTTGGGCTTCACGTGCATGCCGCATGTCATGGGGGTCCCAAATGCATGCGGAATGTCATAGGGGCCCCACGTGCATACCACATGTCATGGGGGCTCCAAATGCATGCCACATGTCCTGGGGGACCCAAATGCTTGCCACATGTCATAGGGGCCCCAGGTACATGCTGCATGGAATCGGGGTCCCAAATGCATGCGGCATGTCATAGGGGCCCCACGTGCATACCACATGTCATGGGGGCCCCAAATGCATGCCGCATTTCATGGGGGCCCCAGGTGCATGCCGCATATATTGGGGGCCCCAAATGCATGCCGCATGTCATGAGGGCCCCGCATGCATGCCGCATGTCCTTCGGGCCCCGCAGGCATTCCGCATGTCATGGGGGCCTCACGTGCATTCCGCATGTCATGGGGGCCCCACGTGCATGCTGCATGTCTTTGGGGCCCCACGTGCTTGCCGCATGTCATGGGGGCCCAAATGCATGCCGCATGTCATGGGGGCCATAAATGCATGCCGCATGGCATGGGTGCCCAACGTGCATGCCGCATGTATTGGGGGCCCCAACTGCATGCCACATATCATGGGGCCCCACATGCATGCCGCATGTCATGGGGGTCCCACATGCATGCTGCATGTCATGGGGGCCCACATGCATGCCGCATGTCATGGGGCCCCACTTGCATGCAGCATGTAATGGGGGATCCAAATGCATGCTGCACGTCATGAGGGCCCCGCATGCATGCCGCATGTCATGGGGGCCCCACTTGCATGCAGCAAGTAATGGGGGATCCAAATGCATGCTGCACGTCATGACGGCCCCGCATGCATTCCGCATTTCATGGCGGCCCCGCAGGCATTCCACATGTTATGGGGGCCCCAAATAAATGACGTATTTCATGGGGGCCCCACATGCATGCCGCATGTCATGGGGCCACCCAAATGCATGCCGCATGTCATAGGGGCCCCACATGCATGACGCATTTCATGGGGGCCCCAAATGCATGCCGCATGTAATGGGGGCAACACGTGCATGCCGCAAGTCATCGGGGCCCCAAATGCATGCCGCATATCATGTGGGCCCCAAATGCATGCAGCATGTCATGAGGGCCCCACGTGCATGCCACATGTCATGGGGGGCCACATGCATGCCGCATGTCATGGGGGTCCCACTTGCATGCAGCATGTCATGGGGGATCCAAATGCATGACGCATGTCATGGTGGTCCCACATGCATGCCGCATGTCATGGGGGCCCCACTTGCATGCAGCATGTCATGGGGGATCCAAATGCATGACGCATGTCATGGTGGTCCCACATGCATGACGCATTTCATGGGGCACCCAAATGCATGCCGCATGTCATGGGGGCCCCAAATGCATGCCGCATGTCATGGCGGCCCCACATGCATGACTCATGTCATGGGGGCCCCACATGCATGCCGCATGTCATGGGGGCCCCACGTGCATACCAAATGTCATGGGGGCCCCAAATGCATGCTGCATGTCCTGGGGGCCCCACATGCATGACGCATTTCATGGGGCACCCAAATGCATGCCGCATGTCATGGGGGCCCCAAATGCATGCCGCATGTCATGGCGGCCCCAAATGCATGACTCATGTCATGGGGGCCCCACGTGCATGCCGCATGTCATGGGGGATCCAAACTCATGCCGCATGTCATGGGGGCACCAAGCGTATGCCGCATGTCATAGGGGCCCCACATGCATGCCGCATGTCTCGGGCACCCCAACTGCATGCCGCATGTCATGGGGGCCCCACGTGCATGGCGCATTTCATGGGGGCCCCAAATGCAGGCCGCATGTTATGGGGGCTCCACATGCATGCCGCCTGTCATGGGGGCTCCACGTGCATGGCGCATTTCATGGGGGCCCACACGCATGGCGCATGTCATAGGGGCCCCACATGCATGCCGCATATCATGGGGGCCCCAAATGCATGCCTCAAGTCATGGGGCCCCAAATGCATGCCGCATATCATGGGGGCCCCACGTGCATGCCGCATATATTGGGGGCCCCAAATGCATGCCGCATGTCATAGGGCCCCAAATGCATGCTGCATGTCATGAGGGCCCCACGTGCATGCCGCATGTCATGGGGGCCCCAAATGCATGACTCAGGTCATGGGGTCTCCACATGCATGCCGCATGTAATGGGGGCCCACATGCATGGCGCATGTCATGGGGGGCCCACATGCATGCCGCATGTCATGGGGGCCCCAAATGCATGCCGCATGTCATAGGGGCTCCACGCGCATGCCGCATGTAATGGGGCCCCACATGCATGGAGCATGTCATGGGGGCCCCACATGCATGCCGCATGTCATGGGGGCCGCAAATGCAGGCCGCATGTCATGGGGGCTCCATGTGAATGCCGCATGTCATGGGTCCCCCGCAGGCATGCCGCATTTCATGGGGGCCCCACTTGCATGCAGCATGTCATGGGGGCCCCAAATGCATGCCTCAAGTCATGGGGCCCCAAATGCATGCCACATATCATTTGGGCTTCACGTGCATGCCGCATGTCATGGGGGTCCCAAATGCATGCGGAATGTCATAGGGGCCCCACGTGCATACCACATGTCATGGGGGCTCCAAATGCATGCCACATGTCCTGGGGGACCCAAATGCTTGCCACATGTCATAGGGGCCCCAGGTACATGCTGCATGGAATCGGGGTCCCAAATGCATGCGGCATGTCATAGGGGCCCCACGTGCATACCACATGTCATGGGGGCCCCAAATGCATGCCGCATTTCATGGGGGCCCCAGGTGCATGCCGCATATATTGGGGGCCCCAAATGCATGCCGCATGTCATGAGGGCCCCGCATGCATGCCGCATGTCCTTCGGGCCCCGCAGGCATTCCGCATGCCATGGGGGCCTCACGTGCATTCCGCATGTCATGGGGGCCCCACGTGCATGCTGCATGTCTTTGGGGCCCCACGTGCTTGCCGCATGTCATGGGGGCCCAAATGCATGCCGCATGTCATGGGGGCCATAAATGCATGCCGCATGGCATGGGTGCCCAACGTGCATGCCGCATGTATTGGGGGCCCCAACTGCATGCCACATATCATGGGGCCCCACATGCATGCCACATGTCATGGGGGCCCCACATGCATGCCGCATTTCATGGGGGACCCAAATGCATGCCGCATGTTATGGGGGCCCCACATGCATGCCTCATGTTATGGGGGCCCAAATGCATGCTGCATGTCATGGGGGCCATAAATGCATGCCGCATGTCATTGGGGCCCTGCAGGCATTCTGCATGTCATGGGGGCCTCACGTGCATTCCGCATGTCATGGGGGCCCCACGTGCATGCTGAATGTCATTGGGGCCCAACGTGCTTGCCGCATGTCATGGGGGCCCAAATGCATGCCGCATGTCATGGGGGCCATAAATGCATGCCGCATGTCATGGGTGCCCAACGTGCATGCCGCATGTATTGGGGGCCCCAACTGCATGCCGCATATCATGGGGCCCCACATGCATGCCACATGTCATGGGGGCCCCACGTGCATGCCGCATGTCATGTGGGATCCAAACTCATGCCGCATGTCAATGGGGCCCCAAGCGTATGCCTCATGTTATGGGGGACCCAAATGCATGCCGCATGTCTTAGGGGCCCCAAATGCATGTCGCATGTCATAGGGGCCCCACGTGCATGCCGCATGTCTCAGGTACCCCAAATGCATGCAGCATGTTATGCAGGCCCCAAATGCATGCCACATGTCATGGAGGCCCCACATGCATGCCGCATGTCATGGGGGCCCAAATGCTTGCCGCATGTCATGGGTTCCATAAATGTATGCCGCATGTCATGGGGGCCCAACGTGCATGCCGCATGTATTGGGGTCCCCAAATTCATCCCGCATGTCATGAGGGCCCCGCATGCATGGCGCATGTCATGGGGGCCCGCACTTATTCCGCATGTCATGGGGGCCCCACATGCATGCCGCATTTCATGGGGGACCCAAATGCATGCTGCTTGTCATGGGGGCCCCAAATGCATGGCACATTTCATGGGGGCCCCAAATTCATGCCACATGTCATGAGGGCCCCGCATGCATGCCGCATGTCATGGGGGCCCCGCAAGCATTCCGTATGTAATGGGGGCCCCAAATTCATGCCGCATTTCATGGGGGCCACACGTGCATGCCGCATGTAAGGGGGATCCAAATGCATGCCGCATGTCATGGGGGTCCCACATGCATGCTGCATGTCATGGGGGGCCCACATGCATGCCGCATGTCATGGGGCCCCACTTGCATGCAGCATGTAATGGGGGATCCAAATGCATGCTGCACGTCATGAGGGCCCCGCATGCATGCCGCATGTCATGGGGGCCCCACTTGCATGCAGCAAGTAATGGGGGATCCAAATGCATGCTGCACGTCATGACGGCCCCGCATGCATTCCGCATGTCATGGCGGCCCCGCAGGCATTCCACATGTTATGGGGGCCCCAAATAAATGACGTATTTCATGGGGGCCCCACATGCATGCCGCATGTCATGGGGCCACCCAAATGCATGCCGCATGTCATAGGGGCCCCACATGCATGACGCATTTCATGGGGGCCCCAAATGCATGCCGCATGTAATGGGGGCAACACGTGCATGCCGCAAGTCATCGGGGCCCCAAATGCATGCCGCATATCATGTGGGCCCCAAATGCATGCAGCATGTCATGGGGGCCCCACGTGCATGCCACATGTCATGGGGGGCCACATGCATGCCGCATGTCATGGGGGTCCCACTTGCATGCAGCATGTCATGGGGGATCCAAATGCATGACGCATGTCATGGTGGTCCCACATGCATGCCGCATGTCATGGGGCCCCCCAAATGCATGCCGCATGTCATAGGGGCCCCACATGCATGCCGCATGTCATGGGGGCCCCACTTGCATGCAGCATGTACTGGGGGATCAAAATGCATGACTCATGTCATGGGGGTCCCACATGCATGCCGCATGTCATGGGGGCCCCACGTGCATACCAAATGTCATGGGGGCCCCAAATGCATGCTGCATGTCCTGGGGGCCCCACATGCATGCCACATTTCATGGGGCACCCAAATGCATGCCGCATGTCATGGGGGCCCCAAATGCATGCCGCATGTCATGGCGGCCCCAAATGCATGACTCATGTCATGGGGGCCCCACGTGCATGCCGCATGTCATGGGGGATCCAAACTCATGCCGCATGTCATGGGGGCACCAAGCGTATGCCGCATGTCATAGGGGCCCCACATGCATGCCGCATGTCTCGGGCACCCCAAATGCATGCCGCATGTCATGGGGGCCCCACGTGCATGGCGCATTTCATGGGGGCCCCAAATGCAGGCCGCATGTTATGGGGGCTCCACATGCATGCCGCCTGTCATGGGGGCCCCACGTGCATGGCGCATTTCATGGGGGTCCACATGCATGCCGCATGTCATGGGGGCCCCAAATGCATGCCGCATGTCATAGGGGCTCAACGCGCATGCCGCATGTAATGGGGCCCCACATGCATGGAGCATGTCATGGGGGCCCCACATGCATGCCGCATGTCATGGGGGCCGCAAATGCAGGCCGCATGTCATGGGGGCTCCATGTGCATGCCGCATGTCATGGGGGGCCCACATGCATGGCACATTTCATGGGGGCCCCAAATTCATGCCGCATTTCATGGGGGCCACACGTGCATGCCGCATGTAAGGGGGATCCAAATGCATGCCGCATGTCATGGGGGTCCCACATGCATGCTGCATGTCATGGGGGGCCCACATGCATGCCGCATGTCATGGGGCCCCACTTGCATGCAGCATGTAATGGGGGATCCAAATGCATGCTGCACGTCATGAGGGCCCCGCATGCATGCCGCATGTCATGGGGGCCCCACTTGCATGCAGCAAGTAATGGGGGATCCAAATGCATGCTGCACGTCATGACGGCCCCGCATGCATTCCGCATGTCATGGCGGCCCCGCAGGCATTCCACATGTTATGGGGGCCCCAAATAAATGACGTATTTCATGGGGGCCCCACATGCATGCCGCATGTCATGGGGCCACCCAAATGCATGCCTCATGTCATATGGGCCCCACATGCATGACGCATTTCATGGGGGCCCCAAATGCATGCCGCATGTCATGGGGGCAACACGTGCATGCCGCAAGTCATCGGGGCCCCAAATGCATGCCGCATATCATGTGGGCCCCAAATGCATGCAGCATGTCATGGGGGCCCCACGTGCATGCCACATGTCATGGGGGGCCACATGCATGCCGCATGTCATGGGGGTCCCACTTGCATGCAGCATGTCATGGTGGTCCCACATGCATGCCGCATGTCATGGGGCCCCCCAAATGCATGCCGCATGTCATAGGGGCCCCACATGCATGCCGCATGTCATGGGGGCCCCACTTGCATGCAGCATGTACTGGGGGATCAAAATGCATGACTCACGTCATGGGGATACCACATGCATGCCGCATGTCATGGGGGCCCCACGTGCATACCAAATGTCATGGGGGCCCCAAATGCATGCTGCATGTCCTGGGGGCCCCACATGCATGCCGCATTTCATGGGGCACCCAAATGCATGCCGCATGTCATGGGGGCCCCAAATGCATGCCGCATGTCATGGCGGCCCCAAATGCATGACTCATGTCATGGGGGCCCCACGTGCATGCCGCATGTCATGGGGGATCCAAACTCATGCCGCATGTCTTGGGGGCACCAAGCGTATGCCGCATGTCATAGGGGCCCCACATGCATGCCGCATGTCTCGGGCACCCCAAATGCATGCTGCATGTCATGGCAGCCCCACGTGCATGGCACATTTCATGGGGGCCCCAAATGCAGGCCGCATGTTATGGGGGCTCCACATGCATGCCGCCTGTCATGGGGGCCCCACGTGCATGGCGCATTTCATGGGGGCCCACATGCATGGCGCATGTCATAGGGGCCCCACATGCATGCCGCATATCATGGGGGCCCCAAATGCATGCCTCAAGTCATGGGGCCCCAAATGCATGCCGCATATCATGGGGACCCCACGTGCATGCCGCATATATTGGGGGCCCACATGCATGCCGCATGTCATGGGGGCCCCAAATGCATGCCGCATGTCATAGGGGCTCAACGCGCATGCCGCATGTAATGGGGCCCCACATGCATGGAGCATGTCATGGGGGCCCCACATGCATGCCGCATGTCATGGGGGCCGCAAATGCAGGCCGCATGTCATGGGGGCTCCATGTGCATGCCGCATGTCATGGGTCCCCCGCAGGCATGCCGCAAGTCATGGGTGCCCCGCAGGCATGCCGCATGTCATGGGGGCCCCAAATGCATGCCGCATTTCATGGGGGCCCCACTTGCATGCAGCATGTCATGGGTGCCCTAAATGCATGCCTCAAGTCATGGGGCCCCAAATGCATGCCACATATCATTTGGGCTTCACGTGCATGCGGCATGTCATAGGGGCCCCACGTGCATACCACATGTCATGGGGGCCCCAAATGCATGCCGCATTTCATGGGGGCCCCAGGTGCATGCCGCATATATTGGGGGCCCCAAATGCATGCCGCATGTCATGAGGGCCCCGCATGCATGCCGCATGTCCTTGGGGCCCCGCAGGCATTCCGCATGTCATGGGGGCCTCACGTGCATTCCGCATGTGATGGGGGCCCCACGTGCATGCTGCATGTCTTTGGGGCCCCACGTGCTTGCCGCATGTCATGGGGGCCCAAATGCTTGCCGCATGTCATGGGGGCCATAAATGCATGCCGCATGGCATGGGTGCCCAACGTGCATGCCGCATGTATTGGGGGCCCCAACTGCATGCCACATATCATGGGGCCCCACATGCATGCCACATGTCATGGGGGCCCCACATGCATGCCGCATTTCATGGGGGACCCAAATGCATGCCGCATGTTATGGGGGCCCCACATGCATGCCTCATGCTATGGGGGCCCAAATGCATGCTGCATGTCATGGGGGCCATAAATGCATGCCGCATTTCATTGGGGCCCTGCAGGCATTCTGCATGTCATGGGGGCCTCACGTGCATTCCGCATGTCATGGGGGCCCCACGTGCATGCTGCATGTCATTGGGGCCCAACGTGCTTGCCGCATGTCATGGGGGCCCAAATGCATGCCGCATGTCATGGGGGCCATAAATGCATGCCGCATGTCATGGGTGCCCAACGTGCATGCCGCAAGTATTGGGGGCCCCAACTGCATGCCGCATATCATGGGGCCCCACATGCATGCCACATGTCATGGGGGCCCAACATGCATGCCGCATTTCAAGGGGGACCCAAATGCATGCCGCATTTCAAGGGGGACCCAAATGCATGCCGCATGTCATGGCGGCCCCAAATGCATGACTCATGTCATGGGGGCCCCACGTGCATGCCGCATGTCATGGGGGATCCAAATGCATGCGGCATATCATAGGGGCCCCACGTGCATGCCGCATGTCTCGGTCACCCCAAATGCATGCAGCGTGTTATGGGGGCCCCACGTGCATGCCACATGTCTCAGGTACCCCAAATGCATGCAGCATGTTATGCAGGCCCCAAATGCATGCCACATGTCATGGGGGCCCAAATGCATGCGTCATGTCATGGGGGCCCCACATGCATGCCGCATGTCATGGGGGCCCCAAATGCATGCCTCATGTCATGGGGGATCCACGTGCATGCCGCATGTAATGGGGCCCCCAAATACATGCCGCATTTCATGGGGGACCCAAATGCATGCCGCATGTCATGGGGGCCCCAAATGCATGCCGCATGTCATGGCGGCCCCAAATGCATGGCTCATGTCATGGGGGCCCCACGTGCATGCCGCATGTCATGTGGGATCCAAACTCATGCCGCATGTCAATGGGGCCCCAAGCGTATGCCTCATGTTATGGGGGCCCCATGTGCATGCCACATGTAATGGGGGCACCAAATGCATGCGGCATGTCATAGGGGCCCCACGTGTATGCCGCATGTCTCAGGTACCCCAAATGCATGCAGCATGTTATGCAGGCCCCAAATACATGCCGCATGTCATGGGGGCCCCACATGCATGCCGCATGTCATGGGGGTTCAAATGCATGCCGCATGTCATGGGGGCCATAAAAGCATGCCGCATGTCATGGGTGCCCAACGTGCATGCCGCATGTATTGGGGGACCCAACTGCATGCCGCATATCATGGGGACCCACATGCATGCCGCATTTCATGGGGGACCCAAATGCATGCCGCATGTCTTAGGGGCCCCAAATGCATGACTCATGTCATGGGGGCCCCACGTGCATGCCGCATGTCATGGGGGATCCAAACTCATGCCGCATGTCATTGGGGCCCAAATGCATGTCGCATGTCATAGGGGCCCCACGTGCATGCCGCATGTCTCAGGTACCCCAAATGCATGCAGCATGTTATGCAGGCCCCAAATGCATGCCACATGTCATGGAGGCCCCACATGCATGCCGCATGTCATGGGGGCCCAAATGCTTGCCGCATGTCATGGGTTCCATAAATGTATGCCGCATGTCATGGGGGCCCAACGTGCATGCCGCATGTATTGGGGGCCCCAAATTCA
Organism: Phyllobates terribilis; assembly: GCF_046119375.1. Taxonomy (NCBI): domain Eukaryota; kingdom Metazoa; phylum Chordata; class Amphibia; order Anura; family Dendrobatidae; genus Phyllobates; species Phyllobates terribilis. The sequence goes on from NW_027362856.1 coordinate 1,968,947, forward strand.
TCCCGCATGTCATGAGGGCCCCGCATGCATGGCGCATGTCATGGGGGCCCGCAGGTATTCCGCATGTCATGGGGGCCCCACATGCATGCCGCATTTCATGGGGGACCCAAATGCATGCTGCTTGTCATGGGGGCCCCAAATGCATGGCACATTTCATGGGGGCCCCAAATTCATGCCGCATGTCATGAGGGCCCCGCATGCATGCCGCATGTCATGGGGGCCCCGCAAGCATTCCGTATGTCATGGGGGCCCCAAATTCATGCCGCATTTCATGGGGGCCACACGTGCATGCCGCATGTAAGGGGGATCCAAATGCATGCCGCATGTCATGGGGGTCCCACATGCATGCTTCATGTCATGGGGGGCCCACATGCATGCCGCATGTCATGGGGCCCCACTTGCATGCAGCATGTAATGGGGGATCCAAATGCATGCTGCACGTCATGAGGGCCCCACATGCATGCCGCATGTCATGGGGGCCCCACTTGCATGCAGCAAGTAATGGGGGATCCAAATGCATGCTGCACGTCATGACGGCCCCGCATGCATTCCGCATTTCATGGCGGCCCCGCAGGCATTCCACATGTTATGGGGGCCCCAAATAAATGACGTATTTCATGGGGGCCCCACATGCATGCCGCATGTCATGGGGCCACCCAAATGCATGCCGCATGTCATAGGGGCCCCACATGCATGACGCATTTCATGGGGGCCCCAAATGCATGCCGCATGTAATGGGGGCAACACGTGCATTCCGCAAGTCATCGGGGCCCCAAAATGCATGCCGCATATCATGTGGGCCCCAAATGCATGCAGCATGTCATGAGGGCCCCACGTGCATGCCACATGTCATGGGGGGCCACATGCATGCCGCATGTCATGGGGGTCCCACTTGCATGCAGCATGTCATGGGGGATCCAAATGCATGACGCATGTCATGGTGGTCCCACATGCATGCCGCATGTCTTGGGGCCCCCCAAATGCATGCCGCATGTCATAGGGGCCCCACATGCATGCCGCATGTCATGGGGGCCCCACTTGCATGCAGCATGTCATGGGGGATCCAAATGCATGCCGCATGTCATGGCGGCCCCACATGCATGACTCATGTCATGGGGGCCCCACATGCATGCCGCATGTCATGGGGGCCCCACGTGCATACCAAATGTCATGGGGGCCCCAAATGCATGCTGCATGTCCTGGGGGCCCCACATGCATGACGCATTTCATGGGGCACCCAAATGCATGCCGCATGTCATGGGGGCCCCAAATGCATGCTGCATGTCATGGGGGCCCCAAATGCATGACTCATGTCATGGGGGCCCCACGTGCATGCCGCATGTCATGGGGGATCCAAACTCATGCCGCATGTCATGGGGCACCAAGCGTATGCCGCATGTCATAGGGGCCCCACATGCATGCCGCATGTCTCGGGCACCCCAACTGCATGCCGCATGTCATGGGGGCCCCACGTGCATGGCGCATTTCATGGGGGCCCCAAATGCAGGCCGCATGTTATGGGGGCTCCACATGCATGCCGCCTGTCATGGGGGCTCCACGTGCATGGCGCATTTCATGGGGGCCCACACGCATGGCGCATGTCATAGGGGCCCCACATGCATGCCGCATATCATGGGGGCCCCAAATGCATGCCTCAAGTCATGGGGCCCCAAATGCATGCCGCATATCATGGGGGCCCCACGTGCATGCCGCATATATTGGGGGCCCCAAATGCATGCCGCATGTCATAGGGCCCCAAATGCATGCTGCATGTCATGAGGGCCCCACGTGCATGCCGCATGTCATGGGGGCCCCAAATGCATGACTCAGGTCATGGGGTCTCCACATGCATGCCGCATGTAATGGGGGCCCACATGCATGGCGCATGTCATGGGGGGCCCACATGCATGCCGCATGTCATGGGGGCCCCAAATGCATGCCGCATGTCATAGGGGCTCCACGCGCATGCCGCATGTAATGGGGCCCCACATGCATGGAGCATGTCATGGGGGCCCCACATGCATGCCGCATGTCATGGGGGCCGCAAATGCAGGCCGCATGTCATGGGGGCTCCATGTGAATGCCGCATGTCATGGGTCCCCCGCAGGCATGCCGCATTTCATGGGGGCCCCACTTGCATGCAGCATGTCATGGGGGCCCCAAATGCATGCCTCAAGTCATGGGGCCCCAAATGCATGCCACATATCATTTGGGCTTCACGTGCATGCCGCATGTCATGGGGGTCCCAAATGCATGCGGAATGTCATAGGGGCCCCACGTGCATACCACATGTCATGGGGGCTCCAAATGCATGCCACATGTCCTGGGGGACCCAAATGCTTGCCACATGTCATAGGGGCCCCAGGTACATGCTGCATGGAATCGGGGTCCCAAATGCATGCGGCATGTCATAGGGGCCCCACGTGCATACCACATGTCATGGGGGCCCCAAATGCATGCCGCATTTCATGGGGGCCCCAGGTGCATGCCGCATATATTGGGGGCCCCAAACGCATGCCGCATGTCATGAGGGCCCCGCATGCATGCCGCATGTCCTTCGGGCCCCGCAGGCATTCCGCATGTCATGGGGGCCTCACGTGCATTCCGCATGTCATGGGGGCCCCACGTGCATGCTGCATGTCTTTGGGGCCCCACGTGCTTGCCGCATGTCATGGGGGCCCAAATGCATGCCGCATGTCATGGGGGCCATAAATGCATGCCGCATGGCATGGGTGCCCAACGTGCATGCCGCATGTATTGGGGGCCCCAACTGCATGCCACATATCATGGGGCCCCACATGCATGCCGCATGTCATGGGGGTCCCACATGCATGCTGCATGTCATGGGGGGCCCACATGCATGCCGCATGTCATGGGGCCCCACTTGCATGCAGCATGTAATGGGGGATCCAAATGCATGCTGCACGTCATGAGGGCCCCGCATGCATGCCGCATGTCATGGGGGCCCCACTTGCATGCAGCAAGTAATGGGGGATCCAAATGCATGCTGCACGTCATGACGGCCCCGCATGCATTCCGCATTTCATGGCGGCCCCGCAGGCATTCCACATGTTATGGGGGCCACAAATAAATGACGTATTTCATGGGGGCCCCACATGCATGCCGCATGTCATGGGGCCACCCAAATGCATGCCGCATGTCATAGGGGCCCCACATGCATGCCGCATTTCATGGGGGCCCCAAATGCATGCCGCATGTAATGGGGGCAACACGTGCATGCCGCAAGTAATCGGGGCCCCAAATGCATGCCGCATATCATGTGGGCCCCAAATGCATGCAGCATGTCATGAGGGCCCCACGTGCATGCCACATGTCATGGGGGGCCACATGCATGCCGCATGTCATGGGGGTCCCACTTGCATGCAGCATGTCAAGGGGGATCCAAATGCATGACGCATGTCATGGTGGTCCCACATGCATGCCGCATGTCTTGGGGCCCCCCAAATGCATGCCGCATGTCATAGGGGCCCCACATGCATGCCGCATGTCATGGGGGCCCCACTTGCATGCAGCATGTCATGGGGGATCCAAATGCATGACGCATGTCATGGTGGTCCCACATGCATGACGCATTTCATGGGGCACCCAAATGCATGCCGCATGTCATGGGGGCCCCAAATGCATGCCGCATGTCATGGCGGCCCCACATGCATGACTCATGTCATGGGGGCCCCACATGCATGCCGCATGTCATGGGGGCCCCACGTGCAAACCAAATGTCATGGGGGCCCCAAATGCATGCTGCATGTCCTGGGGGCCCCACATGCATGACGCATTTCATGGGGCACCCAAATGCATGCCGCATGTCATGGGGGCCCCAAATGCATGCCGCATGTCATGGCGGCCCCAAATGCATGACTCATGTCATGGGGGCCCCACGTGCATGCCGCATGTCATGGGGGATCCAAACTCATGCCGCATGTCATGGGGGCACCAAGCGTATGCCGCATGTCATAGGGGCCCCACATGCATGCCGCATGTCTCGGGCACCCCAACTGCATGCCGCATGTCATGGGGGCCCCACGTGCATGGCGCATTTCATGGGGGCCCCAAATGCAGGCCGCATGTTATGGGGGCTCCACATGCATGCCGCCTGTCATGGGGGCTCCACGTGCATGGCGCATTTCATGGGGGCCCACACGCATGGCGCATGTCATAGGGGCCCCACATGCATGCCGCATATCATGGGGGCCCCAAATGCATGCCTCAAGTCATGGGGCCCCAAATGCATGCCGCATATCATGGGGGCCCCACGTGCATGCCGCATATATTGGGGGCCCCAAATGCATGCCGCATGTCATAGGGCCCCAAATGCATGCTGCATGTCATGAGGGCCCCACGTGCATGCCGCATGTCATGGGGGCCCCAAATGCATGACTCAGGTCATGGGGTCTCCACATGCATGCCGCATGTAATGGGGGCCCACATGCATGGCGCATGTCATGGGGGGCCCACATGCATGCCGCATGTCATGGGGGCCCCAAATGCATGCCGCATGTCATAGGGGCTCCACGCGCATGCCGCATGTAATGGGGCCCCACATGCATGGAGCATGTCATGGGGGCCCCACATGCATGCCGCATGTCATGGGGGCCGCAAATGCAGGCCGCATGTCATGGGGGCTCCATGTGAATGCCGCATGTCATGGGTCCCCCGCAGGCATGCCGCATTTCATGGGGGCCCCACTTGCATGCAGCATGTCATGGGGGCCCCAAATGCATGCCTCAAGTCATGGGGCCCCAAATGCATGCCACATATCATTTGGGCTTCACGTGCATGCCGCATGTCATGGGGGTCCCAAATGCATGCGGAATGTCATAGGGGCCTCACGTGCATACCACATGTCATGGGGGCTCCAAATGCATGCCACATGTCCTGGGGGACCCAAATGCTTGCCACATGTCATAGGGGCCCCAGGTACATGCTGCATGGAATCGGGGTCCCAAATGCATGCGGCATGTCATAGGGGCCCCACGTGCATACCACATGTCATGGGGGCCCCAAATGCATGCCGCATTTCATGGGGCCCCAGGTGCATGCCGCATATATTGGGGGCCCCAAATGCATGCCGCATGTCATGAGGGCCCCGCATGCATGCCGCATGTCCTTCGGGCCCCGCAGGCATTCCGCATGTCATGGGGGCCTCACGTGCATTCCGCATGTCATGGGGGCCCCACGTGCATGCTGCATGTCTTTGGGGCCCCACGTGCTTGCCGCATGTCATGGGGGCCCAAATGCATGCCGCATGTCATGGGGGCCATAAATGCATGCCGCATGTCATGGGTGCCCAACGTGCATGCCGCATGTATTGGGGGCCCCAACTGCATGCCGCATATCATGGGGCCCCACATGCATGCCACATGTCATGGGGGCCCCACGTGCATGCCGCATGTCATGTGGGATCCAAACTCATGCCGCATGTCAATGGGGCCCCAAGCGTATGCCTCATGTTATGGGGGCCCCATGTGCATGCCACATGTAATGGGGGCACCAAATGCATGCGGCATGTCATAGGGGCCCCACGTGTATGCCGCATGTCTCAGGTACCCCAAATGCATGCAGCATGTTATGCAGGCCCCAAATACATGCCGCATGTCATGGGGGCCCCACATGCATGCCGCATGTCATGGGGGTTCAAATGCATGCCGCATGTCATGGGGGCCATAAAAGCATGCCGCATGTCATGGGTGCCCAACGTGCATGCCGCATGTATTGGGGGACCCAACTGCATGCCGCATATCATGGGGACCCACATGCATGCCGCATTTCATGGGGGACCCAAATGCATGCCGCATGTCTTAGGGGCCCCAAATGCATGACTCATGTCATGGGGGCCCCACGTGCATGCCGCATGTCATGGGGGATCCAAACTCATGCCGCATGTCATTGGGGCCCAAATGCATGTCGCATGTCATAGGGGCCCCACGTGCATGCCGCATGTCTCAGGTACCCCAAATGCATGCAGCATGTTATGCAGGCCCCAAATGCATGCCACATGTCATGGAGGCCCCACATGCATGCCGCATGTCATGGGGGCCCAAATGCTTGCCGCATGTCATGGGTTCCATAAATGTATGCCGCATGTCATGGGGGCCCAACGTGCATGCCGCATGTATTGGGGTCCCCAAATTCATCCCGCATGTCATGAGGGCCCCGCATGCATGGCGCATGTCATGGGGGCCCGCACTTATTCCGCATGTCATGGGGGCCCCACATGCATGCCGCATTTCATGGGGGACCCAAATGCATGCTGCTTGTCATGGGGGCCCCAAATGCATGGCACATTTCATGGGGGCCCCAAATTCATGCCACATGTCATGAGGGCCCCGCATGCATGCCGCATGTCATGGGGGCACCGCAAGCATTCCGTATGTAATGGGGGCCCCAAATTCATGCCGCATTTCATGGGGGCCACACGTGCATGCCGCATGTAAGGGGGATCCAAATGCATGCCGCATGTCATGGGGGTCCCACATGCATGCTGCATGTCATGGGGGGCCCACATGCATGCCGCATGTCATGGGGCCCCACTTGCATGCAGCATGTAATGGGGGATCCAAATGCATGCTGCACGTCATGAGGGCCCCGCATGCATGCCGCATGTCATGGGGGCCCCACTTGCATGCAGCAAGTAATGGGGGATCCAAATGCATGCTGCACGTCATGACGGCCCCGCATGCATTCCGCATGTCATGGCGGCCCCGCAGGCATTCCACATGTTATGGGGGCCCCAAATAAATGACGTATTTCATGGGGGCCCCACATGCATGCCGCATGTCATGGGGCCACCCAAATGCATGCCGCATGTCATAGGGGCCCCACATGCATGACACATTTCATGGGGGCCCCAAATGCATGCCGCATGTAATGGGGGCAACACGTGCATGCCGCAAGTCATCGGGGCCCCAAATGCATGCCGCATATCATGTGGGCCCCAAATGCATGCAGCATGTCATGGGGGCCCCACGTGCATGCCACATGTCATGGGGGGCCACATGCATGCCGCATGTCATGGGGGTCCCACTTGCATGCAGCATGTCATGGGGGATCCAAATGCATGACGCATGTCATGGTGGTCCCACATGCATGCCGCATGTCATGGGGCCCCCCAAATGCATGCCGCATGTCATAGGGGCCCCACATGCATGCCGCATGTCATGGGGGCCCCACTTGCATGCAGCATGTACTGGGGGATCAAAATGCATGACTCATGTCATGGGGGTCCCACATGCATGCCGCATGTCATGGGGGCCCCACGTGCATACCAAATGTCATGGGGGCCCCAAATGCACGCTGCATGTCCTGGGGGCCCCACATGCATGCCGCATTTCATGGGGCACCCAAATGCATGCCGCATGTCATGGGGGCCCCAAATGCATGCCGCATGTCATGGCGGCCCCAAATGCATGACTCATGTCATGGGGGCCCCACGTGCATGCCGCATGTCATGGGGGATCCAAACTCATGCCGCATGTCATGGGGGCACCAAGCGTATGCCGCATGTCATAGGGGCCCCACATGCATGCCGCATGTCTCGGGCACCCCAAATGCATGCCGCATGTCATGGGGGCCCCACGTGCATGGCGCATTTCATGGGGGCCCCAAATGCAGGCCGCATGTTATGGGGGCTCCACATGCATGCCGCCTGTCATGGGGGCCCCACGTGCATGGCGCATTTCATGGGGGCCCACATGCATGCCGCATATCATGGGGGCCCCAAATGCATGCCTCAAGTCATGGGGCCCCAAATGCATGCCGCATATCATGGGGGCCCCACGTGCATGCCGCATATATTGGGGGCCCCAAATGCATGCCGCATGTCATAGGGCCCCAAATGCATGCTGCATGTCATGAGGGCCCCACGTGCATGCCGCATGTCATGGGGGCCCCAAATGCATGACTCAGGTCATGGGGTCTCCACATGCATGCCGCATGTAAAGGGGGCCCACATGCATGGCGCATGTCATGGGGGGCCCACATGCATGCCGCATGTCATGGGGGCCCCAAATGCATGCCGCATGTCATGGGGGCTCCATGTGCATGCCGCATGTCATGGGTCCCCCGCAGGCATGCCGCATGTCATGGGGGCCCCAAATGCATGCCGCATTTCATGGGGGCCCCACTTGCATGCAGCATGTCATGGGGGCCCCAAATGCATGCCTCAAGTCATGGGGCCCCAAATGCATGCCACATATCATTTGGGCTTCACGTGCATGCCGCATGTCATGGGGGTCCCAAATGCATGCGGAATGTCATAGGGGCCCCACGTGCATACCAACATGTTATGGGGGCTCCAAATGCATGCCGCATGTCCTGGGGGACCCACATGCTTGCCGCATGTCATGGGGGCCCCAGGTACATGCTGCATGGAATGGGGGTCCCAAATGCATGCGGCATGTCATAGGGGCCCCACGTGCATACCACATGTCATGGGGGCCCCAAATGCATGCCGCATGTCATGGGGGCCCCACGTGCTTGCCGCATGTCATGGGGGCCCCACGTGCTTGCCGCATGTCATGGGGCCCCAAATGCATGCCGCATGTCCTGGGGCCCCACATGCATGCCGCATTTCATGGGGGCCCCAGGTGCATGCCGCATATATTGGGGGCCCCAAATGCATGCCGCATGTCATGAGGGCCCCGCATGCATGCCGCATGTCCTTGGGGCCCCGCAGGCATTCCGCGTGTCATGGGGGCCTCACGTGCATGCCGCATGTCATGGGGGCCATAAATGCATGCCGCATGGCATGGGTGCCCAACGTGCATGCCACATGTATTGGGGGCCCCAACTGCATGCCACATATCATGGGGCCCCACATGCATGCCACATGTCATGGGGGCCCCACATGCATGCCGCATTTCATGGGGGACCCAAATGCATGCCGCATGTTATGGGGGCCCCACATGCATGCCTCATGTTATGGGGGCCCAAATGCATGCTGCATGTCATGGGGGCCATAAATGCATGCTGCATGTCATTGGGGCCCTGCAGGCATTCTGCATGTCATGGGGGCCTCACGTGCATTCCGCATGTCATGGGGGCCCAAATGCATGCCGCATGTCATGGGGGCCATAAATGCATGCCGCATGTCATGGGTGCCCAACGTGCATGCCGCATGTATTGGGGGCCCCAACTGCATGCCGCATATCATGGGGCCCCACATGCATGCCACATGTCATGGGGGCCCCACATGCATGCCGCATTTCAAGGGGGACCCAAATGCATGCCGCATTTCAAGGGGGACCCAAATGCATGCCGCATGTCATGGGGGCCCCAAATGCATGCCGCATGTCATGGCGGCCCCAAATGCATGACTCATGTCATGGGGGCCCCACGTGCATGCCGCATGTCATGGGGGATCCAAATGCATGCGGCATGTCATAGGGGCCCCACGTGCATGCCGCATGTCTCGGTCACCCCAAATGCATGCAGCGTGTTATGGGGGCCCCACGTGCATGCCACATGTCTCAGGAACCCCAAAAGCATGCAGCATGCTATGCATTCCCCAAATGCATGCCACATGTCATGGGGATCCAAATGCATGCCGCATGTCATGGGGGCCCCAAATGCATGCCGCATGTCATGGGGCCCCCAAATGCATGTCGCATGTCATAGGGGCCCCACATGCATGATGCATTTCATGGGGGCCCCAAATGCATGCCGCATGTCATGGGGCCCCCAAATGCATGTCGCATGTCATAGGGGCCCCACATGCATGATGCATTTCATGGGGGCCCCAAATGCACGCAGCATGTCATAGGGGCACCACTTGCATGCCGCATGTCATGGGGGCCCCAAATGCACGCAGCATGTCATGGGGGCCCCACGTGCATGCCACATGTCATGGGGGGCCACATGCATGCCGCATGTCATGGGGGCCCCACTTACATGCAGCATGTAATGGGAGATCCAAATGCATGACGCATGTCATGGTGGTCCCACATGCATGTCGCATGTCATGGGGCCCCCCAAATGCATGCCGCATGTCATAAGGGCCCCACATGCATGCCACATGTCATGGGGGCCCCACTTGCATGCAGCATGTAATGGGGGATCGAAATGCATGCTGCATGTCCTGGGGCCCCACATGCATGCCGCATTTCATGGGTCACCCAAATGCATGCCGCATGTCATGGCGGCCCCAAATGCATGACTCATGTCATGGAGGCCCCACTTGCATGCCGCATGTCATGGGGGCCCCACTTGCATGCCGCATGTCATGGGTGCCCAAATGCTTGCCGCATGTCATGGGTTCCATAAATGTATGCCGCATGTCAGGAGTGCCCCACATGCATGCCGCATGTCATGGGGGCCCCACGTTCATGACGCATATATTGGGGGCCCTAAATGCATGCCGCATGTCATGAGGGCCGCGCATGCATGCCGTATGTCATGGGGGCCCCGCAGGCATTCCGCATGTCATTGGGGCCCCAAATGCATGCCCATTTCATGGGAGCCACACGTGCATGCCGCATGTAAGGGGGGATCCAAATGCATGCCGCATGTCATAGGGGCCCAAAATGCATGCCTCAAGTCATGGGGGCCCCAAATGCATGCCACATATCATGGGGGCCCCACGTGCATGCCGCATGTATTGGGGGCCCCAAATGCATGCCGCATGTAATGAGGGCCCCGCATGCATGCCACATGTCATGGGGGCCCCGCAGGCATTCCGCATGTCTTGGCCCCCACAAATGCATGCCACATTTCATAGGGGCCCCACATGCATGGCGCATTTCATGGGGGCCCCAAATGCATGCCTCATGTCATGGGGCCCCCCAAATGCATGCAGCATGTCTTGGGGCCCACAAATGCATGCCACATTTCATGGGGGCCCCACATATATGCCGCATGTCATGGGGGCCCCAAATGTGTGACGCATATCATGGGGGCCACAAATGCATGCTGCATGTCATGAGGGCCCCACGTGCATGCCGCATGTCATAGGGGCCCCACGTAGATGGTGCATGTCATGGGTGCCCCACATGCATGCCACATGTCATCGGGGCCCCAATTGCATGCCGCATGTCATAGGGGTGCCGCATGCATGCCGCAGATCATGGGGGTCCCACATGCATGCCGCATGTCATGGGGGCCCCAAATGCATGCCGCTTGTCATAGTGGCCCCAAATGCATGTTGCATGTCATGAGGGCCCCACGTGCATGCCGCATGTCATAGGGTCCCCACATACATGGTGCATGTCATGGGTGCCCCACTTGCATGCCGCATGTCATCGGGGCCCCAATTGCATGCCGCATGTCATAGGGACACCACTTGCATGCCGCATGTCATGGGGGCCCCAAATGCACGCAGCATGTCATGGGGGCCCCACGTGCATGCCACATGTCATGGGGGGCCACATGCATGCCGCATGTCATGGGGGCCCCACTTACATGCAGCATGTAATGGGAGATCCAAATGCATGACGCATGTCATGGTGGTCCCACATGCATGTCGCATGTCATGGGGCCCCCCAAATGCATGCCGCATGTCATAAGGGCCCCACATGCATGCCACATGTCATGGGGGCCCCACTTGCATGCAGCATGTAATGGGGGATCGAAATGCATGCTGCATGTCCTGGGGCCCCACATGCATGCCGCATTTCATGGGTCACCCAAATGCATGCCGCATGTCATGGCGGCCCCAAATGCATGACTCATGTCATGGAGGCCCCACTTGCATGCCGCATGTCATGGGGGCCCCACTTGCATGCCGCATGTCATGGGTGCCCAAATGCTTGCCGCATGTCATGGGTTCCATAAATGTATGCCGCATGTCAGGAGTGCCCCACATGCATGCCGCATGTCATGGGGGCCCCACGTTCATGCCGCATATATTGGGGACCCTAAATGCATGCCGCATGTCATGAGGGCCGCGCATGCATGCCGTATGTCATGGGGGCCCCGCAGGCATTCCGCATGTCATTGGGGCCCCAAATGCATGCCCATTTCATGGGAGCCACACGTGCATGCCGCATGTAAGGGGGGATCCAAATGCATGCCGCATGTCATAGGGGCCCAAAATGCATGCCTCAAGTCATGGGGGCCCCAAATGCATGCCACATATCATGGGGGCCCCACGTGCATGCCGCATGTATTGGGGGCCCCAAATGCATGCCGCATGTAATGAGGGCCCCGCATGCATGCCACATGTCATGGGGGCCCCGCAGGCATTCCGCATGTCTTGGCCCCCACAAATGCATGCCACATTTCATAGGGGCCCCACATGCATGGCGCATTTCATGGGGGCCCCAAATGCATGCCTCATGTCATGGGGCCCCCCAAATGCATGCAGCATGTCTTGGGGCCCACAAATGCATGCCACATTTCATGGGGGCCCCACATATATGCCGCATGTCATGGGGGTCCCAAATGTGTGACGCATATCATGGGGGCCACAAATGCATGCTGCATGTCATGAGGGCCCCACGTGCATGCCGCATGTCATAGGGGCCCCACGTAGATGGTGCATGTCATGGGTGCCCCACATGCATGCCACATGTCATCGGGGCCCCAATTGCATGCCGCATGTCATAGGGGTGCCGCATGCATGCCGCAGATCATGGGGGTCCCACATGCATGCCGCATGTCATGGGGGCCCCAAATGCATGCCGCTTGTCATAGTGGCCCCAAATGCATGTTGCATGTCATGAGGGCCCCACGTGCATGCCGCATGTCATAGGGTCCCCACATACATGGTGCATGTCATGGGTGCCCCACTTGCATGCCGCATGTCATCGGGGCCCCAATTGCATGCCGCATGTCATAGGGGCACCACTTGCATGCCGCATGTCATGGGGGCCCCGCAGGCATTCCGCATGTCATGGGGGCCCCAAATGCATGCCCCATTTCATGGGGGCCCCACATGCATGCCACATGTCTTGGGGCCCACAAATGCATGCCGCATGTCATAGGGGCCCCGCATGCATGGCGCATTTCATGGGGGCCCTACATGCATGCCGCATGTCATGGGGGCCCCAAATGCATGCTTCATGTCATTGGGGCCCAAATGCATGCCGCATGACATGGGGGATCCACGTGCATGCCGCATGTAATGGGGCCCCCAAATTCTTGCCGCATATCATGGGGGTCCCACATGCATGCCGCATGTCATGGGGCCCCAAATGCATGCCGCATGTCATAGTGGCCCCAAATGCATGCTGCATGTCATGAGGGCCCCACGTGCATGCCGCATGTCATGGGGGCCCCAAATGCATGGCTCAAGTCATGGGGGTCCCAAATACATGCCACATATCATGGTGGACCCACGTGCAGGCCACATGTCTTGGGGCCCACAAATCCATGCCGCATGTCATGGGGGCCCCAAATGCATGCTTCATGTCATTGGGGCCCAAATGCATGCCGCATGTCATGGGGGCCATAAATGCATGCCGCATGTCATGGGTGCCCAACGTACATGCTGCATGTCATTGGGGCCCCACGTGCTTGCCGCATGTCATGGGGGCCCCACGTGCATGCCTCATGTCACGGGGGCCACAAATGTATGCGGCATGTCATGGGGGACCCACTTGCATGCAGCATGTGATGGGGGATCGAAATGCATGACGCATGTCATGGGGGTCCCACATGCATGCCGCATGTCATGGGGGCCCCACGTGCATAGCAAATGTCATGGGGGCCCCAAATGCATGCTGCATGTCCTGGGGGCCCCACATGCATGCCGAATTTCATGGGGGCCCCAAATGCATGCCAAATGTCATGGCGGCCCCAAATGAATGACTCAGGTCATGGGGGCCCCACGTGCATGCCGCATGTCATGGGGGACCCAAGCGTATACCAAATGTCATGCGGGCCCCACGTGCATGCCGCATGTCTCGGGCACCCCAAATACATGCAGCATGTCATGGGGGCCCCACGTGCATGCCGCATGTCTCAGGTACCCCAAATGCATGCAGCATGTTATGCAGGCCCCAAATGCATGCCGCATGTCATGGGGGCCCCGCAGGCATTCCGCATGTCATGGGGGCCCCACATGCATGCAGCATGTCATGGGGGCCCCACGTGCTTGCCGCATGTCATAGGGGCCCCAAATGCATGCCGCATGTCCTGGGGGCCCCACATGCACGCCGCATTTCATGGGGGACCCAAAGGCATGCCGCATGTCATGGGGGCCCCAAATGCATGCCGCATGTCATGGCGGCCCCAAATGCATGCCTTATGTCATGGGGGCCCCACGTGCATGCCGCATGTCATGGGGGCCCCAAATGCATGGCTCAAGTCATGGGGCCCCAAATGCATGCCACATATCATGGGGACCCCGCATGTATGCCGCATGTCATTGGGGCCCCGCAGGCATTCCGCATGTCATGGGGGCCTCACGTGCATTCCGCATGTCATGGGGGCCCCACGTGCATGCTGCATGTCTTTGGGGCCCCACGTGCTTGCCGAATGTCATGGGGGCCCAAATGCATGCCGCATGTCATGGGGGCCATAAATGCATGCCACATGTCATGGGTGCCCAATGTGCATGCCGCATGTATTGGGGGCCACAACTGCATGCCGCATATCATGGGGCCCCACATGCATGCCACATGTCATGGGGGACCCACATGCATGCCGCATTTCATGGGGGACCCAAATGCATGCCGCATGTCATGGGGGCCCCACATGCATGCCTCATGTCATGGGGGCCATAAATGCATGCCGCATGTCATTGGGGCTCCGCAGGCATTCCGCATGTCATGGGGGCCTCACGTGCATTCCGCATGTCATGGGTGCCCCACGTGCATGCTGCATGTCATTGGAGCCCAACGTGCTTGCCGCATGTCATGGGGGCCCAAATGCATGCCGCATGTCATGGGTGCCCAACGTGCATGCTGCATGTATTGGGGGCCCCAACTGCATGCCGCATATCATGGGGCCCCACATGCATGCCACATGTCATGGGGGCCCCACATGCATGCCGCATTTCATGGGGGACCCAAATGCATGCCGCATGTCATGGGGGCCCCAAATGCATGCCGCATGTCATGGCGGCCCCAAATGCATGACTCATGTCATGGGGGCCCCACGTGCAAGCCGCATGTCATGGGGGATCCAAACTCATGCCGCATGTCATTGCGGCCCCAAGCATATGCCTCATGTCATGGGGGCCCCATGTGCATGCCACATGTAATGGGGGCCCCAAATGCATGCGGCATGTCATAGGGGCCCCACGTGCATGCCGCATGTCTCGGTGACCCCAAATGCATGCAGCGTGTTATGTGGGCCCCACGTGCATGCCACATGTCTCAGGTACCCCAAATGCATGCAGCATGTTATGCAGGCCCCAAGTGCATGCCGCATGTCATGGGGGCCCAAATGCATGCCTCATGTCATGGGGGCCCCACATGCATGCCGCATGTCATGGGGGCCCCAAATGCATGCCGCATGTCATGGGGGATCCACGTGCATGCCGCATGTAATGGGGCCCCCAAATACATGCCGCATTTCATGGGGGACCCAAATGCTTGCCGCATGTCATGGGGGCCCCAAATGCATGCCGCATGTCATGGCGGCCCCAAATGCATGACTCATGTCATGGGGGCCCCAAGTGCATGCCACATGTCATGTGGGATCCAAACTCATGTCGCATGTCAATGGGGCCCCAAGCGTATGCCTCATGTTATGGGGGCCCCATGTGCATGCCTCATGTAATGGGGGCGCCAAATGCATGCGGCATGTCATAGGGGCCCCACGTGCATGCCGCATGTCTCAGTTACCCCACATGCATGCCGCATTTCATGGGGGACCCAAATGCATGCCGCTTGTCATGGGGGCCCCAAATGCATGCCGCATGTCATGGCGGCCCCAAATGCATGATTCATGTCATGGGGGCCCCACGTGCATGCAGCATGACATGGGGGATCCAAACTCATGCCGCATGTCATTGGGGCCCAAATGCATGCCGCATGTCATGGGGGCTCCACGTGCATGCCGCATGTAATGGGGCCCCACATGCATGGAGCATGTCATGGGGGCCCCACATGCATGCCGCATGTCATGGGGGCCCCAAATGCAGGCCGCATGGGGGGCCCCAAACGCATGTCATGTGGGCCCCACGTGCATGGCGCATTTCATGGGGGCCCCACATGCATGCCCCATGTCATGGGGGCCCCAAATGCATGCCTCAAGTCATGGGGCCCCAAATGCATGCCACATATCATGTGGGCTCCACGTGCATGCCGCATATCATGGGGGCCCCGCAGGCATGCCGCATGTCATGGGGGGCCCACATGCATGGCACATTTCATGGGGGCCCCAAATACATGCCGCATGTCATGAGGGCCCCGCATGCATGCCGCATGTCATGGGGGCCCCACTGGCATGCCGCATGTCATGGGGGCCCCAAATGTGGGCCACACGTTCATGCCGCATGTAAGGGGGATCCAAATGCATGCTGCACGTCATGACGGCCCCGCATGCATGCCGCATGTCATGGCGGCCCCGCAGGCATTCCACATGTCATGGGGGCCCCAAATAAATGACGTATTTCATGGGGGCCCCACATGCATGCCGCATGTCATGGGGCCCCCCAAATGCATGCCGCATGTCATAGGGGCCCCACATGCATGACGCATGTCATGGGGGCCCCACTTGCATGCAGCATGTAATGGGGGATCCAAATGCATGATGCATGTCATGGTGGTCCCAAATGCATGCCGCATGTCATGGGGCCCCCCAAATGCATGCCGCATGTCATAGGGGCCCCACATGCATGCCGCATGTCATGGGGGCCCCACTTGCATGCAGCATGTACTGGGGGATCAAAATGCATGACTCATGTCATCGGGGTCCCACATGCATGCCGCATGTCATGGGGGCCCCACGTGCATACCAAATGTCATGGGGGCCCCAAATGCATGCTGCATGTCCTGGGGGCCCCACATGCATGCCGCATTTCATGGGGCACCCAAATGCATGCAGCATGTTATGCAGTCCCCAAATTCATGCCGCATGTCATGGGGGCCCGGCAGGCATTCCGCATGTCATGGGGGCCCCAAATGCATGCCGCATGTCATGTGGGGCCCACGTGCATGCCGCGTGTAATGGGGGGCCCAAATGTATGCAGCATGTCAAAGGGGCCCCACATGCATGCCGTATGTCAAGGGGGCCTCACGTGCATGCCGCATGTAATGGGGCCCCACATGCATGGAGCATATCATGGGGCCCCACATGCATGCCGCATGTCATGGGGGCCCCAAATGCAGGCCGCATGTTATGGGGGCTCGACATGCATACCGCCTGTCATGGGGGCCCCACGTGCATGGCGCATTTCATGGGGGCCCACATGCATGTCACATGTCATAGGGGCCCCACAAGCATGCCGCATGTTATGGGGGCCCCACATGCATGTCGCATGTCATGAGGGCCCCAAATGCATGCCTCAAGTCATGGAGGCCCCAAATGCATGCCACATATCATGTGGGCCCCACTTGCATGCCGCATATATTGGGGGCCCCAAATGCATGCCGCATGTCATGAGGGCCCCGCATGCATGCCGCATGTCATGGGGGCCCCGCAGGCATGCCGCATGTCATGGGGGCCCCAAATGCATGCTGCATGTCATGGGGGCCCCAAACGCATGCCACATATCATGGGGGCCCCACGTGCATGCCGCATGTATTGGGGGCCCCAAATGCATGCCGCATGTAATGAGGGCCCCGCATGCATGCCACATGTCATGGGGGCCCCGCAGGCATTCCGCATGTCTTGGCCCCCACAAATGCATGCCACATTTCATAGGGGCCCCACATGCATGGCGCATTTCATGGGGGCCCCAAATGCATGCCTCATGTCATGGGGCCCCCCAAATGCATGCAGCATGTCTTGGGGCCCACAAAATGCATGCCACATTTCATGGGGGCCCCACATATATGCCGCATGTCATGGGGGTCCCAAATGTGTGACGCATATCATGGGGGCCACAAATGCATGCTGCATGTCATGAGGGCCCCACGTGCATGCCGCATGTCATAGGGGCCCCACGTAGATGGTGCATGTCATGGGTGCCCCACATGCATGCCACATGTCATCGGGGCCCCAATTGCATGCCGCATGTCATAGGGGTGCCGCATGCATGCCGCAGATCATGGGGGTCCCACATGCATGCCGCATGTCATGGGGGCCCCAAATGCATGCCGCTTGTCATAGTGGCCCCAAATGCATGTTGCATGTCATGAGGGCCCCACGTGCATGCCGCATGTCATAGGGTCCCCACAAACATGGTGCATGTCATGGGTGCCCCACTTGCATGCCGCATGTCATCGGGGCCCCAATTGCATGCCGCATGTCATAGGGGCACCACTTGCATGCCGCATGTCATGGGGGCCCCGCAGGCATTCCGCATGTCATGGGGGCCCCAAATGCATGCCCCATTTCATGGGGGCCCCACATGCATGCCACATGTCTTGGGGCCCACAAATGCATGCCGCATGTCATAGGGGCCCCGCATGCATGGCGCATTTCATGGGGGCCCTACATGCATGCCGCATGTCATGGGGGCCCCAAATGCATGCTTCATGTCATTGGGGCCCAAATGCATGCCGCATGACATGGGGGATCCACGTGCATGCCGCATGTAATGGGGCCCCCAAATTCTTGCCGCATATCATGGGGGTCCCACATGCATGCCGCATGTCATGGGGGCCCCAAATGCATGCCGCATGTCATAGTGGCCCCAAATGCATGCTGCATGTCATGAGGGCCCCACGTGCATGCCGCATGTCATGGGGGCCCCAAATGCATGGCTCAAGTCATGGGGGTCCCAAATACATGCCACATATCATGGTGGACCCACGTGCAGGCCACATGTCTTGGGGCCCACAAATCCATGCCGCATGTCATGGGGGCCCCAAATGCATGCTTCATGTCATTGGGGCCCAAATGCATGCCGCATGTCATGGGGGCCATAAATGCATGCCGCATGTCATGGGTGCCCAACGTACATGCTGCATGTCATTGGGGCCCCACGTGCTTGCCGCATGTCATGGGGGCCCCACGTGCATGCCTCATGTCACGGGGGCCACAAATGTATGCGGCATGTCATGGGGGACCCACTTGCATGCAGCATGTGATGGGGGATCGAAATGCATGACGCATGTCATGGGGGTCCCACATGCATGCCGCATGTCATGGGGGCCCCACGTGCATAGCAAATGTCATGGGGGCCCCAAATGCATGCTGCATGTCCTGGGGGCCCCACATGCATGCCGAATTTCATGGGGGCCCCAAATGCATGCCAAATGTCATGGCGGCCCCAAATGAATGACTCAGGTCATGGGGGCCCCACGTGCATGCCGCATGTCATGGGGGACCCAAGCGTATACCAAATGTCATGCGGGCCCCACGTGCATGCCGCATGTCTCGGGCACCCCAAATACATGCAGCATGTCATGGGGGCCCCACGTGCATGCCGCATGTCTCAGGTACCCCAAATGCATGCAGCATGTTATGCAGGCCCCAAATGCATGCCGCATGTCATGGGGGCCCCGCAGGCATTCCGCATGTCATGGGGGCCCCACATGCATGCAGCATGTCATGGGGGCCCCACGTGCTTGCCGCATGTCATAGGGGCCCCAAATGCATGCCGCATGTCCTGGGGGCCCCACATGCACGCCGCATTTCATGGGGGACCCAAAGGCATGCCGCATGTCATGGGGGCCCCAAATGCATGCCGCATGTCATGGCGGCCCCAAATGCATGCCTTATGTCATGGGGGCCCCACGTGCATGCCGCATGTCATGGGGGCCCCAAATGCATGGCTCAAGTCATGGGGCCCCAAATGCATGCCACATATCATGGGGACCCCGCATGTATGCCGCATGTCATTGGGGCCCCGCAGGCATTCCGCATGTCATGGGGGCCTCACGTGCATTCCGCATGTCATGGGGGCCCCACGTGCATGCTGCATGTCTTTGGGGCCCCACGTGCTTGCCGAATGTCATGGGGGCCCAAATGCATGCCGCATGTCATGGGGGCCATAAATGCATGCCGCATGTCATGGGTGCCCAACGTGCATGCCGCATGTATTGGGGGCCACAACTGCATGCCGCATATCATGGGGCCCCACATGCATGCCACATGTCATGGGGGACCCACATGCATGCCGCATTTCATGGGGGACCCAAATGCATGCCGCATGTCATGGGGGCCCCACATGCATGCCTCATGTCATGGGGGCCATAAATGCATGCCGCTTGTCATTGGGGCCCCGCATGCATTCCGCATGTCATGGGGGCCTCACGTGCATTCCGCATGTCATGGGTGCCCCACGTGCATGCTGCATGTCATTGGAGCCCAACGTGCTTGCCGCATGTCATGGGGGCCCAAATGCATGCCGCATGTCATGGGTGCCCAACGTGCATGCTGCATGTATTGGGGGCCCCAACTGCATGCCGCATATCATGGGGCCCCACATGCATGCCACATGTCATGGGGGCCCCACATGCATGCCGCATTTCATGGGGGACCCAAATGCATGCCGCATGTCATGGGGGCCCCAAATGCATGCCGCATGTCATGGCGGCCCCAAATGCATGACTCATGTCATGGGGGCCCCACGTGCAAGCCGCATGTCATGGGGGATCCAAACTCATGCCGCATGTCATTGGGGCCCCAAGCATATGCCTCATGTCATGGGGGCCCCATGTGCATGCCACATGTAATGGGGGCCCCAAATGCATGCGGCATGTCATAGGGGCCCCACGTGCATGCCGCATGTCTCGGTGACCCCAAATGCATGCAGCGTGTTATGTGGGCCCCACGTGCATGCCACATGTCTCAGGTACCCCAAATGCATGCAGCATGTTATGCAGGCCCCAAGTGCATGCCGCATGTCATGGGGGCCCAAATGCATGCCTCATGTCATGGGGGCCCCACATGCATGCCGCATGTCATGGGGGCCCCAAATGCATGCCGCATGTCATGGGGGATCCACGTGCATGCCGCATGTAATGGGGCCCCCAAATACATGCCGCATTTCATGGGGGACCCAAATGCTTGCCGCATGTCATGGGGGCCCCAAATGCATGCCGCATGTCATGGCGGCCCCAAATGCATGACTCATGTCATGGGGGCCCCAAGTGCATGCCACATGTCATGTGGGATCCAAACTCATGCCGCATGTCAATGGGGCCCCAAGCGTATGCCTCATGTTATGGGGGCCCCATGTGCATGCCTCATGTAATGGGGGCGCCAAATGCATGCGGCATGTCATAGGGGCCCCACGTGCATGCCGCATGTCTCAGTTACCCCACATGCATGCCGCATTTCATGGGGGACCCAAATGCATGCCGCTTGTCATGGGGGCCCCAAATGCATGCCGCATGTCATGGCGGCCCCAAATGCATGATTCATGTCATGGGGGCCCCACGTGCATGCAGCATGACATGGGGGATCCAAACTCATGCCGCATGTCATTGGGGCCCAAATGCATGCCGCATGTCATGGGGGCTCCACGTGCATGCCGCATGTAATGGGGCCCCACATGCATGGAGCATGTCATGGGGGCCCCACATGCATGCCGCATGTCATGGGGGCCCCAAATGCAGGCCGCATGGGGGGCCCCAAACGCATGTCATGTGGGCCCCACGTGCATGGCGCATTTCATGGGGGCCCCACATGCATGCCCCATGTCATGGGGGCCCCAAATGCATGCCTCAAGTCATGGGGCCCCAAATGCATGCCACATATCATGTGGGCTCCACGTGCATGCCGCATATCATGGGGGCCCCGCAGGCATGCCGCATGTCATGGGGGGCCCACATGCATGGCACATTTCATGGGGGCCCCAAATACATGCCGCATGTCATGAGGGCCCCGCATGCATGCCGCATGTCATGGGGGCCCCACTGGCATGCCGCATGTCATGGGGGCCCCAAATGTGGGCCACACGTTCATGCCGCATGTAAGGGGGATCCAAATGCATGCTGCACGTCATGACGGCCCCGCATGCATGCCGCATGTCATGGCGGCCCCGCAGGCATTCCACATGTCATGGGGGCCCCAAATAAATCACGTATTTCATGGGGGCCCCACATGCATGCCGCATGTCATGGGGCCCCCCAAATGCATGTCGCATGTCATAGGGGCCCCACATGCATGACGCATGTCATGGGGGCCCCACTTGCATGCAGCATGTAATGGGGGATCCAAATGCATGATGCATGTCATGGTGGTCCCAAATGCATGCCGCATGTCATGGGGCCCCGCAAATGCATGCCGCATGTCATAGGGGCCCCACATGCATGCCGCATGTCATGGGGGCCCCACTTGCATGCAGCATGTACTGGGGGATCAAAATGCATGCCTCAAGTCATGGAGGCCCCAAATGCATGCCACATATCATGTGGGCCCCACTTGCATGCCGCATATATTGGGGGCCCCAAATGCATGCCGCATGTCATGAGGGCCCCGCATGCATGCCGCATGTCATGGGGGCCCCGCAGGCATGCCGCATGTCATGGGGGCCCCAAATGCATGCTGCATGTCATGGGGGCCCCAAACGCATGCAGCATGCCATGGGGGCCCCACGTGCATGGCGCATATATTGGGGGCCCCAAATGCATGCCGCATGTCATAGGGCCCCAATGCATGCTGCATGTCATGAGGGCCCCACGTGCATGCCGCATGTCATGGGGGCCCCAAATGCATGACTCAGGTCATGGGGGCCCCACATGCATGCCGCATGTCATGGGGGCCCCAAATGCATGCCGCATTTCATGGGGGCCCCACTTGCATGCAGCATGTCATGGGGGCCCCAAATGCATGCCTCAAGTCATGGGGCCCCAAATGCATGCCACATATCATGTGGGCTTCACGTGCATGCCGCATGTCATGGGGGCCCCAAAGGCATGCCGCATGTCATGTGAGTCCCACATGCATGCTGCATGTCATGGGGGGCCACATGCATGCCACATGTCATGGGGGCCCCACTTGCATGCAGCATGTCATGGGGGATCCAAATGCATGCTGCACGTCATGAGGGCCCCAAATGCAGGCCGCATGTCATGGGGGCTCCATGTGCATGCCGCATGTCATGGGTCCCCCGCAGGCATGCCGAATGTCATGGGGGCCCCGCAGGCATTCCGCATGTCATGGGGGCCCCAAATGCATGCCGCATTTCATGGTGGCCCACGTGCATGCCGCATATCATGGGGCCCCCCAAATGCATGCAGCATGTCTTGGGGCCCACAAATGCATGCCGCATGTCATAGGGGCCCCACATGCATGGCGCATTTCATGGATGCCCCACATGCATGCGCAAGTCATGGGGGCCCCAAATGCGTGCCGCATATCATGGGGGCCCCAAATGCATGCAGCATGTCATGGGGTCCCACGTGCATGCCACATGTCATGGGGGGCCCACATGCATGCCGCATGTCATGGGGGCCCCACTTGCATGCAGCATGTAATGGGGGATCCAAATGCATGACGCATGTAATGGGGGTCCCACATGCATGCCGCATGTCATGGGGGTCCCAAATGCATGCGGAATGTCATAGGGGCCCCACGTGCATACCACATGTCATGGGGGCTCCAAATGCATGCCGCATGCCCTGGGGGCCCCACATGCTTGCCGCATGTCATGGGGGCCCCAGGTACATGCTGCATGGAATGAGGGTCCCAAATGCATGCGGCATGTCATAGGGGCCCCACGTGCATACCACATGTCATGGGGGCCCCAAATGCATGCCGCATGTCCTGGGGGCCCGACGTGCTTGCCGCATGTCATGGGGGCCCCACATGCTTGCCGCATGTCATGGGGCCCCAAATGCATGCCGCATGTCCTGGGGGCCCCACATGCATGCCGCATTTCATGGGGGCCCCAGGTGCTTGCCGCATATATTGGGGGCCCCGCATGTCTTTGGGGCCCCACGTGCTTGCCGCATGTCATGGGGGACCAAATGCATGCCACATGTCATGGGGGCCCCACATGCATGCCGCATTTCATGGGGGACCCAAATGCATGCCGCATGTCATGGGGGCCCCACATGCATGCCTCATGTC
Source organism: Phyllobates terribilis (assembly GCF_046119375.1). Lineage (NCBI taxonomy): Eukaryota > Metazoa > Chordata > Amphibia > Anura > Dendrobatidae > Phyllobates > Phyllobates terribilis. The sequence goes on from NW_027362856.1 coordinate 1,992,980, forward strand.
ATGGGGGCCCAAATGCATGCTGCATTTCATGGGGGACCCAAATGCATGCCGCATGTCATGGGGGCCCCACATGCATGCCTCATGTCATGGGGGCCCAAATGCATGCTGCATGTCATGGGGGCCATAAATGCATGCCGCATGTCATTGGGGCCCTGCAGGCATTCCGCATGTCATGGGGGCCTCACGTGCATTCTGCATGTCATGGGGGCCCCACGTGCATGCTGCATGTCATTGGGGCCCAACGTGCTTGCCGCATGTCATGGGTGCCCAACGTGCATGCCGCATGTATTGGGGGCCCCAACTGCATGCCGCATATCATGGGGCCACAAATGCATGCCGCATGTCATGGGGGCCCCACATGCATGCCGCATTTCATGGGGGACCCAAATGCATGCCGCATGTCATGGGGGCCCCACATGCATGCCTCATGTCATGGGTGCCCAACGTGCATGCCGCATGTATTGGGGGCCCCAACTGCATGCCGCATATCATGGGGGCCCCACATGCATGCCGCATTTCAAGGGGGACCCAAATGCATGCCGCATTTCAAGGGGGACCCAAATACATGCCACATGTCATGGGGGCCCCAAATGCATGCCGCATGTCATGGCGGCCCCAAATGCATGACTCATGTCATGGGGGCCCCAAGTGCATGCCGCATGTCATGGGGGATCCAAATGCATGCGGCATGTCATATTGGCCCCTCGTGCATGCCGCATGTCTCGGTCACCCCAAATGCATGCAGCGTGTTATGGGGGCCCCACGTGCATGCCACATGTCTCAGGTACCCCAAATGCATGCAGCATGTTATGCAGGCCCCAAATGCATGCCACATGTCATGGGGGCCCAAATGCATGCCTCATGTCATGGGGGCCCCACATGCATACCGCATGTCATGGGGGCCCCAAATGCATGCCGCATGTCATGGGGGATCCACGTGCATGCCGCATGTAATGGGGCCCCCAAATACATGCCGCATTTCATGGGGGACCCAAATGCATGCCGCATGTCATGGGGGCCCCAAATGCATACCGCATGTCATGGCGGCCCGAAATGCATGACTCATGTCATGGGGGCCCCACGTGCATGCCGCATGTCATGTGGGATCCAAACTCATGCCGCATGTCAATGGGGCCCCAAGCGTATGCCTCATGTTATGGGGGCCCCATGTGCATGCCACATGTAATGGGGTCACCAAATGCATGCGGCATGTCATAGGGGCCCCACGTGCATGCCGCATGTCTCAGGTACCCCAAATGCATGCAGCATGTTATGCAGGCCCCAAATGCATGCCACATGTCATGGAGGCCCTACATGCATGCCGCATGTCATGGGGGCCCAAATGCTTGCCGCATGTCATGGGTTCCATAAATGTATGCCGCATGTCATGGGGGCCCAACGTGCATGCCGCATGTATTGGGGGCCCCAAATTCATCCCGCATGTCATGAGGGCCCCGCATGCATGCCGCATGTCATGGGGGCCCGAAGGTATTCCGCATGTCATGGGTTCCCCACATGCATGCTGCATTTCATGGGGGACCCAAATGCATGCCGCTTGTCATGGGGGCCCCAAATGCATGATTCATGTCATGGGGGCCCCACGTGCATGCCGCATGTCATGGGGGATCCAAACTCATGTCGCATGTCATTGGGGCCCAAATGCATGTCGCATGTCATGGGGGCTCCACGTGTATGCCGCATGAAATGGGGCCCCACATGCATGCCTCAAGTCATGGGGCCCCAAATGCATGCCACATATCATGTGGGCTCCACGTGCATGCCGCATGTCATGGGGGCCCCGCAGGCATTCCACATGTCATGGGGGCCCCAAATTAATGACGCATTTCATGGGGGCCCCACATGCATGCCGCATGTCATGGGGCCCCCCAAATGCATGTCGCATGTCATAGGGGCCCCAAATGCACGCAGCATGTCATGGGGGCCCCACGTGCATGCCGCATGTCATGGGGGCCCCATTTGCATGCAGCATGTAATGGGAGATCCAAATGCATGACGCATGTCATGGTGGTCCCACATGCATGTCACATGTCATGGGGCCCCCCAAATGCATGCCGCATGTCATAAGGGCCCCACATGCACGCCGCATGTCATGGGGGGCCCACATGCATGCCTCATGTCATGCGGGCCGCACTTGCATGCAGCATGTAATGGGTGATCGAAATGCATGCTGCATGTCCTGGGGGCCCCACATGCATGCCGCATTTCATGGGTCACCCAAATGCATGCCGCATGTCATGGGGGCCCCAAATGCATGCCGCTTGTCATGGCGGCCCCAAATGCATGACTCATGTCATGGGGGCCCCACGTGCATGCCGCATGTCATGGGGGATCCAAACTCATGCCGCATGTCATTGTGGCCCCAAGCATATGCCGCATGTCATAGGGGCCCCACATGCATGCCGCATGTCTCGGGCACCCCAAATGCATGCAGCATGTTATGGGGGCCCCACGTGCATGCCGCATGTCTCAGGTACCCCAAATGCATGCAGCATGTCATGGGGGCCCCAAATGCATGCCTCAAGTCATGGGGCCCCAAATGCATGCCACATATCATGTGGGCTCCACGTGCATGCCGCATGTCATTGGAGCCCCACATGCATGCCACATGTCATGGGGGCCCCAAATGCATGCTGCATGTCATAGGGGCCCACATGCATGACGCATTTCATGGGGGCCCCACGTGCATGCCGCATGTCTCGGGCACCCCAAATACATGCAGCATGTCATGGGGGCCCCAAGTGCATGCCGCATGTCTCAGGTACCCCAAATGCATGCAGCATGTAATGCAGGCCCCAAATGCATGCCGCATGTCATGGGGGCCCCGCAGGCATTTCGCATGTCATGGGGCCCCACATGCATGCCGCATGTCAAGGGGGCCTCACGTGTATGCCGCATGTAATGGGGCCCCACATGCATGGAGCATATCATGGGGGCCCCACATGCATGCCGCATGTCATGGGGGCTCCACATGCATGCCGCATGTCATGGGGGCCCCACGTGCATGGCGCATTTCATGGGGACCCACATGCATGGCGCATGTCATAGGGGCCCCACATGCATGCCGCATGTTATGGGTGCCCCACATGCATGTCGCATGTCATGGGGGCCCCAAATGCATGCCTTAAGTCATGGGGGCCCCAAATGCATGCCACATATCATGTGGGCCCCACTTGCATGCCGCATATATTGGGGGCCCCAAATGCATGTCGCATGTCATGAGGGCCCCACGTGCATGCCGCATGTCATAGGGGCCCCAATTGCATGCTGCATGTCATAGGGGCCCCACATGCATGGCGCATGGCATGGTGCCCCACATGCATGTCGCATGTCAAGGGGGCCCCAAATGCATGCCGCATGTCATGGGGGGCCAAAAATGCATGCCGCATGTAATGGGGGCCCCACGTGCATGCCGCATGTCATGGGGGCCCCATGTGCATGCCGCATGTCATGGGGGCCCAAAATGCATGCCTCAAGTCATGGGGGCCCCAAATGCATGCTTCATATCATGGGGGCCCCAAGTGCATGCCGCATGTCATGAGGGTGCCGCATGCATGCCGCATGTCATGGGGGCCCCGCAGCCATTCCGCATGTCATGGGGCCCCCCAAATGCATGCAGCATGTCTTGGGGCCCACAAATGCATGCCGCATGTCATAGGGTCCCCACGTGCATGGCGCATTTCATGGATGCCCCACATGCATGCGCACGTCATGGGGGCCCCAAATGCGTGCCACATGTCATGGGGGGCCCACATGCATGCCGCATGTCATGGGGGCCCCACTTGCATGCAGCATGTAATGGGGGATCCAAATGCATGACGCATGTAATGGGGGTCCCACATGCATGCCGCATGTCATGGGGGTCCCAAATGCATGCGGCATGTCATAGGGGCCTCACGTGCATACCACATGTCATGGGGGCCCCAAATGCATGCCGCATGTCCTGGGGGCCCCACATGCATGCCGCATGTCATGGGGGTCCCACGTGCATGCTGCATGTCATTGGGGCCCCACGTGCATACCACATGTCATGGGGGCCCCAAATGCATGCCGCATGTCCTGGGGGCCCCACATGCATGCCGCATGTCATGGGGGCCCCAAATGCATGTCGCATGTCATGAGGGCCCCGCATGCATGCCGCATGTCATGTGGGCCCCACTTGCATGCCGCATATATTGGGGGCCCCAAATGCATGTCGCATGTCATGAGGGCCCCGCATGCATGCCACATGTCATGGGGGCCCCGCAGGCATGCCGCATGTCATGGGGGCCCCAAATGCATGCCGCATTTCATGGGGGCCACACGTGCATGCCGCATGTCATGGGGGCCCCACGTGCATGCCGTATTTCATGGGGGCCCCACGTGCATGCCGCATGTCATGGGGGGCCCCAAATGAATGCCGCATTTCATGGGGGCCCCACATGCATGCCGCATGTCTGCATGTCTTGGGGCCCACAAATACATGCCGCATGTCATAGGGGCCCCACATGCATGGCACATTTCATGGGGGCCCCGAATGCATACCTCAAGTCATGGGGGCCCCAAATGCACGCAGCATATCATAGGGGTCCCACATGCATGCCGCATATGATGGGGGTCCCACATGCATGCCGCATGTCATGGGGGGCCAAAAATGCATGCCGCATGTAATGGGGGCCCCACGTGCATGCCGCATGTCATGGGGGCCCCATGTGCATGCCGCATGTCATGGGGGCCCAAAATGCATGCCTCAAGTCATGGGGGCCCCAAATGCATGCTTCATATCATGGGGGCCCCAAGTGCATGCCGCATGTCATGAGGGTGCCGCATGCATGCCGCATGTCATGGGGGCCCCGCAGCCATTCCGCATGTCATGGGGCCCCCCAAATGCATGCAGCATGTCTTGGGGCCCACAAATGCATGCCGCATGTCATAGGGGCCCCACGTGCATGGCACATTTCATGGATGCCCCACATGCATGCGCACGTCATGGGGGCCCCAAATGCGTGCCACATGTCATGGGGGGCCCACATGCATGCCGCATGTCATGGGGGCCCCACTTGCATGCAGCATGTAATGGGGGATCCAAATGCATGACGCATGTAATGGGGGTCCCACATGCATGCCGCATGTCATGGGGGTCCCAAATGCATGCGGCATGTCATAGGGGCCTCACGTGCATACCACATGTCATGGGGGCCCCAAATGCATACCACATGTCATGGGGGCCCCAAATGCATGCCGCATGTCCTGGGGGCCCCACATGCATGCCGCATGTCATGGGGGTCCCACGTGCATGCTGCATGTCATTGGGGCCCCACGTGCTTGCCGCATGTCATGGGGGCCCAACGTACATGCTGCATGTCATGGGGGTCCCAAATGCATGCGGCATGTCATAGGGGCCCCACGTGCTTGCCGCATGTCATAGGGGCCCCAAATGCATGCCGCATGTCCTGGGGGCCCCACATGCATATAAACATGTCATGGGGGCCCCAAATGCATGCCGCATGTCATGGGGGCCCCAAATGCATGCCGCATGTCATGGCGGCCCCAAATGCATGACTTATGTCATGGGGCCCCACGTGCATGCCGCATGTCATGGCTGCCCCAAATGCATGCCACATATCATGGGGGCCCCACGTGCATGCCGCATATATTGGGGGCCCTAAATGCATGCCGCATGTCATGGGGGCCCCAAATGCATGCCGCATGTCATGGCGGCCCCAAATGCATGACTCATGTCATTGGGGCCCCACGTGCATGCCGCATGTCATGGGGGATCCAAACTCATGCCGCATGTCATTGGGGCCCCAAGCATATGCCGCATATGACATGAGGGCCCCACGTGCATGCCGCATGTTATGGGGGCCCCAAATGCATAGCTCAAGTCATGGGGGCCCCAAATGCATGCCACATATCATGGGGGCCCCACGTGCATGCCGCATATATTGGGGGCCCCAAATGCATGCCGCATGTCATGAGGGCCCCGCATGCATGCCGCATGTCATTGGGTCCCCGCAGGCATTCCGCATGTCATGGGGGCCTCACGTGCATTCCGCATGTCATGGGGGCCCCAGGTGCATGCTGCATGTCATTGGGGCCATAAATGCATGCCACATGTCATAGGGGCCCCACGTGCATGCCGCATGTCTCGGGCACCCCAAATGCATGCAGTGTGTTATGGGGCCACATGTGCATGCCGCATGTCTCAGGTACCCCAAATGCATGCCGCATGTCATCGGGGCCCCAAATGCATGTCGCATGTCAAGGGGGCCCCATGTGCATGCCGCATATCATGGGGGCCACACATGCATGCCGCATGTCATGGAGGCCCCACTTGCATGCCGCATGTCATGGGGGCCCCACTTGCATGCCGCATGTCATGGGGGCCCAAATGCTTGCCGCATGTCATGGGTGCCATAAATGTATGCCACATGTCAGGAGGGCCCCACGTTCATGCCGCATATATTGGGGGCCCTAAATGCATGCCGCATGTCATGAGGGCCGCGCATGCATGCCGTTTGTCATGGGGGCCCCGCAGGAATTCCGCATGTCATTGGGGCCCCAAATTCATGCCCATTTCATGGGGGCCACACGTGCATGCCGCATGTAAGGGGGGATCCAAATGCATGCCGCATGTCATAGGGGCCCAAAATGCATGCCTCAAGTCATGGGGGCCCCAAATGCATGCCGCATATCATGGGGGCCCCACGTGCATGCCGCATGTATTGGGGGCCCCAAATGCATGCCGCATGTCACGAGGGCCCCGCATGCATGCCACATGTCATGGGGGCCCTGCAGGCATTCCGCATGTCTTGGCCCCCACAAATGCATGTCACATTTCATAGGGGCCCCACATGCATGGCGCATTTCATGGGGGCCCCAAATGCATGCCTCATGTCATGGGGGCCCCAAATGCATGCCGCATGTCATGGGGCCCCCCAAATGCATGCAGCATGTCTTGGGGCCAACAAATGCATGCCACATTTCATGGGGGCCCCACATGCATGCCGCATGTCATGGGGGCCCCAAATGTGTGACGCATATCATGGGGGCCACAAATGCATGCTGCATGTCATGAGGGCCCCACGTGCATGCCGCATGTCATAGGGGCCCCACGTACATGGTGCATGTCATGGGTGCCCCACATGCATGCCACATGTCATCGGGGCCCCAATTGCATGCCGCATGTCATGGGGGCCCCAAATGCATGCCGCTTGTCATAGTGGCCCCAAATGCATGTTGCATGTCATGAGGGCCCCACGTGCATGCCGCATGTCATAGGGGCCCCACATACATGGTGCATGTAATGGGTGCCCCACTTGCATGCCGCATGTCATCGGGGCCCCAATTGAATGCCGCATGTCATAGGGGCACCACTTGCATGCCGCATGTCATGGGGGCCCCGCAGGCATTCCGCATGTCATGGGGGCCCCAAATGCATGCCCCATTTCATGGGGGCCCCACATGCATGCCACATGTCTTGGGGCCCACAAATGCATGCCGCATGTCATAGGGGCCCCGCATGCATGGCACATTTCATGGGGGCCCTACATGCATGCCGCATGTCATGGGGGCCCCAAATGCATGCTTCATGTCATTGGGGCCCAAATGCATGCAGCATGACATGGGGGATCCACGTGCATGCCGCATGTAATGGGGCCCCCAAATTCATGCCGCATATCATGGGGGTCCCACATGCATGCCGCATGTCATGGGGGCCCCAAATGCATGCCGCATGTCATAGTGGCCCCAAATGCATGCTGCATGTCATGAGGGCCCCACGTGCATGCCGCATGTCATGGGGGCCCCAAATGCATGGCTCAAGTCATGGGGGTCCCAAATGCATGCCACATATCATGGGGGCCCCACGTGCAGGCCACATGTCTTGGGGCCCACAAATCCATGCCGCATGTCATGGGGGCCCCAAATGCATGCTTCATGTCATTGGGGCCCAAATGCATGCCGCATGTCATGGGGGCCATAAATGCATGCCGCATGTCATGGGTGCCCAACGTACATGCTGCATGTCATTGGGGCCCCACGTGCTTGCCGCATGTCATGGGGGCCCCACGTGCATGCCTCATGTCACGGGGGCCACAAATGTATGCGGCATGTCATGGGGGCCCCACGTGCATGCCGCATGTCATGGGGCCCCCCAAATGCATAACGCATGTCATAGAGGCCCCACGTGCATGCCGCATGTCATGGGGGTCCCACATGCATGCCGCATGTCATAGGGGCCCCACATGCATGGCGCATGTCATGGGGGCTCCACGTGCATGCCGCATGTCATGGGGGCCCCAAATGCATGCCGCATGTCATGGGGGCCCCAAATGCATGCCGCATGTCATGGCGGCCCCAAATGCATGACTCATGTCATTGGGGCCCCACGTGCATGCCGCATGTCATGGGGGATCCAAACTCATGCCGCATGTCATTGGGGCCCCAAGCATATGCCGCATGTCATGAGGGCCCCACGTGCATGCCGCATATTATGGGGGCCCCAAATGCATAGCTCAAGTCATGGGGGCCCCAAATGCATGCCACATATCATGGGGGCCCCAAGTGCATGCCGCATATATTGGGGGCCCCAAATGCATGCCGCATGTCATGAGGGCCCCGCATGCATGCCGCATGTCATTGGGTCCCCGCAGGCATTCCGCATGTCATGGGGGCCCCACGTGCATTCCGCATGTCATGGGGGCCCCAGGTGCATGCTGCATGTCATTGGGGCCATTAATGCATGCCACATGTCATAGGGGCCCCACGTGCATGCCGCATGTCTCGGGCACCCCAAATGCATGCAGTATGTTATGGGGCCACACGTGCATGCCGCATGTCTCAGGTACCCCAAATGCATGCCGCATGTCATCGGGGTCCCAAATGCATGTCGCATGTCAAGGGGGCCCCATGTGCATGCCGCATGTCATGGGGGCCACACATGCATGCCGCATGTCATGGAGGCCCCACTTGCATGCCGCATGTCATGGGGGCCCGCCCCACTTGCATGCCGCATGTCATGGGGGCCCAAATGCTTGCCGCATGTCATGGGTTCCATAAATGTATGCCACATGTCAGGAGGGCCCCACATGCATGCCGCATGTAATGGGGGCCCCACGTTCATGCCGCATATATTGGGGGCCCTAAATGCATGCCGCATGTCATGAGGGCCGCGCATGCATGCCGTATGTCATGGGGGCCCTGCAGGCATTCCGCATGTCATTGGGGCCCCAAATTCATGCCCATTTCATGGGGGCCACACGTGCATGCCGCATGTAAGGGGGGATCCAAATGCATGCCGCATGTCATAGGGGCCCAAAATGCATGCCTCAAGTCATGGGGGCCCCAAATGCATGCCGCATATCATGGGGGCCCCACGTGCATGCCGCATGTATTGGGGGCCCCAAATGCATGCCGCATGTCATGAGGGCCCCGCATGCATGCCACATGTCATGGGGGCCCTGCAGGCATTCCGCATGTCTTGGCCCCCACAAATGCATGACACATTTCATAGGGGCCCCACATGCATGGCACATTTCATGGGGGCCCCAAATGCATGCCTCATGTCATGGGGGCCCCACATGCATGCCGCATGTCATGGGGCCCCCCAAATGCATGAAGCATGTCTTGGGGCCCACAAATGCATGCCACATTTCATGGGGGCCCCACATGCATGCCGCATGTCATGGGGGCCCCAAATGTGTGACACATATCATGGGGGCCACAAATGCATGCTGCATGTCATGAGGGCCCCACGTGCATGCCGCATGTCATAGGGGCCCCACGTACATGGTGCATGTCATGGGTGCCCCACATGCATGCCACATGTCATCGGGGCCCCAATTGCATGCCGCATGTCATAGGGGTGCCGCATGCATGCCGCATATCATGGGGGTCCCACATGCATGCCGCATGTCATGGGGGCCTCAAATGCATGCCGCTTGTCATAGTGGCCCCAAATGCATGTTGCATGTCATGAGGGCCCCACGTGCATGCCGCATGTCATAGGGGCCCCACATACATGGTGCATGTAATGGGTGCCCCACTTGCATGCCGCATGTCATCGGGGCCCCAATTGCATGCCGCATGTCATAGGGGCACCACTTGCATGCCGCATGTCATGGGGGCCCCGCAGGCATTCCGCATGTCATGGGGGCCCCAAATGCATGCCCCATTTCATGGGGGCCCCATATGCATGCCACATGTCTTGGGGCCCACAAATGCATGCCGCATGTCATAGGGGCCCCGCATGCATGGCACATTTCATGGGGGCCCTACATGCATGCCGCATGTCATGGGGGCACCAAATGCATGCTTCATGTCATTGGGGCCCAAATGCATGCAGCATGACATGGGGGATCCACGTGCATGCCGCATGTAATGGGGCCCCCAAATTCATGCCGCATATCATGGGGGTCCCACATGCATGCCGCATGTCATGGGGGCCCCAAATGCATGCAGCATGTCATAGTGGCCCCAAATGCATGCTGCATGTCATGAGGGCCCCACGTGCATGCCGCATGTCATGGGGGCCCCAAATGCATGGCTCAAGTCATGGGGGTCCCAAATGCATGCCACATATCATGGGGGCCCCACGTGCAGGCCACATGTCTTGGGGCCCACAAATCCATGCCGCATGTCATGGGGGCCCCAAATGCATGCTTCATGTCATTGGGGCCCAAATGCATGCCGCATGTCATGGGGGCCATAAATGCATGCCGCATGTCATGGGTGCCCAACGTACATGCTGCATGTCACTGGGGCCCCACGTGCTTGCTGCATGTCATGGGGGCCCCACGTGCATGCCTCATGTCACGGGGGCCACAAATGTATGCGGCATGTCATGGGGGCCCCACGTGCATGCCGCATGTCATGGGGCCCCCCAAATGCATGACGCATGTCATAGAGGCCCCACGTGCATGCCGCATGTCATGGGGGTCCCACATGCATGCCGCATGTCATAGGGGCCCCACATGCATGGCTCATGTCATGGGGGGCCCACATGCATGCCGCATGTCATGGGGGCCCCACTTGCATGAAGCATGTAATGGGGGATCCAAATGCATGCCGCATGTCCTGGGAGACATAATTGCATGCCACATGTCATGGGTGCCCAACGTGCATGCCGCATGTATTGGGGGCCCCAACTGCATGCCACATATCATGGGGCCCCACATGCATGCCACATGTCATGGGGGCCGCACATGCATGCCGCATTTCATGTGTGGCCAAAATGCATGCCGCATGTTACGGGGGCCCCAAATGCATGCCGCATGTCATGGTGGCCCCAAATGCATGACTCATGTCATGGGGGCCCCACGTGCATGCCACATGTCATGGGGGATCCAAACTCATGCCGCATGTCATTGGGGCCCCAAGCATATGCTGCATGTCATGGGGGCCCCATGTGCATGCCACATGTAATGGGGGCCCCAAATGCGTGCGGCATGTCATAGGGGCCCCACGTGCATGCCGCATGTCTCGGGCACCCCAAATGCATGCAGCATGTTATGGGGGCCCCACGTGCATGCCGCATGTCTCAGGTACCCCAAATGCATGCAGCATGTCATGGTGGCCCAAATGCATGACGCATGTCATGGGGGCCCCACATGCATGCCACATGTCATGGGGGCCCCAAATGCATGCCGCATGTCTCAGGTACCCCAAATGCATGCAGGCCCCAAATGCATGCCGCATGTCATGGGTGCCCAAATGCATGACACATGTCATGGGTGCCCCACATGCATGCCGCATGTCTCAGGTACCCCAAATGCATGCAGCATATTATGCAGCCCCCAAATTCATGACACATGTCATGGGGGCCCCACATGCATGCCGCATGTCATGGAGGCCCCAAATGCATGCCGCATGTCATGGGAGCCCCACATGCATGCCGCATGTCATGGGAGCCCCAAATGCATGCCGCATGTCATGGAGGCCCCACGTGCATGCCGCATGTAATGGGGGCCCCAAATGAATGCTGCATGTCATAGTGGCCCCAAATGCATGATGCATGTCATGAGGGCCCCACGTGCATGCCGCATGTCATGTGGGCCCCGCAGGCATTCCGCATGTCATGGGGGCCCCAAATGCATGCCGCATGTCATGGGGGCCCCTCGTGCATGCCGCATGTAATGGGGGATTCAAAAGCATGCCGCATGTCATGTGGGTCCCACATGCATGCCGCATGTCATGGGGGCCCCAAATGCATGCCGCATGTCATGGGGGCCTCACATGCATTCTGCATGTCATGGGGGCCCCAAATGCATGTTGCATGTCATGAGGGCCCCAAATGCATGCCGAATGTCATGGGGCCCCAAATGCATGCCGAATGTCATGGAGGCCCCACGTGCATGCCGCATGTCATTGAGGCCCAAAATGGGTGCCGCATGTCATGGGGGCCCCACGTGCATGCCGCATGTCATGGTAGCCCCACATGCATGCCGCAGGCCATGGTGGCCCCACATGCTAGCCGCATGTCATGGGGGCCCCACATGCATACCACATGTCATGGTGGACCCAAATGCATGCCGCATGTCATGTGGTCCCCACGTGCATGACGCATGTCATGGGGTCCCCACGTGCATGAAGCATGTCATGGGGGCCCCACGTGCAAGCCTCATGTCATGGGGGCCCCAAATGCATGCCGCATTTCATGGGGGCCACACGTTCATGCCGCATGTAATGGGGGATCCAAATGCATGCCGCATGTCATGGGGGCCCCGCAGGCATGCCGCATGTCATGGGGGCTCCACAGGAATGCCGCATGTCATGGGGGGACCCAAATGCATGGTGCATGTCATGAGGGCCCCAAATGCATGCCGAATGTCATGGGGGCCCCACGTGCATGCCGCCTGTCATGGAGGCCCCAAATGCATGCCGCATGTCATGGGGTCCCCAAATGCATGACGCATGTCATGGGGTCCCCAAATGCATGACGCATGTCATGGGGTCCCCACGTGCATGAAGCATGTCATGGGGGCCCCACGTGCAAGCCTCACGTCATGGGGGCCCCAAATGCATGTTGCATGTCATGGGGCCCCAAATGCATGCCGAATGTCATGGAGGCCCCATGTGCATGCCGCATGTCAGGGAGGCCCCAAATGCATGTCGCATGTCACGGGTTCCCCAAATGCATGCGGCATGTCATGGGGGCCCCAATTGCATGCCGGATGTCAAGGGGGCCCCACGTGCAAGCCTCATGTCATGGGGGCCCCACGTGCATGCCGCCTGTCATGGAGGCCCCAAATGCATGTCGCATGTCATGGGGTCCCCACGTGCATGACGCATGTCATGGGGTCCCCACGTGCATGAAGCATGTCATGGGGGCCCCACGTGCAAGCCTCATGTCATGGGGGCCCCAAATGCATGCTGCATTTCATGGGGGCCACACGTTCATGCCGCATGTAATGGGGGATCCAAATGCATGCCGCATGTCATGGGGGCCCCGCAGGCATGCCGCATGTCATGGGGGCTCCACAGGAATGCCGCATGTCATGGGGGGACCCAAATGCATGATGCATGTCATGAGGGCCCCAAATGCATGTCGAATGTCATGGGGGCCCCACGTGCATGCCGCCTGTCATGGAGGCCCCAAATGCATGCTGCATGTCATGGGGTCCCCAAATGCATGACGCATGTCATGGGGTCCCCACGTGCATGAGCATGTCATGGGGGCTCCAAATGCATGCCGCATGTCATGGGGGCCCCTAGTGCATACCGCATGTCATGGGGGCCTCACATGCATTCCGCATGTCAAGGGGGCCTCACGTGCATTCCGCAAGACATGGGGGCCCCAAATGCATGCTGCATGTCATGGTGGCCCCACGTGCATGCTGCATGTCATGGTGGCCCCACGTGCATGCTGCATGTCATGGGGGCTCCACGTGCATGCCGCATGTAATTGAGCCATCAAATGCATGCCACATGTCATAGGGGCCCCACGTGCATGGCGCATGTCATGGGTGCGCCAAATGCATGCGACATGTCATAGGGTCCCCACGTGCATGCCGCATTTCTCGGGCATCCCAAATGCATGCAGCATTTTATGGGGGCCCCACGTGCATGCCGCATGTCTCAGGTACCCCGAATGCATGAAGCATGTTATGCAGGCCCCAAATGCATGCCGCATGTCATGGGGGCCCACATGCATGCCGCATGTCATGGGGGCCCACATGCATGCCGCATGTCATGGGTGCCCCAAATGCATGCCGCATGTCATGGGGGTCCCACATGCATGCCGCATGTCATGGGGGGCCCAAATGCATGCTGCATGTCATAGGGTCCCCACGTGCATGCAGCATGTCTCGGGCATCCCAAATGCATGCAGCATTTTATGGGGGCCCCACGTTCATGCCGCATGTAATGGGGGATCAAAATGCATGCCGCATGTCATGGGGGCCCCGCAAGCATGCCGCATGTCATGGGGGCTCCACAGGATTGCCGCATGTCATGGGGGGACCCAAATGCATGGTGCCTGTCATAAGGGCCCCAAATGCATGCCGAATGTCATAGGGTCCGCAAGTGCATGCCGCATGTCTCGGGCATCCCAAATGCATGCAGCATGTTATGCAGGCCAAAAATGCATGCCACATGTCATGGGGGCCCAAATGCATGCCGCATGTCATGGGGGCCCCATATGCATGCCGCATGTCATGGGGCCCCCAAATGCATGCCGCATGTCAAGGGGGCCCCAAATGCATGCCGCATGTCATGTGGGCCCCAAATGCATGCCGCATGTCATGGGGGCCACAAATGGATGCCGCATGTCATGGGGCCCCACGTGCATGCCGCATGTCATGGGGGCCTCACGTGCATTCCGCATGTCATGGGGGCCACACGTGCATGCTGCATGTCATGAGGGCCCCAAATGCATGTCGCATGTCATGGGGGCCCCCACGTGCATGCCGCATGTCATCGGGGCCCCACATGCATGGCGCATGTCATGGTGCCCCACATGAATGCCGCATGTCATGGGGGCCCCAAATGCATGCCACATGTCATGGGGGCCCCAAATGCATGCCGAATGTCATGGGGGTCCCAAATGCATGTCGCATGTCATGGGGGCCACAAATGCATGCCGCATTTCATGGGGGCCACACGTTCATGCCGCTACTAATGGGGGATCCAAATGCATGCTGCATGTCATGGGAGTCCCACATGCATGTCGCATGTCATGGGGGCCCCAAATGCATGCCGCATTCCATGGGGGCCCCAAATGCTTGCCGCATGTCATGGGGGCCCCACGTGCATGCCGCATGTCATGGGGGCCTCACGTGCATTCTGCATGTCATGGGGGCCCCACGTGCATTCTGCATGTCATGGGGGCCCCACGTGCATGCTGCATGTCATGGGGGCACCACGTGCTTGCCGCATGTCATGGGGTCCCCACGTACCTGCCGCATGTCATGGGGGCCCCAAATACATGCCGCATGTCATGGGGGCCCCAAATGCAGACCGCATGTCATGGAGGCTCCACATGCATGCAGCATGTCATGGGGGCCCCAAACGCATGCAGCATGTCATGGGGGCCCCAAATGCAGACCGCATGTCAAGGAGGCTCCACATGCATGCTGCATGTCATGGGGGCCCCAAACGCATGCAGCATGTCATGGGGGCCCCACATTCATACCGCATGTCTTGGGGCCCACAAATGCATGCCGCATGTCATAGGGGCCCCACATGCATGACGCATGTCATGGGGTCCCCACGTGCATGAAGCATGTCATGGGGGCTCCAAATGCATGCCGCATGTCATGGGGGCCCCGCATGCATTCCGCATGTCATGGGGGCCCCAAATGCATGTTGCATGTCATGAGGGCCCCAAATGCATGCCGAATGTCATGGGGCCCCAAATGCATGCCGAATGTCATGGAGGCCCCACGTGCATGCCGCATGTCATTGAGGCCCAAAATGGGTGCCGCATGTCATGGGGGCCCCACGTGCATGCCGCATGTCATGGTAGCCCCACATGCATGCCGCAGGCCATGGTGGCCCCACATGCTAGCCGCATGTCATGGGGGCCCCACATGCATACCACATGTCATGGTGGACCCAAATGCATGCTGCATGTCATGGGGGCCCCACATGCATGAGGCTTCCCAGTGCATCCCCAAATGCATGCTGCATGTTATGGGGGCCCACATGCATGCTGCATGTCATGGGGTGCCCAAATGCATGCAGCATGTCATGGGGGCCCAAATGCATGCCGCATGTCATGGGGGCCCCATATGCATGCCGCATGTCATGGGGGCCCCAAATGCATGCCGCATGTCATGGGGGCCCCAAATGCATGCCGCATGTCATGTGGGCCCCAAATGCATGCCGCATGTCATGGGGGCCACAAATGGATGCCGCATGTCATGGGGCCCCACGTGAATGCCGCATGTCATGGGGGCCTCACGTGCATTCCGCATGTCATGGGGGCCACACGTGCATGCTGCATGTCATGGGGGCCCCACGTGCATGCCGCATGTCATGGGGACCCCAAATGCATGTCGCATGTCATGGGGGCCCCCACGTGCATGCCGCATGTCATCGGGGCCCCACATGCATGGCGCATGTCATGGTGCCCCACATGAATGCCGCATGTCATGGGGGCCCCAAATGCATGCCACATGTCATGGGGGCCCCAAATGCATGCCGCATGTCATGGGGGCCCCAAATGCATGCCGCATGTCGTGGGGGCCCCAAATGCGTGCCGAATGTCATGGGGGTCCCAAATGCATGTCGCATGTCATGGGGGCCACAAATGCATGCCGCATATCATGGGGGCCCCACGTGCATGCCGCATGTCATGGGTACCACAAATGCACATCGCATGTCAGGGGGGCACCAAATGTATGCCGCATGTCATGGGGGCCCCAAATGCATGCCGCATTTCATGGGGGCCACACGTTCATGCCGCTACTAATGGGGGATCCAAATGCATGCTGCATGTCATGGGAGTCCCACATGCATGTCGCATGTCATGGGGGCCCCAAATGCATGCCGCATTCCACGGGGGCCCCAAATGCTTGCCGCATGTCATGGGGGCCCCACGTGCATGCCGCATGTCATGGGGGCCTCACGTGCATTCTGCATGTCATGGGGGCCCCACGTGCATGCTGCATGTCATGGGGGCACCACGTGCTTGCCGCATGTCATGGGGTCCCCACGTACCTGCCGCATGTCATGGGGGCCCCAAATACATGCCGCATGTCATGGGGGCCCCAAATGCAGACCGCATGTCACGGAGGCTCCACATGCATGCTGCATGTCATGGGGGCCCCAAACGCGTGCAGCATGTCATGGGGGCCCCACATTCATACCGCATGTCTTGGGGCCCACAAATGCATGCCGCATGTCATAGGGGCCCCACATGCATGACGCATGTCATGGGGTCCCCACGTGCATGAAGCATGTCATGGGGGCTCCAAATGCATGCCGCATGTCATGGGGGCCCCGCATGCATTCCGCATGTCATGGGGGCCCCAAATGCATGTTGCATGTCATGAGGGCCCCAAATGCATGCCGAATGTCATGGGGCCCCAAATGCATGCCGAATGTCATGGAGGCCCCACGTGCATGCCGCATGTCATTGAGGCCCAAAATGGGTGCCGCATGTCATGGGGGCCCCACGTGCATGCCGCATGTCATGGTAGCCCCACATGCATGCCGCAGGCCATGGTGGCCCCACATGCTAGCCGCATGTCATGGGGGCCCCACATGCATACCACATGTCATGGTGGACCCAAATGCATGCCGCATGTCATGTGGTCCCCACGTGCATGACGCATGTCATGGGGTCCCCACGTGCATGAAGCATGTCATGGGGGCCCCACGTGCAAGCCTCATGTCATGGGGGCCCCAAATGCATGCCGCATTTCATGGGGGCCACACGTTCATGCCGCATGTAATGGGGGATCCAAATGCATGCCGCATGTCATGGGGGCCCCGCAGGCATGCCGCATGTCATGGGGGCTCCACAGGAATGCCGCATGTCATGGGGGGACCCAAATGCATGGTGCATGTCATGAGGGCCCCAAATGCATGACGCATGTCATGGGGTCCCCACGTGCATGAAGAATGTCATGGGGGCCCCACGTGCAAGCCTCACGTCATGGGGGCCCCAAATGCATGTTGCATGTCATGGGGCCCCAAATGCATGCCGAATGTCATGGAGGCCCCATGTGCATGCCGCATGTCAGGGAGGCCCCAAATGCATGTCGCATGTCATGGGAGCCCCACATGCATGCCACATGTCATGGGAGCCCCAAATGCATGCCGCATGTCATGGAGGCCCCACGTGCATGCCGCATGTAATGGGGGCCCCAAATGAATGCTGCATGTCATAGTGGCCCCAAATGCATGATGCATGTCATGAGGGCCCCACGTGCATGCCGCATGTCATGGGGGCCCCGCAGGCATTCCGCATGTCATGGGGGCCCCAAATGCATGCCGCATGTCATGGGGGCCCCTCGTGCATGCCGCATGTAATGGGGGATTCAAAAGCATGCCGCATGTCATGTGGGTCCCACATGCATGCCGCATGTCATGGGGGCCCCAAATGCATGCCGCATGTCATGGGGGCCTCACATGCATTCCGCATGTCATGGGGGCCCCAAATGCATGTTGCATGTCATGAGGGCCCCAAATGCATGCCGAATGTCATGGGGCCCCAAATGCATGCCGAATGTCATGGAGGCCCCACGTGCATGCCGCATGTCATTGAGGCCCAAAATGGGTGCCGCATGTCATGGGGGCCCCACGTGCATGCCGCATGTCATGGTAGCCCCACATGCATGCCGCAGGCCATGGTGGCCCCACATGCTAGCCGCATGTCATGGGGGCCCCACATGCATACCACATGTCATGGTGGACCCAAATGCATGCCGCATGTCATGTGGTCCCCACGTGCATGACGCATGTCATGGGGTCCCCACGTGCATGAAGCATGTCATGGGGGCCCCACGTGCAAGCCTCATGTCATGGGGGCCCCAAATGCATGCCGCATTTCATGGGGGCCACACGTTCATGCCGCATGTAATGGGGGATCCAAATGCATGCCGCATGTCATGGGGGCCCCGCAGGCATGCCGCATGTCATGGGGGCTCCACAGGAATGCCGCATGTCATGGGGGGACCCAAATGCATGGTGCATGTCATGAGGGCCCCAAATGCATGCCGAATGTCATGGGGGCCCCACGTGCATGCCGCCTGTCATGGAGGCCCCAAATGCATGCCGCATGTCATGGGGTCCCCAAATGCATGACGCATGTCATGGGGTCCCCAAATGCATGACGCATGTCATGGGGTCCCCACATGCATGAAGAATGTCATGGGGGCCCCACGTGCAAGCCTCACGTCATGGGGGCCCCAAATGCATGTTGCATGTCATGGGGCCCCAAATGCATGCCGAATGTCATGGAGGCCCCATGTGCATGCCGCATGTCAGGGAGGCCCCAAATGCATGTCGCATGTCACGGGTTCCCCAAATGCATGCGGCATGTCATTGGGGCCCCAATTGCATGCCGGATGTAAAGGGGGCCCCACGTGCATGCCGCCTGTCATGGAGGCCCCAAATGCATGTCGCATGTCATGGGGTCCCCACGTGCATGACGCATGTCATGGGGTCCCCACGTGCATGAAGCATGTCATGGGGGCCCCACGTGCAAGCCTCATGTCATGGGGGCCCCAAATGCATGCTGCATTTCATGGGGGCCACACGTTCATGCCGCATGTAATGGGGGATCCAAATGCATGCCGCATGTCATGGGGGCCCCGCAGGCATGCCGCATGTCATGGGGGCTCCACAGGAATGCCGCATGTCATGGGGGGACCCAAATGCATGTTGCATGTCATGAGGGCCCCAAATGCATGCCGAATGTCATGGGGGCCCCACGTGCATGCCGCCTGTCATGGAGGCCCCAAATGCATGCCGCATGTCATGTGGTCTCCACGTGCATGACGCATGTCATGGGGTCCCCACGTGCATGAAGCATGTCATGGGGGCCCCATGTGCAAGCCTCATGTCATGGGGGCCCCAAATGCATGTTGCATTTCATGGGGTCCACACGTTCATGCCGCATGTAATGGGGGATCCAAATGCATGCCGCATGTCATGGGGGCCCCGCAGGCATGCCGCATGTCATGGGGGCTCCACAGGAATGCCGCATGTCATGGGGGGACCCAAATGCATGGTGCATGTCATGAGGGCCCCAAATGCATGCCGAATGTCATGGGGGCCCCACGTGCATGCCGCCTGTCATGGAGGCCCCAAATGCATGCCGCATGTCATGGGGTCCCCAAATGCATGACGCATGTCATGGGGTCCCCAAATGCATGACGCATGTCATGGGATCCCCACGTGCATGAAGCATGTCATGGGGGCCCCACGTGCATGCCGCATGTCATGGAGGCCCCAAATGCATGCCGCATGTCATGGGGGCCCCACATGCATGCCGCATGTCATGGGGGCCCCGCAGGCATTCCGCATGTCATGGGGGCCCCAAATGCATGCCGCATGTCATGGGGGCCCCTCGTGCATGCCGCATGTAATGGGGGATTCAAAAGCATGCCGCATGTCATGTGGGTCCCACATGCATGCCGCATGTCATGGGGGCCCCAAATGCATGCCGCATGTCATGGGGGCCTCACATGCATTCCGCATGTCAAGGGGCCTCACGTGCATTCCGCAAGTCATGGGGGCCCCAAATGCATGCTGCATGTCATGAGGGCCCCACGTGCATGCCGCTTGTCATGGGGTCTCCACATGCATGCCGCATGTAATTGGGCCCCCAAATGCATGCCACATGTCATAGGGGCCCCACGTGCATGGCACATGTCATGGGTGCGCTACATGCATGCCGCATGTCTTGGGACCCACAAATGCATGCCGCATGTCATAGGGGCCCCACATGCATGGCGCATATCATGGGGGCCTCACGTGCATGCCGCATTTATTGGGGGCCCCAAATTCATGCCGCATGTCATGAGGGCCCCGCATGCATGCCGCATGTCATCGGGGCCCCGCAGGCATTCCACATGTCATGGGGGCCCCAAATACATGCCGCATGTCATGGGGGCCCCACATGCATGCCGCATGTCATGGGGGCCCCGCAGGCATTCCGCATGTCATGGGGGCCTCACGTGCATTCCGCAAGACATGGGGGCCCCAAATGCATGCTGCATGTCATGGGGGTCCCAATTGCATGCCGCATGTCATGGGGGCCCCAAGTGCATGTGGCATGTCATAGGGGCCCCACGTGCATGCCGCATGTCTCGGGCATCCCAAATGCATGCAGCATTTTATGGGGGCCCTACGTGCATGCCGCATGTCTTGGGGGCTCCACGTGCATGCCGCCTGTAATGGGGCCCCCAAATGCATGCCGCATATCATGGGGGCCCCACGTGCATGCCGCATGTATTGGGGGCACCAAATGCATGCCGCATGTCATGAGGGCCCCGCATGCATGCCACATGTCATGGGGGCGTCGCAGGCATTCCGCATGTCATGGGGGCCGCAAATGCATGCCGCATTTCATGGGGGCCACACGTTCATGCCGCATGTAATGGGGGATCCAAATGCATGCCGCATGTCATGGGGGCCCCGCAGGCATGCCGCATGTCATGGGGGCTCCACAGGAATGCCGCATGTCATGGGGGGACCCAAATGCATGTTGCATGTCATGAGGGCCCCAAATGCATGCCGAATGTCATGGGGGCCCCACGTGCATGCCGCCTGTCATGGAGGCCCCAAATGCATGCCGCATGTCATGTGGTCCCCACGTGCATGACGCATGTCATGGGGTCCCCACGTGCATGAAGCATGTCATGGGGGCCCCACGTGCAAGTCTCATGTCATGGGGGCCCCAAATGCATGCCGCATTTCATGGGGGCCACACGTTCATGCCGCATGTAATGGGGGATCCAAATGCATGCCGCATGTCATGGGGGCCCCGCAGGCATGCCGCATGTCATGGGGGCTCCACAGGAATGCCGCATGTCATGGGGGGACCCAAATGCATGGTGCATGTCATGAGGGCCCCAAATGCATGCCGAATGTCATGGGGGCCCCACGTGCATGCCGCCTGTCATGGAGGCCCCAAATGCATGCCGCATGTCATGGGGTCCCCAAATGCATGACGCATGTCATGGGGTCCCCAAATGCATGACGCATGTCATGGGGTCCCCACGTGCATGAAGCATGTCATGGGGGCCCCACGTGCAAGCCTCACGTCATGGGGGCCCCAAATGCATGTTGCATGTCATGGGGCCCCAAATGCATGCCGAATGTCATGGAGGCCCCATGTGCATGCCGCATGTCAGGGAGGCCCCAAATGCATGTCGCATGTCACGGGTTCCCCAAATGCATGCGGCATGTCATGGGGGCCCCAATTGCATGCCGGATGTCAAGGGGGCCCCACGTGCAAGCCTCATTTCATGGGGGCCCCACGTGCATGCCACCTGTCATGGAGGCCCCAAATGCATGTCGCATGTCATGGGGTCCCCACGTGCATGACGCATGTCATGGGGTCCCCACGTGCATGAAGCATGTCATGGGGGCCCCACGTGCAAGCCTCATGTCATGGGGGCCCCAAATGCATGCTGCATTTCATGGGGGCCACACGTTCATGCCGCATGTAATGGGGGATCCAAATGCATGCCGCATGTCATGGGGGCCCCGCAGGCATGCCGCATGTCATGGGGGCTCCACAGGAATGCCGCATGTCATGGGGGGACCCAAATGCATGATGCATGTCATGAGGGCCCCAAATGCATGTCGAATGTCATGGGGGCCCCACGTGCATGCCGCCTGTCATGGAGGCCCCAAATGCATGCTGCATGTCATGGGGTCCCCAAATGCATGACGCATGTCATGGGGTCCCCACGTGCATGCTGCATGTCATGGTGGCCCCACGTGCATGCTGCATGTCATGGGGGCTCCACGTGCATGCCGCATGTAATTGAGCCATCAAATGCATGCCACATGTCATAGGGGCCCCACGTGCATGGCGCATGTCATGGGTGCGCCAAATGCATGCGGCATGTCATAGGGTCCCCACGTGCATGCCGCATTTCTCGGGCATCCCAAATGCATGCAGCATTTTATGGGGGCCCCACGTGCATGCCGCATGTCTCAGGTACCCCAAATGCATGAAGCATGTTATGCAGGCCCCAAATGCATGCCGCATGTCATGGGGGCCCAAATGCATGCCGCATGTCATGGGGGCCCCACATGCATGCCGCATGTCATGGGTGCCCCAAATGCATGCCGCATGTCATGGGGGTCCCACATGCATGCCGCATGTCATGGGGGGCCCAAATGCATGCGGCATGTCATAGGGTCCCCACGTGCATGCAGCATGTCTCGGGCATCCCAAATGCATGCAGCATTTTATGGGGGCCCCACGTTCATGCCGCATGTAATGGGGGATCGAAATGCATGCCGCATGTCATGGGGGCCCGGCAAGCATGCCGCATGTCATGGGGGCTCCACAGGATTGCCGCATGTCATGGGGGGACCCAAATGCATGGTGCCTGTCATGAGGGCCCCAAATGCATGCTGCATGTCATGGGGTCCCCAAATGCATGACGCATGTCATGGGGTCCCCACATGCATGTAGCATGTCATGGGGGCTCCAAATGCATGCCGCATGTCATGGGGGCCCCTCGTGCATGCCGCATGTCATGGGGGCCTCACATGCATTCCGCATGTCAAGGGGGCCTCACGTGCATTCCGCAAGACATGGGGGCCCCAAATGCATGCTGCATGTCATGGGGGCCCCACATGCATGCCGCATGTCACGGTTGCCCCAAATGTATGCTGCATGTCATGGGGGCCCCACAAGCATGCCGCATGTTATAGAGTCCCCACATTCATGGCGCATGTCATGGGGGGCCCCACTTGCATGCAGCATGTTATGAGGGATCCAAATGCATGCCGCATCTCATGGGGGTCCCACATGCATGGCGCATGTCATGGGGGGCCCAAATGCATGCGGCATGTCATAGGGTCCCCAAGTGCATGCCGCATGTCTCGGGCATCCCAAATGCATGCAGCATGTTATGCAGGCCAAAAATGCATGCCGCATGTCATGGGGGCCCAAATGCATGCCGCATGTCATGGGGGCCCCATATGCATGCCGCATGTCATGGGGGCCCCAAATGCATGCCGCATGTCATGGGGGCCCCAAATGCATGCCGCATGTCATGTGGGCCCCAAATGCATGCCGCATGTCATGGGGGCCACAAATGGATGCCGCATGTCATGGGGCCCCACGTGCATGCCGCATGTCATGGGGGCCTCACGTGCATTCCGCATGTCATGGGGGCCACACGTGCATGCTGCATGTCATGGGGGCCCCACGTGCATGCCGCATGTCATGGGGACCCCAAATGCATGTCGCATGTCATGGGGGCCCCCACGTGCATGCCGCATGTCATCGGGGCCCCACATGCATGGCGCATGTCATGGTGCCCCACATGAATGCCGCATGTCATGGGGGCCCCAAATGCATGCCACATGTCATGGGGGCCCCAAATGCATGCCGCATGTCATGGGGGCCCCAAATGCATGCCGCATGTCGTGGGGGCCCCAAATGCGTACCGAATGTCATGGGGGTCCCAAATGCATGTCGCATGTCATGGGGGCCACAAATGCATGCAGCATATCATGGGGGCCCCACGTGCATGCCGCATGTCATGGGTACCACAAATGCACATCGCATGTCAGGGGGGCACCAAATGTATGCCGCATGTCATGGGGGCCCCAAATGCATGCCGCATTTCATGGGGGCCACACGTTCATGCCGCTACTAATGGGGGATCCAAATGCATGCTGCATGTCATGGGAGTCCCACATGCATGTCGCATGTCATGGGGGCCCCAAATGCATGCCGCATTCCATGGGGGCCCCAAATGCTTGCCGCATGTCATGGGGGCCCCACGTGCATGCCGCATGTCATGGGGGCCTCACGTGCATTCTGCATGTCATGGGGGCCCCACGTGCATGCTGCATGTCATGGGGGCACCACGTGCTTGCCGCATGTCATGGGGTCCCCACGTACCTGCCGCATGTCATGGGGGCCCCAAATACATGCCGCATGTCATGGGGGCCCCAAATGCAGACCGCATGTCACGGAGGCTCCACATGCATGCTGCATGTCATGGGGGCCCCAAACGCATGCAGCATGTCATGGGGGCCCCACATTCATACCGCATGTCTTGGGGCCACAAATGCATGCCGCATGTCATAGGGGCCCCACATGCATGACGCATGTCATGGGGTCCCCACGTGCATGAAGCATGTCATGGGGGCTCCAAATGCATGCCGCATGTCATGGGGGCCCCGCATGCATTCCGCATGTCATGGGGGCCCCAAATGCATGTTGCATGTCATGAGGGCCCCAAATGCATGCCGAATGTCATGGGGCCCCAAATGCATGCCGAATGTCATGGAGGCCCCACGTGCATGCCGCATGTCATTGAGGCCCAAAATGGGTGCCGCATGTCATGGGGGCCCCACGTGCATGCCGCATGTCATGGTAGCCCCACATGCATGCCGCATGCCATGGTGGCCCCACATGCTAGCCGCATGTCATGGGGGCCCCACATGCATACCACATGTCATGGTGGACCCAAATGCATGCTGCATGTCATGGGGGCCCCACATGCATGAGGCTTCCCAGTGCATCCCCAAATGCATGCTGCATGTTATGGGGGCCCACATGCATGCTGCATGTCATGGGGTGCCCAAATGCATGCAGCATGTCATGAGGGCCCCACGTGCATGCCGCAAGTCAAGGGGGCCCCGCAGGCATACCACATGTCATGGTGGACCCACATGCATGAGGCTTCTCAGGGCGTCCCCAAATGCATGCTGCATTTTATGGGGGCCCCACATGCATGTTGCATGTCATGGGGGCCCCAAATGCATGCCGCATGTCATGAGGGCCCCACGTGCATGCCGCATGTCTCGGGTACCCCAAATGCATGCCGCATGTTATGGGAGCCCCATGTGCATGCCGCATATAATGGGGCCCCCAAATTCATACCGCGTGTCATAGGTGCCCCACATGCATGGCTCATGTCATGGGGGCCCCACGTGCATGCCGCATGTCATGTGGGATCCAAACTCATGCCGCATGTCAATGGGGCCCCAAGCGTATGCTGCATGTTATGGGGGCCCCTTGTGCATGCCACATGTAATGGGGGCCCCACATGCATGCGGCATGTCATAGGGGCCCCACGTGCATGCCGAATGTCTCAGGTACCCAAAATGCATGCAGCATGTTATGCAGGCCCCAAAAGCATGCCGCATGTCATGGGGGCCACACGTGCATGCCGCATGTAATGGGGGATCCAAATGCATGCCGCATGTCATGGGGGTCCCACATGCATGCCGCATGTCATGGGGGCCCCAAATGCATGCCTCAAGTCATGGGGACCAAAATGCATGCCGCATGTCACGGCGGCCCCACGTGCATGCCGCATGTCTTGGGGCCCACAAATGCATGCCGCATGTCATAGGGGCCCCACATGCATGGCGCATTTCATGAGGGCCCTACATGCATGCCGCATGTCATGGGGGCCCAAATGCTTGCCGCATGTCATGGGAGCCATAAATGCATGCCGCATGTCATGAGGGCCCAAAGTGCATGACGCATGTATTGGGGGCCCCAAATTCATGCCGCATGTCATGGGAGCCCCACATGCATGCCGCATGTCATGGGGACCCCAAATGAATGTCGCATGTCAAGGGGGCCATAAATGCATGCCACATGTCATGGGGGCCCAACGTGCATGCCGCATGAATTGGGGTCCCAAATCCATGCCGCATGTCATGGGGGCCCCAAATGCATGCCGCATATCATGGGGGCCCCACGTGCATGCCGCATGTCATGGGTGATTCAATTGCATGCCGCATTTCATGGGGGTCCCACATGCATGCCGCATGTCATGGGGGCCCCAAATGCATGCCTCAAGTCATGGGGCCCCAAATGCATGCCGCATATATTGGGGGCCCCAAATGCATGCCGCATGTCAAGAGGGCCCCGCTTGCATGCCGCATGTCATAGGGGCCCCTCAGGCATTCCTCATGTCATGGGGGCTCCACATGCATGCCGCATGTCATGGAGCCCCACATGCATGCCGCATGTCATGGGGCCACAAATGAATGTCGCATGTCAAGGGGGCCATAAATGCATGACGCATGTCATGGGGGCCCAACGTGCATGCCGCATGAATTGGGGGCCCCAAATTCATGCAGCATGTCATGAGGGCCCCGCATGCATGCCGCATGTCATGGGTGCCCCAAACGCATGCCGAATGTCATGGGAGCTCCACATGCATGCCGCATGTCATGGGGGCCCCAAATGAATGTCGCATGTCAAGGGGGCCATAAATGCATGCCGCAAGTTATGGGGGTCCCACATGCATACCGCATGTCATGGGGGCCCCAAATGCATACCTCAAGTCATGGGGCCCCAAATGCATGCCGCATGTCATGGGGGTCCCACATGCATGCCGCATCTCATGGGGGCCCCAAATGCATACCTCAAGTCATGGGGCCCCAAATGCATGCCACATATCATGGGGGCCCCTTGTGCATGCCGCATATATTGGGGGCCCCAAATGCATGCCACATGTTATGAGGGCCCCGCTTGCATGCCGCACATCAATGGGACCCCGCAGGCATTCCGCATGTCATGGGGGCCTCACGTGCATGCCGCATGTCATGGGGGCCCCAAATGCATGCTGCATGTCATCGGGGCCCCAATTGCATGCCGCATGTCATAGGGGCCCCACATGCATGGCGCATGTCATGGTGCCCCACATGCATGCCGCATGTCATGGGGGCCCCAAATGCATGCCGCATGTCATGGGGGCCCCACGTGCATGCCGCATGTATTGGGGTCCCCCGTGCATGCCGAATGTCATGGGGGCCCAAAATGCATGACTCAAGTCATGCGGGCCCCAAATGCCTGCCGCATATCAAAGGGGCCCCACGTGCATGCCGCATGTATTGGGGGCCCCAAATGCATGCCGCATGTCATGAGGGCGCCGCATGCATGCCGCATGTCATAGGGCCCCATAGGCATTCCGCATGTCATGGGGCCCCAAATGTATGCCGCATTTCATGGGGGCCCCAAATGCATGCCGCATGTCATAGGGGCCCCACATGCATTGCGCATGTCATGGGGGCTCCACATGCATGCCGCATGTCATGGAGCCCCACATGCATGCCGCATGTCATGGGGCCACAAATGAATGTCGCATGTCAAGGGGGCCATAAATGCATGCCGCATGTCATGGGGGCCCAACGTGCATGCCGCATGAATTGGGGGCCCCAAATTCATGCAGCATGTCATGAGGCCCCGCATGCATGCCGCATGTCATGGGGGCCCCAAACGCATGCCGAATGTCATGGGAGCCCCACATGCATGCCGCATGTCATGGGGGCCCCAAATGAATGTCGCATGTCAAGGGGGCCATAAATGCATGCCGCAAGTTATGGGGGTCCCACATGCATGCCGCATGTCATGGGGGCCCCAAATGCATACCTCAAGTCATGGGGCCCCAAATGCATGCCACATATCATGGGGGCCCCTTGTGCATGCCGCATATATTGGGGGCCCCAAATGCATGCCACATGTTATGAGGGCCCCGCTTGCATGCCGCACGTCAATGGGGCCCCGCAGGCATTCCGCATGTCATGGGGGCCTCACGTGCATGCCGCATGAATTGGGGGCCCCAAATTCATGCAGCATGTCATGAGGGCCCCGCATGCATGCCGCATGTCATGGGTGCCCCAAACGCATGCCGAATGTCATGGGAGCTCCACATGCATGCCGCATGTCATGGGGGCCCCAAATGAATGTCGCATGTCAAGGGGGCCATAAATGCATGCCGCAAGTTATGGGGGTCCCACATGCATACCGCATGTCATGGGGGCCCCAAATGCATACCTCAAGTCATGGGGCCCCAAATGCATGCCGCATGTCATGGGGGTCCCACATGCATGCCGCATCTCATGGGGGCCCCAAATGCATACCTCAAGTCATGGGGCCCCAAATGCATGCCACATATCATGGGGGCCCCTTGTGCATGCCGCATATATTGGGGGCCCCAAATGCATGCCACATG
This sequence comes from Phyllobates terribilis, assembly GCF_046119375.1. Lineage (NCBI taxonomy): Eukaryota > Metazoa > Chordata > Amphibia > Anura > Dendrobatidae > Phyllobates > Phyllobates terribilis. Next base: position 2,022,106 of record NW_027362856.1, read on the forward strand.
TTATGAGGGCCCCGCTTGCATGCCGCACATCAATGGGACCCCGCAGGCATTCCGCATGTCATGGGGGCCTCACGTGCATGCCGCATGTCATGGGGGCCCCAAATGCATGCTGCATGTCATCGGGGCCCCAATTGCATGCCGCATGTCATAGGGGCCCCACATGCATGGCGCATGTCATGGTGCCCCACATGCATGCCGCATGTCATGGGGGCCCCAAATGCATGCCGCATGTCATGGGGGCCCCACGTGCATGCCGCATGTATTGGGGTCCCCCGTGCATGCCGAATGTCATGGGGGCCCAAAATGCATGACTCAAGTCATGCGGGCCCCAAATGCCTGCCGCATATCAAAGGGGCCCCACGTGCATGCCGCATGTATTGGGGGCCCCAAATGCATGCCGCATGTCATGAGGGCGCCGCATGCATGCCGCATGTCATAGGGCCCCATAGGCATTCCGCATGTCATGGGGCCCCAAATGTATGCCGCATTTCATGGGGGCCCCAAATGCATGCCGCATGTCATAGGGGCCCCACATGCATTGCGCATGTCATGGGGGCTCCACATGCATGCCGCATGTCATGGAGCCCCACATGCATGCCGCATGTCATGGGGCCACAAATGAATGTCGCATGTCAAGGGGGCCATAAATGCATGCCGCATGTCATGGGGGCCCAACGTGCATGCCGCATGAATTGGGGGCCCCAAATTCATGCAGCATGTCATGAGGCCCCGCATGCATGCCGCATGTCATGGGGGCCCCAAACGCATGCCGAATGTCATGGGAGCCCCACATGCATGCCACATGTCATGGGGGCCCCAAATGAATGTCGCATGTCAAGGGGGCCATAAATGCATGCCGCAAGTTATGGGGGTCCCACATGCATGCCGCATGTCATGGGGGCCCCAAATGCATACCTCAAGTCATGGGGCCCCAAATGCATGCCACATATCATGGGGGCCCCTTGTGCATGCCGCATATATTGGGGGCCCCAAATGCATGCCACATGTTATGAGGGCCCCGCTTGCATGCCGCACGTCAATGGGGCCCCGCAGGCATTCCGCATGTCATGGGGGCCTCACGTGCATTCTGCATGTTATGGGGGCCCCACGTGCATGCTGCATGTCATTGGGGCCCCACGTGCTTGCCGCATGTAATTGGGTCCCAAATGCATGCCGCATGTATTGGGGGCCCCAACTGCATGCCGCATATCATGGGGCCCCAATTGCATGCCGCATGTCATAGGGGCCCCACATGCATGGCGCATGTCATGGTGCCCCACATGCATGCCGCATGTCATGGGGGCCCCAAATGCATGCCGCATGTCATGGGGGCCCCACGTGCATGCCGCATATATTGGGGTCCCACGTGCATGCCGAATGTCATGGGGGCCCAAAATGCATGACTCAAGTCATGCGGGCCCCAAATGCCTGCCGCATATCACGGGGGCCCCACGTGCATGCCGCATGTATTGGGGGCCCCAAATGCATGCCGCATGTCATGAGGGCGCCGCATGCATGCCATATGTCATGGGGCCCCGTAGGCATTCCGCATGTCATGGGGCCCCAAATGTATGTCGCATTTCATGGGGGCCCCACGTGCATGCCGCATGCCATGGGGCCCCCCAAATGCATGCATGTCTTGGGGCCCACAAATGCATGCCGCATGTCATAGGGGCCCCACATGCATGGCACATTTCATGGGGTCCCCACATGCATGCCGCATATCATGGGGGCCCCAAATGCATGCAGCATGTCATGGGGGGCCCACGTGCATGCCACATGTCTTGGGGCCCAAAAATCCATGCCACATGTCATAGGGGCCCCACATGCATGGCGCATTTCATGGGGGCCCTACATGCATGCCACATGTCATGGGGGCCCCAAATGCATGCCTCAAGTCATGGGGGCCCCAAATGCATGCCGTATATCATGGGGCCCCACATGCATGCCTCATGTCATGGGGGCCACAAATGTATGCCGCATATCATGGGGGCCCCACGTGCATGCCGCATGTCATGAGGGTGCCGCATGCATGCCGCATGTCATGGGGGCCCAAAATGCATGCCTCACGTCATGGGGGCCCCAAATGAATGCAGCATTTCATGGGGGCCCCACGTGCATGCCGCATGTCATGGGGCCCCCAAATGCATGCAGCATGTCTTGGGGCCCACAAATGCATGCCACATGTATTGGGGGCCCCAAATGCATGCCGCATGTCATGAGGGTGCCGCATGCATGCCGCATGTCATGGTGGCCCAACGTGCATGCCTCATGTCACGGGGGCCACAAATGTATGCCGCATATCATGGGGGCCCCACATGCATGCCGCATGTCATGGGGCCCCCCAAATGCATGCCGCATGTCATGGGGGACCAAAATGCATGCCTCACGTCAAGGGGGCCCCAAATGCATGCCGCATATCATGGGGGCCCCATGTGCATGCCGCATGTATTGGGGGCCCCAAATGCATGCCGCATGTCATGAGGGCGCCGCATGCATGCCGCATGTCATGGGGGCCCGCAGGCATTTCGCATGTCATGGGGGCCCCAAATGAATGCAGCATGTCATGGGGGCCCCAAATGCATGCGGCATATCATAGGGGCCCCACGTGCATACCACATGTCATGGGGGCCCCAAATGCATGCTGCATGTCCTGTGGGCCCCACGTGCATGCCGCATGTCATGGGGGCCCCAAATGCATGCCGCATGTCATGGGGGCCTCACATGCATGCCGCATGTCATGGCGGCCCCAAATGCATGACTCATGTCATGGGGGCCCCACGTGCATGCCGCATGTCTCGGGGGATCCAAACTCATGCCGCATGTCATGGGGGCCACAAGCGTATGCTGCATGTTATGGGGGCCCCATGTGCATGGCACATGTAATGGGGCCCCACATGCATGCGGCATGTCATAGGGGCCCCACGTGCATGCCACATGTCTCAGGTACCCCAAATGCATGCAGCATGTTTTGCAGGCCCCAAATGCATGCCGCTTGTCATGGGGGCCCAAATGCATGCCGCATGTCATGGGGGCCCCAAATGCATGCCTCAAGTCATGGGGTCCCCAAATGCATTCCGCATATCATGGGGGTCCCACATGCATGACGCATGTCATTGGGGCCCCGCAGGCATTCCGCATGTCATGGGGGCCCCACGTGCATGCCGCATGTCATGGGGGCCCAACGTGCATGCCGCATGTCATGGGGGCCCAACGTGCATGCCGCATGAATTATGGGCCCCACATTCATGCCGCATTTCTTGAGGGCCCCGCATGCATGCCACATGTAATGGGGGATTCAAATGCATTCCGCATGTCATGGGGGCCTCACGTGCATTCCGCAAGTCATTGGGGCCCCACGTGCTTGCCGCATGTCATGGGGGTCCAAATGAATGCCGCATGTATTGGGGGCCCCAACTGCATGCCGCATTTCATGGGGCCCCAACTGCATGCCGCATGTCATGGCTTCCCCAAATGCATGACTCTTGTCATGGGGGCCCCACGTGCATGCCGCATGTCTCACGTACCCCAAATGCATGCAGCATGTTATGCAGGCCCCAAATGCATGCCGCATGTCATGGGGGCCCAAATGCATGCCGCATGTCATGGGGGCCCCATATGCATGCCGCATGTAAAGGGGCCCCCAAATTCATGCCGCATGTCATAGGGGCCCCACGTGCATGGCGCAAGTCATGGGTGCCCCACATGCATGCCGCATATCATAGGGGCCCCACATGCATGGCGCATGTAATGGGGGCTCCACATGCATGCCGCATGTCATGGAGGCCCCAAACGCATGCCGCATGTCATGGGGGCCCCAAATGCAAGCATCAAGTCAGGGGGGCCCCAAATGCATGCCGCATATCATGGGGGTCCCACATGCATGCCTCATGTCATGGGGGCCCCAAATGCATGCCGCATGTCATAGTGGCCTCAAATGCGTGCTGCATGTCATGAGGGCCCCAAATGCATGCCGCATGTCATAGTGGCCCCAAATGCATGCTGCATGTCATGAGGGCCTCACGTGCATTCCGCATGTCATGGGGGTAACGCATGCATGCCGCATGTCATGGGGCCCCAAAATGTATGCCTCAAGTCATGGGGGCCCCAAATGCATGTCGCATATCATGGGGGCCCCACGTGCATTCCGCATGTTATGGCGGTCTCACGTGAATGCTGCATGTCATTGGGGCCCCACGTGCTTGCCGCATGTCATGGGGGCCCCACGTGCATGCCTCATGTCACGGGGGCCACAAATGTATGCCGCATATCAAGGGGGCCCCACGTGCATGCCGCATGTCATGGGGCCCCCCAAATGCATGCCTCATGTCATAGGGGCCCCACATGCATGGAGCATGTCATGGGGGCCCCACTTGCATGCATCATGTAATGGGGGATCCAAATGCATGCATCATGTAATGGGGGATCCAAATGCATGACGCATCTCATGAGGTCCCCACGTGCATGCCGCATGTCATGGGGGCCGCACAGGCATTCCGCATGTCATGGGGCCCCAAATGAATGCTGCATTTCATGGGGGCCCCACATGTATGCCGCATGTCACGGGGCCCCCCAAATGCATGAAGCATGTCTTGGGGCCCACAAATGCATGCCGCATGTATTGGGGGTCCCAAATGCATGCCGCATATCATGGGGGCCCCACGTGCATGCCGCATTTCATGGGGCCCCCCAAATGTATGCCGCATGTCATGGGGGCCCCACTTTCTTGCAGCATGTAATGGGTGATCCAAATGCATGACGCATGTCATGGGGGTCCCACATGCATGCCGCATGTCGTGGGGGCCCCAATTGCATGCGGCATGTCATGGGGGCCGCACTTGCATGCAGCATGTAATGGGTGATCCAAATGCATGACGAATGTCATGGGGGTCCCACATGCATGCCGCATGTCATGGGGGCCCCAAATGCATGCGGCATGTCATAAGGGGCCCCACGTGCATACCACATGTCATGGGGGCCCCAAATGCATGCTGCATGTCCTGGGGGCCCCACGTGCATGCCGCATGTCATGGGGGTGCCAAATGCATGCCGCATGTCATGGGGTCCCCACATGCATGCCACATGTCATGGGGGCCATAAATGCATGCAGCATGTCATGGTTGCCCAACGTGCATGCCGCATGTATTGGGGGCCCCAACTGCATGCCGCATATCATGGGGCCCCACATGCATGCCACATGTCATGGGGCCCCACATGCATGCCGCATTTCATGGGAGACCCAAATGCATACCGCATGTCATGGGGGATCCAAACTCATGCCGCATGTCAATGTGGCCCCAAGTCTATGCTGCATGTTATGGGGGCCCCATGTGCATGCCACATGTAATGGGGGCCCCACATGCATGCGGCATGTCATAGGGGCCCCACGTGCATGCCGCATGTCTCAGGTACCCCATATGCATGCAGCATGTTATGCAGGCCCCAAGTGCATGCCGCTTGTCATGGGGGCCCAAATGCATGCCGCATGTCATGGGGCACCCAAATGCATGCCGCATGTCATGGGGGCCCCACATGCATGGCGCATTTCATGAGGGCCCTACATGCATGCCGCATGTCATGGGGCACCCAAATGCATGCCGCATGTCATGGGGGCCCCACATGCATGGCACATTTCATGAGGGCCCTACATGCATGCCGCATGTCATGGGGGCCCCAAATGCATGTCTCAAGTCATGGGGGCCCCAAATGCATGCCACATATCATGGGGGCCCCACGTGCATGCCGCATGTCTTGGGGCCCACAAATGCATGCCTCAAGTCATGCGGCCCCAAATGCATGCCGCATATCATGGGGGACCCAAACGCATGCAGCATGTCATGGGGGCCCAAATTGCATGCCGCATGTCTTGGGGCCCACAAATGCATGCCGCATGTCATAGTGGCCCCAAACGCATGCTGCATGTCATGAGGGCCCCACGTGCATGCCGCATGTCATGGGGGCCCCGCAGACATTCCGCATGTCATTGGGGCCCCACAGGCATTCCGCATGTAATGGGGGATCCAAATGCATGCCGCATGTCATGGGGGTCACATATGCATGCCGCATGTCATGGGGGCCCCACATGCATGCTGCATGTCATGGGGGCCCAAATGCTTGCAGCATGTCATAGGGGCCCCACATGCATGGCGCATTTCATGAGGGCCCTACATCCATGCCGCATGTCATGGGGGCCCAAATGCTGGCCGCATGTCATGGGAGCCATAAATGCATGCCGCTTGTCATGAGGGCCCAACGTGCATGCCGCATGTATTGGGGGCCCCAAATTCATGCCGCATGTCATGGGAGCCCCACATGCATGCCGCATGTCATGGGGGCCCCAAATGAATGTCGCATGTCAAGGGGGCCATAAATGCATGCCGCATGTCATGGGGGCCCAACGTGCATGCCGCATGAATTGGGGTCCCAAATTCATGCCGCATGTCATGGGGGCCCCAAATGCATGCCGCATGTCATGGGGGCCCCACGTGCATGTCGCATGTAATGGGGGATTCAAATGCATGCCGCATGTCATGGGGGTCCCACATGCATGCCGCATGTCATGGGGGCCCCAAATGCATGCCTCAAGTCATGGGGCCCCAAATGCATGCCGCATATATTGGGGGCCCCAAATGCATGCCACATGTCCAGAGGGCCCCACGTGCATGCCGCATGTCATGGGGGATCCAAACTCATGCCGCATGTCATTGGGGCCCCAACCGTATGCCGCATGTCATGGGGGCCCCATGTGCATGCCACATGTAATGGGGGACCCAAACGCATGCAGCATGTCATGGGGGTCCAACGTGCATGCCTCATGTCTTGGGGCCCACAAATGCATACCGCAGGTCATAGTAGCCCCAAACACATGCTGCATGTCATGAGGGCCCCACGTGCATGCCGCATGTCATGGGGGCCCCGCAGGCATTCCGTATGTCATGGGGGGCCCACAGGCATTTCGCATGTAATGGGGGATCCAAATGCATGCCGCATGTCATGGGGGTCCCATATGCATGCCGCATGTCATGGGGGCCCCAAATGCATGCCGCATGCCATGGGGGTCCCACGTGCATGCCGCATATATTGGGGGCCCCAAATTCATGACGCATGTCATGAGGGCCCTGCATGCATGCCGCATGTCATTGGGGCCCCGCAGGCATTCCGCATGTCATGGGGGCCTCACGTGCATTCCGCATATCATGGGGTCCCCACATGCATGCCGCTTTTCATGGGGGGCCCAAATGCATGCCGCATGTCATGGGGGCCCCAAATGCATGCCGCATGTCATGGCGGCCCCAAATGCGTGACTCATGTCATGGGGGCCCCACGTGCATGCCGCATGTCATGGGGGATCCAAACTCATGCCGCATGTCATTGGGGCCCCAACCGTATGCCGCATATCATGGGGGCCCCATGTGCATGCCACATGTAATGGGGGCCCCAAATGCATGCGGCATGTCATAGGGGCCCCATGTGCATGCCGCATGTCTCTGGCACCCCAAAAGCATGCATCATGTTATGGGGGTCCCACGTGCATGCCGCATGTCTCAGGTACCCCAAATGCATGCAGCATGTTATGCAGGCCCCAAATGCATGCAGCATGTCATTGGGGCCCAAATGCATGCCGCATGTCATGGGGGCCCCAAATGCATGCCACATGTCATGTGGGCTCCACGCGCATGCCGCATGTAATGGGGCCCCCAAATTCATGCCGCATGTCATACGGGCCCCACGTGCATGGCGCAAGTCATGGGTGCCCCACATGCATGACGCATGTCATCGGGGCCCCAAATGCATGCCGCATGTCATGGGGCCACAAATGAATGTCGCATGTCAAGGGGGCCATAAATGCATGCCGCATGTCATGGGGGCCCAACGTGCATGCCGCATGAATTGGGGGCCCCAAATTCATGCAGCATGTCATGAGGGCCCCGCATGTATGCCGCATGTCAAGGGGGCCATAAATGCATGCCGCATGTCATGGGGGTCCCACATGCATGCCGCATGTCATGGGGGCCCCAAATGCATACCTCAAGTCATGGGGCCCCAAATGCATGCCACATATCATGGGGGCCCCTTGTGCATGCAGCATATATTGGGGGCCCCAAATGCATGCCGCATGTCATGAGGGCACCGATTGCATGCTGCATGTCATTGGGGCCCCACGTGCTTGCCGCATGTAATTGGGGCCCAAATGCATGCCGCATGTATTGGGGCCCCCAATTGCATGCCGCATGTCATAGGGGCCCTACATGCATGGCGCATGTCATGGTGCCCCACATGCATGCCGCATGTCATGGGGGCCCCAAATGCATGCCGCATGTCATGGGGGCCCCACGTGCATGCCGCATGTATTGGGGTCCCACGTGCATGCCGAATGTCATGGGGGCCCAAAATGCATGACTCAAGTCAAGCGGGCTCCAAATGCATGCCGCATATCAAGGGGGCCCCACGTGCATGCCGCATGTATTGGGGGCCCTAAATGCATGCCGCATGTCATGAGGGCGCCGCATGCATGCCGCATGTCATGGGGCCCCGTAGGCATTCCGCATGTCATGGGGCCCCAAATGTATGCCGCATTTCATGGGGGCCCCACTTGCATGCCGCATGTCATGGGGCCCCCCAAATGGATGCAGCATGTCTTAGGGCCCACAAATGCATGCCGCATGTCATAGGGGCCCCACATGCATGGCACATTTCATGGGGGCCCCACATGCATGCCGCATATCATGGGGGCCCCAAATGCATGCAGCATGTCATGGGGGGCCCACGTACATGCCACATGTCTTGGGTCCCACAAATCCATGCCACATGTCATAGGGGCCCCACATGCATGGCACATTTCATGGGGGCCCTACATGCATGCCGCATGTCATGGGGGCCCCAAATGCATGCCTCAAGTCATGGGGGCCCCAAATGCATGCCGCATATCATGGGGCCCCACATGCATGCCTCATGTCACGGGGGCCACAAATGTATGCCGCATATCATGGGGGCCCCACGTGCATGCCGCATGTCATGAAGGAGCCGCATGCATGCCGCATGTCATGGGGGCCCAAAATGCATGCCTCACGTCATGGGGGCCCCAAATGAATGCAGCATTTCATGGGGGCCCCACATGCATGCCGCATGTCATGGGGCCCCCCAAATGCATGCAGCATGTCTTGGGGCCCACAAATGCATGCCACATGTATTGAGGGCCCCAAATGCATGCCGCATGTCATGAGGGCGCCGCATGCATGCCGCATGTCATGGGGGACCAAAATGCATGCCTCACGTCATTGGGGCCCCAAATGCATGCCGCATATCATGGGGGCCCCACGTGCATGTCGCATGTATTGGGGGCCCCAAATGCATGCCGCATGTCATGGGGGCCCGCAGGCATTCCGCATGTCATGGGGGCTCCAAATGAATGCAGCATTTCATGGGGGCCCCACGTGCATACCACATGTCACGGGGGCCACAAATGTATGCCGCATATCATGGGGGCCCCACATGCATGCCGCATGTCATGGGGCCCCGCAAATGCATGCCGCATGTCATGGGGGACCAAAATGCATGCCTCACGTCATTGGGGCCCCAAATGCATGCCGCATATCATGGGGGCCCCACGTGCATGCCGCATGTATTGGGGGCCCCAAATGCATGCCGCATGTCATGAGGGCGCCGCATGCATGCCGCAAGTCATGGGGGCCCGCAGGCATTCCGCATGTCATGGGGGCTCCAAATGAATGCAGCATTTCATGGGGGCCCCACGTGCATACCACATGTCATGGGGGCCCCAAATGCATGCAGCATGTAATGGGTGATCCAAATGCATGACGCACGTCACGGGGGTCCCACATGCATGCCGCATGTCATGGGGGCCACAAATGCATGCGGCATGTCATAGGGGCCCCACGTGCATACCACATGTCATGGGGGCCCCAAATGCATGCCGCATGTCATGGGGGCCCCACATGCATGCCGCATGTCATGGGGGCCCAAATGCATGCCACATGTCACGGGGGCCATAAAAGCATGCCGCTTGTCATGGGTGCCCAACGTGCATGCCACATGTATTGGGGGCCCCTACTGCATGCCGCATATCATGGGGCCCCACATGCATGCCACATGTCATGGGGGCCCCACATGCATGCCGCATTTCATGGGGGACCCAAATGCATGCCGCATGTCTTAGGGGCCCCACATGCATGCGGCATGTCATAGGGGCCCCACGTGCATGCCACATGTCTCAGGCACCCCAAATGCATGCAGCATGTTATGCAGGCCCCAAATGCATGCCGCTTGTCATGGGGGCCCAAATGCATGCCGCATGTCATGGGGGCCCCACATGTATGCAGCATGTCATGGGGGCCCCAAATGCATGCCACATATCATGGGGGTCCCACATGCATGACGCATGTCATTGGGGCCCCGCAGGCATTCCGCATGTCATGGGGGCCCAACGTGCATGCCGCATGTCATGGGGGCCCAACGTGCATGCCGCATGTCATGGTGGTCCAAATGAATGCCGCATGTATTGGGGGCCCCAACTGCATGCCGCATATCATGGGGCCCCAACTGCATGCCGCATGTCATGGCGGCCCCAAATGCATGCCTCAAGTCATGGGGGCCCCTCGTGCATTCCGCATATATTGGGGGCCCCAAATGCATGCCGCATGTCAAGAGGGCCCCGCTTGCATGCCGCATGCCATTGGGGCCCCTCAGGCATTCCGCATGTCATGGGGGCCTCACGTGCATTCCGCATGTCATTGGGGCCCCACTTGCTTGCCGCATGTCATGGGGGTCCAAATGAATGCCGCATGTATTGGGGGCCCCAACTGCATGCCGCATATCATGGGGCCCCAACTGCATGCCGCATGTCATGGCGGCCCCAAATGCATGACTCATGTCATGGGGGCCCCATGTGCATGCCACATGTAATGGGGGCCCCAAATGCACGCGGCATGTCATAGGGGCCCCATGTGCATGCTGCATGTCTCGGGCACCCCAAAAGCATGCATCATGTTATGGGGGCCCCACGTGCATGCTGCATGTCTCACGTACCCCAAATGCATGCAGCATGTTATGCAGGCCCCAAATGCATGCCGCATGTCATGGGGGCCCCACGTGCATGGCGCAAGTCATGGGTGCCCCACATGCATGCCGCATGTCAAAGGGGCCCCACATGCATGGCGCATGTCATGGGGGCTCCGCATGCATGCCACATGTCATGGAGGCCCCAAACGCATGCCGCATGTCATGGGGGCCCCAAATGCATGCCTCAAGTCATGGGGGCCCCAAATGCATGCCGCATATCATGGGGATCCCACATGCATGCCGCATGTCATGGGGGCCCCAAATGCATGCCGCATGTCATAGTGGCCCCAAATGCATGCTGCATGTCATGAGGGCCCCAAATGCATGCCGCATGTCATAGTGGCCCCAAATGCATGCTGCATGTCATGAGGGCCCCACGTGCATGCGCATGTCAATGGGGCCCCACAGGCATTCCGCATGTCAATGGGGCCCCGCAGGCATTCCGCATGTCATGGGGGCCTCATGTGCATTCCGCATGTCATGGGGGCCCCACGTGCATGCTGCATGTCATTGGGGCCCCACGTGCTTGCCGCATGTCATGGGGTTCCCAATTGCATGCCGCATGTCATAGGGGCCCCACATGCATGGCGCATGTCATGGTGCCCCACATGCATGCCGCATGTCATGGGGGCCCCAAATGCATGCCGCATGTCATGGGGGCCCCACGTGCATGCCGCATGTATTGGGGTCCCACGTGCATGCCGCATTTCATGGGGGGACCCAAATGCATGGTGCATGTCATGAGGGCCCCAAATGCATGCCAAATGTCATGGGGGCCCCACGTGCATGCCACCTGTCATGGAGGCCCCAAATGCATGCCGCATATCATGGGGCCCCATATGCATGCCACATGTCATGGGGGCCCCACATGCATGCCGCATTTCATGGGGGACCCAAATGCATGCCGCATGTCTTAGGGGCCCCACATGCATGCGGCATGTCATAGGGGCCCCACGTGCATGCCACATGTCTCAGGCACCCCAAATGCATGCAGCATGTTATGCAGGCCCCAAATGCATGCCGCTTGTCATGGGGGCCCAAATGCATGCCGCATGTCATGGGGGCCCCACATGCATGCAGCATGTCATGGGGGCCCCAAATGCATGCCACATATCATGGGGGTCCCACATGCATGACGCATGTCATTGGGGCCCCGCAGGCATTCCGCATGTCATGGGGGCCCAACGTGCATGCCGCATGTCATGGGGGCCCAACGTGCATGCCGCATGTCATGGTGGTCCAAATGAATGCCGCATGTATTGGGGGCCCCAACTGCATGCCGCATATCATGGGGCCCCAACTGCATGCCGCATGTCATGGCGGCCCCAAATGCATGCCTCAAGTCATGGGGGCCCCTCGTGCATTCCGCATATATTGGGGGCCCCAAATGCATGCCGCATGTCAAGAGGGCCCCGCTTGCATGCCGCATGCCATTGGGGCCCCTCAGGCATTCCGCATGTCATGGGGGCCTCACGTGCATTCCGCATGTCATTGGGGCCCCACTTGCTTGCCGCATGTCATGGGGGTCCAAATGAATGCCGCATGTATTGGGGGCCCCAACTGCATGCCGCATATCATGGGGCCCCAACTGCATGCCGCATGTCATGGCGGCCCCAAATGCATGACTCATGTCATGGGGGCCCCATGTGCATGCCACATGTAATGGGGGCCCCAAATGCACGCGGCATGTCATAGGGGCCCCATGTGCATGCTGCATGTCTCGGGCACCCCAAAAGCATGCATCATGTTATGGGGGCCCCACGTGCATGCTGCATGTCTCACATACCCCAAATGCATGCAGCATGTTATGCAGGCCCCAAATGCATGCCGCATGTCATGGGGGCCCCACGTGCATGGCGCAAGTCATGGGTGCCCCACATGCATGCCGCATGTCAAAGGGGCCCCACATGCATGGCGCATGTCATGGGGGCTCCGCATGCATGCCACATGTCATGGAGGCTCCAAACGCATGCCGCATGTCATGGGGGCCCCAAATGCATGCCTCAAGTCATGGGGGCCCCAAATGCATGCCGCATATCATGGGGATCCCACATGCATGCCGCATGTCATGGGGGCCCCAAATGCATGCCGCATGTCATAGTGGCCCCAAATGCATGCTGCATGTCATGAGGGCCCCAAATGCATGCCGCATGTCATAGTGGCCCCAAATGCATGCTGCATGTCATGAGGGCCCCACGTGCATGCGCATGTCAATGGGGCCCCACAGGCATTCCGCATGTCAATGGGGCCCCGCAGGCATTCCGCATGTCATGGGGGCCTCATGTGCATTCCGCATGTCATGGGGGCCCCACGTGCATGCTGCATGTCATTGGGGCCCCACGTGCTTGCCGCATGTCATGGGGTTCCCAATTGCATGCCGCATGTCATAGGGGCCCCACATGCATGGCGCATGTCATGGTGCCCCACATGCATGCCGCATGTCATGGGGGCCCCAAATGCATGCCGCATGTCATGGGGGCCCCACGTGCATGCCGCATGTATTGGGGTCCCACGTGCATGCCGCATTTCATGGGGGGACCCAAATGCATGGTGCATGTCATGAGGGCCCCAAATGCATGCCAAATGTCATGGGGGCCCCACGTGCATGCCACCTGTCATGGAGGCCCCAAATGCATGCCACATATCATGGGGCCCCACATGCATGCCACATGTCATGGGGCCCCACATGCATGCCGCATTTCATGGGGACCCAAATGCATGCATGCCGCATGTCATTGGGGCCCCGCAGGCATTCCGTATGTCATGGGGGCCTCACGTGCATTCCGCATGTCATGAGGGTAACGCATGCATGCCGCATGTCATGGGGCCCAAAATGCATGCCTCAAGTCATGGGGGCCCCAAATGCATGTCGCATATCATGGGGGTCCCACGTGCATTCCGCATGTTATGGCGGTCTCACGTGAATGCTGCATGTCATTGGGGCCCCACGTGCTTGCCGCATGTCATGGGGGCCCCACGTGCATGCCTCATGTCACGGGGCCCCCCAAATGCATGCCTCATGTCATAGGGGCCCCACATGGATGGAGCATGTCATGGGGGCCCCACTTGCATACATCATGTAATGGGGGATCCAAATGCATGACGCATGTCATGAGGTCCCCACGTGCATGCCGCATGTCATGGGGGCCGCACAGGCATTCCGCATGTCATGGGGGCCCCAAATGAATGCCGCATTTCATGGGGGCCCCACGTGCATGCCGCATGTCATGGGGCCCCCCAAATGCATGTAGCATTTCTTGGGGCCCACAAATGCGTGCCGCATGTATTGGGGGCCCCAAATGCATGCCTCATGTCATGGGGGCACGACGTGCATGCCGCATGTCTCAGGTACCCCAAATGCATGCCGCATGTCATGGGGGCTCCACGTGCATTCCGCATGTAATGGGGCCCCCAAATTCATGCCGCATGTCATGGGGCCCCAAAATGTATGCCGCTTGTCATGGGGGCCCCACATGCATGCCACATGTCATGGGGCCCAAATGCTTGCCGCATGTCATGGGTTCCATAAATGCATGCCGCATGTCATGGGGGCCCAACGTGCATGCCGCATGTATTGGGGCCCCAAATTCATGTCGCATGTCATGAGGGCCCCGAATGCATGCCGCATGTCATGGGGGCCCCGCAGGCATTCCGCATGTCATGGGAGCCCCAAATGCATGCAGCATGTCATGGGGGCCCCTCGTGCATGCCACATGTAATGGTGGATTCAAAAGCATGCCGCATGTCATGTGGGTCCCACATGCATGCCGCATGTCATGGGGGCCCCAAATGCATGCCGCATGTCATGGGGGCCTCACATGCATTCCGCATGTCAAGGGGGCCTCACGTGCATTCCGCAAGTCATGGGGGCCCCAAATGCATGCTGCATGTCATGAGGGCCCCAGGTGCATGCCGCTTGTCATGGGGTCTCCACATGCATGCCGCATGTAATTGGGCCCCCAAATGCATGCCACATGTCATGGGGGCCCCTCGTGCATGCCGCATGTAATGGGGGATTCAAAAGCATGCCGCATGTCATGTGGGTCCCACATGCATGCCGCATGTCATGGGGGCCCCAAATTCATGTTGCATGTCATGAGGGCCCCGCATGCATGCCGCATGTTATGGGGGCCCCGCAGGCATTCCGCATGTCATGGGGGCCCCAAGTGCATGTGGCATGTCATAGGGGCCCCACGTGCATGCCGCATGTCTCGGGCATCCCAAATGCATGCAGCATTTTATGGGGGCCCTACGTGCATGCCGCATGTCTTGGGTTCTCCACGTGCATGCCGCATGTAATGGGGGCTCCACAGGAATGCCGCATGTCATGGGGGGACCCAAATGCATGGCACATGTCATGGGGGGCCCACATGCATGCCGCATGTCATGGGGGCCCCACTTGCATGCAGCATGTAATGGGGGATCCAAATGCATGCCGCATGTCATGGGGGACATAATTGCATGCCGCATGTCATGGGTGCCCAACGTGCATGCCGCATGTATTGGGGGCCCCAACTGCATGCCACATATCATGGGGCCCCACATGCATGCCACATGTCATGGGGGCCGCACATGCATGCCGCATTTCATGGGTGGCCAAAATGCATGCCGCATGTTACGGGGGCCCCAAATGCATGCCGCATGTCATGGTGGCCCCAAATGCATGACTCATGTCATGGGGGCCCCAAGTGCATGCCACATGTCATGGGGGATCCAAACTCATGCCGCATGTCATTGGGGCCCCAAGCATATGCCGCATGTCATGGGGGCCCCATGTGCATGCCACATGTAATGGGGGCCCCAAATGCATGCGGCATGTCATAGGGGCCCCACGTGCATGCCGCATGTCTCGGGCACCCCAAATGCATGCAGCATGTAATGCAGCACCCCAAATGCATGCCGCATGTCATGGGGGCCCCAAATGCATGCCACATATCATGTGGGCCCCACTTCCATGCCGCATATATTGGGGGCCCCAAATGCATGCCGCATGTCATGAGGGCCCCGCATGCATGCCGCATGTCATGGGGCCCCCGCAGTCATGCCGCATGTCATGGGGGCCCCAAATGCATGCTGCATGTCATGGGGGCCCCAAACGCATGCAGCATGCCATGGGGGCCCCACGTGCATGGCGCATTTCATGGGGACCCAAATGCATGCATGCCGCATGTCATTGGGGCCCCGCAGGCATTCCGTATGTCATGGGGGCCTCACGTGCATTCCGCATGTCATGAGGGTAACGCATGCATGCCGCATGTCATGGGGGCCCAAAATGCATGCCTCAAGTCATGGGGGCCCCAAATGCATGTCGCATATCATGGGGGTCCCACGTGCATTCCGCATGTTATGGCGGTCTCACGTGAATGCTGCATGTCATTGGGGCCCCACGTGCTTGCCGCATGTCATGGGGGCCCCACGTGCATGCCTCATGTCACGGGGCCCCCCAAATGCATGCCTCATGTCATAGGGGCCCCACATGGATGGAGCATGTCATGGGGGTCCCACTTGCATACATCATGTAATGGGGGATCCAAATGCATGACGCATGTCATGAGGTCCCCACGTGCATGCCGCATGTCATGGGGGCCGCACAGGCATTCCGCATGTCATGGGGGCCCCAAATGAATGCCGCATTTCATGGGGGCCCCACGTGCATGCCGCATGTCATGGGGCCCCCCAAATGCATGTAGCATTTCTTGGGGCCCACAAATGCGTGCCGCATGTATTGGGGGCCCCAAATGCATGCCGCATGTCATGGGGGCACGACGTGCATGCCGCATGTCTCAGGTACCCCAAATGCATGCCGCATGTCATGGGGGCTCCACGTGCATTCCGCATGTAATGGGGCCCCCAAATTCATGCCGCATGTCATGGGGCCCCAAAATGTATGCCGCTTGTCATGGGGGCCCCACATGCATGCCACATGTCATGGGGCCCAAATGCTTGCCGCATGTCATGGGTTCCATAAATGCATGCCGCATGTCATGGGGGCCCAACGTGCATGCCGCATGTATTGGGGCCCCAAATTCATGTCGCATGTCATGAGGGCCCCGAATGCATGCCGCATGTCATGGGGGCCCCGCAGGCATTCCGCATGTCATGGGAGCCCCAAATGCATGCAGCATGTCATGGGGGCCCCTCGTGCATGCCGCATGTAATGGGGGATTCAAAAGCATGCCGCATGTCATGTGGGTCCCACATGCATGCCGCATGTCATGGGGGCCCCAAATGCATGCCGCATGTCATGGGGGCCTCACATGCATTCCGCATGTCAAGGGGGCCTCACGTGCATTCCGCAAGTCATGGGGGCCCCAAATGCATGCTGCATGTCATGAGGGCCCCAGGTGCATGCCGCTTGTCATGGGGTCTCCACATGCATGCCGCATGTAATTGGGCCCCCAAATGCATGCCACATGTCATGGGGGCCCCTCGTGCATGCCGCATGTAATGGGGGATTCAAAAGCATGCCGCATGTCATGTGGGTCCCACATGCATGCCGCATGTCATGGGGGCCCCAAATTCATGTTGCATGTCATGAGGGCCCCGCATGCATGCCGCATGTTATGGGGGCCCCGCAGGCATTCCGCATGTCATGGGGGCCCCAAGTGCATGTGGCATGTCATAGGGGCCCCACGTGCATGCCGCATGTCTCGGGCATCCCAAATGCATGCAGCATTTTATGGGGGCCCTACGTGCATGCCGCATGTCTTGGGTTCTCCACGTGCATGCCGCATGTAATGGGGGCTCCACAGGAATGCCGCATGTCATGGGGGGACCCAAATGCATGGCGCATGTCATGGGGGGCCCACATGCATGCCGCATGTCATGGGGGCCCCACTTGCATGCAGCATGTAATGGGGGATCCAAATGCATGCCGCATGTCATGGGGGACATAATTGCATGCCGCATGTCATGGGTGCCCAACGTGCATGCCGCATGTATTGGGGGCCCCAACTGCATGCCACATATCATGGGGCCCCACATGCATGCCACATGTCATGGGGGCCGCACATGCATGCCGCATTTCATGGGTGGCCAAAATGCATGCCGCATGTTACGGGGGCCCCAAATGCATGCCGCATGTCATGGTGGCCCCAAATGCATGACTCATGTCATGGGGGCCCCAAGTGCATGTCACATGTCATGGGGGATCCAAACTCATGCCGCATGTCATTGGGGCCCCAAGCATATGCCGCATGTCATGGGGGCCCCATGTGCATGCCACATGTAATGGGGGCCCCAAATGCATGCGGCATGTCATAGGGGCCCCACGTGCATGCCGCATGTCTCGGGCACCCCAAATGCATGCAGCATGTAATGCAGCACCCCAAATGCATGCCGCATGTCATGGGGGCCCCAAATGCATGCCACATATCATGTGGGCCCCACTACCATGCCGCATATATTGGGGGCCCCAAATGCATGCCGCATGTCATGAGGGCCCCGCATGCATGCCGCATGTCATGGGGCCCCCGCAGTCATGCCGCATGTCATGGGGGCCCCAAATGCATGCTGCATGTCATGGGGGCCCCAAACGCATGCAGCATGCCATGGGGGCCCCACGTGCATGGCGCATTTCATGCAGGCCCCACATGCATGCCGCATATCATGGGGGCCCCAAATGCTTGCCTCAAGTCATGGGGCCCCAAATGCATGCCGCATGTCATAGGGCCCCAAATGCATGTTGCATGTCATGAGGGCCCCACGTGCATGCCGCATGTCATGGGGGCCCCAAATGCATGACTCAGGTCATGGGGGCCCCATATGCATGCCGCATGTAATGGGGGCCCACATGCATGGCGCATGTCATGGGGGGCCCACATGCATGCCGCATGTCATGGGGGCCCCAAATGCATGCCGCATGTCATAGGGGCTCCACGCGCATGCCGCATGTAATGGGGCCCCACATGCATGGAGCATGTCATGGGGGCCCCACATGCATGCCGCATGTCATGGGGGCCCCAAATGCAGGCCGCATGTCATGGGGGCTCCATGTGCATGCCGCATGTCATGGGTCCCCCGCAGGCATGCCGCATGTCTTGGGGGCCCCGCAGGCATGCCGCATGTCATGGGGGCCCCAAATGCATGCCGCATTTCATGGGGGCCCCACTTGCATGCAGCATGTCATGTTGGCCCCAAATGCATGCCTCAAGTCATGGGGCCCCAAATGCATGCCACATATCATGTGGGCTTCACATGCATGCCGCATGTCATGGGGGCCCCAAATGCAGGCCGCATGTCATGGGGGCTCCATGTGCATGCCGCATGTCATGCGTCCCCCGCAGGCATGCCGCATGTCTTGGGGGCCCCGCAGGCATGCCGCATGTCATGGGGGCCCCAAATGCATGCCGCATTTCATGGGGGCCCCACTTGCATGCAGCATGTCATGTGGGCCCCAAATGCATGCCTCAAGTCATGGGGCCCCAAATGCATGCCACATATCATGTGGGCTTCACATGCATGCCGCATGTCATGGGGGCCCCAAATGCAGGCCGCTTGTCATGGGGGCTCCATGTGCATGCCGCATGTCATGGGTCCCCCGCAGGCATGCCGCATGTCATGGGGGCCCCGCAGGCATGCCGCATGTCATGGGGGCCCCAAATGCATGCCGCATTTCATGGGGGCCCCACTTGCATGCAGCATGTCATGGGGGCCCCAAATGCATGCCTCAAGTCATGGGGCCCCAAATGCATGCCACATATCATGTGGGCTTCACGTGCATGCCGCATGTCATGGGGGCCCCAAAGGCATGCCGCATGTCATGGGAGTCCCACATGCATGCTGCATGTCATGGGTCCCCCGCAGGCATTCCGCATGTCATGGGGGCCCCGCAGGCATTCCGCATGTCATGGGGGCCCCAAATGCACGCCGCATTTCATGGTGGCCCCAAATGCATGCCGCATGTGATGGGGGCCCCAAATGCATGTCGCATGTCATGGGGGCCCCACATGCATGCTGCATGTCATGGGGGCCCCAAATGCATGCCTCATGTCATGGGGGCCCCAAATGCATGCCGCGTGTCATGGGGCCCCCCAGATGCATGCAGCATGTCTTGGGGCCCACAAATGCATGCCGCATGTCATGGGGGCCCCAAATGCGTGCCGCATATCATGGTGGCCCCAAATGCATGCAGCATGTAATGGGGATCCAAATGCATAACGCATGTCATGGTGGACCCACATGCATGCCGCATGTCATGGGGGCCCCAAATGCATGCGGCATGTCATAGTGGCCCCACGTGCATACCACATGTCATGGGGGCCCCACATGCATGCCGCATTTCATGGGGGACCCAAATGCATGCATGCCGCATGTCATTGGGGCCCCCCAGGCATTCCGCATGTCATGGGGGCCTCACGTGCATTCCGCATGTCATGGGGGCCCCACGTACATGCTGCATGTCATTGGGGCCCCACGTGCTTGCCGCATTTCATGGGGGACGCAAATGCATGCATGCCGCATGTCATTGGGGCCCCGCAGGCATTCCGCATGTCATGGGGGCCTCACGTGCATTCCGCATGACATGGGGGCCCCACGTACATGCTGCGTGTCATTGGGGCCCCACGTGCTTGCCGCATGTCATGGGGCCCCCCAAATGCATGCCGCATGTCATAGGGGTCCCACATGCATGCCGCATGTCATGGGGGCCCCAAATGCATGCCTCATGTCATAGTCGCCCCAAATGCTTGCCGCATGTCATGGGGCCCCCCAAATGCATGCCGCATGTCATAGGGGTCCGACATGCATGCCGCATGTCATGGGGGCCCCAAATGCATGCCGCATGTCATAGTGGTCCAAATGCATGCTGCATGTCAATGGGGCCCCACGTGCATGCCACATGTCATGGGGGCCCCACGTGCATGCCTCATGTCACGGGGGCCCCGCAGGCATTCCACATGTCATGGGGGCCCCAAATAAATGCCGCATTTCATGGGGGCCCCACGTGCATGCCGCATGTCATGGGGGCCCCACGTGCATGCCACATGTCATGGGGCCCCCCAAATGCATGCAGCATGTCTTGGGGCCCACAAATGCATGTCGCATGTCATAGGGGCCCCACATGCATGCCGCATGTCATGGGGGCCCCAAATGCGTGCCGCATATCATGGGGGCCCCAAATGCATGCAGCATGTCATGGGGGGCCCACGTGCATGCCACATGTCTTGGGGCCCACAAATGCATGCCGCATGTCATAGGGGCCCCACATGTATGGCGCATATCATGAGGGCCCAAATGCATTCCGCATGTCATGGGGGTTATAAATGCATGTCGCATGTCATGGGTGCCCAACTTGCATGCCTCATGTCACGGGGGCCCCACAGGCATTCCACATGTCATGGGGGCCCCAAATAAATGGCGCATGTCATGGATGCCCCACGTGCATGCCGCATTTCATGGGGGACCCAAATGCATGCCGCACGTCATGGGGGCCCCAAATGCATGCCTCATGTCATGGCGGCCCCAAATGCATGCGGCATGTCATAGGGGCCCCACGTGCATGATGCATGTCATGGGGGATCCAAACTCATGCCGCAAGTCATTGGGGCCCCAAGCATTTGTCGCATGTCATGGGGGCCCCATGTGCATGCCACATGTAATAGGGGCCCCAAATGCATGCGGCATGTCATAGGGGCCCCACGTGCATGCCGCGTGTCTCGGGCACCCCAAATGCATGACGCATGTCATGGGGGCCCCACATGCATGCCGCATGTCATTGGGGCCCCAAATGCATGCCGCATGTCACGGGGGCTCCACGTGCATGCCGCATGTAATGGGGCACCCAAATTCAAGCCGCATGTCATAGGGGCCCCACGTGCATGGCGCAAGTCATGGGTGCCCCAAATGCATGCGGCATGTCATAGTGGCCCCACGTGCATACCACATGTCATGGGGGCCCCACATGCATGCCGCATTTCATGGGGGACCCAAATGCATGCATGCCGCATGTCATTGGGGCCCCCCAGGCATTCCGCATGTCATGGGGGCCTCACGTGCATTCCGCATGTCATGGGGGCCCCACGTACATGCTGCATGTCATTGGGGCCCCACGTGCTTGCCGCATTTCATGGGGGACGCAAATGCATGCATGCCGCATGTCATTGGGGCCCCGCAGGCATTCCGCATGTCATGGGGGCCTCACGTGCATTCCGCATGACATGGGGGCCCCACGTACATGCTGCGTGTCATTGGGGCCCCACGTGCTTGCCGCATGCCATGGGGCCCCCCAAATGCATGCCGCATGTCATAGGGGTCCCACATGCATGCCGCATGTCATGGGGGCCCCAAATGCATGCCTCATGTCATAGTCGCCCCAAATGCTTGCCGCATGTCATGGGGCCCCCCAAATGCATGCAGCATGTCTTGGGGCCCACAAATGCATGTCGCATGTCATAGGGGCCCCACATGCATGCCGCATGTCATGGGGTCCCCAAATGCGTGCCGCATATCATGGGGGCCCCAAATGCATGCAGCATGTCATGGGGGGCCCACGTGCATGCCACATGTCTTGGGGCCCACAAATGCATGCCGCATGTCATGGGGGCCCAAATGCTTGCCGCATGTCATGGGTTCCATAAATGCATGCCGCATGTCATGGGGGCCCAACGTGCATGCCGCATGTATTGGGGGCCCCAAATTCATGTCGCATGTCATGAGGGCCCCGAATGCATGCCGCATGTCATGGGGGCCCCGCAGGCATTCCGCATGTCATGGGGGCCCCAAATGCATGCCGCATGTCATGGGGGCCCCTCGTGCATGCCGCATGTAATGGGGGATTCAAAAGCATGCCGCATGTCATGTGGGTCCCACATGCATGCCGCATGTCATGGGAGCCCCAAATGCATGCCGCATGTCATAGGGGTCCGACATGCATGCCGCATGTCATGGGGGCCCCAAATGCATGCCGCATGTCATAGTGGTCCAAATGCATGCTGCATGTCAATGGGGCCCCACGTGCATGCCACATGTCATGGGGGCCCCATGTGCATGCCTCATGTCACGGGGGCCCCGCAGGCATTCCACATGTCATGGGGGCCCCAAATAAATGCCGCATTTCATGGGGGCCCCACGTGCATGCCGCATGTCATGGGGGCCCCACGTGCATGCCGCATGTCATGGGGCCCCCCAAATGCATGCAGCATGTCTTGGGGCCCACAAATGCATGTCGCATGTCATAGGGGCCCCACATGCATGCCGCATGTCATGGGGGCCCCAAATGCGTGCCGCATATCATGGGGGCCCCAAATGCATGCAGCATGTCATGGGGGGCCCACGTGCATGCCACATGTCTTGGGGCCCACAAATGCATGCCGCATGTCATAGGGGCCCCACATGTATGGCGCATATCATGAAGGCCCAAATGCATTCCGCATGTCATGGGGGTCATAAATGCATGTCGCATGTCATGGGTGCCCAACTTGCATGCCTCATGTCACGGGGGCCCCACAGGCATTCCACATGTCATGGGGGCCCCAAATAAATGCCGCATGTCATGGATGCCCCACGTGCATGCCGCATTTCATGGGGGACCCAAATGCATGCCGCACGTCATGGGGGCCCCAAATGCATGCCTCATGTCATGGCGGCCCCAAATGCATGCGGCATGTCATAGGGGCCCCACGTGCATGATGCATGTCATCGGGGATCCAAACTCATGCCGCAAGTCATTGGGGCCCCAAGCATTTGTCACATGTCATGGGGGCCCCATGTGCATGCCACATGTAATAGGGGCCCCAAATGCATGCGGCATGTCATAGGGGCCCCACGTGCATGCCGCGTGTCTCGGGCACCCCAAATGCATGACGCATGTCATGGGGGCCCCACATGCATGCCGCATGTCATTGGGGCCCCAAATGCATGCCGCATGTCACGGGGGCTCCACGTGCATGCCGCATGTAATGGGGCACCCAAATTCATGCCGCATGTCATAGGGGCCCCACGTGCATGGCGCAAGTCATGGGTGCCCCAAATGCATACTGCATGTCATAGGGGCCTCACATGCATGGCGCATGTCATGGGGGCCCCACATACATGACTCATGTCATGGGGCCCCCAAATGCATGCCACATGTCATGGGGGCCCCAAATGCATGCCGCACGTCATCGGGGCCCCAAATGCATGCCGCATGTCATGGGGCCACAAATGAATGTCGCATGTCAAGGGGGCCATAAATGCATGCCGCATGTCATGGGGGCCCAACGTGCATGCTGCATGAATTGGGGACCCCAAATTCATGCAGCATGTCATGAGGGCCCCGCATGTATGCCGCATGTCATGGGGGCCCCAAACGCATGCCGAATGTCATGGGAGCCCCACATGCATGCCGCATGTCATGGGGGCCCCAAATGAATGTCGCATGTCAAGGGGGCCATAAATGCATGCCGCATGTCATGGGGGTCCCACATGCATGCCGCATGTCATGGGGGCCCCAAATGCATACCTCAAGTCATGGGGCCCCAAATGCATGCCACATATCATGGGGGCCCCATGTGCATGCAGCATATATTGGGGGCCCTAAATGCATGCCGCATGTCATGAGGGCCCCGCTTGCATGCTGCATGTCATTGGGGCCCCACGTGCTTGCCGCATGTAATTGGGGCCCAAATGCATGCCGCATGTATTGGGGGCCCCAACTGCATGCCGCATATCATGGGGCCCCACATGCATGCCGCATGTCATGGGGGCCCCAAATGAATGTCGCATGTCAAGGGGGCCATAAATGCATGCCGCATGTCATGGGGGTCCCACATGCATGCCGCATGTCATGGGGGCCCCAAATGCATACCTCAAGTCATGGGGCCCCAAATGCATGCCACATATCATGGGGGCCCCATGTGCATGCAGCATATATTGGGGGCCCTAAATGCATGCCGCATGTCATGAGGGCCCCGCTTGCATGCTGCATGTCATGGGGGCCCCAATTGCATGCCACATGTCATAGGGGCCCCACATGCATGGCGCATGTCATGGTGCCCCACATGCATGACGCATGTCATGGGGGCCCCAAATGCATGCCGCATATCAAGGGGGCCCCACGTGCATGCCGCATGTATTGGGGGCCCCAAATGCATGCCCCATGTCATGAGGGCGCCGCATGCATGCCGCATGTCATGGGGCCCCGTAGGCATTCCGCATGTCATGGGGCCCCAAATGTATGCCGCATTTCATGGGGGCCCCACGTGCATGACGCATGTCATGGGGCCCCCCAAATGGATGCAGCATGTCTTAGGGCCCACAAATGCATGCCGCATGTCATAGGGGCCCCACATGCATGGCACATTTCATGGGGGCCCCACATGCATGCCGCATATCATGGGGGCCCCAAATGCATGCAGCATGTCATGGGGGGCCCACGTGCATGCCACATGTCTTGGGGCCCACAAATCCATGCCACATGTCATAGGGGCCCCACATGCATGGCACATTTCATGGGGGCCCTACATGCATGCCGCATGTCATGGGGGCCCCAAATGCATGCCTCAAGTCATGGGGGCCCCAAATGCATGCCGCATATCATGGGGCCCCACATGCATGCCTCATGTCACGGGGGCCACAAATGTATGCCGCATATCATGGGGGCCCCACGTGCATGCCGCATGTCATGAAGGCGCCGCATGCATGCCGCATGTCATGGGGGCCCAAAATGCATGCCTCACGTCATGGGGGCCCCAAATGAATGCAGCATTTCATGGGGGCCCCACATGCATGCCGCATGTCATGGGGCCCCCCAAATGCATGCAGCATGTCTTGGGGCCCACAAATGCATGCCACAAGTATTGGGGGCCCCAAATGCATGCCTCATGTCATGAGGGCGCCGCATGCATGCCGCATGTCATGGTGGCCCCACGTGCATGACGCATGTCATGGGGGCCCCAAATGCATGCCGCATATCAAGGGGGCCCCACGTGCATGCCGCATGTATTGGGGGCCCCAAATGCATGCCCCATGTCATGAGGGCGCCGCATGCATGCCGCATGTCATGGGGCCCCGTAGGCATTCCGCATGTCATGGGGCCCCAAATGTATGCCGCATTTCATGGGGGCCCCACGTGCATGACGCATGTCATGGGGCCCCCCAAATGGATGCAGCATGTCTTAGGGCCCACAAATGCATGCCGCATGTCATAGGGGCCCCACATGCATGGCACATTTCATGGGGGCCCCACATGCATGCCGCATATCATGGGGGCCCCAAATGCATGCAGCATGTCATGGGGGGCCCACGTGCATGCCACATGTCTTGGGGCCCACAAATCCATGCCACATGTCATAGGGGCCCCACATGCATGGCACATTTCATGGGGGCCCTACATGCATGCCGCATGTCATGGGGGCCCCAAATGCATGCCTCAAGTCATGGGGGCCCCAAATGCAAGCCGCATATCATGGGGCCCCACATGCATGCCTCATGTCACGGGGGCCACAAATGTATGCCGCATATCATGGGGGCCCCACGTGCATGCCGCATGTCATGAAGGCGCCGCATGCATGCCGCATGTCATGGGGGCCCAAAATGCATGCCTCACGTCATGGGGGCCCCAAATGAATGCAGCATTTCATGGGGGCCCCACATGCATGCCGCATGTCATGGGGCCCCCCAAATGCATGCAGCATGTCTTGGGGCCCACAAATGCATGCCACAAGTATTGGGGGCCCCCAATGCATGCCTCATGTCATGAGGGCGCCGCATGCATGCCGCATGTCATGGTGGCCCCACGTGCATGCCTCATGTCACGGGGGCCACAAATGTATGCCGCATATCATGGGGGCCCCACATGCATGCCGCATGTCATGGGGCCCCCCAAATGCATGCCGCATGTCATGGTGGACCAAAATGCATGCCTCACGTCATTGGGGCCCCAAATGCATGCCGCATATCATGGGGGCCCCACGTGCATGCCGCATGTATTGGGGGCCCCAAATGCATGCCGCATGTCATGAGGGCGCCGCATGCATGCTGCATGTCATGGGGGCCCGCAGGCATTCCGCATGTCATGGGGGCCCCAAATGAATGCAGCATTTCATGGGGGCCCCACGTGCATACCACATGTCATGGGGGCCCCAAATGCATGCAGCATGTAATGGGTGATCCAAATGCATGACGCACGTCATGGGGGTCCCATATGCATGCCGCATGTCATGTGGGACACAAATGCATGCGGCATGTCATAGGGGCCCCACGTGCATACCACATGTCATGGGGGCCCCAAATGCATGCCGCATGTCATGGGGGCCCAAATGCATGCCGCATGTCACAGGGGCCTTAAAAGCATGCCGCTTGTCATGGGTGCCCAACGTGCATGCCACATGTATTGGGGGCCCCTACTGCATGCTGCATATCATGGGGCCCCACATGCATGCCACATGTCATGGGGGCCCCACATGCATGCCGCATTTCACGGGGGACCCAAATGCATGCCGCATGTCTTAGGGGCCCGACATGCATGCGGCATGTCATAGGGGCCCCACGTGCATGCCACATGTCTCAGGCACCCCAAATGCATGCAGCATGTTATGCAGGCCCCAAATGCATGCCGCTTGTCATGGGGGCCCAAATGCATGCCGCATGTCATGGGGGCCCCACATGCATGCAGCATGTCATGGGGGCCCCAAATGCATGCCGCATATCATGGGGGTCCCACATGCATGACGCATGTCATTGGGGCCCCGCAGGCATTCCGCATGTCATGGTGGTCCAAATGAATGCCGCATGTATTGGGGGCCCCAACTGCATGCCGCATGTCATGGCGGCCCCAAATGCATGCCTCAAGTCATGGGGGCCCCTCGTGCATTCCGCATATATTGGGGGCCCCAAATGCATGCCGCATGTCAAGAGGGCCCCGCTTGCATGCCGCATGCCATTGGGGCCCCTCAGGCATTCCGCATGTCATGGGGGCCTCACGTGCATTCCGCATGTCATTGGGGCCCCACTTGCTTGCCGCATGTCATGGGGGTCCAAATGAATGCCGCATGTATTGGGGGCCCCAACTGCATGCCGCATATCATGGGGCCCCAACTGCATGCCGCATGTCATGGCGGCCCCAAATGCATGACTCATGTCATGGGGGCCCCATGTGCATGCCACATGTAATGGGGGCCCCAAATGCACGCGGCATGTCATAGGGGCCCCATGTGCATGCTGCATGTCTCGGGCACCCCAAAAGCATGCATCATGTTATGGGGGCCCCACGTGCATGCCGCATTTCATGGGGGACCCAAATGCATGCCGCACGTCATGGGGGCCCCAAATGCATGCCTCATGTCATGGCGGCCCCAAATGCATGCGGCATGTCATAGGGGCCCCACGTGCATGATGCATGTCATGGGGGATCCAAACTCATGCCGCAAGTCATTGGGGCCCCAAGCATTTGTCACATGTCATGGGGGCCCCATGTGCATGCCACATGTAATAGGGGCCCCAAATGCATGCGGCATGTCATAGGGGCCCCACGTGCATGCCGCGTGTCTCGGGCACCCCAAATGCATGACGCATGTCATGGGGGCCCCACATGCATGCCGCATGTCATTGGGGCCCCAAATGCATGCCGCATGTCACGGGGGCGCCACGTGCATGCCGCATGTAATGGGGCACCCAAATTCATGCCGCATGTCATAGGGGCCCCACGTGCATGGCGCAAGTCATGGGTGCCCCAAATGCATACTGCATGTCATAGGGGCCTCACATGCATGGCGCATGTCATGGGGGCCCCACATACATGACTCATGTCATGGGGCCCCCAAATGCATGCCACATGTCATGGGGGCCCCAAATGCATGCCGCACGTCATCGGGGCCCCAAATGCATGCCGCATGTCATGGGGCCACAAATGAATGTCGCATGTCAAGGGGGCCATAAATGCATGCCGCATGTCATGGGGGCCCAACGTGCATGCTGCATGAATTGGGGACCCCAAATTCATGCAGCATGTCATGAGGGCCCCGCATGTATGCCGCATGTCATGGGGGACCCAAACGCATGCCGAATGTCATGGGAGCCCCACATGCATGCCGCATGTCATGGGGGCCCCAAATGAATGTCGCATGTCAAGGGGGCCATAAATGCATGCCGCATGTCATGGGGGTCCCACATGCATGCCGCATGTCATGGGGGCCCCAAATGCATACCTCAAGTCATGGGGCCCCAAATGCATGCCACATATCATGGGGACCCCATGTGCATGCAGCATATATTGGGGGCCCTAAATGCATGCCGCATGTCATGAGGGCCCCGCTTGCATGCTGCATGTCATTGGGGCCCCACGTGCTTGCCGCATGTAATTGGGGCCCAAATGCATGCCGCATGTATTGGGGGCCCCAACTGCATGCCGCATATCATGGGGCCCCACATGCATGCCGCATGTCATGGGGGCCCCAAATGAATGTCGCATGTCAAGGGGGCCATAAATGCATGCCGCATGTCATGGGGGTCCCACATGCATGCCGCATGTCATGGGGGCCCCAAATGCATACCTCAAGTCATGGGGCCCCAAATGCATGCCACATATCATGGGGGCCCCATGTGCATGCAGCATATATTGGGGGCCCTAAATGCATGCCGCATGTCATGAGGGCCCCGCTTGCATGCTGCATGTCATCGGGGCCCCAATTGCATGCCGCATGTCATAGGGGCCCCACATGCATGGCGCATGTCATGGTGCCCCACATGCATGCCGCATGTCATGGGGGCCCCAATTGCATGCCGCATGTCATAGGGGCCCCACATGCATGGTGCATGTCATGGTGCCCCACATGCATGACGCATGTCATGGGGGCCCCAAATGCATGCCGCATATCAAGGGGGCCCCACGTGCATGCCGCATGTATTGGGGGCCCCAAATGCATGCCCCATGTCATGAGGGCGCCGCATGCATGCCGCATGTCATGGGGCCCCGTAGGCATTCCGCATGTCATGGGGCCCCAAATGTATGCCGCATTTCATGGGGGCCCCACGTGCATGACGCATGTCATGGGGCCCCCCAAATGGATGGAGCATGTCTTAGGGCCCACAAATGCATGCCGCATGTCATAGGGGCCCCACATGCATGGCACATTTCATGGGGGCCCCACATGCATGCCGCATATCATGGGGGCCCCAAATGCATGCAGCATGTCATGGGGGGCCCACGTGCATGCCACATGTCTTGGGGCCCACAAATCCATGCCACATGTCATAGGGGCCACACATGCATGGCACATTTCATGGGGGCCCTACATGCATGCCGCATGTCATGGGGGCCCCAAATGCATGCCTCAAGTCATGGGGGCCCCAAATGCATGCCGCATATCATGGGGCCCCACATGCATGCCTCATGTCACGGGGGCCACAAATGTATGCCGCATATCATGGGGGCCCCACGTGCATGCCGCATGTCATGAAGGCGCCGCATGCATGCCGCATGTCATGGGGGCCCAAAATGCATGCCTCACGTCATGGGGGCCCCAAATGAATGCAGCATTTCATGGGGGCCCCACATGCATGCCGCATGTCATGGGGCCCCCCAAATGCATGCAGCATGTCTTGGGGCCCACAAATGCATGCCACAAGTATTGGGGGCCCCAAATGCATGCCTCATGTCATGAGGGCGCCGCATGCATGCCGCATGTCATGGTGGCCCCACGTGCATGCCTCATGTCACGGGGGCCACAAATGTATGCCGCATATCATGGGGGCCCCACATGCATGCCGCATGTCATGGGGCCCCCCAAATGCATGCCGCATGTCATGGTGGACCAAAATGCATGCCTCACGTCATTGGGGCCCCAAATGCATGCCGCATATCATGGGGGCCCCACGTGCATGCCGCATGTATTGGGGGCCCCAAATGCATGCCGCATGTCATGAGGGCGCCGCATGCATGCTGCATGTCATGGGGGCCCGCAGGCATTCCGCATGTCATGGGGGCCCCAAATGAATGCAGCATTTCATGGGGGCCCCACGTGCATACCACATGTCATGGGGGCCCCAAATGCATGCAGCATGTAATGGGTGATCCAAATGCATGACGCACGTCATGGGGGTCCCATATGCATGCCGCATGTCATGTGGGACACAAATGCATGCGGCATGTCATAGGGGCCCCACGTGCATACCACATGTCATGGGGGCCCCAAATGCATGCCGCATGTCATGGGGGCCCAAATGCATGCCGCATGTCACAGGGGCCTTAAAAGCATGCCGCTTGTCATGGGTGCCCAACGTGCATGCCACATGTATTGGGGGCCCCTACTGCATGCTGCATATCATGGGGCCCCACATGCATGCCACATGTCATGGGGGCCCCACATGCATGCCGCATTTCACGGGGGACCCAAATGCATGCCGCATGTCTTAGGGGCCCGACATGCATGCGGCATGTCATAGGGGCCCCACGTGCATGCCACATGTCTCAGGCACCCCAAATGCATGCAGCATGTTATGCAGGCCCCAAATGCATGCCGCTTGTCATGGGGGCCCAAATGCATGCCGCATGTCATGGGGGCCCCACATGCATGCAGCATGTCATGGGGGCCCCAAATGCATGCCGCATATCATGGGGGTCCCACATGCATGACGCATGTCATTGGGGCCCCGCAGGCATTCCGCATGTCATGGGGGCCCAACGTGCATGCCGCATGTCATGGTGGTCCAAATGAATGCCGCATGTATTGGGGGCCCCAACTGCATGCCGCATGTCATGGCGGCCCCAAATGCATGCCTCAAGTCATGGGGGCCCCTCGTGCATTCCGCATATATTGGGGGCCCCAAATGCATGCCGCATGTCAAGAGGGCCCCGCTTGCATGCCGCATGCCATTGGGGCCCCTCAGGCATTCCGCATGTCATGGGGGCCTCACGTGCATTCCGCATGTCATTGGGGCCCCACTTGCTTGCCGCATGTCATGGGGGTCCAAATGAATGCCGCATGTATTGGGGGCCCCAACTGCATGCCGCATATCATGGGGCCCCAACTGCATGCCGCATGTCATGGCGGCCCCAAATGCATGACTCATGTCATGGGGGCCCCAAATGCACGCGGCATGTCATAGGGGCCCCATGTGCATGCTGCATGTCTCGGGCACCCCAAAAGCATGCATCATGTTATGGGGGCCCCACGTGCATGCCGCATGTCTCACGTACCCCAAATGCATGCAGCATGTTATGCAGGCCCCAAATGCATGCCGCATGTCATGGGGGCCCCACGTGCATGGCGCATGTCAAAGGGGCCCCACATGCATGGCGCATGTCATGGGGGCTCCGCATGCATGCCGCATGTCATGGAGGCCCCAAACGCATGCCGCATGTCATGGGGGCCCACGTGCATGTGCATGTCAATGGGGCCCCACAGGCATTCCGCATGTCAATGGGGCCCCACATGCATGGCGCATTTCATGGGGGCCCTACATGCATGCCGCATTTCATGGGGGACCCAAATGCATGCATGCCGCATGTCATTGGGGCCCCGCAGGCATTCCGTATGTCATGGGGGCCTCAGGTGCATTCCGCATGTCATGAGGGTAACGCATGCATGCCGCATGTCATGGGGGCCCCAAATGCATGTCGCATATCATGGGGGCCCCACGTGCATTCCGCATGTTATGGCGGTCTCACGTGAATGCTGCATGTCATTGGGGCCCCACGTGCTTGCCGCATGTCATGGGGGCCCCACGTGCATGCCTCATGTCACAGGGCCCCCCAAATGCATGCCTCATGTCATAGGGGCCCCACATGCATGGAGCATGTCATGGGGGCCCCACTTGCATACATCATGTAATGGGGGATCCAAATGCATGAAGCATGTCATGAGGTCCCCACGTGCATGCCGCATGTCATGGGGGCCGCACAGGCATTCCGCATGTCATGGGGGCCCCAAATGAATGCCGCATTTCATGGGGGCCCCACGTGCATGCCGCATGTCATGGGGCCCCCCAAATGCATGCAGCATGTCTTGGGGCCCACAAATGCATGCCGCATGTATTGGGGGCCCCAAATGCATGCCGCATGTCATGGGGGCCCGACGTGCATGCCGCATGTCTCAGGTACCCCAAATGCATGCCGCATGTCATGGGGGCTCCACGTGCATGCCGCATGTAATGGGGCCCCCAAATTCATGCCGCATGTCATGGGGCCCCCAAATGTATGCCGCTTGTCATGGGGGCCCCACATGCATGCCCCATGTCATGGGGCCCAAATGCTTGCCGCATGTCATGGGTTCCATAAATGCATGCCGCATGTCATGGGGGCCCAACGTGCATGCCGCATGTATTGGGGGCCCCAAATTCATGTCGCATGTCATGAGGGCCCCGAATGCATGCCGCATGTCATGGGGGCCCCGCAGGCATTCCGCATGTCATGGGGGCCCCAAATGCATGCCGCATGTCATGGGGGCCCCTCGTGCATGCCGCATGTAATGGGGGATTCAAAAGCATGCCGCATGTCATGTGGGTCCCACATGCATGCCGCATGTCATGGGAGCCCCAAATGCATGCCGCATGTCATAGGGGTCCGACATGCATGCCGCATGTCATGGGGGCCCCAAATGCATGCCGCATGTCATAGTGGTCCAAATGCATGCTGCATGTCAATGGGGCCCCACGTGCATGCCACATGTCATGGGGGCCCCACGTGCATGCCTCATGTCACGGGGGCCCCGCAGGCATTCCACATGTCATGGGGGCCCCAAATAAATGCCGCATTTCATGGGGGCCCCACGTGCATGCCGCATGTCATGGGGGCCCCACGTGCATGCCGCATGTCATGGGGCCCCCCAAATGCATGCAGCATGTCTTGGGGCCCACAAATGCATGCCGCATGTCATGGGGGCCCCAAATGCGTGCCGCATATCATGGGGGCCCCAAATGCATGCAGCATGTCATGGGGGGCCCACGTGCATGCCACATGTCTTGGGGCCCACAAATGCATGCCGCATGTCATAGGGGCCCCACATGTATGGCGCATATCATGAGGGCCCAAATGCATTCCGCATGTCATGGGGGTCATAAATGCATGTCGCATGTCATGGGTGCCCAACTTGCATGCCTCATGTCACGGGGGCCCCACAGGCATTCCACATGTCATGGGGGCCCCAAATAAATGCCGCATGTCATGGATGCCCCACGTGCATGCCGCATTTCATGGGGGACCCAAATGCATGCCGCACGTCATGGGGGCCCCAAATGCATGCCTCATGTCATGGCGGCCCCAAATGCATGCGGCATGTCATAGGGGCCCCACGTGCATGATGCATGTCATGGGGGATCCAAACTCATGCCGCAAGTCATTGGGGCCCCAAGCATTTGTCGCATGTCATGGGGGCCCCATGTGCATGCCACATGTAATAGGGGCCCCAAATGCATGTGGCATGTCATAGGGGCCCCACGTGCATGCCGCGTGTTTCGGGTACCCCAAATGCATGACGCATGTCATGGGGGCCCCACATGCATGCCGCATGTCATTGGGGCCCCAAATGCATGCCGCATGTCACGGGGGCTCCACGTGCATGCCGCATGTAATGGGGCACCCAAATTCATGCCGCATGTCATAGGGGCCCCACGTGCATGGCGCAAGTCATGGGTGCCCCAAATGCATACTGCATGTCATAGGGGCCTCACATGCATGGCGCATGTCATGGGGGCCCCACATACATGACTCATGTCATGGGGCCCCCAAATGCATGCCACATGTCATGGGGGCCCCAAATGCATGCCGCACGTCATCGGGGCCCCAAATGCATGCCGCATGTCATGGGGCCACAAATGAATGTCGCATGTCAAGGGGGCCATAAATGCATGCCGCATGTCATGGGGGCCCAACGTGCATGCTGCATGAATTGGGGGCCCCAAATTCATGCAGCATGTCATGAGGGCCCCGCATGTATGCCGCATGTCATGGGGGCCCCAAACGCATGCCGAATGTCATGGGAGCCCCACATGCATGCCGCATGTCATGGGGGCCCCAAATGAATGTCGCATGTCAAGGGGGCCATAAATGCATGCCGCATGTCATGGGGGTCCCACATGCATGCCGCATGTCATGGGGGCCCCAAATGCATACCTCAAGTCATGGGGCCCCAAATGCATGCCACATATCATGGGGGCCCCATGTGCATGCAGCATATATTGGGGGCCCTAAATGCATGCCGCATGTCATGAGGGCCCCGCTTGCATGCTGCATGTCATTGGGGCCCCACGTGCTTGCCGCATGTAATTGGGGCCCAAATGCATGCCGCATGTATTGTGGGCCCCAACTGCATGCCGCATATCATGGGGCCCCACATGCATGCCGCATGTCATGGGGGCCCCAAATGAATGTCGCATGTCAAGGGGGCCATAAATGCATGCCGCATGTCATGGGGGTCCCACATGCATGCCGCATGTCATGGGGGCCCAAAATGCATACCTCAAGTCATGGGGCCCCAAATGCATGCCACATATCATGGGGGCCCCATGTGCATGCAGCATATATTGGGGGCCCTAAATGCATGCCGCATGTCATGAGGGCCCCGATTGCATGCTGCATGTCATCGGGGCCCCAATTGCATGCCGCATGTCATAGGGGCCCCACATGCATGGCGCATGTCATGGTGCCCCACATGCATGCCGCATGTCATGGGGGCCCCAATTGCATGCCGCATGTCATAGGGGCCCCACATGCATGGCACATGTCATGGTGCCCCACATGCATGACGCATGTCATGGGGGCCCCAAATGCATGCCGCATATCAAGGGGGCCCTACGTGCATGCCGCATGTATTGGGGGCCCCAAATGCATGCCGCATGTCATGAGGGCGCCGCATGCATGCCGCATGTCATGGGGCCCCGTAGGCATTCCGCATGTCATGGGGCCCCAAATGTATGCCGCATTTCATGGGGGCCCCACGTGCATGACGCATGTCATGGGGCCCCCCAAATGGATGCAGCATGTCTTAGGGCCCACAAATGCATGCCACATGTCATAGGGGCCCCACATGCATGGCACATTTCATGGGGGCCCCACATGCATGCCGCATATCATGGGGGCCCCAAATGCATGCAGCATGTCATGGGGGGCCCACGTGCATGCCACATGTCTTGGGGCCCACAAATCTATGCCACATGTCATAGGGGCCCCACATGCATGGCACATTTCATGGGGGCCCTACATGCATGCCGCATGTCATGGGGGCCCCAAATGCATGCCTCAAGTCATGGGGGCCCCAAATGCATGCCGCATATCATGGGGCCCCACATGCATGCCTCATGTCACGGGGGCCACAAATGTATGCCGCATATCATGGGGGCCCCACGTGCATGCCGCATGTCATGAAGGCGCCGCATGCATGCCGCATGTCATGGGGGCCCAAAATGCATGCCTCACGTCATGGGGGCCCCAAATGAATGCAGCATTTCATGGGGGCCCCACATGCATGCCGCATGTCATGGGGCCCCCCAAATGCATGCAGCATGTCTTGGGGCCCACAAATGCATGCCACAAGTATTGGGGGCCCCAAATGCATGCCTCATGTCATGAGGGCGCCGCATGCATGCCGCATGTCATGGTGGCCCCACGTGCATGCCTCATGTCACGGGGGCCACAAATGTATGCCGCATATCATGGGGGCCCCACATGCATGCCGCATGTCATGGGGCCCCCCAAATGCATGCCGCATGTCATGGTGGACCAAAATGCATGCCTCACGTCATTGGGGCCCCAAATGCATGCCGCATATCATGGGGGCCCCACGTGCATGCCGCATGTATTGGGGGCCCCAAATGCATGCCGCATGTCATGAGGGCGCCGCATGCATGCTGCATGTCATGGGGGCCCGCAGGCATTCCGCATGTCATGGGGGCCCCAAATGCGTGCCGCATATCATGGTGGCCCCAAATGCATGCAGCATGTAATGGGGATCCAAATGCATAACGCATGTCATGGGGGACCCACATGCATGCCGCATGTCATGGGGGCCCCAAATGCATGCGGCATGTCATAGTGGCCCCACGTGCATACCACATGTCATGGGGGCCCCACATGCATGCCGCATTTCATGGGGGACCCAAATGCATGCATGCCGCATGTCATTGGGGCCCCCCAGGCATTCCGCATGTCATGGGGGCCTCACGTGCATTCCGCATGTCATGGGGGCCCCATGTACATGCTGCATGTCATTGGGGCCCCACGTGCTTGCCGCATTTCATGGGGGACGCAAATGCATGCATGCCGCATGTCATTGGGGCCCCGCAGGCATTCCGCATGTCATGGGGGCCTCACGTGCATTCCGCATGACATGGGGGCCCCACGTACATGCTGCGTGTCATTGGGGCCCCACGTGCTTGCCGCATGTCATGGGGCCCCCCAAATGCATGCCGCATGTCATAGGGGTCCCACATGCATGCCGCATGTCATGGGGGCCCCAAATGCATGCCTCATGTCATAGTCGCCCCAAATGCTTGCCGCATGTCATGGGGCCCCCCAAATGCATGCCGCATGTCATAGGGGTCCGACATGCATGCCGCATGTCATGGGGGCCCCAAATGCATGCCGCATGTCATAGTGGTCCAAATGCATGCTGCATGTCAATGGGGCCCAACGTGCATGCCACATGTCATGGGGGCCCCACGTGCATGCCTCATGTCACGGGGGCCCCGCAGGCATTCCACATGTCATGGGGGCCCCAAATAAATGCTGCATTTCATGGGGGCCCCACGTGCATGCCGCATGTCATGGGGGCCCCACGTGCATGCCACATGTCATGGGGCCCCCCAAATGCATGCAGCATGTCTTGGGGCCCACAAATGCATGTCGCATGTCATAGGGGCCCCACATGCATGCCGCATGTCATGGGGGCCCCAAATGCATGCTGCATATCATGGGGGCCCCAAATGCATGCAGCATGTCATGGGGGGCCCACGTGCATGCCACATGTCTTGGGGCCCACAAATGCATGCCGCATGTCATAGGGGCCCCACATGTATGGCGCATATCATGAGGGCCCAAATGCATTCCGCATGTCATGGGGGTCATAAATGCATGTCGCATGTCATGGGTGCCCAACTTGCATGCCTCATGTCACGGGGGCCCCACAGGCATTCCACATGTCATGGGGGCCCCAAATAAATGGCGCATGTCATGGATGCCCCACGTGCATGCCGCATTTCATGGGGGACCCAAATGCATGCCGCACGTCATGGGGGCCCCAAATGCATGCCTCATGTCATGGCGGCCCCAAATGCATGCGGCATGTCATAGGGGCCCCACGTGCATGATGCATGTCATGGGGGATCCAAACTCATGCCGCAAGTCATTGGGGCCCCAAGCATTTGTCGCATGTCATGGGGGCCCCATGTGCATGCCACATGTAATAGGGGCCCCAAATGCATGCGGCATGTCATAGGGGCCCCACGTGCATGCCGCGTGTCTCGGGCACCCCAAATGCATGACGCATGTCATGGGGGCCCCACATGCATGCCGCATGTCATTGGGGCCCCAAATGCATGCCGCATGTCACGGGGGCTCCACGTGCATGCCGCATGTATTGGGGCACCCAAATTCATGCCGCATGTCATAGGGGCCCCACGTGCATGGCGCAAGTCATGGGTGCCCCAAATGCATGCGGCATGTCATAGTGGCCCCACGTGCATACCACATGTCATGGGGGCCCCACATGCATGCCGCATTTCATGGGGGACCCAAATGCATGCATGCCGCATGTCATTGGGGCCCCCCAGGCATTCCGCATGTCATGGGGGCCTCACGTGCATTCCGCATGTCATGGGGGCCCCACGTACATGCTGCATGTCATTGGGGCCCCACGTGCTTGCCGCATTTCATGGGGGACGCAAATGCATGCATGCCGCATGTCATTGGGGCCCCGCAGGCATTCCGCATGTCATGGGGGCCTCACGTGCATTCCGCATGACATGGGGGCCCCACGTACATGCTGCATGTCATTGGGGCCCCACGTGCTTGCCGCATGTCATGGGGCCCCCCAAATGCATGCCGCATGTCATAGGGGTCCCACATGCATGCCGCATGTCATGGGGGCCCCAAATGCATGCCTCATGTCATAGTCGCCCCAAATGCTTGCCGCATGTCATGGGGCCCCCCAAATGCATGCAGCATGTCTTGGGGCCCACAAATGCATGTCGCATGTCATAGGGGCCCCACATGCATGCCGCATGTCATGGGGTCCCCAAATGCGTGCCGCATATCATGGGGGCCCCAAATGCATGCAGCATGTCATGGGGGGCCCACGTGCATGCCACATGTCTTGGGGCCCACAAATGCATGCCGCATGTCATGGGGGCCCAAATGCTTGCCGCATGTCATGGGTTCCATAAATGCATGCCGCATGTCATGGGGGCCCAACGTGCATGCCGCATGTATTGGGGGCCCCAAATTCATGTCGCATGTCATGAGGGCCCCGAATGCATGCCGCATGTCATGGGGGCCCCGCAGGCATTCCGCATGTCATGGGGGCCCCAAATGCATGCCGCATGTCATGGGGGCCCCTCGTGCATGACGCATGTAATGGGGGATTCAAAAGCATGCCGCATGTCATGTGGGTCCCACATGCATGCCGCATGTCATGGGAGCCCCAAATGCATGCCGCATGTCATAGGGGTCCGACATGCATGCCGCATGTCATGGGGGCCCCAAATGCATGCCGCATGTCATAGTGGTCCAAATGCATGCTGCATGTCAATGGGGCCCCACGTGCATGCCACATGTCATGGGGGCCCCATGTGCATGCCTCTTGTCACGGGGGCCCCGCAGGCATTCCACATGTCATGGGGGCCCCAAATAAATGCCGCATTTCATGGGGGCCCCACGTGCATGCCGAATGTCATGGGGGCCCCACGTGCATGCCGCATGTCATGGGGCCCCCCAAATGCATGCAGCATGTCTTGGGGCCCACAAATGCATGTCGCATGTCATAGGGGCCCCACATGCATGCCGCATGTCATGGGGGCCCCAAATGCGTGCCGCATATCATGGGGGCCCCAAATGCATGCAGCATGTCATGGATGCCCCACGTGCATGCCACATGTCTTGGGGGACCCAAATGCATGCCGCACGTCATGGGGGCCCCAAATGCATGCCTCATGTCATGGCGGCCCCAAATGCATGCGGCATGTCATAGGGGCCCCACGTGCATGATGCATGTCATGGGGGATCCAAACTCATGCCGCAAGTCATTGGGGCCCCAAGCATTTGTCGCATGTCATGGGGGCCCCATGTGCATGCCACATGTAATAGGGGCCCCAAATGCATGCGTCATGTCATAGGGGCCCCACGTGCATGCCGCGTGTCTCGGGCACCCCAAATGCATGACGCATGTCATGGGGGCCCCACATGCATGCCGCATGTCATTGGGGCCCCAAATGCATGCCGCATGTCACGGGGGCTCCACGTGCATGCCGCATGTAATGGGGCACCCAAATTCATGCCGCATGTCATAGGGGCCCCACGTGCATGGCGCAAGTCATGGGTGCCCCAAATGCATACTGCATGTCATAGGGGCCTCACATGCATGGCGCATGTCATGGGGGCCCCACATACATGACTCATGTCATGGGGCCCCCAAATGCATGCCACATGTCATGGGGGCCCCAAATGCATGCCGCACGTCATCGGGGCCCCAAATGCATGCCGCATGTCATGGGGCCACAAATGAATGTCGCATGTCAAGGGGGCCATAAATGCATGCCGCATGTTATGGGGGCCCAACGTGCATGCTGCATGAATTGGGGACCCCAAATTCATGCAGCATGTCATGAGGGCCCCGCATGTATGCCGCATGTCATGGGGGCCCCAAACGCATGCCGAATGTCATGGGAGCCCCACATGCATGCCGCATGTCATGGGGGCCCCAAATGAATGTCGCATGTCAAGGGGGCCATAAATGCATGCCGCATGTCATGGGGGTCCCACATGCATGCCGCATGTCATGGGGGCCCCAAATGCATACCTCAAGTCATGGGGCCCCAAATGCATGCCACATATCATGGGGGCCCCATGTGCATGCAGCATATATTGGGGGCCCTAAATGCATGCCGCATGTCATGAGGGCCCCGCTTGCATGCCGCATGTCATTGGGGCCCCACGTGCTTGCCGCATGTAATTGGGGCCCAAATGCATGCCGCATGTATTGGGGGCCCCAACTGCATGCCGCATATCATGGGGCCCCACATGCATGCCGCATGTCATGGGGGCCCCAAATGAATGTCGCATGTCAAGGGGGCCATAAATGCATGCCGCATGTCATGGGGGTCCCACATGCATGCCGCATGTCATGGGGGCCCCAAATGCATACCTCAAGTCATGGGGCCCCAAATGCATGCCACATATCATGGGGGCCCCATGTGCATGCAGCATATATTGGGGGCCCTAAATGCATGCCGCATGTCATGAGGGCCCCGCTTGCATGCTGCATGTCATCGGGGCCCCAATTGCATGCCGCATGTCATAGGGGCCCCACATGCATGGTGCATGTCACGGTGCCCCACATGCATGCCGCATGTCATGGGGGCCCCAATTGCATGCCGCATGTCATAGGGGCCCCACATGCATGGCGCATGTCATGGTGCCCCACATGCATGACGCATGTCATGGGGGCCCCAAATGCATGCCGCATATCAAGGGGGCCCCACGTGCATGCCGCATGTATTGGGGGCCCCAAATGCATGCCCCATGTCATGAGGGCGCCGCATGCATGCCGCATGTCATGGGGCCCCGTAGGCATTCCGCATGTCATGGGGCCCCAAATGTATGCCGCATTTCATGGGGGCCCCACGTGCATGACGCATGTCATGGGGCCCCCCAAATGGATGCAGCATGTCTTAGGGCCCACAAATGCATGCCGCATATCATAGGGGCCCCACATGCATGGCACATTTCATGGGGGCCCCACATGCATGGCACATTTCATGGGGGCCCTACATGCATGCCACATGTCATGGGGGCCCCAAATGCATGCCTCAAGTCATGGGGGCCCCAAATGCATGCCGCATATCATGGGGCCCCACATGCATGCCTCATGTCACGGGGGCCACAAATGTATGCCGCATATCATGGGGGCCCCACGTGCATGCCGCATGTCATGAAGGCGCCGCATGCATGCCGCATGTCATGGGGGCCCAAAATGCATGCCTCACGTCATGGGGGCCCCAAATGAATGCAGCATTTCATGGGGGCCCCACATGCATGCCGCATGTCATGGGGCCCCCCAAATGCATGCAGCATGTCTTGGGGCCCACAAATGCATGCCACAAGTATTGGGGGCCCCAAATGCATGCCTCATGTCATGAGGGCGCCGCATGCAT
This sequence comes from Phyllobates terribilis, assembly GCF_046119375.1. Taxonomy (NCBI): domain Eukaryota; kingdom Metazoa; phylum Chordata; class Amphibia; order Anura; family Dendrobatidae; genus Phyllobates; species Phyllobates terribilis. The sequence continues at coordinate 2,064,460 of NW_027362856.1, forward strand.
GCCGCATGTCATGGTGGCCCCACGTGCATGCCTCATGTCACGGGGGCCACAAATGTATGCCGCATATCATGGGGGCCCCACATGCATGCCGCATGTCATGGGGCCCCCCAAATGCATGCCGTATGTCATGGTGGACCAAAATGCATGCCTCACGTCATTGGGGCCCCAAATGCATGCCGCATATCATGGGGGCCCCACGTGCATGCCGCATGTATTGGGGGCCCCAAATGCATGCCGCATGTCATGAGGGCGCCGCATGCATGCTGCATGTCATGGGGCCCGCAGGCATTCCGCATGTCATGGGGGCCCCAAATGAATGCAGCATTTCATGGGGGCCCACGTGCATACCACATGTCATGGGGGCCCCAAATGCATGCAGCATGTAATGGGTGTTCCAAATGCATGACGCACGTCATGGTGGTCCCACATGCATGCCGCATGTCATGTGGGACACAAATGCATGCGGCATGTCATAGGGGCCCCACGTGCATACCACATGTCATGGGGGCCCCAAATGCATGCCGCATGTCATGGGGGCCCAAATGCATGCCGCATGTCACAGGGGCCTTAAAAGCATGCCGCTTGTCATGGGTGCCCAACGTGCATGCCACATGTATTGGGGGCCCCTACTGCATGCCGCATATCATGGGGCCCCACATGCATGTCACATGTCATGGGGGCCCCACATGCATGCCGCATTTCACGGGGGACCCAAATGCATGCCGCATGTCTTAGGGGCCCGACATGCATGCGGCATGTCATAGGGGCCCCACGTGCATGCCACATGTCTCAGGCACCCCAAATGCATGCAGCATGTTATGCAGGCCCCAAAAGCATGCCGCTTGTCATGGGGGCCCAAATGCATGCCGCATGTCATGGGGGCCCCACATGCATGCAGCATGTCATGGGGGCCCCAAATGCATGCCGCATATCATGGGGGTCCCACATGCATGACGCATGTCATTGGGGCCCCGCAGGCATTCCGCATGTCATGGGGGCCCAACGTGCATGCCGCATGTCATGGTGGTCCAAATGAATGCCGCATGTATTGGGGGCCCCAACTGCATGCCGCATGTCATGGCGGCCCCAAATGCATGCCTCAAGTCATGGGGGCCCCTCGTGCATTCCGCATATATTGGGGGCCCCAAATGCATGCCGCATGTCAAGAGGGCCCCGCTTGCATGCCGCATGCCATTGGGGCCCCTCAGGCATTCCGCATGTCATGGGGGCCTCACGTGCATTCCGCATGTCATTGGGGCCCCACTTGCTTGCCGCATGTCATGGGGGTCCAAATGAATGCCGCATGTATTGGGGGCCCCAACTGCATGCCGCATATCATGGGGCCCCAACTGCATGCCGCATGTCATGGCGGCCCCAAATGCATGACTCATGTCATGGGGGCCCCATGTGCATGCCACATGTAATGGGGGCCCCAAATGCACGCGGCATGTCATAGGGGCCCCATGTGCATGCTGCATGTCTCGGGCACCCCAAAAGCATGCATCATGTTATGGGGGCCCCACGTGCATGCCGCATGTCTCACGTACCCCAAATGCATGCAGCATGTTATGCAGGCCCCAAATGCATGCCGCATGTCATGGGGGCCCCACGTGCATGGCACATGTCAAAGGGGCCCCACATGCATGGCGCATGTCATGGGGGCTCCGCATGCATGCCACATGTCATGGAGGCCCCAAACGCATGCCGCATGTCATGGGGGCCCCAAATGCATGCCGCATATCATGGGGGTCCCCCATGCATGCCGCATGTCATGGGGGCCCCAAATGCATGCCGCATGTCATAGTAGCCCCTAAATGCATGCTGCATGTCATGAGGGCCCCAAATGCATGCCGCATGTCATAGTGGCCCCAAATGCATGCTGCATGTCATGAGGGCCCCACGTGCATGTGCATGTCAATGGGGCCCCACAGTCATTCCGCATGACAATGGGGCCCCACATGCATGGCGCATTTCATGGGGGCCCTACATGCATGCCGCATTTCATGGGGGACCGAAATGCATGCATGCCGCATGTCATTGGGGCCCCGCAGGCATTCCGTATGTCATGGGGGCCTCAGGTGCATTCCGCATGTCATGAGGGTAACGCATGCATGCCGCATGTCATGGGGGCCCAAAATGCATGCCTCAAGTCATGGGGGCCCCAAATGCATGTCGCATATCATGGGGGCCCCACGTGCATTCCGCATGTTATGGCGGTCTCACGTGAATGCTGCATGTCATTGGGGCCCCACGTGCTTGCCGCATGTCATGGGGGCCCCACGTGCATGCCTCATGTCACAGGGCCCCCCAAATGCATGCCTCATGTCATAGGGGCCCCACATGCATGGAGCATGTCATGGGGGCCCCACTTGCATACATCATGTAATGGGGGATCCACATGCATGACGCATGTCATGAGGTCCCCACGTGCATGCCGCATGTCATGGGGGCCGCACAGGCATTCCGCATGTCATGGGGGCCCCAAATGAATGCCGCATTTCATGGGGGCCCCACGTGCATGCCGCATGTCATGGGGCCCCCCAAATGCATGCAGCATGTCTTGGGGCCCACAAATGCATGCCGCATGTATTGGGGGCCCCAAATGCATGCCGCATGTCATGGGGGCCCGACGTGCATGCCGCATGTCTCAGGTACCCCAAATGCATGCCGCATGTCATGGGGGCTCCACGTGCATGCCGCATGTAATGGGGCCCCCAAATTCATGCCGCATGTCATGGGGCCCCCAAATGTATGCCGCTTGTCATGGGGGCCCCACATGCATGCCCCATGTCATGGGGCCCAAATGCTTGCCGCATGTCATGGGTTCCATAAATGCATGCCGCATGTCATGGGGGCCCAACGTGCATGCCGCATGTATTGGGGGCCCCAAATTCATGTCGCATGTCATGAGGGCCCCGAATGCATGCCGCATGTCATGGGGGCCCCGCAGGCATTCCGCATGTCATGGGGGCCCCAAATGCATGCCGCATGTCATGGGGGCCCCTCGTGCATGCCGCATGTAATGGGGGATTCAAAAGCATGCCGCATGTCATGTGGGTCCCACATGCATGCCGCATGTCATGGGAGCCCCAAATGCATGCCGCATGTCATAGGGGTCCGACATGCATGCCGCATGTCATGGGGGCCCCAAATGCATGCCGCATGTCATAGTGGTCCAAATGCATGCTGCATGTCAATGGGGCCCCACGTGCATGCCACATGTCATGGGGGCCCCACGTGCATGCCTCATGTCACGGGGGCCCCGCAGGCATTCCACATGTCATGGGGGCCCCAAATAAATGCCGCATTTCATGGGGGCCCCACGTGCATGCCGCATGTCATGGGGGCCCCACGTGCATGCCGCATGTCATGGGGCCCCCCAAATGCATGCAGCATGTCTTGGGGCCCACAAATGCATGTCGCATGTCATAGGGGCCCCACATGCATGCCGCATGTCATGGGGGCCCCAAATACGTGCCGCATATCATGGGGGCCCCAAATGCATGCAGCATGTCATGGGGGGCCCACGTGCATGCCACATGTCTTGGGGCCCACAAATGCATGCCGCATGTCATAGGGGCCCCACATGTATGGCGCATATCATGAGGGCCCAAATGCATTCCGCATGTCATGGGGGTCATAAATGCATGTCGCATGTCATGGGTGCCCAACTTGCATGCCTCATGTCACGGGGGCCCCACAGGCATTCCACATGTCATGGGGGCCCCAAATAAATGCCGCATGTCATGGATGCCCCACGTGCATGCCGCATTTCATGGGGGACCCAAATGCATGCCGCACGTCATGGGGGCCCCAAATGCATGCCTCATGTCATGGCGGCCCCAAATGCATGCGGCATGTCATAGGGGCCCCACGTGCATGATGCATGTCATGGGGGATCCAAACTCATGCCGCAAGTCATTGGGGCCCCAAGCATTTGTCGCATGTCATGGGGGCCCCATGTGCATGCCACATGTAATAGGGGCCCCAAATGCATGTGGCATGTCATAGGGGCCCCACGTGCATGCCGCGTGTCTCGGGTACCCCAAATGCATGACGCATGTCATGGGGGCCCCACATGCATGCCGCATGTCATTGGGGCCCCAAATGCATGCCGCATGTCACGGGGGCTCCACGTGCATGCCGCATGTAATGGGGCACCCAAATTCATGCCGCATGTCATAGGGGCCCCACGTGCATGGCGCAAGTCATGGGTGCCCCAAATGCATACTGCATGTCATAGGGGCCTCACATGCATGGCGCATGTCATGGGGGCCCCACATACATGACTCATGTCATGGGGCCCCCAAATGCATGCCACATGTCATGGGGGCCCCAAATGCATGCCGCACGTCATCGGGGCCCCAAATGCATGCCGCATGTCATGGGGCCACAAATGAATGTCGCATGTCAAGGGGGCCATAAATGCATGCCGCATGTCATGGGGGCCCAACGTGCATGCTGCATGAATTGGGGGCCCCAAATTCATGCAGCATGTCATGAGGGCCCCGCATGTATGCCGCATGTCATGGGGGCCCCAAACGCATGCCGAATGTCATGGGAGCCCCACATGCATGCCGCATGTCATGGGGGCCCCAAATGAATGTCGCATGTCAAGGGGGCCATAAATGCATGCCGCATGTCATGGGGGTCCCACATGCATGCCGCATGTCATGGGGGCCCCAAATGCATACCTCAAGTCATGGGGCCCCAAATGCATGCCACATATCATGGGGGCCCCATGTGCATGCAGCATATATTGGGGGCCCTAAATGCATGCCGCATGTCATGAGGGCCCCGCTTGCATGCTGCATGTCATTGGGGCCCCACGTGCTTGCCGCATGTAATTGGGGCCCAAATGCATGCCGCATGTATTGGGGGCCCCAACTGCATGCCGCATATCATGGGGCCCCACATGCATGCCGCATGTCATGGGGGCCCCAAATGAATGTCGCATGTCAAGGGGGCCATAAATGCATGCCGCATGTCATGGGGGTCCCACATGCATGCCGCATGTCATGGGGGCCCCAAATGCATACCTCAAGTCATGGGGCCCCAAATGCATGCCACATATCATGGGGGCCCCATGTGCATGCAGCATATATTGGGGGCCCTAAATGCATGCCGCATGTCATGAGGGCCCCGCTTGCATGCTGCATGTCATCGGGGCCCCAATTGCATGCCGCATGTCATAGGGGCCCCACATGCATGGCGCATGTCATGGGGGCCCCAAATGCATGCCGCATATCAAGGGGGCCCCACGTGCATGCCGCATGTATTGGGGGCCCCAAATGCATGCCGCATGTCATGAGGGCGCCGCATGCATGCCGCATGTCATGGGGCCCCGTAGGCATTCCGCATGTCATGGGGCCCCAAATGTATGCCGCATTTCATGGGGGCCCCACGTGCATGACGCATGTCATGGGGCCCCCAAATGGATGCAGCATGTCTTAGGGCCCACAAATGCATGCCGCATGTCATAGGGGCCCCACATGCATGGCACATTTCATGGGGGCCCCACATGCATGCCGCATATCATGGGGGCCCCAAATGCATGCAGCATGTCATGGGGGGCCCACGTGCATGCCACATGTCTTGGGGCCCACAAATCCATGCCACATGTCATAGGGGCCCCACATGCATGGCACATTTCATGGGGGCCCTACATGCATGCCGCATGTCATGGGGGCCCCAAATGCATGCCTCAAGTCATGGGGGCCCCAAATGCATGCCGCATATCATGGGGCCCCACATGCATGCCTCATGTCACGGGAGCCACAAATGTATGCCGCATATCATGGGGGCCCCACGTGCATGCCGCATGTCATGAAGGCGCCGCATGCATGCCGCATGTCATGGGGGCCCAAAATGCATGCCTCACGTCATGGGGGCCCCAAATGAATGCAGCATTTCATGGGGGCCCCACATGCATGCCGCATGTCATGGGGCCCCCCAAATGCATGCAGCATGTCTTGGGGCCCACAAATGCATGCCACAAGTATTGGGGGCCCCAAATGCATGCCTCATGTCATGAGGGCGCCGCATGCATGCCGCATGTCATGGTGGCCCCACGTGCATGTCTCATGTCACGGGGGCCACAAATGTATGCCGCATATCATGGGGGCCCCACATGCATGCCGCATGTCATGGGGCCCCCCAAATGCATGCCGCATGTCATGGTGGACCAAAATGCATGCCTCACGTCATTGGGGCCCCAAATGCATGCCGCATATCATGGGGGAACCACGTGCATGCCGCATGTATTGGGGGCCCCAAATGCATGCCGCATGTCATGAGGGCGCCGCATGCATGCTGCATGTCATGGGGGCCCGCAGGCATTCCGCATGTCATGGGGGCCCCAAATGAATGCAGCATTTCATGGGGGCCCCACGTGCAAACCACATGTCATGGGGGCCCCATATGCATGCAGCATGTAATGGGTGATTCAAATGCATGACGCACGTCATAGGGGTCCCACATGCATGCCGCATGTCATGTGGGACACAAATGCATGCGGCATGTCATAGGGGCCCCACGTGCATACCACATGTCATGTGGGCCCCAAATGCATGCCGCATGTCATGGGGGCCCAAATGCATGCCGCATGTCACAGGGGCCTTAAAAGCATGCCGCTTGTCATGGGTGCCCAACGTGCATGCCACATGTATTGGGGGCCCCTACTGCATGCCGCATATCATGGGGCCCCACATGCATGCCACATGTCATTGGGGACCCACATGCATGCCGCATTTCACGGGGGACCCAAATGCATGCCGCATGTCTTAGGGGCCCGACATGCATGCGGCATGTCATAGGGGCCCCACGTGCATGCCACATGTCTCAGGCACCCCAAATGCATGCAGCATGTTATGCAGGCCCCAAATGCATGCCGCTTGTCATGGGGGCCCAAATGCATGCCGCATGTCATGGGGGCCCCACATGCATGCAGCATGTCATGGGGGACCCAAATGCATGCCGCATATCATGGGGGTCCCACATGCATGACGCATGTCATTGGGGCCCCGCAGGCATTCCGCATGTCATGGGGGCCCAACGTGCATGCCGCATGTCATGGGGGCCCAACGTGCATGCCGCATGTCATGGTGGTCCAAATGAATGCCGCATGTATTGGGGGCCCCAACTGCATGCCGCATGTCATGGCGGCCCCAAATGCATGCCTCAAGTCATGGGGGCCCCTCGTGCATTCCGCATATATTGGGGGCCCCAAATGCATGCCGCATGTCAAGAGGGCCCCGCTTGCATGCCGCATGCCATTGGGGCCCCTCAGGCATTCCGCATGTCATGGGGGCCTCACGTGCATTCCGCATGTCATTGGGGCCCCACTTGCTTGCCGCATGTCATGGGGGTCCAAATGAATGCCGCATGTATTGGGGGTCCCACATGCATGCCGCATGTCATGGGGGCCCCAAATGCATACCTCAAGTCATGGGGCCCCAAATGCATGCCACATATCATGGGGGCCCCATGTGCATGCAGCATATATTGGGGGCCCTAAATGCATGCCGCATGTCATGAGGGCCCCGCTTGCATGCTGCATGTCATTGGGGCCCCACGTGCTTGCCGCATGTAATTGGGGCCCAAATGCATGCCGCATGTATTGGGGGCCCCAACTGCATGCCGCATATCATGGGGCCCCACATGCATGCCGCATGTCATGGGGGCCCCAAATGAATGTCGCATGTCAAGGGGGCCATAAATGCATGCCGCATGTCATGGGGGTCCCACATGCATGCCGCATGTCATGGGGGCCCCAAATGCATACCTCAAGTCATGGGGCCCCAAATGCATGCCACATATCATGGGGGCCCCATGTGCATGCAGCATATATTGGGGGCCCTAAATGCATGCCGCATGTCATGAGGGCCCCGCTTGCATGCTGCATGTCATCGGGGCCCCAATTGCATGCCGCATGTCATAGGGGCCCCACATGCATGGCGCATGTCATGGGGGCCCCAAATGCATGCCGCATATCAAGGGGGCCCCACGTGCATGCCGCATGTATTGGGGGCCCCAAATGCATGCCGCATGTCATGAGGGCGCCGCATGCATGCCGCATGTCATGGGGCCCCGTAGGCATTCCGCATGTCATGGGGCCCCAAATGTATGCCGCATTTCATGGGGGCCCCACGTGCATGACGCATGTCATGGGGCCCCCAAATGGATGCAGCATGTCTTAGGGCCCACAAATGCATGCCGCATGTCATAGGGGCCCCACATGCATGGCACATTTCATGGGGGCCCCACATGCATGCCGCATATCATGGGGGCCCCAAATGCATGCAGCATGTCATGGGGGCCCACGTGCATGCCACATGTCTTGGGGCCCACAAATCCATGCCACATGTCATAGGGGCCCCACATGCATGGCACATTTCATGGGGGCCCTACATGCATGCCGCATGTCATGGGGGCCCCAAATGCATGCCTCAAGTCATGGGGGCCCCAAATGCATGCCGCATATCATGGGGCCCCACATGCATGCCTCATGTCACGGGAGCCACAAATGTATGCCGCATATCATGGGGGCCCCACGTGCATGCCGCATGTCATGAAGGCGCCGCATGCATGCCGCATGTCATGGGGGCCCAAAATGCATGCCTCACGTCATGGGGGCCCCAAATGAATGCAGCATTTCATGGGGGCCCCACATGCATGCCGCATGTCATGGGGCCCCCCAAATACATGCAGCATGTCTTGGGGCCCACAAATGCATGCCACAAGAATTGGGGGCCCCAAATGCATGCCTCATGTCATGAGGGCGCCGCATGCATGCCGCATGTCATGGTGGCCCCACGTGCATGCCTCATGTCACGGGGGCCACAAATGTATGCCGCATATCATGGGGGCCCCACATGCATGCCGCATGTCATGGGGCCCCCCAAATGCATGCCGCATGTCATGGTGGACCAAAATGCATGCCTCACGTCATTGGGGCCCCAAATGCATGCCGCATATCATGGGGGACCCACGTGCATGCCGCATGTATTGGGGGCCCCAAATGCATGCCGCATGTCATGAGGGCGCCGCATGCATGCTGCATGTCATGGGGGCCCGCAGGCATTCCGCATGTCATGGGGGCCCCAAATGAATGCAGCATTTCATGGGGGCCCCACGTGCAAACCACATGTCATGGGGGCCCCAAATGCATGCAGCATGTAATGGGTGATTCAAATGCATGACGCACGTCATAGGGGTCCCACATGCATGCCGCATGTCATGTGGGACACAAATGCATGCGGCATGTCATAGGGGCCCCACGTGCATACCACATGTCATGTGGGCCCCAAATGCATGCCGCATGTCATGGGGGCCCAAATGCATGCCGCATGTCACAGGGGCCTTAAAAGCATGCCGCTTGTCATGGGTGCCCAACGTGCATGCCACATGTATTGGGGGCCCCTACTGCATGCCGCATATCATGGGGCCCCACATGCATGCCACATGTCATTGGGGACCCACATGCATGCCGCATTTCACGGGGGACCCAAATGCATGCCGCATGTCTTAGGGGCCCGACATGCATGCGGCATGTCATAGGGGCCCCACGTGCATGCCACATGTCTCAGGCACCCCAAATGCATGCAGCATGTTATGCAGGCCCCAAATGCATGCCGCTTGTCATGGGGGCCCAAATGCATGCCGCATGTCATGGGGGCCCCACATGCATGCAGCATGTCATGGGGGACCCAAATGCATGCCGCATATCATGGGGGTCCCACATGCATGACGCATGTCATTGGGGCCCCGCAGGCATTCCGCATGTCATGGGGGCCCAACGTGCATGCCGCATGTCATGGGGGCCCAACGTGCATGCCGCATGTCATGGTGGTCCAAATGAATGCCGCATGTATTGGGGGCCCCAACTGCATGCCGCATGTCATGGCGGCCCCAAATGCATGCCTCAAGTCATGGGGGCCCCTCGTGCATTCCGCATATATTGGGGGCCCCAAATGCATGCCGCATGTCAAGAGGGCCCCGCTTGCATGCCGCATGCCATTGGGGCCCCTCAGGCATTCCGCATGTCATGGGGGCCTCACGTGCATTCCGCATGTCATTGGGGCCCCACTTGCTTGCCGCATGTCATGGGGGTCCAAATGAATGCCGCATGTATTGGGGGCCCCAACTGCATGCCGCATATCATGGGGCCCCAACTGCATGCCGCATGTCATGGCGGCCCCAAATGCATGACTCATGTCATGGGGGCCCCATGTGCATGCCACATGTAATGGGGGCCCCAAATGCACGCGGCATGTCATAGGGGCCCCATGTGCATGCTGCATGTCTCGGGCACCCCAAAAGCATGCATCATGTTATGGGGGCCCCACGTGCATGCCGCATGTCTCACGTACCCCAAATGCATGCAGCATGTTATGCAGGCCCCAAATGCATGCCACATGTCATGGGGGCCCCACGTGCATGGCGCATGTCAAAGGGGCCCCACATGCATGGCGCATGTCATGGGGGCTCCGCATGCATGCCGCATGTCATGGAGGCCCCAAACGCATGCCGCATGTCATGGGGGCCCCAAATGCATGCCTCAAGTCATGGGGGCCCCAAATGCATGCCGCATATCATGGGGGTCCCCCATGCATGCCGCATGTCATGGGGGCCCCAAATGCATGCCGCATGTCATAGTAGCCCCAAATGCATGCTGCATGTCATGAGGGCCCCAAATGCATGCCGCATGTCATAGTGGCCCCAAATGCATGCTGCATGTCATGAGGACCCCACGTGCATGTGCATGTCAATGGGGCCCCACAGGCATTCCGCATGTCAATGGGGCCCCACATGCATGGCGCATTTCATGTGGGCCCTACATGCATGCCGCATTTCATGGGGGACTCAAATGCATGCATGCCGCATGTCATTGGGGCCCCGCAGGCATTCCGTATGTCATGGGGGCCTCAGGTGCATTCCGCATGTCATGAGGGTAACGCATGCATGCCGCATGTCATGGGGGCCCAAAATGCATGCCTCAAGTCATGGGGGCCCCAAATGCATGTCGCATATCATGGGGGCCCCACGTGCATTCCGCATGTTATGGCGGTCTCACGTGAATGCTGCATGTCATTGGGGCCCCACGTGCTTGCCACATGTCATGGGGGCCCCACGTGAACTGGATGGACGCTTGTCTTTTTTCAGCCTTATAAACTATGTAACTATGTAACTATGTAACTATGTCATGGGGGCCCCAAATGAATGCCGCATTTCATGGGGGCCCCACGTGCATGCCGCATGTCATGGGGCCCCCCAAATGCATGCAGCATGTCTTGGGGCCCACAAATGCATGCCGCATGTATTGGGGGCCCCAAATGCATGCCGCATGTCATGGGGGCCCGACGTGCATGCCGCATGTCTCAGGTACCCCAAATGCATGCCGCATGTTATGGGGGCTCCACGTGCATGCCGCATGTAATGGGGCCCCCAAATTCATGCCGCATGTCATGGGGCCCCCAAATGTATGCCGCTTGTCATGGGGGCCCCACATGCATGCCCCATGTCATGGGGCCCAAATGCTTGCCGCATGTCATGGGTTCCATAAATGCATGCCGCATGTCATGGGGGCCCAACGTGCATGCCGCATGTATTGGGGGCCCCAAATTCATGTCGCATGTCATGAGGGCCCCGAATGCATGCCGCATGTCATGGGGGCCCCGCAGGCATTCCGCATGTCATGGGGGCCCCAAATGCATGCCGCATGTCATGGGGGCCCCTCGTGCATGCCGCATGTAATGGGGGATTCAAAAGCATGCCGCATGTCATGTGGGTCCCACATGCATGCCGCATGTCATGGGAGCTCCAAATGCATGCCGCATGTCATGGGGGCCTCACATGCATTCCGCATGTCAAGGGGGCCTCACGTGCATTCCGCAAGTCATGGGGGCCCCAAATGCATGCTGCATGTCATGAGTGCCCCACGTGCATGCCGCTTGTCATGGGGTCTCCACATGCATGCCGCATGTAATTGGGCCCCCAAATGCATGCCACATGTCATAGGGGCCCCACGTTCATGGCACATGTCATGGGTGCGCCACATGCATGCCGCATTTCTTGGGACTCACAAATGCATGCCGCATGTCATGGGGCCCCCAAATGCATGCCACATGTCATGGGGGCCCCACATGCATGCCGCATGTCATGGGGGCCCCGCAGGCATTCCGCATGTCATGGGGGCCTCACGTGCATTCCGCAAGACATGGGGGCCCCAAATGCATGCTGCATGTCATGGGGGTCCCACATGCATGCCGCAAGTCATGGGGGCCCCAAGTGCATGTGGCATGTCATAGGGGCCCCACGTGCATGCCGCATGTCTCGGGCATCCCAAATGCATGCAGCATTTTATGGGGGCCCTACGTGCATGCCGCATGTCTTGGGTTCTCCACGTGCATGCCGCATGTAATGGGGGCTCCACAGGAATGCCGCATTTCATGGGGGGACCCAAATGCATGGCGCATGTCATGGGGGGCCCACATGCATGTCGCATGTCATGGGGGCCCCACTTGCATGCAGCATGTAATGGGGGATCCAAATGCATGCCGCATGTCATGGGGGACATAATTGCATGCCGCATGTCATGGGTGCCCAACGTGCATGCCGCATGTCTCAGGTACCCCAAATGCATGCAGCATGTCATGGTGGCCCAAATGCATGACGCATGTCATGGGGGCCCCACATGCATGCCACATGTCATGGGGGCCCCAAATGCATGCCGCATGTCTCAGGTACCCCAAATGCATGCAGGCCCCAAATGCATGCCGCATGTCATGGGTGCCCAAATGCTTGACACATGTCATGGGTGCCCCACATGCATGCCGCATGTCTCAGGTACCCCAAATGCATGCAGCATGTAATGCAGCCCCCAAATGCATGACGCATGTCATGGGGGCCCCACATGCATGCCGCATGTCATGGATGCCCCAAATGCATGCCGCAAGTCATGGAAGCCCCACATGCATGCCGCATGTCATGGGGGCCCCAAATGCATGCCATATATCATGTGGGCCCCACTTGCATGCCTCATATATTGGGGGCCCCAAATGCATGCCACATGTCATGAGGGCCCCGCATGCATGCCGCATGTCATGGGGGCCCCGCAGGCATGCCGCATGTCATGGGGGCCCCAAATGCGTGCTGCATGTCATGGGGGCCCCAAACGCATGCAGCATGCCATGGGGGCCCCACGTGCATGGCGCATTTCATGGGTCCCCCGCAGGCATGCCGCATGTCATGGGGGCCCCGCAGGCATGCCGCATGTCATGGGGGCCCCAAACGCATGCAGCATGCCATGGGGGCCCCACGTGCATGGCGCATTTCTTGGGGGCCCCACATGCATGCCGCATATCATGGGGGCCCCAAATGCATGCCTCAAGTCATGGGGCCCCAAATGCATGCCGCATATCATGGGGACCCCACGTGCATGCCGCATATATTGGGGGCCCCAAATGCATGCCGCATGTCATGGGGGCTCCATGTGCATGCCGCATGTCATGGGTCCCCCGCAGGCATGCCGCATGTCATGGGGGCCCCGCAGGAATGCCGCATGTCATGAGGGCCCAAATGCATACCGCATGTCATAGGGGCTCCACGCGCATGCCGCATGTACTGGGGCCCCACATGCATGGAGCATGTCATGGGGGCCCCACATGCATGCCGCATGTCATGGGGGCCCCACGTGCATGGCGCATTTCTTGGGGGCCCCACATGCATGCCGCATATCATGGGGGCCCCAAATGCATGCCTCAAGTCATGGGGCCCCAAATGCATGCCGCATATCATGGGGGCCCCACGTGCATGCCGCATATATTGGGGGCCCCAAATGCATGCCACATGTCATAGGGCCCCAAATGCATGCTGCATGTCATGAGGGCCCCACGTGCATGCCGCATGTCATGGGGGCCCCAAATGCATGACTCAGGTCATGGGGGCCCCACATGCATGCCGCATGTAATGGGGGCCCACATGCATGGCGCATGTCATGGGGGGCCCACATGCATGCCGCATGTCATGGGGGCCCCAAATGCATACCGCATGTCATAGGGGCTCCACGCGCATGCCGCATGTAATGGGGCCCCACATGCATGGAGCATGTCATGGGGGCCCCACATGCATGCCGCATGTCATGGGGGCCCCAAATGCATGCCGCATTTCATGGGGGCCCTACTTGCATGCAGCCTGTCATGGGGGCCCCAAATGCATGCCTCAAGTCATGGGGCCCCAAATGCATGCCACATATCATGTGGGCTTCACGTGCATGCCGCATGTCATGGGGGCCCCAAATGCAGGCCGCATTTCATGGGGGCTCCATGTGCATGCCGCATGTCATGAGTCCCCCGCAGGCAGGCCACATGTCATGGGGGCCCCACTTGCATGCAGCATGTCATGGGGGATACAAATGCATGCTGCACGTCATGAGGGCCCCAAATGCATGCCGCATGTCCCCCGCAGGCATTCCGCATGTCATGGGGGCCCCAAATGCACGCCGCATTTCATGGGGCCCCCCAAATGCATGCAGCATGTCTTGGGGCCCACAAATGCATGCCGCATGTCATGGGGCCCCACATGCATGGCGCATTTCATGGATGCCCCAGCATGCATGCGCAAGTCATGGGGGCCCCAAATGCGTGCCGCATATCATGGGGGCCCCGAATGCATGCCACATGTCATGGGGGGCCCACATGCATGCCGCATGTCATGGGGGCCCCATTTGCATGCAGCATGTAATGGGGGATCCAAATGCATGACACATGTAATGGGGGTCCCACATGCATGCCGCATGTCATGGGGGCTCCAAATGCATGCCGCATGTCCTGGGGGCCCAACATGCTTGCCGCATGTCATGGGGGCCCCAGGTACATGCTGCATGGAATGGGGGTCCCAAATGCATGCGGCATGTCATAGGGGCCCCACGTGCATACCACATGTCATGGGGGCTCCAAATGCATGCCGCATGTCCTGGGGGCCCAACATGCTTGCCGCATGTCATGGGGGCCCCAGGTACATGCTGCATGGAATGGGGGTCCCAAATGCATGCGTCATGTCATAGGGGCCCCACGTGCATACCACATATCATGGGGGCCCCAAATGCATGCCGCATGTCCTGGGGGCCCCACGTGCTTGCCGCATGTCATGGGGGCCCCAAATGCATGCCGCATGTCATGGCGGCCCCAAATGCATGACTCATGTCATGGGGGCCCCACGTGCATGCCGCATGTCATGGGGGATCCAAATGCATGCGGCATGTCATAGGGGCCCCACGTGCATGCCGCATGTCTCGGTCACCCCAAATGCATGCAGCGTGTTATGGGGGCCCCACGTGCATGCCACATGTCTCAGGTACCCCAAATGCATGCAGCATGTTATGCAGGCCCCAAATGCATGCCACATGTCATGGGGGCCCAAATGCATGCCTCCTGTCATGGGGGCCCCACATGCATGCCGCATGTCATGGGGGCCCCAAATGCATGCCGCATGTCATGGGGGATCCACGTGCATGCCGCATGTAATGGGGCCCCCAAATACATGCCGCATTTCATGGGGGACCCAAATGCATGCCGCATGTCATGGGGGCCCCAAATGCATACCGCATGTCATGGCGGCCCGAAATGCATGACTCATGTCATGGGGGCCCCACGTGCATGCCGCATGTCATGTGGGATCCAAACTCATGCCGCATGTCAATGGTGCCCCAAGCGTATGCCTCATGTTATGGGGGCCCCATGTGCATGCCACATGTAATGGGGGCACCAAATGCGTGCGGCATGTCATAGGGGCCCCACGTGCATGCCGCATGTCTCAGGTACCCCAAATGCATGCAGCATGTTATGCAGGCCCCAAATACATGCCGCATGTCATGGGGGCCCCACATGCATGCCGCATGTCATGGGGGCCCAAATGCATGCCGCATGTCATGGGGGCCATAAAAGCATGCCGCATGTCATGGGTGCCCAAAGTGCATGCCGCATGTATTGGGGGACCCAACTGCATGCCGCATATCATGGGGACCCACATGCATGCCGCATTTCATGGGGGACCCAAATGCATGCCGCATGTCTTAGGGGCCCCAAATGCATGACTCATGTCATGGGGGCCCCACGTGCATGCCGCATGTCATGGGGGATCCAAACTCATGCCGCAGGTCATTGGGGCCCAAATGCATGTCGCATGTCATAGGGGCCCCACGTGCATGCCGCATGTCTCAGGTACCCCAAATGCATGCAGCATGTTATGCAGGCCCCAAATGCATGCCACATGTGATGGAGGCCCCACATGCATGCCGCATGTCATGGGGGCCCAAATGCTTGCCGCATGTCATGGGTTCCATAAATGTATGCCGCATGTCATGGAGGCCCAACGTGCATGCCGCATGTATTGGGGGCCCCAAATTCACCCCGCATGTCATGATGGCCCCGCATGCATGCCGCATGTCATGGGGGCCCGTAGGTATTCCGCATGTCATGGTGGACCCACATGCATGCCGCATTTCATGGGGGACCCAAATGCATGCCGCTTGTCATGGGGGCCCCAAATGCATGATTCATGTCATGGGGGCCCCACGTGCATGCCGCATGTCATGGGGGATCCAAACTCATGTCGCATGTCATTGGGGCCCAAATGCATGTCGCATGTCATGGAGGCTCCACGTGCATGCCGCATGTAATGGGTCCCCACATGCATGCCTCAAGTCATGGGGCCCCAAATGCATGCCACATATCATGTGGGCTCCACGTGCATGCCGCATGTCATGGGGGCCCCGCAGGCATGCCGCATGTCAAGGGGGGCCCACATGCATGGCACATTTCATGGGGGCCCCAAATGCATGCCGCATGTCATGAGGGCCCCGCATGCATGCCGCATGTCATGGGGGCCACGCAGGCATGCCGCATGTCATGGGGGCCCCAAATTCATGCCGCATTTCATGGGGGCCACACGTGCATGCCGCATGTAAGGGGGATCCAAATGCATGCCGCATGTCATGGGGGTCCCACATGCATGCTGCATGTCATGGGGGGCCCACATGCATGCCGCATGTCATGGGGCCCCACTTGCATGCAGCATGTAATGGGGGATCCAAATGCATGCTGCACGTCATGAGGGCCCCACATGCATGATGCATTTCATGGGGGCCCCAAATGCATGCCGCATGTAATGGGGGCCCCACGTGCATGCCACATGTCATGGGGGCCCCAAATGCATGCCGCATATAATGTGGGCCCCAAATGCACGCAGCATGTCATGGGGGCCCCACGTGCATGCCACATGTCATGGGGGGCCACATGCATGCCGCATGTCATGGGGGCCCCACTTGCATGCAGCATGTAATGGGAGATCCAAATGCATGACGCATGTCATGGTGGTCCCACATGCATGTCGCATGTCATGGGGCCCCCCAAATGCATGCCGCATGTCATAAGGGCCCCACATGCATGCCGCATGTCATGGGGGGCCCACATGCATGCCTCATGTCATGGGGGCCCCACTTGCATGCAGCATGTAATGGGGGATCGAAATGCATGCTGCATGTCCTGGGGGCCCCACATGCATGCCGCATTTCATGGGTCACCCAAATGCATGCCGCATGTCATGGGGGCCCCAAATGCATGCCGCATGTCATGGCGGCCCCAAATGCATGACTCATGTCATGGGGGCCCCACGTGCATGCCGCATGTCATGGGGGATCCAAACTCATGCCGCATGTCATTGGGGCCCCAAGCATATGCCGCATGTCATAGGGGCCCCACATGCATGCCGCATGTCTCGGGCACCCCAAATGCATGCAGCATGTTATGGGGTCCCCAAATGCATGCCTCAAGTCATGGGGCCCCAAATGCATGCCACATATCATGTGGGCTCCACGTGCATGCCGCATGTCATTGGAGCCCCACATGCATGCCACATGTCATAGGGGCCCACATGCATGATGCATTTCATGGGGGCCCCACGTGCATGCCGCATGTCTCGGGCACCCCAAATACATGCAGCATGTCATGGGGGCCCCACGTGCATGCCGCATGTCTCAGGTACCCCAAATGCATGCAGCATGTTATGCAGTCCCCAAATGCATGCCGCATGTCATGGGGGCCCCGCAGGCATTTTGCATGTCATGGGGCCCCAAATGCATGCCGCATGTAATGGGGGGCCCAAATGTATGCTGCATGTCATAGGGGCCCCAAATGCATGCCGCATGTCATGGGGGCCCCGCAGGCATGCCGCATGTGATGGGGGCCCCAAATGCATGCCGCATTTCATGGGGGCCACACGTGCATGCCGCATGTCATGGGGGCCCCAATTGCATGTAGCATGTAATGTGGGATCCAAATGCATGCTGCACGTCATGGGGGCCCCACGTGCATGCCGTATTTCATGGGGGCCCCACGTGCATGCCGCATGTCATGGGGGCCCCAAATGTATGCCGCATTTCATGGGGGCCCCACATGCATGCCGCATGTCTTGGGGCCCACAAATGCATGCCGCATGTCATAGGGGCCCCAAATGCATGCCTCAAGTCATGGGGGCCCAAAATGCACGCAGCATATCATGGGGGTCCCACATGCATGCCGCATATGATGGGGGTCCCACATGCATGCCGCATGTCATGGGGGCTACAAATGTATGCCGCATGTAACGGGGGCCCCACGTGCATGCCGCATGTCATGGGGGCCCCTTGTGCATGCCGCATGTCATGGGGGCCCAAAATGCATGCCTCAAGTCATGGGGGCCCCAAATGCATGCTTCATATCATGGGGGCCCCAAGTGCATGCCGCATGTCATGAGGGTGCCGCATGCATGCCGCATGTCATGGGGGCCCCGCAGCCATTCCGCATGTCATGGGGCCCCCCAAATGCATGCAGCATGTCTTGGGGCCCACAAATGCATGCCGCATGTCATAGGGGCCCCACGTGCATGGCGCATTTCATGGATGCCCCACATGCATGCGCATGTCATAGGGGCCCCACGTGCATGCCGCATGTCTCGGGCACCCCAAATGCATGCCGCATGTCATGGGGGCTAAGCGTGCATGCCACATGTAATCGGGGCCCCAAATGCATGCCGCATGTCATAGGGGCCCACATGCAAGGTGCATGTCATAGGGGCCCCACATGCATGGTGCATGTCATGGGGGCCCCACATGTATGCCGCATGTCATGGAGGCCCCAAATGCATGCCGCATGTCATGGGGGCCCCACATGCATGCCGCATGTCATGGGGGCCCCGCAGGCATTCCGCATGTCATGGGGGCCCCAAATGCATGCCGCATGTCATGGGGGCCCCTCGTGCATGCCGCATGTAATGGGGGATTCAAAAGCATGCCGCATGTCATGTGGGTCCCATATGCATGCTGCATGTCATGGGGGCTCCAAATGCATGCCGCATGTCATGGGGGCCTCTCATGCATTCCGCATGTCAAGGGGGCCTCACGTGCATTCCGCAAGTCATGGGGGCCCCAAATGCATGCTGCATGTAATGAGGGTCTCACGTGCATGCCGCTTGTCATGGGGTCTCCACATGCATGCCGCATGTAATTGGGCCCCCAAATGCATGCCACATGTCATAGGGGCCCCACGTGCATGGCACATGTCATGGGTGCGCCACATGCATGCCGCATGTCTTGGGACCCACAAATGCATGCCGCATGTCATAGGGGCCCCACATGCATGCCGCATGTCATGGGGGCCCCGCAGGCATTCCGCATGTCATGGGGGCCTCACGTGCATTCCGCAAGACATGGGGGCCCCAAATGCATGCTGCATGTCATGGGGGTCCCACATGCATGCCGCATGTCATGGGGACCCCAAGTGCATGTGGCATGTCATAGGGGCCCCACGTGCATGCCGCATGTCTCGGGCATCCCAAATGCATGCAGCATTTTATGGGGGCCCTACGTGCATGCCGCATGTCTTGGGGGCTCCACGTGCATGCCGCCTGTAATGGGACCCCCAAATGCATGCCGCATATCATGGGGGCCCCACGTGCATGCCGCATGTATTGGGGGTACCAAATGCATGCCGCATGTCATGAGGGCCCCGCATGCATGCAACATGTCATGGGGGCGTCGCAGGCATTCCGCATATCATGGGGGCCGCAAATGCATGCCGCATTTCATGGGGGCCACACGTTCATGCCGCATGTAATGGGGGATCCAAATGCATGCCGCATGTCATGGGGGCCCCACAGGCATGCCGCATGTCATGGGGGCTCCACAGGAATGCCGCATGTCATGGGGGGACCCAAATGCATGGTGCATGTCATGAGGGCCCCAAATGCATGCCTAATGTCTTGGGGGCCCCACGTGCATGCCGCCTGTCATGGAGGCCCCAAATGCATGCCGCATGTCATGGGGTCCCCACGTGCATGACGCATGTCATGGGGTCCCCACGTGCATGAAGCATGTCATGGGGGCCCCACGTGCAAGCCTCATGTCATGGGGGCCCCAAATGCATGCCGCATTTCATGGGGGCCACACGTTCATGCCGCATGTAATGGGGGATCCAAATGCATGCCGCATGTCATGGGGGCCCCGCAGGCATGCCGCATGTCATGGGGGCTCCACAGGAATGCCGCATGTCATGGGGGGACCCAAATGCATGGTGCATGTCATGAGGGCCCCAAATGCATGCTTCATATCATGGAGGCCCCAAGTGCATGCCGCATGTCATGAGGGTGCCGCATGCATGCCGCATGTCATGGGGGCCCCGCAGCCATTCCGCATGTCATGGGGCCCCCCAAATGCATGCAGCATGTCTTGGGGCCCACAAATGCATGCCGCATGTCATAGGGGCCCCACGTGCATGGCGCATTTCATGGATGCCCCACATGCATGCGCATGTCATAGGGGCCCCACGTGCATGCCGCATGTCTCGGGCACCCCAAATGCATGCCGCATGTCATGGGGGCTAAGCGTGCATGCCGCATGTAATCGGGGCCCCAAATGCATGCCGCATGTCATAGGGGCCCACATGCAAGGTGCATGTCATAGGGGCCCCACATGCATGGTGCATGTCATGGGGGCCCCACATGCATGCCGCATGTCATGGAGGCCCCAAATGCATGCCGCATGTCATGGGGGCCCCACATGCATTCCGCATGTCATGGGGGCCCCGCAGGCATTCCGTATGTCATGGGGGCCCCAAATGCATGCAGCATGTCATGGGGGCCCCTCGTGCATGCCGCATGTAATGGGGGATTCAAAAGCATGCCGCATGTCATGTGGGTCCCACATGCATGCCGCATGTCATGGGGGCCCCAAATGCATGCCGCATGTCATGGGGGCCTCACATGCATTCCGCATGTCAAGGGGGCCTCACGTGCATTCCGCAAGTCATGGGGGCCCCAAATGCATGCTGCATGTCATGAGGGCCCCACGTGCATGCCGCTTGTCATGGGGTCTCCACATGCATGCCGCATGTAATTGGGCCCCCAAATGCATGCCACATGTCATAGGGGCCCCACGTGCATGGCACATGTCATGGGTGCGCCACATGCATGCCGCATGTCTTGGGACCCACAAATGCATGCCGCATGTCATAGGGGCCCCACATGCATGGCGCATATCATGGGGGCCTCAAGTGCATGCCGCATTTATTGGGGGCCCCAAATTCATGCCGCATGTCATGAGGGCACCGCATGCATGCCGCATGTCATCGGGGCCCCGCAGGCATTCCACATGTCATGGGGGCCCCAAATACATGCCGCATGTCATGGGGGCCCCACATGCATGCCGCATGTCATGGGGGCCCGCAGGCATTCCGCATGTCATGGGGGCCTCACGTGCATTCCGCAAGACATGGGGGCCCCAAATGCATGCTGCATGTCATGGGGGTCCCACATGCATGCCGCATGTCATGGGGGCCCCAAGTGCATGTGGCATGTCATAGGGGCCCCACGTGCATGCCGCATGTCTCGGGCATCCCAAATGCATGCAGCATTTTATGGGGGCCCTACGTGCATGCCGCATGTCTTGGGGGCTCCACGTGCATGCCGCCTGTAATGGGGCCCCCAAATGCATGCCGCATATCATGGGGGCCCCACGTGCATGCCGCATGTATTGGGGGTACCAGATGCATGCCGCCTGTCATGGACGCCCCAAATGCATGCCGCATGTCATGGGGTCCCTACGTGCATGCCGCATGTCTTGGGGGCTCCACGTGCATGCCGCCTGTAATGGGGCCCCCAAATGCATGCCGCATATCATGGGGGCCCCACGTGCATGCCGCATGTATTGGGGGTACCAAATGCATGCCGCCTGTCATGGAGGCCCCAAATGCATGCCGCATGTCATGGGGTCCCCACGTGCATGACGCATGTCATGGGGTCCCCACGTGCATGAAGCATGTCATGGGGGCCCCACGTGCATGCCGCATGTATTGGGGGTACCAGATGCATGCCGCCTGTCATGGAGGCCCCAAATGCATGCCGCATGTCATGGGGTCCCTACGTGCATGCCGCATGTCTTGGGGGCTCCACGTGCATGCCGCCTGTAATGGGGCCCCCAAATGCATGCCGCATATCATGGGGGCCCCACGTGCATGCCGCATGTATTGGGGGTACCAAATGCATGCCGCCTGTCATGGAGGCCCCAAATGCATGCCGCATGTCATGGGGTCCCCACGTGCATGACGCATGTCATGGGGTCCCCACGTGCATGAAGCATGTCATGGGGGCCCCACGTGCAAGCCTCATGTCATGGGGGCCCCAAATGCATGCCGCATTTCATGGGGGCCACACGTTCATGCCGCATGTAATGGGGGATCCAAATGCATGCCGCATGTCATGGGGGCCCCACAGGCATGCCGCATGTCATGGGGGCTCCACAGGAATGCCGCATGTCATGGGGGGACCCAAATGCATGGTGCATGTCATGAGGGCCCCAAATGCATGCCGAATGTCATGGGGGCCCCACGTGCAAGCCTCACGTCATGGGGGTCCCAAATGCATGTTGCATGTCATGGGGCCCCAAATGCATGCCGAATGTCATGGAGGCCCCATGTGCATGCCGCATGTCACGGGTTCCCCAAATGCATGCGGCATGTCATGGGGGCCCCAATTGCATGCCGCATGTCAAGGGGGCCCCACGTGCAAGCCTCATGTCATGGGGGCCCCACGTGCATGCCGCCTGTCATGGAGGCCCCAAATGCATGTTGCATGTTATGGGGTTCCCACGTGCATGACGCATGTCATGGGGTCCCCACGTGCATGAAGCATGTCATGGGGGCCCCCCGTGCAAGCCTCATGTCATGGGGGCCCCAAATGCATGCTGCATTTCATGGGGGCCACACGTTCATGCCGCATGTAATGGGGGATCCAAATGCATGCCGCATGTCATGGGGGCCCCGCAGGCATGCCGCATGTCATGGGGGCTCCACAGGAATGCCGCATGTCATGGGGGGACCCAAATGCATGATGCATGTCATGAGGGCCCAAAATGCATGCCGAATGTCATGGGGGCCCCACGTGCATGCCGCCTGTCATGGAGTCCCCAAATGCATGCCGCATGTCATGGGGTCCCCACGTGCATGAATCATGTCATGGGGGCCCCACGTGCAAGCCTCACGTCATGGGGGTCCCAAATGCATGTTGCATGTCATGGGGCCCCAAATGCATGCCGAATGTCATGGAGGCCCGAAATGCATGCCGCATGTCATGGGGGCCCCACGTGCAAGCAGCATGTCATGGGGGCCCCAAATGCATGCCACATGTCATGTGGGCCCCAAATGCATGACGCATGTCATGGGGGCCACAAATGCATGCTGCATGTCATGGGGAACCCAAGTGCATGAAGCATGTCATGGGGGCTCCAAATGCATGCCACATGTCATGGGGGCCCCACGTGCATGCCGCATGTCATGGGGGCCCCAAGTGCATGCCTCATGTGATGGGTACCCAAAATGCATGCGGCATGTCATGGGGGACCCAATTGCATGCCGCATGTCAAGGGGACCACACGTGCATGCCTCATGTCATGGGGGCCCCAAATACATGCCGCATGTCATGGGGGCCCCAAATGCATGCCGCATGTCATGTGGGCCCCAAATGCATGCCGCATGTCATGGGGGCCACAAATGGATGCCGCATGTCATGGGGCCCCACGTGCATTCCGCATGTCATGGGGGCCACACGTGCATGCTGCATGTCATGGGGGCCCCACGTGCATGCCACATGTCATGGGGACCCCAAATGCATGTCGCATGTCATGGGGGCCCCCACGTGCATGCCGCATGTCATCGGGGCCCCACATGCATGGCGCATGTCATGGTGCCCCACATGCATGCCGCATGTCATGGGGGCCCCAAATGCATGCCGCATGTCAAGGGGGCCCCAAATGCATGCCGCATGTCGTGGGGGCCCCAAATGCATGCCGAATGTCATGGGGTCCCAAATGCATGCCGCATGTCATGGGGGCCACAAATGCACATCGCATGTCAGGGGGGCACCAAATGTATGCCGCATGTCATGGGGGCCCCAAATGCATGCCGCATTTCATGGGGGCCACACGTTCATGCCGCTACTAATGGGGGATCCAAATGCATGCTGCATGTCATGGGAGTCCCACATGCATGTCGCATGTCATGGGGGCCCCAAATGCATGCAGCATGTAATGGGAGATCCAAATGCATGACGCATGTCATGGTGGTCCCACATGCATGTCGCATGTCATGGGGCCCCCCAAATGCATGCCGCATGTCATAAGGGCCCCACATGCATGCCGCATGTCATGGGGGGCCCACATGCATGCCTCATGTCATGGGGGCCCCACTTGCATGCAGCATGTAATGGGGGATCGAAATGCATGCTGCATGTCCTGGGGGCCCCACATGCATGCCGCATTTCATGGGTCACCCAAATGCATGCCGCATGTCATGGGGGCCCCAAATGCATGCCGCATGTCATGGCGGCCCCAAATGCATGACTTATGTCATGGGGGCCCCACGTGCATGCCGCATGTCATGGGGGATCCAAACTCATGCCGCATGTCATTGGGGCCCCAAGCATATGCCGCATGTCATAGGGGCCCCACATGCATGCCGCATGTCTCGGG
The DNA here is from genome assembly GCF_046119375.1 of Phyllobates terribilis. Classification (NCBI taxonomy): domain Eukaryota; kingdom Metazoa; phylum Chordata; class Amphibia; order Anura; family Dendrobatidae; genus Phyllobates; species Phyllobates terribilis. The sequence continues at coordinate 2,089,514 of NW_027362856.1, forward strand.
CACCCCAAATGCATGCAGCATGTTATGGGGTCCCCAAATGCATGCCTCAAGTCATGGGGCCCCAAATGCATGCCACATATCATGTGGGCTCCACGTGCATGCCGCATGTCATTGGAGCCCCACATGCATGCCACATGTCATAGGGGCCCACATGCATGATGCATTTCATGGGGGCCCCACGTGCATGCCGCATGTCTCGGGCACCCCAAATACATGCAGCATGTCATGGGGGCCCCACGTGCATGCCGCATGTCTCAGGTACCCCAAATGCATGCAGCATGTTATGCAGTCCCCAAATGCATGCCGCATGTCATGGGGGCCCCGCAGGCATTTTGCATGTCATGGGGCCCCAAATGCATGCCGCATGTAATGGGGGGCCCAAATGTATGCTGCATGTCATAGGGGCCCCACATGCATGCCGCATGTCAAGGGGGCCTCACGTGTATGCCGCATGTAATGGGGCCCCACATGCATGGAGCATATCATGGGGGCCCCACATGCATGCCGCATGTCATGGGGGCTCCACATGCATGCCGCATGTCATGGGGGCCCCACGTGCATGGCGCATTTCATGGGGGCCCACATGCATGGCGCATGTTATAGGGGCCCCACATGCATGCCGCATGTTATGGGGGCCCCACATGCATGTCGCATGTCATGGGGGCCCCAAATGCATGCCTCAAGTAATGGGGGCCCCAAATGCATGCCGCATGTCATGGGGGCCCCGCAGGCATGCCGCATGTGATGGGGGCCCCAAATGCATGCCGCATTTCATGGGGGCCACACGTGCATGCCGCATGTCATGGGGGCCCCAATTGCATGTAGCATGTAATGTGGGATCCAAATGCATGCTGCACGTCATGGGGGCCCCACGTGCATGCCGTATTTCATGGGGGCCCCACGTGCATGCCGCATGTCATGGGGGCCCCAAATGTATGCCGCATTTCATGGGGGCCCCACATGCATGCCGCATGTCTTGGGGCCCACAAATGCATGCCGCATGTCATAGGGGCCCCAAATGCATGCCTCAAGTCATGGGGGCCCAAAATGCACGCAGCATATCATGGGGGTCCCACATGCATGCCGCATATGATGGGGGTCCCACATGCATGCCGCATGTCATGGGGGCTACAAATGTATGCCGCATGTCATAGTGGCCCCAAATGCATGCTGCATGTCATGAGGGCCCCACGTGCATGCCGCATGTCATAGGGGCCCCAATTGCATGCCGCATGTCATAGGGGTCCCACATGCATGGCGCACGGCATGGCGCCCCACATGCATGCCGCATGTTAAGGGGGCCCCAAATGCATGCCGCATGTCATGGGGGCCCCAAGTGCATGCCGCATGTCATGAGGGTGCCGCATGCATGCCGCATGTCATGGGGGCCCCTTGTGCATGCCGCATGTCATGGGGGCCCCGCAGCCATTCCGCATGTCATGGGGCCCCCCAAATGCATGCAGCATGTCTTGGGGCCCACAAATGCATGCCGCATGTCATAGGGGCCCCACGTGCATGGCGCATTTCATGGATGCCCCACATGCATGCGCATGTCATAGGGGCCCCACGTGCATGCCGCATGTCTCGGGCACCCCAAATGCATGCCGCATGTCATGGGGGCTAAGCGTGCATGCCGCATGTAATCGGGGCCCCAAATGCATGCCGCATGTCATAGGGGCCCACATGCAAGGTGCATGTCATAGGGGCCCCACATGCATGGTGCATGTCATGGGGGCCCCACATGCATGCCGCATGTCATGGAGGCCCCAAATGCATGCCGCATGTCATGGGGGCCCCACATGCATGCCGCATGTCATGGGGGCCCCGCAGGCATTCCGCATGTCATGGGGGCCCCAAATGCATGCCGCATGTCATGGGGGCCCCTCGTGCATGCCGCATGTAATGGGGGATTCAAAAGCATGCCGCATGTCATGTGGGTCCCATATGCATGCTGCATGTCATGGGGGCTCCAAATGCATGCCGCATGTCATGGGGGCCTCACATGCATTCCGCATGTCAAGGGGGCCTCACGTGCATTCCGCAAGTCATGGGGGCCCCAAATGCATGCTGCATGTAATGAGGGTCTCACGTGCATGCCGCTTGTCATGGGGTCTCCACATGCATGCCGCATGTAATTGGGCCCCCAAATGCATGCCACATGTCATAGGGGCCCCACGTGCATGGCACATGTCATGGGTGCGCCACATGCATGCCGCATGTCTTGGGACCCACAAATGCATGCCGCATGTCATAGGGGCCCCACATGCATGGCGCATATCATGGGGGCCTCAAGTGCATGCCGCATTTATTGGGGGCCCCAAATTCATGCCGCATGTCATGAGGGCACCGCATGCATGCCGCATGTCATCGGGGCCCCGCAGGCATTCCACATGTCATGGGGGCCCCAAATACATGCCGCATGTCATGGGGGCCCCACATGCATGCCGCATGTCATGGGGGCCCCGCAGGCATTCCGCATGTCATGGGGGCCTCACGTGCATTCCGCAAGACATGGGGGCCCCAAATGCATGCTGCATGTCATGGGGGTCCCACATGCATGCCGCATGTCATGGGGGCCCCAAGTGCATGTGGCATGTCATAGGGGCCCCACGTGCATGCCACATGTCTCGGGCATCCCAAATGCATGCAGCATTTTATGGGGGCCCTACGTGCATGCCGCATGTCTTGGGGGCTCCACGTGCATGCCGCCTGTAATGGGACCCCCAAATGCATGCCGCATATCATGGGGGCCCCACGTGCATGCCGCATGTATTGGGGGTACCAAATGCATGCCGCATGTCATGAGGGCCCCACATGCATGCAACATGTCATGGGGGCGTCGCAGGCATTCCGCATATCATGGGGGCCGCAAATGCATGCCGCATTTCATGGGGGCCACACGTTCATGCCGCATGTAATGGGGGATCCAAATGCATGCCGCATGTCATGGGGGCCCCACAGGCATGCCGCATGTCATGGGGGCTCCACAGGAATGCCGCATGTCATGGGGGGACCCAAATGCATGGTGCATGTCATGAGGGCCCCAAATGCATGCCGAATGTCTTGGGGGCCCCACGTGCATGCCGCCTGTCATGGAGGCCCCAAATGCATGCCGCATGTCATGGGGTCCCCACGTGCATGACGCATGTCATGGGGTCCCCACGTGCATGAAGCATGTCATGGGGGCCCCACGTGCAAGCCTCATGTCATGGGGGCCCCAAATGCATGCCGAATGTCATGGGGGCCCCACGTGCAAGCCTCACGTCATGGGGGTCCCAAATGCATGTTGCATGTCATGGGGCCCCAAATGAATGTCGAATGTCATGGGGGCCCCAAATGCATGCCGCATGTCATGGGGGCCCCGCAGGCATGCCGCATGTGATGGGGGCCCCAAATGCATGCCGCATTTTATGGGGGCCACACGTGCATGCCGCTTGTCATGGGGGCCCCAATTGCATGTAGCATGTAATGTGGGATCCATATGCATGCTGCACGTCATGGGGGCCCCACGTGCATGCCGTATTTCATGGGGGCCCCACGTGCATGCCGCATGTCATGGGGGCCCCAAATGAATGCCGCATTTCATGGGGGCCCCACATGCATGCCGAATGTCTTGGGGCCCACAAATGCATGCCGCATGTCATAGGGGCCCCAAATGCATGCCTCAAGTCATGGGGGCCCCAAATGCACGCAGCATATCATGGGGGTCCCACATGCATGCCGCATATGATGGGGGTCCCACATGCATGCCGCATGTCATGGGGGCCACAAATGTATGCCGCATGTCATAGTGGCCCCAAATGCATGCTGCATGTCATGAGGGCCCCACGTGCATGCTGCATGTCATAGGGGCCCCAATTGCATGCCGCATGTCATAGGGGCCCCACATGCATGGCGCATGGCATGGCGCCCCACATGCATGCCGCATGTTAAGGGGGCCCCAAATGCATGCCGCATGTCATGGGGGCCAAAAATGCATGCCGCATGTAACGGGGGCCCCACGTGCATGCTGCATGTCATGGGGGCCCCATGTGCATGCCGCATGTTATGGGGGCCCAAAATGCATGCCTCAAGTCATGGGGGCCCCAAATGCATGCTTCATATCATGGGGGCCCCAAGTGCATGCCGCATGTCATGAGGGTGCCGCATGCATGCCGCATGTCATGGGGGCCCCGCAGCCATTCCGCATGTCATGGGGCCCCCCAAATGCATGCAGCATGTCTTGGGGCCCACAAATGCATGCCGCATGTCATAGGGGCCCCACGTGCATGGCGCATTTCATGGATGCCCCACATGCATGCGCATGTCATAGGGGCCCCACGTGCATGCCGCATGTCTCGGGCACCCCAAATGCATGCCGCATGTCATGGGGGCTAAGCGTGCATGCCGCATGTAATCGGGGCCCCAAATGCATGCCGCATGTCATAGGGGCCCACATGCAAGGTGCATGTCATAGGGGCCCCACATGCATGGTGCATGTCATGGGGGCCCCACATGCATGCCGCATGTCATGGAGGCCCCAAATGCATGCCGCATGTCATGGGGGCCCCACATGCATTCCGCATGTCATGGGGGCCCCGCAGGCATTCCGCATGTCATGGGGGCCCCAAATGCATGCAGCATGTCATGGGGGCCCCTCGTGCATGCCGCATGTAATGGGGGATTCAAAAGCATGCCGCATGTCATGTGGGTCCCACATGCATGCCGCATGTCATGGGGGCCCCAAATGCATGCCGCATGTCATGGGGGCCTCACATGCATTCCGCATGTCAAGGGGGCCTCACGTGCATTCCGCAAGTCATGGGGGCCCCAAATGCATGCTGCATGTCATGAGGGCCCCACGTGCATGCCGCTTGTCATGGGGTCTCCACATGCATGCCGCATGTAATTGGGCCCCCAAATGCATGCCACATGTCATAGGGGCCCCACGTGCATGGCACATGTCATGGGTGCGCCACATGCATGCCGCATGTCTTGGGACCCACAAATGCATGCCGCATGTCATAGGGGCCCCACATGCATGGCGCATATCATGGGGGCCTCAAGTGCATGCCGCATTTATTGGGGGCCCCAAATTCATGCCGCATTTCATGAGGGCACCGCATGCATGCCGCATGTCATCGGGGCCCCGCAGGCATTCCACATGTCATGGGGGCCCCAAATACATGCCGCATGTCATGGGGGCCCCACATGCATGCCGCATGTCATGGGGGCCCCGCAGGCATTCCGCATGTCATGGGGGCCTCACGTGCATTCCGCAAGACATGGGGGCCCCAAATGCATGCTGCATGTCATGGGGGTCCCACATGCATGCCGCATGTCATGGGGGCCCCAAGTGCATGTGGCATGTCATAGGGGCCCCACGTGCATGCCGCATGTCTCGGGCATCCCAAATGCATGCAGCATTTTATGGGGGCCCTACGTGCATGCCGCATGTCTTGGGGGCTCCACGTGCATGCCGCCTGTAATGGGGCCCCCAAATGCATGCCGCATATCATGGGGGCCCCACGTGCATGCCGCATGTATTGGGGGTACCAAATGCATGCCGCCTGTCATGGAGGCCCCAAATGCATGCCGCATGTCATGGGGTCCCCGCGTGCATGACGCATGTCATGGGGTCCCCACGTGCATGAAGCATGTCATGGGGGCCCCACGTGCAAGCCTCATGTCATGGGGGCCCCAAATGCATGCCGCATTTCATGGGGGCCACACGTTCATGCCGCATGTAATGGGGGATCCAAATGCATGCCGCATGTCATGGGGGCCCCACAGGCATGCCGCATGTCATGGGGGCTCCACAGGAATGCCGCATGTCATGGGGGGACCCAAATGCATGGTGCATGTCATGAGGGCCCCAAATGCATGCCGAATGTCATGGGGGCCCCACGTGCAAGCCTCACGTCATGGGGGTCCCAAATGCATGTTGCATGTCATGGGGCCCCAAATGCATGCCGAATGTCATGGAGGCCCCATGTGCATGCCGCATGTCACGGGTTCCCCAAATGCATGCGGCATGTCATGGGGGCCCCAATTGCATGCCGCATGTCAAGGGGGCCCCACGTGCAAGCCTCATGTCATGGGGGCCCCACGTGCATGCCGCCTGTCATGGAGGCCCCAAATGCATGTTGCATGTTATGGGGTTCCCACGTGCATGACGCATGTCATGGGGTCCCCACGTGCATGAAGCATGTCATGGGGGCCCCCCGTGCAAGCCTCATGTCATGGGGGCCCCAAATGCATGCTGCATTTCATGGGGGCCACACGTTCATGCCGCATGTAATGGGGGATCCAAATGCATGCCGCATGTCATGGGGGCCCCGCAGGCATGCCGCATGTCATGGGGGCTCCACAGGAATGCCGCATGTCATGGGGGGACCCAAATGCATGATGCATGTCATGAGGGCCCAAAATGCATGCCGAATGTCATGGGGGCCCCACGTGCATGCCGCCTGTCATGGAGTCCCCAAATGCATGCCGCATGTCATGGGGTCCCCACGTGCATGAATCATGTCATGGGGGCCCCACGTGCAAGCCTCACGTCATGGGGGTCCCAAATGCATGTTGCATGTCATGGGGCCCCAAATGCATGCCGAATGTCATGGAGGCCCGAAATGCATGCCGCATGTCATGGGGGCCCCACGTGCAAGCAGCATGTCATGGGGGCCCCAAATGCATGCCACATGTCATGTGGGCCCCAAATGCATGACGCATGTCATGGGGGCCACAAATGCATGCTGCATGTCATGGGGAACCCAAGTGCATGAAGCATGTCATGGGGGCTCCAAATGCATGCCACATGTCATGGGGGCCCCACGTGCATGCCGCATGTCATGGGGGCCCCAAGTGCATGCCTCATGTGACGGGTACCCAAAATGCATGCGGCATGTCATGGGGGACCCAATTGCATGCCGCATGTCAAGGGGACCACACGTGCATGCCTCATGTCATGGGGGCCCCAAATACATGCCGCATGTCATGGGGGCCCCAAATGCATGCCGCATGTCATGTGGGCCCCAAATGCATGCCGCATGTCATGGGGGCCACAAATGGATGCCGCATGTCATGGGGCCCCACGTGCATTCCGCATGTCATGGGGGCCACACGTGCATGCTGCATGTCATGGGGGCCCCACGTGCATGCCACATGTCATGGGGACCCCAAATGCATGTCGCATGTCATGGGGGCCCCCACGTGCATGCCGCATGTCATCGGGGCCCCACATGCATGGCGCATGTCATGGTGCCCCACATGCATGCCGCATGTCATGGGGGCCCCAAATGCATGCCGCATGTCATGGGGGCCCCAAATGCATGCCGCATGTCGTGGGGGCCCCAAATGCATGCCGAATGTCATGGGGTCCCAAATGCATGCCGCATGTCATGGGGGCCACAAATGCATGCCGCATATCATGGGGGCCCCACGTGCATGCCGCATGTCATGGGTACCACAAATGCACATCGCATGTCAGGGGGGCACCAAATGTATGCCGCATGTCATGGGGGCCCCAAATGCATGCCGCATTTCATGGGGGCCACACGTTCATGCCGCTACTAATGGGGGATCCAAATGCATGCTGCATGTCATGGGAGTCCCACATGCATGTCGCATGTCATGGGGGCCCCAAATGCATGCCGCATTCCATGGGGGCCCCAAATCCATGCCGCATGTCATGGGGGCCCCAAATGCAGACCGCATGTCACGGAGGCTCCACATGCATGCTGCATGTCATGGGGGCCCCAAACGCATGCAGCATGTCATGGGGGCCCCACATTCATACCGCATGTCTTGGGGCCCACAAATGCATGCCGCATGTCATAGGGGCCCCACATGCATGACGCATGTCATGGGGTCCCCACGTGCATGAAGCATGTCATGGGGGCTCCAAATGCATGACGCATGTCATGGGGGCCCCGCAGGTATTCCGCATGTCATGGGGGCCCCAAATGCATGTTGCATGTCATGAGGGCCCCAAATGCATGCCGAATGTCATGGGGCCCCAAATGCATGCCGAATGTCATGGAGGCCCCACGTGCATGCCGCATGTCATTGAGGCCCAAAATGGGTGCCGCATGTCATGGGGGCCCCACGTGCATGCCGCATGTCATGGTAGCCCCACAGGAATGCCGCATGTCATGGGGGGCCCCAAATGCATGGTGCATGTCATGAGGGCCCCAAATGCATGCCGCAAGTCAAGGTGGCCCCATGTGCATGCCGCAAGTCACGGGGGCCCCAAATGCATGACGCATGTCATGGGGCCCCACATGCATGAAGCATGTCATGGGGGCTTCAAATGCATGCCGCATGTCATGGGGGCCCCGCAGGCATTCCGCATGTCATGGGGGCCCCAAATTCATGCCGCATGTCATGGGGGCCCAAATGCATGCCGCATATCATGGGTGCCCCACGTGCATGCTGCATGTTATGGGGCACCAAATGCATGCCGCATTTCAGGTGGCTACACATGCATGGCGCATGTCATGGTGGCCCCACATGCATGCCGCAGGCCATGGTGGCCCCACATGCTAGCCGCATGTCATGGGGGCCCCACATGCATACCACATGTGACGGTGGACCCAAATGCATGCTGCATGTCATGGGGGCCCCACATGCATGAGGCTTCCCAGGGCGTCCCCAAATGTATGGTGCATGTTATGGGGGCCCACATGCATGCTGCATGTCATGGGGGCCCCAAATGCATGCAGCATGTCATGAGGGCCCCACGTGCATGCCGCATGTCTGGGGTACCCCAAATGCATGCCGCATGTTATGGGAGCCCCATGTGCATGTCGCATGTCTCGGGTACCCCAAATGCATGCCGCATGTTATGCGGGCCCCAAATGCATGCCGCTTGTCATGGAGGCCCATGTGCATGGCGCATGTCATGGGGTCCCCACGTGCATGCTGCATGTCATGGGGCCCTCAAATGCATGCCGAGAGTCATGAGGACCCCACATGCATGCCGCATGTCATGGGGGCCCCAAATGCATGACACATGTCATGTGGGCCCCAAGTGCATTCCGCATGTCATGGGGGCCCCACGTGCATGCCGCATGTCATGGGGGCCCATGTGCATGGGGCATATCATGGGTCCCCACGTGCATGCTGCATGTCATGGGGCACCAAATGCATGCCGCATTTCAGGTGGCTCCACATGCATGCCGCAGGCCATGGTGGCCCCACATGCTAGCCGCATGTCATGGGGGCCCCACATGCATACCACATGTCATGGTGGACCCAAATGCATGCTGCATGTCATGGGGGCCCCACATGCATGAGGCTTCCCAGTGCATCCCCAAATGCATGCTGCATGTTATGGGGGCCCACATGCATGCTGCATGTCATGGGGGCCCAAATGCATGCAGCATGTCATGAGGGCCCCACGTGCATGCCGCAAGTCAAGGGGGCCCCGCAGGCATACCACATGTCATGGTGGACCCACATGCATGAGGCTTCTCAGGGCGTCCCCAAATGCATGCTGCATTTTATGGGGGCCCCACATGCATGTTGCATGTCATGGGGGCCCCAAATGCATGCCGCATGTTATGGGAGCCCCATGTGCATGCCGCATATAATGGGGCCCCATAAATTCATACCGCGTGTCATAGGTGCCCCACATGCATGACTCATGTCATGGGGGCCCCACGTGCATGCCACATGTCATGGGGGATCCAAACTCATGCCGCATGTCAATGGGGCCCCAAGCGTATGCTGCATGTTATGGGGCCCCTTGTGCATGCCACATGTAATGGGGGCCCCACATGCATGCGGCATGTCATAGGGGCCCCACGTGCATGCCGCATGTCTCAGGTACCCAAAATGCATGCCGCATGTCATGGGGGTTCCACATGCATGCCGCATGTCATGGAGGCCCCAAATGCATGCCTCAAGTCATGAGGACCCAAAATGCATGCCTCAAGTAATGGGACCCAAATGCATGCCGCATGTCATGGCGGCCCCACATGCATGCCACATGTCTTGGGGCCCACAAATGCATGCTGCATGTCATAGGGGCCCCACATGCACGGCGCATTTCATGAGGGCCCTACATGCATGCCGCATGTCATGGGCGCCCAAATGCTTGCCGCATGTCATGGGAGCCATAAATGCGTGCCGCATGTCATGAGGGCCCAACGTGCATGCCGCATGTATTGGGGGCCCCAAATTCATGCCGCATATCATGGGGGTCCCACATGCATGCCGCATGTCATGGGTGCCCCAAATGCATGCCTCAAGTCATGGGGCCCCAAATGCATGCCGCATATATTGGGGGCCCCAAATGCATGCCGCATGTCAAGAGGGCCCCGCTTGCATGCCGCATGTCATAGGGGCCCCTCAGGCATTCCGCATGTCATGGGGGCCTCACGTGCATTCCGCATGTCATTGGGGCCCCACGTGCTTGCCGCATGTCATGGCGGCCCCAAATGCATGACTAATGTCATGGGGGCCCCACGTGCATGCCGCATGTCATGGGGGATCCAAACTCATGCCGCATGTCATTGGGGCCCCAACCGTATGCCGCATGTCATGGGGGCCCCATGTGCATGCCACATGTAATGGGGGCCCCAAATGCATGCGGCATGTCATAGGGGCCAAATGTGCATGCCGCATGTCTCGGGCACCCCAAAAGCATGCATCATGTTATGGGGCCCCCAAATTCATGCCGCATGTCATAAGGGCCCCACGTGCATGGCGCAAGTCATGTGTGCCCCACATGCATGCCGCATGTCATCGGGGCCCCAAATGCATGCCGCATATCATAGGGGCCCCACATGCATTGCACATGTCATGGGGGCTCCACATGCATGCCGCATGTCATGGAGCCCCACATGCATGCCGCATGTCATGGAGCCCCACATGCATGCCGCATGTCATGGGGCCACAAATGAATGTTGCATGTCAAGGGGGCCATAAATGCATGACGCATGTCATGGGGGCCCAACGTGCATGCCGCATGAATTGGGGGCCCCACATTCATGCAGCATGTCATGAGGGCCCCGCATGCATGCCGCATGTCATGAGGGCCCCAAACTCATGCCGAATGTCTTGGGAGCCCCACATGCATGCCGCATGTCATGGGGGCCCCAAATGAATGTCGCATGTCAAGGGGGCCATAAATGCATGCCGCAAGTTATGGGGGTCCCACATGCATGCCGCATGTCATGGGGGCCCCAAATGCATACCTCAAGTCATGGGGCCCCAAATGCATGCCACATATCATGGGGGCCCCTTGTGCATGCCGCATATATTGGGGGCCCCAAATGCATGCCACATGTTATGAGGGCCCCGCTTGCATGCCGCACGTCAATGGGGCCCCGCAGGCATTCCGCATGTCATGGGGGCCTCACGTGCATTCCGCATGTCATGGGGGCCCCACGTGCATGCTGCATGTCATTGGGGCCCCACGTGCTTGCCGCATGTAATTGGGGCCCAAATGCATGCCGCATGTATTGGGGGCCCCAACTGCATGCCGCATATCATGGGGCTCCACATGCATGCTGCATGTCATCGGGGCCCCAATTGCATGCCGCATGTCATGGGGGCCCCAAATGCCTGCCGCATAGCACGGGGGCCCCACGTGCATGCCGCATGTCATGAGGGCGCCGCATGCATGCCGCATGTCATGGGGCCCCGTAGGCATTCCGCATGTCATGGGGCCCCAAATGTATGCCGCATTTCATGGGGGCCCCACGTGCATGCCGCATGTCATGGGGGCCCCAAATGCATGACTCAGGTCATGGGGGCCCCACATGCATGCCGCATGTAATGGGGGCCCCCATGCATGGCGCATGTCATGTGGGGCCCACATGCATGCCACATGTCATGGGGGCCCCAAATGCATGCCGCATGTCATAGGGGCTCCACGCGCATGCCGCATGTAATGGGGCCCCACATGCATGGAGCATGTCATGGGGGCCCCACATGCATGCCGCATGTCATGGGGGCCCCAAATGCAGGCCGCATGTCATGGGGGCTCCATGTGCATGCCGCATGTCATGGGTCCCCCGCAGGCATGCCGCATGTCATGGGGGCCCCAAATGAATGTCGCATGTCAAGGGGGCCATAAATGCATGCCGCAAGTTATGGGGGTCCCACATGCATGCCGCATGTCATGGGGGCCCCAAATGCATACCTCAAGTCATGGGGCCCCAAATGCACGCCACATATCATGGGGGCCCCTTGTGCATGCCGCATATATTGGGGGCCCCAAATGCATGCCACATGTTATGAGGGCCCCGCTTGCATGAAGCACGTCAATGGGGCCCCGCAGGCATTCCGCATGTCATGGGGGCCTCACGTGCATTCCGCATGTCATGGGGGCCCCACGTGCATGCTGCATGTCATTGGGGCCCCACGTGCTTGCCGCATGTAATTGGGGCCCAAATGCATGCCGCATGTATTGGGGGCCCCAACTGCATGCCGCATATCATGGGGCCCCACATGCATGCTGCATGTCATCGGGGCCCCAATTGCATGCCGCATGTCATAGGGGCCCCACATGCATGGCGCATGTCATGGTGCCCCACATGCATGCCGCATGTCATGGGGGCCCCAAATGCATGCCGCATGTCATGGGGGCCCCACGTGCATGCCGCATATATTGGGGTCCCACGTGCATGCCGAATGTCATGGGGGCCCAAAATGCATGACTCAAGTCATGCGGGCCCCAAATGCCTGCCGCATAGCACGGGGGCCCCACGTGCATGCCGCATGTCATGAGGGCGCCGCATGCATGCCGCATGTCATGGGGCCCCGTAGGCATTCCGCATGTCATGGGGCCCCAAATGTATTCCGCATTTCATGGGGGCCCCACGTGCATGCCGCATGTCATGGGGGCCCCAAATGCATGACTCAGGTCATGGGGGCCCCACATGCATGCCGCATGTAATGGGGGCCCCATGCATGGCGCATGTCATGTGGGGCCCACATGCATGCCGCATGTCATGGGGGCCCCAAATGCATGCCGCATGTCATAGGGGCTCCACGCGCATGCCGCATGTAATGGGGCCCCACATGCATGGAGCATGTCATGGGGGCCCCACATGCATGCCGCATGTCATGGGGGCCCCAAATGCAGGCCGCATGTCATGGTTCCCCCGCAGGCATGCCGCATGTCCTTGGGGCCCCGCAGGCATTCCGCATGTCATGGGGGCCTCACGTGCATTCCGCATGTCATGGGGGCCCCACGTGCATGCTGCATGTCTTTGGGGCCCCACGTGCTTGCCGCATGTCATGGGGGCCCAAATGCATGACGCATGTCATGGGGGCCATAAATGCATGCTGCATGGCATGGGTGCCCAACGTGCATGCCGCATGTATTGGGGGCCCCAACTGCATGCCACATATCATGGGGCCCCACATGCATGCCACATGTCATGGGGGCCCCACATGCATGCCGCATTTCATGGGGGACCCAAATGCATGCCGCATGTCATGGGGGCCCCACATGCATGCCTCATGTCAAGGGGGCCCAAATGCATGCTGCATTTCATGGGGGACCCAAATGCATGCCGCATGTCATGGGGGCCCCACATGCATGCCTCATGTCATGGGGGCCCAAATGCATGCTGCATGTCATGGGGGCCATAAATGCATGCCGCATGTCATTGGGGCCCTGCAGGTATTCCGCATGTCATGAGGGCCCCACATGCATGCCTCATGTCAAGGGGGCCCAAATGCATGCTGCATTTCATGGGGGACCCAAATGCATGCCGCATGTCATGGGGGCCCCACATGCATGCCTCATGTCATGGGGGCCCAAATGCATGCTGCATGTCATGGGGGCCATAAATGCATGCCGCATGTCATGGGGGCCCCACATGCATGCCTCATGTCATGGGTGCCCAACGTGCATGCCGCATGTATTGGGGGCCCCAACTGCATGCCGCATATCATGGGGGCCCCACATGCATGCCGCATTTCAAGGGGGACCCAAATGCATGCCGCATTTCAAGGGGGACCCAAATGCATGCCGCATGTCATGGGGGCCCCAAATGCATGCCGCATGTCATGGCGGCCCCAAAAGCATGACTCATGTCATGGGGGCCCCACGTGCATGCCGCATGTCATGGGGGATCCAAATGCATGCGGCATGTCATAGGGGCCCCACGTGCATGCCGCATGTCTCGGTCACCCCAAATGCATGCAGCGTGTTATGGGGGCCCCACGTGCATGCCACATGTCTCAGGTACCCCAAATGCATGCAGCATGTTATGCAGGCCCCAAATGCATGCCACATGTCATGGGGGCCCAAATGCATCCCTCATGTCATGGGGGCCCCACAAGCATGCCGCATGTCATGGGGGCCCCAAATGCATGCCGCATGTAATGGGGGATCCACGTGCATGCCGCATGTAATGGGGCCCCCAAATACATACCACATTTCATGGGGGACCCAAATGCATGCCGCATGTCATGGGGGCCGCAAATGCATACCGCATGTCATGGCGGCCCGAAATGCATGACACATGTCATGGGGGCCCCACGTGCATGCCGCATGTCATGTGGGATCCAAACTCATGCCGCATGTCAATGGGGCCCCAAGCGTATGCCTCATGTTATGGGGGCCCCATGTGCATGCCACATGTAATGGGGGCACCAAATGCATGCGGCATGTCATAGGGGCCCCACGTGCATGCCGCATGTCTCAGGTACCCCAAATGCATGCAGCATGTTATGCAGGCCCCAAATACATGCCGCATGTCATGGGGGCCCCACATGCATGCCGCATGTCATGGGGGCCCAAATGCATGCCGCATGTCATGGGGGCCCCAAATGCATACCGCATGTCATGGCGGCCCGAAATGCATGACTCATGTCATGGGGGCCCCACGTGCATGCCGCATGTCATGGGGGATCCAAACTCATGCCGCATGTCATTGGGGCCCAAATGCATGTCGCATGTCATAGGGGCCCCACGTACATGCCGCATGTCTCAGGTACCCCAAATGCATGCAGCATGTTATGCAGGCCCCAAAAGCATGCCACATGTCATGGAGGCCCCACATGCATGCCGCATGTCATGGGGGCCCCAAATGCATGCCGCATGTCATAGGGGCTCCACGCGCATGCCGCATGTAATGGGGCCCCACATGCATGGAGCATGTCATGGGGGCCCCACATGCATGCCGCATGTCATGGGGGCCCCAAATGCAGGCCGCATGTCATGGGGGCTCCATGTGCATGCCGCATGTCATGGGTCCCCCGCAGGCATGCCGCATGTCATGGGGGCCCCAAATGCATGCCTCAAGTCATGGGGCCCCAAATGCATGCCACATATCATGTGGGCTTCACGTGCATGCCGCATGTCATGGGGGCCCCAAAGGCATGCCGCATTTCATGGGGGCCCCACTTGCATGCAGCATGTCATGGGGGCCCCAAATGCATGCCTCAAGTCATGGGGCCCCGCAGGCATTCCGCATGTCATGGGGGCCTCACGTGCATTCCGCATGTCATGGGGGCCCCACGTGCATGTTGCATGTCTTTGGGGCCCCACGTGCTTGCCGCATGTCATGGGGGCCCAAATGCATGACGCATGTCATGGGGGCCATAAATGCATGCCGCATGGCATGGGTGCCCAACGTGCATGCCGCATGTATTGGGGGCCCCAACTGCATGCCACATATCATGGGGCCCCACATGCATGCCACATGTCATGGGGGCCCCACATGCATGCCGCATTTCATGGGGGACCCAAATGCATGCCGCATGTCATGGGGGCCCCACATGCATGCCTCATGTCAAGGGGGCCCAAATGCATGCTGCATTTCATGGGGGACCCAAATGCATGCCGCATGTCATGGGGGCCATAAATGCATGCCGCATGTCATTGGGGCCCTGCAGGTATTCCGCATGTCATGAGGGCCTCACGTGCATTCCGCATGTCATGGGGGCCCAAAGTGCTTGCCGCATGTCATGGGTGCCCAACGTGCATGCCGCATTTCATGGGGGACCCAAATGCATGCCGCATGTCATGGGGGCCCCACATGCATGCCTCATGTCATGGGTGCCCAACGTGCATGCCGCATGTATTGGGGGCCCCAACTGCATGCCGCATATCATGGGGGCCCCACATGCATGCCGCATTTCAAGGGGGACCCAAATGCATGCCGCATTTCAAGGGGGACCCAAATGCATGCCGCATGTTATGGGGGCCCCACGTGCATGCCGCATGTCTCAGGTACCCCAAATGCATGCAGCATGTCATGGGGGCCCCAAATGCATGCCTCAAGTCATGGGGCCCCAAATGCATGCCACATATCATGTGGGCTCCACGTGCATGCCGCATGTCATTGGAGCCCCACATGCATGCCACATGTCATGGGGGCCCCAAATGCATGCTGCATGTCATAGGGGCCCACATGCATGACGCATTCCATGGGGGCCCCACGTGCATGTCGCATGTCTCGGGCACCCCAAATACATGCAGCATGTCATGGGGGCCCCACGTGCATGCCGCATGTCTCAGATACCCCAAATGCATGCAGCATGTTATGCAGGCCCCAAATGGATGCCGCATGTCATGGGGGCCCCGCAGGCATTTCGCATGTCATGGGGCCCCAAATGCATGCCGCATGTAATGGGGGGCCCAAATGTATGCCGCATGTCATAGGGGCCCCACATGCATGCCGCATGTAATGGGGCCCCACATGCATGAAGCATATCATGGGGGGCCCACATGCATGCCGCATGTCATGGGGGCTCCACATGCATGCCGCATGTCATGGGGGCCCCACGTGCATGGCGCATGTCATGGGGGCCCACATGCATGGCGCATGTCATAGGGGCCCCACATGCATGCCGCATGTTATGGGGGCCCCACATGCATGTCGCATGTCATGGGGGCCCCAAATGCATGCCTCAAGTCATGGGGGCCCCAAATGCATGCCACATATCATGTGGGCCCCACTTGCATGCCGCATATATTGGGGGCCCCAAATGCATGTCGCATGTCATGAGGGCCCCGCGTGCATGCCGCATGTCATGGGGGCCCCGCAGGCATGCCGCATGTCATGGGGGCCCCAAATGCATGCCGCATTTCATGGGTGCCACACGTGCATGCCGCATGTCATGGGGGCCCCAATTGCATGTAGCATGTAATGGGTTATCCAAATGCATGCTGCACGTCATGGGGGCCCCACGTGCATGCCGTATTTCATGGGGGCCCCACGTGCATGCCGCATGTCATGGGGGCCCCAAATGAATGCCGCATTTCATGGGGGCCCCACATGCATGCCGCATGTCTTGGGGCCCACAAATGCATGCCGCATGTCATAGGAGCCCCACATGCATGGCACATTTCATGGGGGTCCCGAATGCATGCCTCAAGTAATCGGGGTCCCAAATGCACGCAGCATATCATGGGGGTCCCACATGCATGGCGCCTGGCATGGTGCCCCACATGCATGCCGCATGTCAAGGGGGCCCAAAATGCATGCCGCATGTCATGGGGGCCAAAAATGCATGCCGCATGTAATGGGGGCCCCACGTGCATGCCGCATGTCATGGGGGCCCCATGTGCATGCCGCATGTCATGGAGGCCCAAAATGCATGCCTCAAGTCATGGGGGCCCCAAATGCATGCTTCATATAATGGGGGCCCCAAGTGCATGCCGCATGTCATGAGGGTGTCGCATGCATGCCGCATGTCAAGGGGGCCCCGCAGCCATTCCGCATATCATGGGGCCCCCCAAATGCATGCAGCATGTCTTGGGGCCCACAAATGCATGCCGCATGTCATAGGGGCCCCACGTGCATGGCGCATTTCATGGATGCCCCACATGCATGCGCACGTCATGGGAGCCCCAAATGCGTGCCACATGTCATGGGGGGCCCACATGCATGCCGCATGTCATGGGGGCCCCACTTGCATGCAGCATGCAATGGGGGATCCAAATGCATGACGCATGTAATGGGGGTCCCACATGCATGCCGCATGTCATGGGGGTCCCAAATGCATGCGGCATGTCATAGGGGCCTCACGTGCATACCACATGTCATGGGGGCCCCAAATGCATGCCGCATGTCCTGGGGGCCCCACATGCATGCCGCATGTCATGGGGGTCCCACGTGCATGCTGCATGTCATTGGGGCCCCACGTGCATACCACATGTCATGGGGGCCCCAAATGCATGCCGCATGTCCTGGGGGTCCCACATGCATGCCGCATGTCATGGGGGTCCCACGTGCATGCTGCATGTCATTGGGGCCCCACGTGCTTGCCGCATGTCATGGGGGCCCCACGTACATGCTGCATGTCATGGGGGTCCCAAATGCATGCGGCATGTCATAGGGGCCCCACGTGCATACCACATTCCATGGGGGCCCCAAATGCATGCCGCATGTCCTGGGGGCCCCACGTGCTTGACGCATGTCATGGGGGCCCCACGTGCTTGCCGCATGTCATAGGGGCCCCAAATGCATGCCGCATGTCCTGGGGGCCCCACATGCATACCACATGTCATGGGGGCCCCAAATGCATGCCGCATGTCATGAGGGCCCCGCATGCATGCCGCATGTCATTGGGGCCCCGCAGGCATTCCGCATATCATGGGGGCCTCACGTGCATTCCGCATGTCATGGGGGCCCCACGTGCATGCTGCATGTCATTGGGTCCCCACGTGCATGCTGCATGTCTTTGGGGCCCCAAGTGCTTGCCGCATGTCATGGGGGCCATAAATGCATGCCGCATGTCATGGGTTCCCAACGTGCATGCCGCATGTATTGGGGGCCCCAAGTGCATGCCGCATATCATGGGGCCCCACATGCATGCCACATGTCATGGGAGACCCAAATGCATACCGCTTGTCATGGGGGCCCCACATGCATGCCTCATGTCATGTGGGCCCAAATGCATGCCGCATGTCATGGGGGCCATAAATGCATGACTCATGTCATTGGGGCCCCGCAGGCATTCCGCATGTCATGGGGGCCTCACGTGCATTCCGCATGTCATGGGGGCCCCACGTGCATGCTGCATGTCATTGGGGCCCAACGTGCTTGCCGCATGTCATGGGGCCCAAATGCATGCCGCATGTCATGGGGGCCATAAATGCATGCCGCATGTCATGGGTGCCCAACGTGCATGCCGCATGTATTGGGGGCCCCAACTGCATGCCGCATATCATGGGGCCCCACATGCATGCCACATGTCATGGGGGTCCCACGTGCATGCTGCATGTCATTGGGGCCCCACGTGCATACCACATGTCATGGGGGCCCCAAATGCATGCCGCATGTCCTGGGGGCCCCACATGCATGCCGCATGTCATGGGGGTCCCACGTGCTTGCCGCATGTCATGGGGGTCCCACGTGCATGCTGCATGTCATTGGGGCCCCACGTGCATACCACATGTCATGGGGGCCCCAAATGCATGCCGCATGTCCTGGGGGCCCCACGTGCTTGACGCATGTCATGGGGGCCCCACGTGCTTGCCGCATGTCATAGGGGCCCCAAATGCATGCCGCATGTCCTGGGGGCCCCACATGCATACCACATGTCATGGGGGCCCCAAATGCATACCGCATGTCATGAGGGCCCCGCATGCATGCCACATGTCATTGGGGCCCCGCAGGCATTCCGCATATCATGGGTTCCCAACGTGCATGCCGCATGTATTGGGGGCCCCAAGTGCATGCCGCATATCATGGGGCCCCACATGCATGCCACATGTCATGGGAGACCCAAATGCATACCGCTTGTCATGGGGGCCCCACATGCATGCCTCATGTCATGTGGGCCCAAATGCATGCCGCATGTCATGGGGGCCATAAATGCATGACTCATGTCATTGGGGCCCCGCAGGCATTCCGCATGTCATGGGGGCCTCACGTGCATTCCGCATGTCATGGGGGCCCCACGTGCATGCTGCATGTCATTGGGGCCCAACGTGCTTGCCGCATGTCATGGGGCCCAAATGCATGCCGCATGTCATGGGGGCCATAAATGCATGCCGCATGTCATGGGTGCCCAACGTGCATGCCGCATGTATTGGGGGCCCCAACTGCATGCCGCATATCATGGGGCCCCACATGCATGCCACATGTCATGGGGGTCCCACGTGCATGCTGCATGTCATTGGGGCCCCACGTGCATACCACATGTCATGGGGGCCCCAAATGCATGCCGCATGTCCTGGGGGCCCCACATGCATGCCGCATGTCATGGGGGTCCCACGTGCTTGCCGCATGTCATGGGGGTCCCACGTGCATGCTGCATGTCATTGGGGCCCCACGTGCATACCACATGTCATGGGGGCCCCAAATGCATGCCGCATGTCCTGGGGGCCCCACGTGCTTGACGCATGTCATGGGGGCCCCACGTGCTTGCCGCATGTCATAGGGGCCCCAAATGCATGCCGCATGTCCTGGGGGCCCCACATGCATACCACATGTCATGGGGGCCCCAAATGCATGCCGCATGTCATGAGGGCCCCGCATGCATGCCACATGTCATTGGGGCCCCGCAGGCATTCCGCATATCATGGGTTCCCAACGTGCATGCCGCATGTATTGGGGGCCCCAAGTGCATGCCGCATATCATGGGGCCCCACATGCATGCCACATGTCATGGGAGACCCAAATGCATACCGCTTGTCATGGGCGCCCCACATGCATGCCTCATGTCATGTGGGCCCAAATGCATGCCGCATGTCATGGGGGCCATAAATGCATGACTCATGTCATTGGGGCCCCGCAGGCATTCCGCATGTCATGGGGGCCTCACGTGCATTCCGCATGTCATGGGGGCCCCACGTGCATGCTGCATGTCATTGGGGCCCAACGTGCTTGCCGCATGTCATGGGGCCCAAATGCATGCCGCATGTCATGGGGGCCATAAATGCATGCCGCATGTCATGGGTGCCCAACGTGCATGCCGCATGTATTGGGGGCCCCAACTGCATGCCGCATATCATGGGGCCCCACATGCATGCCACATGTCATGGGGCCCCACATGCATGCCGCATTTCATGGGGGACCCAAATGCATGCCGCATGTCATGGGGGCCCCAAATGCATGACTCATGTCATTGGGGCCCCACGTGCATGCCGCATGTAATGGGGGATCCAAACTCATGCCGCATGTCATTGGGGCCCCAAGCATATGCTGCATGTCATGAGGGCCCCACGTGCATGCCGCATGTTATGGGGGCCCCAAATGCATAGCTCAAGTCATGGGGGCCCCAAATGCATGCCACATATCATGGGGGCCCCACGTGTATGCCGCATATATTGGGGGCCCCAAATGCATGCCGCATGTCATGAGGGCCCCGCATGCATGCCGCATGTCATTGGGTCCCCGCAGGCATTCCGCATGTCATGGGGGCCTCATGTGCATTCCGCATGTCATGGGGGCCCCAGGTGCATGCTGCATGTCATTGGGGCCATAAATGCATGCCACATATCATAGGGGCCCCACGTGCATGCCGCATGTCTCGGGCACCCCAAATGCATGCAATATGTTATGGGGCCACACGTGCATGCCGCATGTCTCAGGTACCCCAAATGCATGCCGCATGTCATCGGGGCCCCAAATGCATGTCGCATGTCAAGGGGGCCCCATGTGCATGCCGCATGTCATGGGGGCCCCACATGCATGCCTCATGTCATGGAGGCCCCACTTGCATGCCGCATGTCATGGGGGCCCCACTTGCATGCCGCATGTCATGGGGCCCAAATGCTTGCCGCATGTCATGGGTTCCATAAATGTATGCCGCATGTCAGGAGGGCCCCACATGCCTGCCGCATTTCATGGGGGCCCCACATTCATGCCGCATATATTGGGGGCCCTAAATGCATGCCGCATGTCATGAGGGCCGCGCATGCATGCCGTATGTCATGGGGGCCCCGCAGGCATTCCGCATGTCATTGGGGCCCCAAATGCATGCCTCAAGTCATGGGGACCCCAAATGCATGCCGCATATCATGGGGGCCCCACGTGCATGTTGCATTTAATGGGTGCCCCACTTGCATGCCGCATGTCATCGGGGCCCCAATTGCATGCCGCATGTCATAGGGGCACCACTTGCATGCCGCATGTCATGGGCGCCCCGCAGGCATTCTGCATGTCATGGGGGCCCCCATGACATGCGCCATGCACGTGGGGCCCCCATGACATGCGGCATGCATGTGGAGCCCCCATGACATGCGGCATGCATGTGGGCCCCCCATGATATGCTTCATGCATGTGGGGCCCCATTACATGCGGCATGCATGTGGGGCCCCACATGCATGAAGCATATCATGGGGGGCCCACATGCATGCCGCATGTCATGGGGGCTCCACATGCATGCTGCATGTCATGGGGGCCCCACGTGCATGGCGCATGTCATGGGGGCCCACATGCATGGCGCATGTCATAGGGGCCCCACATGCATGCCGCATGTTATGGGGGCCCCACATGCATGTCGCATGTCATGGGGGCCCCAAATGCATGCCTCAAGTCATGGGGTCCCCAAATGCATGCCACATATCATGTGGGCCCCACTTGCATGCCGCATATATTGGGGGCCCCAAATGCATGTCGCATGTCATGAGGGCCCCGCATGCATGCCGCATGTCATGGGGGCCCCGCAGGCATGCCGCATGTCATGGGGGCCCCAAATGCATGCCGCATTTCATGGGTGCCACACGTGCATGCCGCATGTCATGGGGGCCCCAATTGCATGTAGCATGTAATGGGGTATCCAAATGCATGCTGCACGTCATGGGGGCCCCACGTGCATGCCGTATTTCATGGGGGCCCCACGTGCATGCCGCATGTCATGGGGGCCCCAAATGAATGCCGCATTTCATGGGGGCCCCACATGCATGCCGCATGTCTTGGGGCCCACAAATGCATGCCGCATGTCATAGGAGCCCCACATGCATGGCACATTTCATGGGGGTCCCGAATGCATGCCTCAAGTAATCGGGGTCCCAAATGCACGCAGCATATCATGGGGGTCCCACATGCATGGCGCATGGCATGGGGCCCCACATGCATGCCGCATGTCAAGGGGGCCCCAAATGCATGCCGCATGTCATGGGGGACAAAAATGCATGCCGCATGTAATGGGGGCCCCACGTGCATGCCGCATGTCATGGGGGCCCCATGTGCATGCCGCATGTCATGGAGGCCCAAAATGCATGCCTCAAGTCATGGGGGCCCCAAATGCATGCTTCATATAATGGGGGCCCCAAGTGCATGCCGCATGTCATGAGGGTGTCGCATGCATGCCGCATGTCAAGGGGGCCCCGCAGCCATTCCGCATATCATGGGGCCCCCCAAATGCATGCAGCATGTCTTGGGGCCCACAAATGCATGCCGCATGTCATAGGGGCCCCACGTGCATGGCGCATTTCATGGATGCCCCACATGCATGCGCACGTCATGGGAGCCCCAAATGCGTGCCACATGTCATGGGGGGCCCACATGCATGCCGCATGTCATGGGGGCCCCACTTGCATGCAGCATGTAATGGGGGATCCAAATGCATGACGCATGTAATGGGGGTCCCACATGCATGCCGCATGTCATGGGGGTCCCAAATGCATGCGGCATGTCATAGGGGCCTCACGTGCATACCACATGTCATGGGGGCCCCAAATGCATGCCGCATGTCCTGGGGGCCCCACATGCATGCCGCATGTCATGGGGGTCCCACGTGCATGCTGCATGTCATTGGGGCCCCACGTGCATACCACATGTCATGGGGGCCCCAAATGCATGCCGCATGTCCTGGGGGCCCCACATGCATGCCGCATGTCATGGGGGTCCCACGTGCATGCTGCATGTCTTTGGGGCCCCACGTGCTTGCCGCATGTCATGGGGGCCCCACGTACATGCTGCATGTCATGGGGGTCCCAAATGCATGCGGCATGTCATAGGGGCCCCACGTGCATACCACATGTCATGGGGGCCCCAAATGCATGCCGCATGTCCTGGGGGCCCCACGTGCTTGACGCATGTCATGGGGGCCCCACGTGCTTGCCGCATGTCATAGGGGCCCCAAATGCATGCCGCATGTCCTGGGGGCCCCACATGCATACCACATGTCATGGGGGCCCCAAATGCATGCCGCATGTCATGAGGGCCCCGCATGCATGCCGCATGTCATTGGGGCCCCGCAGGCATTCCGCATATCATGGGGGCATCACGTGCATTCCGCATGTCATGGGGGCCCCACGTGCATGCTGCATGTCATTGGGTCCCCACGTGCATGCTGCATGTCTTTGGGGCCCCAAGTGCTTGCCACATGTCATGGGGGCCATAAATGCATGCCGCATGTCATGGGTTCCCAACGTGCATGCCGCATGTATTGGGGGCCCCAAGTGCATGCCGCATATCATGGGGCCCCACATGCATGCCACATGTCATGGGAGACCCAAAGCATACCGCTTGTCATGGGGGCCCCACATGCATGCCTCATGTCATGTGGGCCCAAATGCATGCCGCATGTCATGGGGGCCATAAATGCATGACTCATGTCATTGGGGCCCCGCAGGCATTCCGCATGTCATGGGGGCCTCACGTGCATTCCGCATGTCATGGGGGCCCCATGTGCATGCTGCATGTCATTGGGGCCCAACGTGCTTGCCGCATGTCATGGGGCCCAAATGCATGCCGCATGTCATGGGGGCCATAAATGCATGCCGCATGTCATGGGTGCCCAACGTGCATGCCGCATGTATTGGGGGCCCCAACTGCATGCCGCATATCATGGGGCCCCACATGCATGCCACATGTCATGGGGGTCCCACGTGCATGCTGCATGTCATTGGGGCCCCACGTGCATACCACATGTCATGGGGGCCCCAAATGCATGCCGCATGTCCTGGGGGCCCCACATGCATGCCGCATGTCATGGGGGTCCCACGTGCATGCTGCATGTCATTGGGGCCCCACGTGCATACCACATGTCATGGGGGCCCCAAATGCATGCCGCATGTCCTGGGGGCCCCACATGCATGCCGCATGTCATGGGGGTCCCACGTGCATGCTGCATGTCATGGGGGCCCCGCGTACATGCTGCATGTCATGGGGGTCCCAAATGCATGCGGCATGTCATAGGGGCCCCACGTGCATACCACATGTCATGGGGGCCCCAAATGCATGCCGCATGTCCTGGGGGCCCCACGTGCTTGACGCATGTCATGGGGGCCCCACGTGCTTGCCGCATGTCATAGGGGCCCCAAATGCATGCCGCATGTCCTGGGGGCCCCACATGCATACCACATGTCATGGGGGCCCCAAATGCATGCCGCATGTCATGAGGGCCCCGCATGCATGCCGCATGTCATTGGGGCCCCGCAGGCATTCCGCATATCATGGGGGCCTCACGTGCATTCCGCATGTCATGGGGGCCCCACGTGCATGCTGCATGTCATTGGGGCCCCAAGTGCTTGCCGCATGTCATGGGGGCCATAAATGCATGCCGCATGTCATGGGTTCCCAACGTGCATGCCGCATGTATTGGGGGCCCCAAGTGCATGCCGCATATCATGGGGCCCCACATGCATGCCACATGTCATGGGAGACCCAAATGCATACCGCTTGTCATGGGGGCCCCACATGCATGCCTCATGTCATGTGGGCCCAAATGCATGCCGCATGTCATGGGGGCCATAAATGCATGACTCATGTCATTGGGGCCCCGCAGGCATTCCGCATGTCATGGGGGCCTCACGTGCATTCCGCATGTCATGGGGGCCCCACGTGCATGCTGCATGTCATTGGGGCCCAACGTGCTTGCCGCATGTCATGGGGCCCAAATGCATGCCGCATGTCATGGGGGCCATAAATGCATGCCGCATGTCATGGGTGCCCAACGTGCATGCCGCATGTATTGGGGGCCCCAACTGCATGCCGCATATCATGGGGCCCCACATGCATGCCACATGTCATGGGGCCCCACATGCATGCCGCATTTCATGGGGGACCCAAATGCATGCCGCATGTCATGGGGGCCCCAAATGCATGACTCATGTCATTGGGGCCCCACGTGCATGCCGCATGTAATGGGGGATCCAAACTCATGCCGCATGTCATTGGGGCCCCAAGCATATGCTGCATGTCATGATGGCCCCACGTGCATGCCTCATGTTATGGGGGCCCCAAATGCATAGCTCAAGTCATGGGGGCCCCAAATGCATGCCACATATCATGGGGGCCCCACGTGTATGCCGCATATATTGGGGGCCCCAAATGCATGCCGCATGTCATGAGGGCCCCGCATGCATGCCGCATGTCATTGGGTCCCCGCAGGCATTCCGCATGTCATGGGGGCCTCATGTGCATTCCGCATGTCATGGGGGCCCCAGGTGCATGCTGCATGTCATTGGGGCCATAAATGCATGCCACATATCATAGGGGCCCCACGTGCATGCCGCATGTCTTGGGCACCCCAAATGCATGCAGTATGTTATGGGGCCACACGTGCATGCCGCATGTCTCAGGTACCCCAAATGCATGCCGCATGTCATCGGGGCCCCAAATGCATGTCGCATGTCAAGGGGGCCCCATGTGCATGCCGCATGTCATGGGGGCCCCACATGCATGCCTCATGTCATGGAGGCCCCACTTGCATGCCGCATGTCATGGGGGCCCCACTTGCATGCCGCATGTCATGGGGCCCAAATGCTTGCCGCATGTCATGGGTTCCATAAATGTATGCCGCATGTCAGGAGGGCCCCACATGCCTGCCGCATTTCATGGGGGCCCCACATTCATGCCGCATATATTGGGGGCCCTAAATGCATGCCGCATGTCATGAGGGCCGCGCATGCATGCCGTATGTCATGGGGGCCCCGTAGGCATTCCGCATGTCATTGGGGCCCCAAATGCATGCCTCAAGTCATGGGGACTCCAAATGGGGGCCCCACGTGCATGTTGCATTTAATGGGTGCCCCACTTGCATGCCGCATGTCATCGGGGCCCCAATTGCATGCCGCATGTCATAGGGGCACCACTTGCATGCCGCATGTCATGGGCGCCCCGCAGGCATTCTGCATGTCATGGGGGCCCCAAATGCATGCCCCATTTCATGGGGGCCCCACATGCATGCCACATGTCTTGGGGCCCACAAATGCATGCCGCATGTCATAGGGGCCCGCATGCATGGCGCATTTCATGGGGGCCCTACATGCATGCCACATGTCATGGGGGCCCCAAATGCATGCTTCATGTCATTGGGGCCCAAATGCATGCCGCATGACATGGGGGATCCACGTGCATGCCGCATGTAATGGGGCCCCCAAATTCATGCCGCATATCATGGGGGTCCCACATGCATGCCGCATGTCATGGGGGCCCCAAATGCATGCCGCAAGTCATAGTGGCCCCAAATGCATGCTGCATGTCATGAGGGCCCCACGTGCATGCCACATGTCATGGGGGCCCCAAATGCATGGCTCAAGTCATGGGGGTCCCAAATGCATGCCACATATCATGGGGGCCCCACGTGCAGGCCACATGTCTTGGGGCCCACAAATCCATGCCGCATGTCATGGGGGCCCCAAATGCATGCTTCATGTCATTGGGGCCCAAATGCATGCCGCATGTCATGGGGGCCATAAATGCATGCCGCATGTCATGGGTGCCCAACGTACATGCTGCATGTCATTGGGGCCCCACGTGCTTGCCTCATGTCACGGGGGCCACAAATGTATGCGGCATGTCATGGGGGCCCCACGTGCATGCCGCATGTCATGGGGCCCCCCAAATGCATGACGCATGTCATAGAGGCCCCACGTGCATGCCGCATGTCATGGGGGTCCCACATGCATGCCGCATGTCATAGGGGCCCCAGTTGCATGCAGCATGTAATGGGGGATCCAAATGCATGCCGCATGTCATGGGGGACATAATTGCATGCCGTATGTCATGGGTGCCCAACGTGCATGCCGCATGTATTGGGGTCCCCAACTGCATGCCACATATCATGGGGCCCCACATGCATGCCACATGTCATGGGGGCCGCACATGCATGCCACATTTCATGGGTGGCCAAAATGCATGCCGCATGTTACAGGGGCCCCAAATGCATGCCGCATGTCATGGTGGCCCCAAATGCATGACTCATGTCAGGGGGGCCCCACGTGCATGCCACATGTCATGGGGGATCCAAACTCATGCCGCATGTCATTGGGGCCCCAAGCATATGCCGCATGTCATGGGGGCCCCATGTGCATGCCACATGTAATGGGGGCCCCAAATGCATGCGGCATGTCATAGGGGCCCCACGTGCATGCCGCATGTCTCGGGCACCCCAAATGCATGCAGCATGTTATGGGGGCCCCACGTGCATGCCGCATGTCTCAGGTACCCCAAATGCATGCAGCATGTCATGGTGGCCCAAATGCATGCTGCATGTCATGGGGGCCCCACATGCATGCCACATGTCATGGGGGCCCCAAATGCATGCCGAATGTCATGGGGGCCCCACGTGCATGCCGCCTGTCATGGAGGCCCCAAATGCATGCCGCATGTCATGGGGTCCCCAAATGCATGACGCATGTCATGGGGTCCCCAAGTGCATGAAGCATGTCATGGGGGCCCCACGTGCATGAAGCATGTCATGGGGGCCCCACGTGCAAGCCTCACGTCATGGGGGCCCCAAATGCATGTTGCATGTCATGGGGCCCCAAATGCATGCCGAATGTCATGGAGGCCCCATGTGCATGCCGCATGTCAGGGAGGCCTCAAATGAATGTCGCATGTCACGGGTTCCCCAAATGCATGCGGCATGTCATGGGGGCCCCAATTGCATGCCGCATGTCAAGAGGGCCCCACGTGCAAGCCTCATGTCATGGGGGCCCCACGTGCATGCCGCCTGTCATGGAGGCCCCAAATGCATGTCGCATGTCATGGGGTCCCCACGTGCATGACGCATGTCATGGGGTCCCCACGTGCATGAAGCATGTCATGGGGGCCCCACGTGCAAGCCTCATGTCATGGGGGCCCCAAATGCATGCTGCATTTCATGGGGGCCACACGTTCATGCTGCATGTAATGGGGGATCCAAATGCATGCCGCATGTCATGGGGGCCCCGCAGGCATGCCGCATGTCATGGGGGCTCCACAGGAATGCCGCATGTCATGGGGGGACCCAAATGCATGATGCATGTCATGAGGGCCCCAAATGCATGCCGAATGTCATGGGGCCCCACGTGCATGCCGCCTGTCATGGAGGCCCCAAATGCATGCTGCATGTCATGGGGTCCCCACGTGCATGAAGCATGTCATGGGGGCCCCACGTGCATGCTGCATGTCATGGGGGCTCCACGTGCATGCCGCATGTAATTGAGCCATCAAATGCATGCCACATGTCATAGGGGCCCCACGTGCATGGCGCATGTCATGGGTGCGCCACATGCATGCCGGATGTCTTGGGGCCCACAATTGCATGCCGCATGTCATAGGGGCCCCACACGCATGGTGCATTTCATGGGGCCCCACATGCATGCCACATGTCATGGGGGCCCCAAATGCATGCCTCAAGTCATGGGGGCCCCAAATGCATGCCGCATGTCTTGGGGGCACCACGTGCATCCGGCATGTAATGGGGGATTCAAATGCATGCTGCTTGTCATGGGGGCCCCACGTGCATGCTGCATGTCACGGTTGCCCCACTTGCATGCAGCATGTTATGAGGGATCCAAATGCATGCCGCATCTCATGGGGGTCCCACATGCATGGCGCATGTCATGGGGGGCCCAAATGCATGCGGCATGTCATAGGGTCCCCACGTGCATGCCGCATGTCTCGGGCATCCCAAATGCATGCAGCATTTTATGGGGGCCCCACCTGCATGCCGCATGTCTCAGGTACCCCAAATGCATGAAGCATGTTATGCAGGCCCCAAATGCATGCCGCATGTCATGGGGGCCCAAATGCATGCCGCATGTCATGGGGGCCCCACATGCATGCCGCATGTCATGGGTGCCATGGGGGTCCCACATGCATGACGCATGTCATGGGGGGCCCAAATGCATGCGGCATGTCATAGGGTCCCCACGTGCATGCCGCATGTCTCGGGCATCCCAAATGCATGCAGCATTTTATGGGGGCCCCACCTGCATGCCGCATGTCTCAGGTACCCCAAATGCATGAAGCATGTTATGCAGGCCCCAAATGCATGCCGCATGTCATGGGGGCCCAAATGCATGCCGCATGTCATGGGGGCCCCACATGCATGCCGCATGTCATGGGTGCCATGGGGGTCCCACATGCATGACGCATGTCATGGGGGGACCAAATGCATGCGGCATGTCATAGGGTCCCCACGTGCATGCCGCATGTCACGGGCATCCCAAATGCATGCAGCATTTTATGGGGGCCCCACGTTCATGCCGCATGTAATGGGGCATCCAAATGCATGCCACATGTCATGGGGGCTCCACAGGATTGCCGCATGTCATGGGGGGACCCAAATGCATGGTGCATGTCATGAGGGCCCCAAATGCATGCCGCATGTCATGGGGGCCCCGCGTACATGCTGCATGTCATGGGGGTCCCAAATGCATGCGGCATGTCATAGGGGCCCCACGTGCATACCACATGTCATGGGGGCCCCAAATGCATGCCGCATGTCCTGGGGGCCCCACGTGCTTGACGCATGTCATGGGGGCCCCACGTGCTTGCCGCATGTCATAGGGGCCCCAAATGCATGCCGCATGTCCTGGGGGCCCCACATGCATACCACATGTCATGGGGGCCCCAAATGCATGCCGCATGTCATGAGGGCCCCGCATGCATGCCGCATGTCATTGGGGCCCCGCAGGCATTCCGCATATCATGGGGGCCTCACGTGCATTCCGCATGTCATGGGGGCCCCACGTGCATGCTGCATGTCATTGGGGCCCCAAGTGCTTGCCGCATGTCATGGGGGCCATAAATGCATGCCGCATGTCATGGGTTCCCAACGTGCATGCCGCATGTATTGGGGGCCCCAAGTGCATGCCGCATATCATGGGGCCCCACATGCATGCCACATGTCATGGGAGACCCAAATGCATACCGCTTGTCATGGGGGCCCCACATGCATGCCTCATGTCATGTGGGCCCAAATGCATGCCGCATGTCATGGGGGCCATAAATGCATGACTCATGTCATTGGGGCCCCGCAGGCATTCCGCATGTCATGGGGGCCTCACGTGCATTCCGCATGTCATGGGGGCCCCACGTGCATGCTGCATGTCATTGGGGCCCAACGTGCTTGCCGCATGTCATGGGGCCCAAATGCATGCCGCATGTCATGGGGGCCATAAATGCATGCCGCATGTCATGGGTGCCCAACGTGCATGCCGCATGTATTGGGGGCCCCAACTGCATGCCGCATATCATGGGGCCCCACATGCATGCCACATGTCATGGGGCCCCACATGCATGCCGCATTTCATGGGGGACCCAAATGCATGCCGCATGTCATGGGGGCCCCAAATGCATGACTCATGTCATTGGGGCCCCACGTGCATGCCGCATGTAATGGGGGATCCAAACTCATGCCGCATGTCATTGGGGCCCCAAGCATATGCTGCATGTCATGATGGCCCCACGTGCATGCCGCATGTTATGGGGGCCCCAAATGCATAGCTCAAGTCATGGGGGCCCCAAATGCATGCCACATATCATGGGGGCCCCACGTGTATGCCGCATATATTGGGGGCCCCAAATGCATGCCGCATGTCATGAGGGCCCCGCATGCATGCCGCATGTCATTGGGTCCCCGCAGGCATTCCGCATGTCATGGGGGCCTCATGTGCATTCCGCATGTCATGGGGGCCCCAGGTGCATGCTGCATGTCATTGGGGCCATAAATGCATGCCACATATCATAGGGGCCCCACGTGCATGCCGCATGTCTTGGGCACCCCAAATGCATGCAGTATGTTATGGGGCCACACGTGCATGCCGCATGTCTCAGGTACCCCAAATGCATGCCGCATGTCATCGGGGCCCCAAATGCATGTCGCATGTCAAGGGGGCCCCATGTGCATGCCGCATGTCATGGGGGCCCCACATGCATGCCTCATGTCATGGAGGCCCCACTTGCATGCCGCATGTCATGGGGGCCCCACTTGCATGCCGCATGTCATGGGGCCCAAATGCTTGCCGCATGTCATGGGTTCCATAAATGTATGCCGCATGTCAGGAGGGCCCCACATGCCTGCCGCATTTCATGGGGGCCCCACATTCATGCCGCATATATTGGGGGCCCTAAATGCATGCCGCATGTCATGAGGGCCGCGCATGCATGCCGTATGTCATGGGGGCCCCGTAGGCATTCCGCATGTCATTGGGGCCCCAAATGCATGCCTCAAGTCATGGGGACTCCAAATGGGGGCCCCACGTGCATGTTGCATTTAATGGGTGCCCCACTTGCATGCCGCATGTCATCGGGGCCCCAATTGCATGCCGCATGTCATAGGGGCACCACTTGCATGCCGCATGTCATGGGCGCCCCGCAGGCATTCTGCATGTCATGGGGGCCCCAAATGCATGCCCCATTTCATGGGGGCCCCACATGCATGCCACATGTCTTGGGGCCCACAAATGCATGCCGCATGTCATAGGGGCCCGCATGCATGGCGCATTTCATGGGGGCCCTACATGCATGCCGCATGTCATGGGGGCCCCAAATGCATGCTTCATGTCATTGGGGCCCAAATG
This sequence comes from Phyllobates terribilis, assembly GCF_046119375.1. Lineage (NCBI taxonomy): Eukaryota > Metazoa > Chordata > Amphibia > Anura > Dendrobatidae > Phyllobates > Phyllobates terribilis. Next base: position 2,122,158 of record NW_027362856.1, read on the forward strand.
CATGCCGCATGACATGGGGGATCCACGTGCATGCCGCATGTAATGGGGCCCCCAAATTCATGCCGCATATCATGGGGGTCCCACATGCATGCCGCATGTCATGGGGGCCCCAAATGCATGCCGCAAGTCATAGTGGCCCCAAATGCATGCTGCATGTCATGAGGGCCCCACGTGCATGCCACATGTCATGGGGGCCCCAAATGCATGGCTCAAGTCATGGGGGTCCCAAATGCATGGCTCAAGTCATGGGGGTCCCAAATGCATGCCACATATCATGGGGGCCCCACGTGCAGGCCACATGTCTTGGGGCCCACAAATCCATGCCGCATGTCATGGGGGCCCCAAATGCATGCTTCATGTCATTGGGGCCCAAATGCATGCCGCATGTCATGGGGGCCATAAATGCATGCCGCATGTCATGGGTGCCCAACGTACATGCTGCATGTCATTGGGGCCCCACGTGCTTGCCTCATGTCACGGGGGCCACAAATGTATGCGGCATGTCATGGGGGCCCCACGTGCATGCCGCATGTCATGGGGCCCCCCAAATGCATGACGCATGTCATAGAGGCCCCACGTGCATGCCGCATGTCATGGGGGTCCCACATGCATGCCGCATGTCATAGGGGCCCCAGTTGCATGCAGCATGTAATGGGGGATCCAAATGCATGCCGCATGTCATGGGGGACATAATTGCATGCCGTATGTCATGGGTGCCCAACGTGCATGCCGCATGTATTGGGGTCCCCAACTGCATGCCACATATCATGGGGCCCCACATGCATGCCACATGTCATGGGGGCCGCACATGCATGCCACATTTCATGGGTGGCCAAAATGCATGCCGCATGTTACAGGGGCCCCAAATGCATGCCGCATGTCATGGTGGCCCCAAATGCATGACTCATGTCAGGGGGGCCCCACGTGCATGCCACATGTCATGGGGGATCCAAACTCATGCCGCATGTCATTGGGGCCCCAAGCATATGCCGCATGTCATGGGGGCCCCATGTGCATGCCACATGTAATGGGGGCCCCAAATGCATGCGGCATGTCATAGGGGCCCCACGTGCATGCCGCATGTCTCGGGCACCCCAAATGCATGCAGCATGTTATGGGGGCCCCACGTGCATGCCGCATGTCTCAGGTACCCCAAATGCATGCAGCATGTCATGGTGGCCCAAATGCATGCCGCATGTCATGGGGGCCCCACATGCATGCCACATGTCATGGGGGCCCCAAATGCATGCCGAATGTCATGGGGGCCCCACGTGCATGCCGCCTGTCATGGAGGCCCCAAATGCATGCCGCATGTCATGGGGTCCCCAAATGCATGACGCATGTCATGGGGTCCCCAAGTGCATGAAGCATGTCATGGGGGCCCCACGTGCATGAAGCATGTCATGGGGGCCCCACGTGCAAGCCTCACGTCATGGGGGCCCCAAATGCATGTTGCATGTCATGGGGCCCCAAATGCATGCCGAATGTCATGGAGGCCCCATGTGCATGCCGCATGTCAGGGAGGCCTCAAATGAATGTCGCATGTCACGGGTTCCCCAAATGCATGCGGCATGTCATGGGGGCCCCAATTGCATGCCGCATGTCAAGAGGGCCCCACGTGCAAGCCTCATGTCATGGGGGCCCCACGTGCATGCCGCCTGTCATGGAGGCCCCAAATGCATGTCGCATGTCATGGGGTCCCCACGTGCATGACGCATGTCATGGGGTCCCCACGTGCATGAAGCATGTCATGGGGGCCCCACGTGCAAGCCTCATGTCATGGGGGCCCCAAATGCATGCTGCATTTCATGGGGGCCACACGTTCATGCTGCATGTAATGGGGGATCCAAATGCATGCCGCATGTCATGGGGGCCCCGCAGGCATGCCGCATGTCATGGGGGCTCCACAGGAATGCCGCATGTCATGGGGGGACCCAAATGCATGATGCATGTCATGAGGGCCCCAAATGCATGCCGAATGTCATGGGGCCCCACGTGCATGCCGCCTGTCATGGAGGCCCCAAATGCATGCTGCATGTCATGGGGTCCCCACGTGCATGAAGCATGTCATGGGGGCCCCACGTGCATGCTGCATGTCATGGGGGCTCCACGTGCATGCCGCATGTAATTGAGCCATCAAATGCATGCCACATGTCATAGGGGCCCCACGTGCATGGCGCATGTCATGGGTGCGCCACATGCATGCCGGATGTCTTGGGGCCCACAATTGCATGCCGCATGTCATAGGGGCCCCACACGCATGGTGCATTTCATGGGGCCCCACATGCATGCCACATGTCATGGGGGCCCCAAATGCATGCCTCAAGTCATGGGGGCCCCAAATGCATGCCGCATGTCATGGGGGCCCCACGTGCATCCGGCATGTAATGGGGGATTCAAATGCATGCTGCTTGTCATGGGGGCCCCACGTGCATGCTGCATGTCACGGTTGCCCCACTTGCATGCAGCATGTTATGAGGGATCCAAATGCATGCCGCATCTCATGGGGGTCCCACATGCATGGCGCATGTCATGGGGGGTCCAAATGCATGCGGCATGTCATAGGGTCCCCACGTGCATGCCGCATGTCTCGGGCATCCCAAATGCATGCAGCATTTTATGGGGGCCCCACCTGCATGCCGCATGTCTCAGGTACCCCAAATGCATGAAGCATGTTATGCAGGCCCCAAATGCATGCCGCATGTCATGGGGGCCCAAATGCATGCCGCATGTCATGGGGGCCCCACATGCATGCCGCATGTCATGGGTGCCATGGGGGTCCCACATGCATGACGCATGTCATGGGGGGCCCAAATGCATGCGGCATGTCATAGGGTCCCCACGTGCATGCCGCATGTCTCGGGCATCCCAAATGCATGCAGCATTTTATGGGGGCCCCACCTGCATGCCGCATGTCTCAGGTACCCCAAATGCATGAAGCATGTTATGCAGGCCCCAAATGCATGCCGCATGTCATGGGGGCCCAAATGCATGCCGCATGTCATGGGGGCCCCACATGCATGCCGCATGTCATGGGTGCCATGGGGGTCCCACATGCATGACGCATGTCATGGGGGGACCAAATGCATGCGGCATGTCATAGGGTCCCCACGTGCATGCCGCATGTCACGGGCATCCCAAATGCATGCAGCATTTTATGGGGGCCCCACGTTCATGCCGCATGTAATGGGGCATCCAAATGCATGCCACATGTCATGGGGGCTCCACAGGATTGCCGCATGTCATGGGGGGACCCAAATGCATGGTGCATGTCATGAGGGCCCCAAATGCATGCCGAATGTCATGGGGGCCCCACGTGCATGCCGCCTGTCATGGAGGCCCCAAATGCATGCTGCATGTCATGGGGTCCCCAAATGCATGACGCATGTCATGGGGTCCCCACATGCATGTAGCATGTCATGGGGGCTCCAAATGCATGCCGCATGTCATGGGGGCCCCTCGTGCATGCCGCATGTCATGGGGGCCTCACATGCATTCCGCATGTCAAGGGTGCCTCACGTGCATGTGCATTCCGCATGTCATGTGGGCCCCAGGTGCATGCTGCATGTCATTGGGGCCATAAATGCATGCCACATATCATAGGGGCCCCACGTGCATGCCGCATGTCTCGGGCACCCCAAATGCATGCCGCATGTCATCGGGGCCCCAAATGCATGTCGCATGTCAAGGGGGCCCCATGTGCATGCCGCATGTCATGGGGGCCCCACATGCATGCCTCATGTCATGGAGGCCCCACTTGCATGCCGCATGTCATGGGGGCCCCACTTGCATGCCGCATGTCATGGGGCCCAAATGCTTGCCGCATGTCATGGGTTCCATAAATGTATGCCGCATGTCAGGAGGGCCCCACATGCCTGCCGCATTTCATGGGGGCCCCACATTCATGCCGCATATATTGGGGGCCCTAAATGCATGCCGCATGTCATGAGGGCCGCGCATGCATGCCGTATGTCATGGGGGCCCCGCAGGCATTCCGCATGTCATTGGGGCCCCAAATGCATGCCCATTTCATGGGGGCCACACGTGCATGCCGCATGTAAGGGGGGATCCAAATGCATGCCGCATGTCATGGGGGCCCCAAATGCATGCTTCATGTCATTGGGGCCCAAATGCATGCCGCATGTCATGGGGGCCATAAATGCATGCCGCATGTCATGGGTGCCCAACGTACATGCTGCATGTCATTGGGGCCCCACGTGCTTGCCTCATGTCACGGGGGCCACAAATGTATGCGGCATGTCATGGGGGCCCCACGTGCATGCCGCATGTCATGGGGCCCCCCAAATGCATGACGCATGTCATAGAGGCCCCACGTGCATGCCGCATGTCATGGGGGTCCCACATGCATGCCGCATGTCATAGGGGCCCCAGTTGCATGCAGCATGTAATGGGGGATCCAAATGCATGCCGCATGTCATGGGGGACATAATTGCATGCCGTATGTCATGGGTGCCCAACGTGCATGCCGCATGTATTGGGGTCCCCAACTGCATGCCACATATCATGGGGCCCCACATGCATGCCACATGTCATGGGGGCCGCACATGCATGCCACATTTCATGGGTGGCCAAAATGCATGCCGCATGTTACAGGGGCCCCAAATGCATGCCGCATGTCATGGTGGCCCCAAATGCATGACTCATGTCAGGGGGGCCCCACGTGCATGCCACATGTCATGGGGGATCCAAACTCATGCCGCATGTCATTGGGGCCCCAAGCATATGCCGCATGTCATGGGGGCCCCATGTGCATGCCACATGTAATGGGGGCCCCAAATGCATGCGGCATGTCATAGGGGCCCCACGTGCATGCCGCATGTCTCGGGCACCCCAAATGCATGCAGCATGTTATGGGGGCCCCACGTGCATGCCGCATGTCTCAGGTACCCCAAATGCATGCAGCATGTCATGGTGGCCCAAATGCATGCCGCATGTCATGGGGGCCCCACATGCATGCCACATGTCATGGGGGCCCCAAATGCATGCCGAATGTCATGGGGGCCCCACGTGCATGCCGCCTGTCATGGAGGCCCCAAATGCATGCCGCATGTCATGGGGTCCCCAAATGCATGACGCATGTCATGGGGTCCCCAAGTGCATGAAGCATGTCATGGGGGCCCCACGTGCATGAAGCATGTCATGGGGGCCCCACGTGCAAGCCTCACGTCATGGGGGCCCCAAATGCATGTTGCATGTCATGGGGCCCCAAATGCATGCCGAATGTCATGGAGGCCCCATGTGCATGCCGCATGTCAGGGAGGCCTCAAATGAATGTCGCATGTCACGGGTTCCCCAAATGCATGCGGCATGTAATGGGGGCCCCAATTGCATGCCGCATGTCAAGAGGGCCCCACGTGCAAGCCTCATGTCATGGGGGCCCCACGTGCATGCCGCCTGTCATGGAGGCCCCAAATGCATGTCGCATGTCATGGGGTCCCCACGTGCATGACGCATGTCATGGGGTCCCCACGTGCATGAAGCATGTCATGGGGGCCCCACGTGCAAGCCTCATGTCATGGGGGCCCCAAATGCATGCTGCATTTCATGGGGGCCACACGTTCATGCTGCATGTAATGGGGGATCCAAATGCATGCCGCATGTCATGGGGGCCCCGCAGGCATGCCGCATGTCATGGGGGCTCCACAGGAATGCCGCATGTCATGGGGGGACCCAAATGCATGATGCATGTCATGAGGGCCCCAAATGCATGCCGAATGTCATGGGGCCCCACGTGCATGCCGCCTGTCATGGAGGCCCCAAATGCATGCTGCATGTCATGGGGTCCCCACGTGCATGAAGCATGTCATGGGGGCCCCACGTGCATGCTGCATGTCATGGGGGCTCCACGTGCATGCCGCATGTAATTGAGCCATCAAATGCATGCCACATGTCATAGGGGCCCCACGTGCATGGCGCATGTCATGGGTGCGCCACATGCATGCCGGATGTCTTGGGGCCCACAATTGCATGCCGCATGTCATAGGGGCCCCACACGCATGGTGCATTTCATGGGGCCCCACATGCATGCCACATGTCATGGGGGCCCCAAATGCATGCCTCAAGTCATGGGGGCCCCAAATGCATGCCGCATGTCATGGGGGCCCCACGTGCATCCGGCATGTAATGGGGGATTCAAATGCATGCTGCTTGTCATGGGGGCCCCACGTGCATGCTGCATGTCACGGTTGCCCCACTTGCATGCAGCATGTTATGAGGGATCCAAATGCATGCCGCATCTCATGGGGGTCCCACATGCATGGCGCATGTCATGGGGGGCCCAAATGCATGCGGCATGTCATAGGGTCCCCACGTGCATGCCGCATGTCTCGGGCATCCCAAATGCATGCAGCATTTTATGGGGGCCCCACCTGCATGCCGCATGTCTCAGGTACCCCAAATGCATGAAGCATGTTATGCAGGCCCCAAATGCATGCCGCATGTCATGGGGGCCCAAATGCATGCCGCATGTCATGGGGGCCCCACATGCATGCCGCATGTCATGGGTGCCATGGGGGTCCCACATGCATGACGCATGTCATGGGGGGCCCAAATGCATGCGGCATGTCATAGGGTCCCCACGTGCATGCCGCATGTCTCGGGCATCCCAAATGCATGCAGCATTTTATGGGGGCCCCACCTGCATGCCGCATGTCTCAGGTACCCCAAATGCATGAAGCATGTTATGCAGGCCCCAAATGCATGCCGCATGTCATGGGGGCCCAAATGCATGCCGCATGTCATGGGGGCCCCACATGCATGCCGCATGTCATGGGTGCCATGGGGGTCCCACATGCATGACGCATGTCATGGGGGGACCAAATGCATGCGGCATGTCATAGGGTCCCCACGTGCATGCCGCATGTCACGGGCATCCCAAATGCATGCAGCATTTTATGGGGGCCCCACGTTCATGCCGCATGTAATGGGGCATCCAAATGCATGCCACATGTCATGGGGGCTCCACAGGATTGCCGCATGTCATGGGGGGACCCAAATGCATGGTGCATGTCATGAGGGCCCCAAATGCATGCCGAATGTCATGGGGGCCCCACGTGCATGCCGCCTGTCATGGAGGCCCCAAATGCATGCTGCATGTCATGGGGTCCCCAAATGCATGACGCATGTCATGGGGTCCCCACATGCATGTAGCATGTCATGGGGGCTCCAAATGCATGCCGCATGTCATGGGGGCCCCTCGTGCATGCCGCATGTCATGGGGGCCTCACATGCATTCCGCATGTCAAGGGTGCCTCACGTGCATGTGCATTCCGCATGTCATGTGGGCCCCAGGTGCATGCTGCATGTCATTGGGGCCATAAATGCATGCCACATATCATAGGGGCCCCACGTGCATGCCGCATGTCTCGGGCACCCCAAATGCATGCCGCATGTCATCGGGGCCCCAAATGCATGTCGCATGTCAAGGGGGCCCCATGTGCATGCCGCATGTCATGGGGTCCCCACATGCATGCCTCATGTCATGGAGGCCCCACTTGCATGCCGCATGTCATGGGGGCCCCACTTGCATGCCGCATGTCATGGGGCCCAAATGCTTGCCGCATGTCATGGGTTCCATAAATGTATGCCGCATGTCAGGAGGGCCCCACATGCCTGCCGCATTTCATGGGGGCCCCACATTCATGCCGCATATATTGGGGGCCCTAAATGCATGCCGCATGTCATGAGGGCCGCGCATGCATGCCGTATGTCATGGGGGCCCCGCAGGCATTCCGCATGTCATTGGGGCCCCAAATGCATGCCCATTTCATGGGGGCCACACGTGCATGCCGCATGTAAGGGGGGATCCAAATGCATGCCGCATGTCATAGGGGCCCAAAATGCATGCCTCAAGTCATGGGGACCCCAAATGCATGCCGCATATCATGGGGGCCCCACGTGCATGTTGCATTTAATGGGTGCCCCACTTGCATGCCGCATGTCATCGGGGCCCCAATTGCATGCCGCATGTCATAGGGGCACCACTTGCATGCCGCATGTCATGGGTGCCCCGCAGGCATTCTGCATGTCATGGGGGCCCCAAATGCATGCCCCATTTCATGGGGGCCCCACATGCATGCCACATGTCTTGGGGCCCACAAATGCATGCCGCATGTCATAGGGGCCCGCATGCATGGCGCATTTCATGGGGGCCCTACATGCATGCCGCATGTCATGGGGGCCCCAAATGCATGCTTCATGTCATTGGGGCCCAAATGCATGCCGCATGACATGGGGGATCCACGTGCATGCCGCATGTAATGGGGCCCCCAAATTCATGCCGCATATCATGGGGGTCCCACATGCATGCCGCATGTCATGGGGGCCCCAAATGCATGCCGCAAGTCATAGTGGCCCCAAATGCATGCTGCATGTCATGAGGGCCCCACATGCATGCCGCATGTCATGGGGGCCCCAAATGCATGGCTCAAGTCATGGGGGTCCCAAATGCATGCCACATGTCATGGGGGCCCCACGTGCAGGCCACATGTCTTGGGGCCCACAAATCCATGCCGCATGTCATGGGGGCCCCAAATGCATGCTTCATGTCATTGGGGCCCAAATGCATGCCGCATGTCATGGGGGCCATAAATGCATGCCGCATGTCATGGGTGCCCAACGTACATGCTGCATGTCATTGGGGCCCCACGTGCTTGCCTCATGTCACGGGGGCCACAAATGTATGCGGCATGTCATGGGGGCCCCACGTGCATGCCGCATGTCATGGGGCCCCCCAAATGCATGATGCATGTCATAGAGGCCCCACGTGCATGCCGCATGTCATGGGGGTCCCACATGCATGCCGCATGTCATAGGGGCCCCAGTTGCATGCAGCATGTAATGGGGGATCCAAATGCATGCCGCATGTCATGGGGGACATAATTGCATGCCGTATGTCATGGGTGCCCAACGTGCATGCCGCATGTATTGGGGTCCCCAACTGCATGCCACATATCATGGGGCCACACATGCATGCCACATGTCATGGGGGCCGCACATGCATGCCACATTTCATGGGTGGCCAAAATGCATGCCGCATGTTACAGGGGCCCCAAATGCATGCCGCATGTCATGTTGGCCCCAAATGCATGACTCATGTCAGGGGGGCCCCACGTGCATGCCACATGTCATGGGGGATCCAAACTCATGCCGCATGTCATTGGGGCCCCAAGCATATGCCGCATGTCATGGGGGCCCCATGTGCATGCCACATGTAATGGGGGCCCCAAATGCATGCGGCATGTCATAGGGGCCCCACGTGCATGCCGCATGTCTCGGGCACCCCAAATGCATGCAGCATGTTATGGGGGCCCCACGTGCATGCCGCATGTCTCAGGTACCCCAAATGCATGCAGCATGTCATGGTGGCCCAAATGCATGCCGCATGTCATGGGGGCCCCCCATGCATGCCACATGTCATGGGGGCCCCAAATGCATGCCGAATGTCATGGGGGCCCCACGTGCATGCCGCCTGTCATGGAGGCCCCAAATGCATGCCGCATGTCATGGGGTCCCCAAATGCATGACGCATGTCATGGGGTCCCCAAGTGCATGAAGCATGTCATGGGGGCCCCACGTGCATGAAGCATGTCATGGGGGCCCCACGTGCAAGCCTCACGTCATGGGGGCCCCAAATGCATGTTGCATGTCATGGGGCCCCAAATGCATGCCGAATGTCATGGAGGCCCCATGTGCATGCCGCATGTCAGGGAGGCCTCAAATGAATGTCGCATGTCACGGGTTCCCCAAATGCATGCGGCATGTCATGGGGGCCCCAATTGCATGCCGCATGTCAAGAGGGCCCCACGTGCAAGCCTCATGTCATGGGGGCCCCACGTGCATGCCGCCTGTCATGGAGGCCCCAAATGCATGTCGCATGTCATGGGGTCCCCACGTGCATGACGCATGTCATGGGGTCCCCACGTGCATGAAGCATGTCATGGGGGCCCCACGTGCAAGCCTCATGTCATGGGGGCCCCAAATGCATGCTGCATTTCATGGGGGCCACACGTTCATGCTGCATGTAATGGGGGATCCAAATGCATGCCGCATGTCATGGGGGCCCCGCAGGCATGCCGCATGTCATGGGGGCTGCACAGGAATGCCGCATGTCATGGGGGGACCCAAATGCATGATGCATGTCATGAGGGCCCCAAATGCATGCCGAATGTCATGGGGGCCCCACGTGCATGCCGCCTGTCATGGAGGCCCCAAATGCATGCTGCATGTCATGGGGTCCCCAAATGCATGACGCATGTCATGGGGTCCCCACGTGCATGAAGCATGTCATGGGGGCCCCACGTGCATGCTGCATGTCATGGGGGCTCCACGTGCATGCCGCATGTAATTGAGCCATCAAATGCATGCCACATGTCATAGGGGCCCCACGTGCATGGCGCATGTCATGGGTGCGCCACATGCATGCCGGATGTCTTGGGGCCCACAATTGCATGCCGCATGTCATAGGGGCCCCACACGCATGGTGCATTTCATGGGGCCCCACATGCATGCCACATGTCATGGGGGCCCCAAATGCATGCCTCAAGTCATGGGGGCCCCAAATGCATGCCGCATGTCATGGGGGCCCCACGTGCATCCGGCATGTAATGGGGGATTCAAATGCATGCTGCTTGTCATGGGGGCCCCACGTGCATGCTGCATGTCACGGTTGCCCCACTTGCATGCAGCATGTTATGAGGGATCCAAATGCATGCCGCATCTCATGGGGGTCCCACATGCATGGCGCATGTCATGGGGGGCCCAAATGCATGCGGCATGTCATAGGGTCCCCACGTGCATGCCGCATGTCTCGGGCATCCCAAATGCATGCAGCATTTTATGGGGGCCCCACCTGCATGCCGCATGTCTCAGGTACCCCAAATGCATGAAGCATGTTATGCAGGCCCCAAATGCATGCCGCATGTCATGGGGGCCCAAATGCATGCCGCATGTCATGGGGGCCCCACATGCATGCCGCATGTCATGGGTGCCATGGGGGTCCCACATGCATGACGCATGTCATGGGGGGACCAAATGCATGCGGCATGTCATAGGGTCCCCACGTGCATGCCGCATGTCTCGGGCATCCCAAATGCATGCAGCATTTTATGGGGGCCCCACGTTCATGCCGCATGTAATGGGGCATCCAAATGCATGCCGCATGTCATGGGGGCTCCACAGGATTGCCGCATGTCATGGGGGGACCCAAATGCATGGTGCATGTCATGAGGGCCCCAAATGCATGCCGAATGTCATGGGGGCCCCACGTGCATGCCGCCTGTCATGGAGGCCCCAAATGCATGCTGCATGTCATGGGGTCCCCAAATGCATGACGCATGTCATGGGGTCCCCACATGCATGTAGCATGTCATGGGAGCTCCAAATGCATGCCGCATGTCATGGGGGCCCCTCGTGCATGCCGCATGTCATGGGGGCCTCACATGCATTCCGCATGTCAAGGGTGCCTCACGTGCATTCCGCAAGACATGGGGGCCCCAAATGCATGCTGCATGTCATGGTGGCCCCACGTGCATCCGGCATGTAATGGGGGATTCAAAGGCATGCTGCATGTCATGGGGGCCCCACGTGCATGCCGCATGTCACGGTTGCCCCAAATGTATGCTGCATGTCATGTGGGCCCCACAAGCATGCCGCATGTTATAGAGGCCCCACATGCATGGCGCATCTCATGGGGGTCCCACATGCATGGCGCATGTCATGGGGGGCCCAAATGCATGCGGCATGTCATAGGGTCCCCACGTGCATGCCGCATGTCTCGGGCATCCCAAATGCATGCAGCATTTTATGGGGGCCCCACGTGCATGCAGCATGTCTCAGGTACCCCAAATGCAAGCAGCATGTTATGCAGGCCCCAAATGCATGCCGCATGTCATGGGGGCCCAAATGTATGCCGCATGTCATGGGGGCCCCATATGCATGCCGCATGTCATGGGGGCTCCACGTGCATGCCGCATGTAATGGGGCCCCCAAATGCATGCCACATGTCATAGGGGCCCCACGTGCATGCCGCATATCATGGGGGTCCCACGTGCATGTCTCATGTCATGGTACCCCAAATGCATGACTCATGTCATGGGGTCCCCACGTGCATGCCGCATGTCATGGGGGCCCCACATGCATGCCGCATGTCATGGGGAACCGAAATGCATGCAGCATGTCATGGGGCCCCAAATACGTGCCACATGTAATGAGTGCCCCACGTGCAAGCCGCATGTCATGGGAGCCCCACGTGCATGCCGCATGTCATGGGGGCCCCAAATGCATGCCGCATGTCATGGGGGCCCTACATGCATGCCACATGTCATAGGGACCCCAAACGTATGCCGCATGTCATGAGGGCCCAAATACATGCCAAATGTCATGGGGGCCCCAAATGCATGCCGAATGTCATGGGGGCCCCACGTGCATGCCGCATGTCATGGGGGCCCCAAATGCATGCCTCAAGTCATGGGGGCCCCAAATGCATGCCGCATATCATGGGGCCCCACATGCATGCCTCATGTCATGGGGGCCACAAATGTATGCCGCATATCATGGGGGCCCCACGTGCATGCCGCATGTCATGAGGGCGCCGCATGCATGCCGCATGTCATGGGGGCCCAAAATGCATGCCTCACGTCATGGGGGCCCCAAATGAATGCAGCATTTCATGGGGGCCCCACGTGCATGCCGCATGTCATGGGGCCCCCAAATGCATGCAGCATGTCTTGGGGCCCACAAATGCATGCCACATGTATTGGGGGCCCCAAATGCATGCCGCATGTCATGAGGGCGCCGCATGCATGCCGCATGTCATGGTGGCCCCACGTGCATGCCTCATGTCACGGGGGCCACAAATGTATGCCGCATATCATGGGGGCCCCACATGCATGCCGCATGTCATGGGGCCCCCCAAATGCATGCCGCATGTCATGGGGGACCAAAATGCATGCCTCACGTCAAGGGGGCCCCAAATGCATGCCGCATATCATGGGGGCCCCACATGCATGCCGCATGTATTGGGGGCCCCAAATGCATGCCGCATGTCATGAGGGCGCCGCATGCATGCCAAATGTCATGGGGCCCCGTAGGCATTCCGCATGTCATGGGGCCCCAAATGTATGCCGCATTTCATGGGGGCCCCACGTGCATGCTGCATGTCATGGGGCCCCCCAAATGCATGCATGTCTTGGGGCCCACAAATGCATGCCGCATGTCATAGGGGCCCCACATGCATGGCACATTTCATGGGGGCCCCACATGCATGCCGCATATCATGGGGGCCCCAAATGCATGCAGCATGTCATGGGGGGCCCACGTGCATGCCACATGTCTTGGGGCCCACAAATCCATGCCACATGTCATAGGGGCCCCACATGAATGGCGCATTTCATGGGGGCCCTACATGCATGCCACATGTCATGGGGGCCCCAAATGCATGCCTCAAGTCATGGGGGCCCCAAATGCATGCCGCATATCATGGGGCCCCACATGCATGCCTCATGTCATGGGGGCCACAAATGTATGCCGCATATCATGGGGGCCCCACGTGCATGCCGCATGTCATGAGGGCGCCGCATGCATGCCGCATGTCATGGGGGCCCAAAATGCATGCCTCACGTCATGGGGGCCCCAAATGAATGCAGCATTTCATGGGGGCCCCACGTGCATGCCGCATGTCATGGGGCCCCCAAATGCATGCAGCATGTCTTGGGGCCCACAAATGCATGCCACATGTATTGGGGGCCCCAAATGCATGCCGCATGTCATGAGGGCGCCGCATGCATGCCGCATGTCATGGTGGCCCCACGTGCATGCCTCATGTCACGGGGGCCACAAATGTATGCCGCATATCATGGGGGCCCCACATGCATGCCGCATGTCATGGGGCCCCCCAAATGCATGCCGCATGTCATGGGGGACCAAAATGCATGCCTCACGTCAAGGGGGCCCCAAATGCATGCCGCATATCATGGGGGCCCCACGTGCATGCCGCATGTATTGGGGGCCCCAAATGCATGCCACATGTCATGAGGGCGCCGCATGCATGCCGCATGTCATGGGGGCCCGCAGGCATTTCGCATGTCATGGGGGCCCCAAATGAATGCAGCATTTCATGGGGGCCCCACGTGCATACCACATGTCATGGGGGCCCCAAATGCATGCAGCATGTAATGGGTGATCCAAATGCATGACGCACGTCATGGGGGTCCCACATGCATGCCGCATGTCATGGGGGCCCCAAATGCATGCGGCATGTCATAGGGGCCCCACGTGCATACCACATGTCATGGGGGCCCCAAATGCATGCTGCATGTCCTGTGGGCCCCACGTGAATGCCGCATGTCATGGGGGCCCCAAATGCATGCCACATGTCATGGGGGCCCCACATGCATGCCGCATGTCATGGGGGCCCAAATGCATGCCGCATGTCACGGGGGCCATAAAAGCATGCCGCTTGTCATGGGTGCCCAACGTGCATGCAGCATGTTATGCAGGCCCCAAATGCATGCCGCATGTCATGGGGGCCCAAATGCATGCCGCATGTCATGGGGGCCCCATATGCATGCCGCATTTCATGGGGCCCCCAAATTCATGCCGCATGTCATAGGGGCCCCACGTGCATGGCGCAAGTCATGGGTGCCCCACATGCATGCCGCATATCATAGGGGCCCCACATGCATGGCGCATGTCATGGGGGCTCCACATGCATGCCGCATGTCATGGAGGCCCCAAACGCATGCCGCATGTCATGGGGGCCCCAAATGCAAGCCTCAAGTCATGGGGGCCCCAAATGCATGCCGCATATCATGGGGGTCCCACATGCATGCCTCATGTCATGGGGGCCCCAAATGCATGCCGCATGTCATAGGGGCCACAAATGCATGCTGCATGTCATGAGGGCCCCAAATACATGCCGCATGTCTTAGTGGCCCCAAATGCATGTTGCATGTCATGAGGGCCCCACGTGCATGCCGCATGTCAATGGGGCCCCGCAGGCATTCCGCATGTCAATGGGGCCCCGCAGGCATTCCGCATGTCATGGGGGCCTCACGTGCATTCCGCATGTCATGGGGGTAACGCATGCATGCCGCATGTCATGGGGGCCCAAAATGCATGCCTCAAGTCATGGGGGCCCCAAATGCATGTCGCATATCATGGGGGCCCCACGTGCAATCCGCATGTTATGGCGGTCTCACGTGAATGCTGCATGTCATTGGGGCCCCACGTGCTTGCCGCATGTCATGGGGGCCCCACGTGCATGCCTCATGTCACGGGGGCCACAAATGTATGCCGCATATCAAGGGGGCCCCACGTGCATGCCGCATGTCATGGGGCCCCCCCAAATGCATGCCTCATGTCATAGGGGCCCCACATGCATGGAGCATGTCATGGGGGCCCCACTTGCATGCGTCATGTAATGGGGGATCCAAATGCATGACTCATGTCATGAGGTCCCCACGTGCATGCCGCATGTCATGGGGGCCGCACAGGCATTCCGCATGTCATGGGGCCCCAAATGAATGCTGCATTTCATGGGGGCCCCACGTGCATGCCGCATGTCATGGGGCCCCCCAAATGCATGCAGCATGTCTTGGGGCCCACAAATGCATGCCGCATGTATTGGGGGCCCCAAATGCATGCCGCATATCATGGGGGCCCCACGTGCATGCCGCATTTCATGGGGCCCCCAAATGCATGCCGCATGTCTTAGGGGCCCCACATGTATGCCGCATGTCATGGGGGCCCCACTTGCTTGCAGCATGTAATGGGTGATCCAAATGCATGACGCATGTCATGGGGGTCCCACATGCATGCCGCATGTCGTGGGGGCCCCAAATGCATGCGGCATGTCATGGGGGCCCCACTTGCATGCAGCATGTAATGGGTGATCCAAATGCATGACGCATGTCATGGGGGTCCCACATGCATGCCGCATGTCATGGGGGCCCCAAATGCATGCGGCATGTCATAGGGGCCCCACGTGCATACCACATGTCATGGGGGCCCCAAATGCATGCTGCATGTCCTGGGGGGCCCACGTGCATGCTGCATGTCATGGGGGCCCCAAATGCATGCCGCATGTCATGGGGTCCCCACATGCATGCCGCATGTCATGGGGGCCCAAATGCATGCCGCATGTCATGGGGGCCATAAATGCATGCAGCATGTCATGGGTGCCCAACGTGCATGCCGCATGTATTGGGGGCCCCAACTGCATGCCGCATATCATGGGGCCCCACATGCATGCCACATGTCATGGGGGCCCCACATGCATGCCGCATTTCATGGGAGACCCAAATGCATACCGCATGTCATGGGGGATCCAAACTCATGTCGCATGTCAATGGGGCCCCAAGTCTATTCTGCATGTTATGGGGGCCCCATGTGCATGCCACATGTAATGGGGGCCCCACATGCATGCGGCATGTCATAGGGGCCCCACGTGCATGCCGCATTTCTCAGGTACCCCAAATGCATGCAGCATGTTATGCAGGCCCCAAATGCATGCCGCTTGTCATGGGGGCCCAAATGCATGCCGCATGTCATGGGGCACCCAAATGCATGCCGCATGTCATGGGGGCCCCACATGCATGGCGCATTTCATGAGGGTCACATATGCATGCCGCATGTCATGGGGGCCCCAAATGCATGACTCATGTCATGGGGCCCCCAAATGCATGCCGCATGTCATTGGGGCCCCGCAGGCATTCCGCATGTCATGGGGGCCTCACGTGCATTCCGCATGTCATGGGGGCCCCACGTGCATGCCTTATGTCACGGGGGCCACAAATGCATGCCGCATATCATGGGGTCCCCACATGCATGCCGAATTTCATGGGGGACCCAAATGCATGCCGCATGTCATGGGGGCCCCAAATGCATGACGCATGTCATGGCGGCCCCAAATGCATGACTCATGTCATGGGGCCCCCAAATGCATGCCGCATGTCATGGGGGCCCCACATGCATGCCGCATGTCATGGGGGCCCAAATGCTTGCAGCATGTCATAGGGGCCCCACATGCATGGCGCATTTCATGAGGGCCCTACATGCATGCCGCATGTCATGGGGGCCCAAATGCTTGCCGCATGTCATGGGAGTCATAAATGCATGCCGCTTGTCATGAGGGCCCAACGTGCATGCCGCATGTATTGGGGGCCCCAAATTCATGCCGCATGTCATGGGAGCCCCACATGCATGCCGCATGTCATGGGGGCCCCAAATGAATGTCGCATGTCAAGGGGGCCATAAATGCATGCCGCATGTCATGGGGGCCCAACGTGCATGTCGCATGAATTGGGGTCCCAAATTCATGCCGCATTTCATGGGGGCCCCAAATGCATGCCGCATATCATGGGGGCCCCACGTGCATGTCGCATGTAATGGGGGATTCAAATGCATGCCGCATGTCATGGGTGTCCTACATGCATGCCGCATGTCATGGGGGCCCCAAATGCATGCCTCAAGTCATGGGGCCCCAAATGCATGCCGCATATATTGGGGGCCCCAAATGCATGCCACATGTCCAGAGGGCCCCGCTTGCACGCCGCATGTCATTGGGGCCCCTCAGGCATTCCGCATGTCATGGGGGCCTCACGTGCATTCCGCATGTCATTGGGGCCCCACGTGCTTGCCGCATGTCATGGCGGCCCCAAATGCATGACTCATGTCATGGGGGCCCCACGTGCATGCCGCATGTCATGGGGGATCCAAACTCATGCCGCATGTCATTGGGGCCCCAACCGTATGCCGCATGTCATGGGGGCCCCATGTGCATGCCACATGTAATGGGGGACCCAAACGCATGCAGCATGTCATGGGGGCCCAACGTGCATGCCGCATGTCTTGGGGCCCACAAATGCATACCGCATGTCATAGTGGCCCCAAACGCATGCTGCATGTCATGAGGGCCCCACGTGCATGCCGCATGTCATGGGGGTCCCGCAGGCATTCCGCATGTCATGGGGGGCCCACAGGCATTTCGCATGTAATGGGGGATCCAAATGCATGCCGCATGTCATGGGGGTCCCATATGCATGCCGCAGGTCATGGGGGCCCCAAATGCATGCCGCATGCCATGGGGGCCCCACGTGCATGCCGCATATATTGGGGGCCCCAAATTCTTGACGCATGTCATGGGGGTCCCATATGCATGCCGCATGTCATTGGGGCCCCGCAGGCATTCCGCATGTCATGGGGGCCTCACATGCATTCCGCATGTCATGGGGGCCCCACGTGCATGCCTCATGTCACGGGGGCCACAAATGCATGCCGCATATCATGGGGTCCCCACATGCATGCCGCATTTCATGGGGGACCCAAATGCATGCCGCATGTCATGGGGGCCCCACTTGCTTGCAGCATGTAATGGGTGATCCAAATGCATGACGCATGTCATGGGGGTCCCCCATGCATGCCGCATGTCGTGGGGGCCCCAAATGCATGCGGCATGTCATGGGGGCCCCACTTGCATGCAGCATGTAATGGGTGATCCAAATGCATGACGCATGTCATGGGGGTCCCACATGCATGCCGCATGTCATGGGGGCCCCAAATGCATGCGGCATGTCATAGGGGCCCCACGTGCATACCACATGTCATGGGGGCCCCAAATGCATGCTGCATGTCCTGGGGGGCCCACGTGCATGCCGCATGTCATGGGGGCCCCAAATGCATGCCGCATGTCATGGGGTCCCCACATGCATGCCGCATGTCATGGGGGCCCAAATGCATGCCGCATGTCATGGGGCCATAAATGCATGCAGCATGTCATGGGTGCCCAACGTGCATGCCGCATGTATTGGGGGCCCCAACTGCATGCCGCATATCATGGGGCCCCACATGCATGCCACATGTCATGGGGGCCCCACATGCATGCCACATTTCATGGGAGACCCAAATGCATACCGCATGTCATGGGGGATCCAAACTCATGTCGCATGTCAATGGGGCCCCAAGTCTATGCTGCATGTTACGGGGGCCCCATGTGCATTCCACATGTAATGGGGGCCCCACATGCATGCAGCATGTCATAGGGGCCCCACGTGCATGCCGCATGTCTCAGGTACCCCAAATGCATGTAGCATGTTATGCAGGCCCCAAATGCATGCCGCTTGTCATGGGGGCCCAAATGCATGCCGCATGTCATGGGGCACCCAAATGCATGCCGCATGTCATGGGGGCCCCACATGCATGGCGCATTTCATGAGGGCCCTACATGCATGCCGCATGTCATGCGGCCCCAAATGCATGCCGCATATCATGGGGAACCCAAACGCATGCAGCATGTCATGGGGGCCCAACGTGCATGCCGCATGTCTTGGGGCCCACAAATGCATGCCACATGTCATAGTGGCCCCAAACGCATGCTGCATGTCATGAGGGCCCCACGTGCATGACGCATGTCATTGGGGCCCCGCAGGCATTCCGCATGTCATGGGGGCCTCACGTGCATTCCGCATGTCATGGGGGCCCCACGTGCATGCCTCATGTCACGGGGGCCACAAATGCATGCCGCATATCATGGGGTCCCCACATGCATGCCGCATTTCATGGGGGACCCAAATGCATGCCGCATGTCATGGGGGCCCCAAATGCATGACGCATGTCATGGCGGCCCCAAATGCATGACTCATGTCATGGGAGCCATAAATGCATGCCGCTTGTCATGAGGGCCCAACGTGCATGCCGCATGTATTGGGGGCCCCAAATTCATACCGCATGTCATGGGAGCCCCACATGCATGCCGCATGTCATGGGGGCCCCAAATGAATGTCGTATGTCAAGGGGGCCATAAATGCATGCCGCATGTCATGGGGGCCCAACGTGCATGTCGCATGAATTGGGGTCCCAAATTCATGCCGCATTTCATGGGGGCCCCAAATGCATGCCGCATATCATGGGGGCCCCACGTGCATGTCGCATGTAATGGGGGATTCAAATGCATGCCGCATGTCATGGGGGTCCCACATGCATGCCGCATGTCATGGGGGCCCCAAATGCATGCCTCAAGTCATGGGGCCCCAAATGCATGCCGCATATATTGGGGGCCCCAAATGCATGCCACATGTCCAGAGGGCCCCGCTTGCACGCCGCATGTCATTGGGGCCCCTCAGGCATTCCGCATGTCATGGGGGCCTCACGTGCATTCCGCATGTCATTGGGGCCCCACGTGCTTGCCGCATGTCATGGCGGCCCCAAATGCATGACTCATGTCATGGGGGCCCCACGTGCATGCCGCATGTCATGGGGGATCCAAAGTCATGCCGCATGTCATTGGGGCCCCAACCGTATGCCGCATGTCATGGGGGCCCCATGTGCATGCCACATGTAATGGGGGACCCAAACGCATGCAGCATGTCATGGGGGCCCAACGTGCATGCCGCATGTCTTGGGGCCCACAAATGCATACCGCATGTCATAGTGGCCCCAAACGCATGCTGCATGTCATGAGGGCCCTACGTGCATGCCGCATGTCATGGGGGTCCCGCAGGCATTCCGCATGTCATGGGGGCCTCACATGCATTCCGCATGTCATGGGGGCCCCACGTGCATGCCTCATGTCACGGGGGCCCCAAATGCATGCCGCATGTCATGGCGGCCCCAAATGCATGACTCATGTCATGGGGCCCCCAAATGCATGCCTCATGTCATGGGGGCCCCACATGCATGCCGCATGTCATGGGGGCCCAAATGCTTGCAGCATGTCATAGGGGCCCCACATGCATGGCGCATTTCATGAGGGCCCTACATGCATGCCGCATGTCATGGGGGCCCGAATTCTTGCCGCAAGTCATGGGAGCCATAAATGCATGCCGCATGTCATGATTGCCCCACGTGCATGCCGCATGTATTGGGGGGCCCAAATTAATGCCGCATGTCATGGGAGCCCCACATGCATGCCGCATGTCATGGGGGCCCCAAATGAATGTCGCATGTCAAGGGGGCCATAAATGCATGCCGCATGTCAAGGGGGCCCAACGTGCATACCGCATGAATTGGGGTCCCAAATTCATGCCGCATGTCATGGGGGCCCCAAATGCATGCCGCATATCATGGGGGCCCCACGTGCATGTCGCATGTAATGGGGGATTCAAATGCATGCCGCATGTCATTGGGGCCCCTCAGGCATTCCGCATGTCATGGGGGCCTCACGTGCATTCTGCATGTCATTGGGGCCCCACGTGCTTGCCGCATGTCATGGCGGCCCCAAATGCATGACTCATGTCATGGGGGCCCCACGTGCATGCCGCATATCATGGGGGATCCAAACTCATGCCGCATGTCATTGGGGCCCCAACCGTATGCCGCATGTCATGGGGGCCCCATGTGCATGCCACATGTAATGGGGGCCCCAAATGCATGCGGCATGTCATAGGGGCCCCATGTGCATGCCGCATGTCTCAGGTACCCCAAATGCATGCAGCATGTTATGCAGGCCCCAAATGCATGCAGCATGTCATGGGGGCCCAAATGCATGCCGCATGTCATGGGGGCCCCAAATGCATGCCACATGTCATGTGGGCTCCACGCGCATGCCGCATGTAATGGGGCCCCCAAATTCATGCCGCATGTCATAGGGGCCCCACGTGCATGGCGCAAGTCATGGGTGCCCCACATGCATGACGCATGTCATCGGGGCCCCAAATGCATGCCGCATGTCATGGGGCCACAAATGAATGTCGCATGTCAAGGGGGCCATAAATGCATGCCGCATGTCATGGGGGCCCAACGTGCATGCCGCATGAATTGGGGGCCCCAAATTCATGCAGCATGTCATGAGGGCCCCGCATGTATGCCTCATGTCATGGGGGCCCCAAACGCATGCCGAATGTCATGGGAGACCCACATGCATGCCGCATGTCATGTGGGCCCCAAATGAATGTCGCATGTCAAGGGGGCCATGAATGCATGCCGCATGTCATGGGGGTCCCACATGCATGCCGCATGTTATGGGGGCCCCAAATGCATACCTCAAGTCATGGGGCCCCAAATGCATGCCACATATAATGGGGGCCCCTTGTGCATGCAGCATATATTGGGGGCCCCAAATGCATGCCGCATGTCATGAGGGCCCCACTTGCATGCCGCACGTAAATGGAGCCCCGCGGGCATTCCGCATGTCATGGGGGCCTCACGTGCATTCCACATGTCATGGGGGCCCCACATGCATGCTGCATGTCATTGGGGCCCCACGTGCTTGCCGCATGTAATTGGGGCCCAAATGCATGCCGCATGTATTGGGGGCCCCAAATGCATGCCGCATGTCATGGGGGCCCAAAATGCATGACTCAAGTCAAGCGGGCCCCAAATGCATGCCGCATATCAAGGAGGCCCCACGTGCATGCCGCATGTATTGGGGGCCCCAAATGCATGCCGCATGTCATGAGGGCGCCGCATGCATGCCGCATGTCATGGGGCCCCAAATGTATGCCGCATTTCATGGGGGCCCCACGTGCATGCCGCATGTCATGGGGCCCCCAAATGGATGCAGCATGTCTTAGGGCCCACAAATGCATGCCGCATGTCATAGGGGCCCCACATGCATGGCACATTTCATGGGGGCCCCACATGCATGCCGCATATCATGGGGGCCCCAAATGCATTCAGCATGTCATGGGGGGCCCACGTGCATGCCACATGTCTTGGGGCCCACAAATCCATGCCACATGTCATAGGGGCCCCACATGCATGGCACATTTCATGGGGGCCCTACATGCATGCCGCATGTCATGGGGGCCCCAAATGCATGCCTCAAGTCATGGGGGCCCCAAATGCATGCCGCATATCATGGGGCCCCACATGCATGCCTCATGTCACGGGGGCCACAAATGTATGCCGCATATCATGGGGGCCCCACGTGAATGCCGCATGTCATGAAGGCGCCGCATGCATGCCGCATGTCATGGGGGCCCAAAATGCATGCCTCACGTCATGGGGGCCCCAAATGAATGCAGCATTTCATGGGGGCCCCACATGCATGCCGCATGTCATGGGGCCCCCCAAATGCATGCAGCATGTCTTGGGGCCCACAAATGCATGCCGCATGTATTGGGGGCCCCAAATGCATGCCGCATGTCATGAGGGCGCCGCATGCATGCCGCATGTCATGGTGGCCCCACGTGCATGCCTCATGTCACGGGGGCCACAAATGTATACCGCATATCATGGGGGCCCCACATGCATGCCGCATGTCATGGGGCCCCCCAAATGCATGCCGCATGTCATGGGGGACCAAAATGCATGCCTCACGTCATGGGGGCCCCAAATGCATGCCGCATATCATGGGGGCCCCACGTGCATGCCGCATGTATTGGGGGCCCCAAATGCATGCCGCATGTCATGAGGGCGCCGCATGCATGCGGCATGTCATGGGGGCCCGCAGGCATTCCGCATGTCATGGGGGCCCCAAATGAATGCAGCATTTCATGGGGGCCCCACGTGCATACCACATGTCATGGGGGCCCCAAATGCATGCAGCATGTAATGGGTGATCCAAATGCATGACGCACGTCATGGGGGTCCCACATGCATGCCGCATGTCATTGGGGCCACAAATGCATGCGGCATGTCATAGGGGCCCCACGTGCATACCACATGTCATGGGGGCCCAAATGCATGCCGCATGTCACGGGGGCCATAAAAGCATGCCGCTTGTTATGGGTGCCCAACGTGCATGCCGCATGTATTGGGGGCCCCTACTGCATGTCGCATATCATGGGGCCCACATGCATGCAGCATTTCATGGGGGCCCCACGTGCATACCACATGTCATGGTTGCCCCAAATGCATGCAGCATGTAATGGGTGATCCAAATGCATGCCACATGTCATGGGGGCCCCACATGCATGCCGCATTTCATGGGGGACCCAAATGCATGCCGCATGTCTTAGGGGCCCCAAATGCATGCCGCATGTCATGGCGGCCCCAAATGCATGACTCAGGTCATGGGGGCCCCACGTGCATGCCGCATGTCTCGGAGGATCCAAACTCATGCCGCATGTCATGGGGGCCACAAGCGTATGCTGCATGTTATGGGGGCCCCATGTGCAAGCCACATGTAATGGGGGCCCCACATGCATGCGGCATGTCATAGGGGCCCCACGTGCATGCCACATGTCTCAGGTACCCCAAATGCATGCAGCATGTTATGCAGGCCCCAAATGCATGCCGCATGTCATGGTGGCCCCTCATGCATGCAGCATGTCATGGGGGCCCCAAATGCATGCCGCATATCATGGGGGTCCCACATGCATGACGCATGTCATTGGGGCCCCGCAGGCATTCCGCATGTCATGGGGGCCCCACGTGCATGCCGCATGTCATGGGGGCCCAACGTGCATGCCGCATGTCATGGGGGTCCAAATGAATGCCGCATGTATTGGGGGCCCCAACTGCATGCCGCATATCATGGGGCCCCAACTGCATGCCGCATGTCATGGCGGCCCCAAATGCATGCCTCAAGTCATGGGGGCCCCTCGTGCATTCCGCATATATTGGGGGCCCCAAATGCATGCCGCATGTCAAGAGGGCCCCGCTTGCATGCCGCATGCCATTGGGGCCCCTCAGGCATTCCGCATGTCATGGGGGCCTCACGTGCATTCCGCATGTCATTGGGGCCCCACTTGTTTGCCGCATGTCATGGGGGTCCAAATGAATGCCGCATGTATTGGGGGCCCCAACTGCATGCCGCATATCATGGGGCCCCAACTGCATGCCGCATGTCATGGCGGCCCCAAATGCATGACTCATGTCATGGGGGCCCCATGTGCATGCCACATGTAATGGGGGCCCCAAATGCACGCGGCATGTCATAGGGGCCCCATGTGCATGCCGCATGTCTCGGGCACCCCAAAAGCATGCATCATGTTATGGGCGCCCCACGTGCATGCCGCATGTCTCACGTACCCCAAATGCATGCAGCATGTTATGCAGGCCCCAAATGCATGCCGCATGTCATGGGGGCCCCACGTGCATGCCGCATATCATGGGGGTCCCACATGCATGCCGCATGTCATGGGGGCCCTAAATGCATGCCGCATGTCATAGTGGCCCCAAATGCATGCTGAATGTCATGAGGGCCCCAAATGCATGCCGCATGTCATAGTGGCCCCAAATGCATGCTGCATGTCATGAGGGCCCCACGTGCAGGCGCATGTCAATGGGGCCCCACAGGCATTCCGCATGTCAATGGGGCCCCGCAGGCATTCCGCATGTTATGGGGGCCTCATGTGCATTCCGCATGTCATGGGGGCCCCACGTGCATGCTGCATGTCATTGGGGCCCCACGTGCTTGCCGCATGTCATGGGGTTCAGAATTGCATGCCGCATGTCATAGGGGCCCCACATGCATGGCGCATGTCATGGTGCCCCACATGCATGCCGCATGTCAATGGGGCCCCGCAGGCATTCCGCATGTCATGGGGGCCTCATGTGCATTCCGCATGTCATGGGGGCCCCACGTGCATGCTGCATGTCATTGGGGCCCCACGTGCTTGCCGCATGTCATGGGGTTCCCAATTGCATGCCGCATGTCATAGGGGCCCCACATGCATGGCGCATGTCATGGTGCCCCACATGCATGCCGCATGTCATGGGGGCCCCAAATGCATGCCGCATGTCATGGGGGCCCCACGTGCATGCCGCATGTATTGGGGTCCCACGTGCATGCCGAATGTAATGGGCGCCCAAAATGCATGACTCAAGTCATGGGGGCCCCAAATGCATGCCGCATGTCATAGGGGCCCCACATGCATGGCGCATTTCATGGGGGCCCTACATGCATGCCGCATGTCATGGGGGCCCCAAATGCATGACTCAAGTCATTGGGTCCCCAAATGCATGCCGCATATCATGGGGCCCCACATGCATGCCACATGTCATGGGGGCCTCACGTGCATTCCGCATGTCATGAGGGTAACGCATGCATGCCGCATGTCATGGGGGCACAAAATGCATGCCTCAAGTCATGGGGGCCCCAAATGCATGTCGCATATCATGGGGGCCCCACGTGCATTCCGCATGTTATGGCGGTCTCATGTGAATGCTGCATGTCATTGGGGCCCCACGTGCTTGCCGCATGTCATGGGGGCCCCACGTGCTTGCCTCATGTCACGGGGCCCCCCAAATGCATGCCTCATGTCATACTGGCCCCACATGCATGGAGCATGTCATGGGGGCCCCACTTGCATACATCATGTAATGGGGGATCCAAATGCATGACGCATGTCATGAGGTCCCCACGTGCATGCCGCATGTCATGGGGGCCGCACAGGCATTCCGCATGTCATGGGGGCCCCAAATGAATGCCGCATTTCATGGGGTCCCCACGTGCATGAAGCATGTCATGGGGGCCCCACGTGCAAGCCTCATGTCATGGGGGCCCCAAATGCATGCCGCATTTCATGGGGGCCACACGTTCATGCCGCATGTAATGGGGGATCCAAATGCATGCCACATGTCATGGGGGCCCCGCAGGCATGCCGCATGTCATGGGGGCTCCACAGGAATGCCGCATGTCATGGGGGGACCCAAATGTATGGTGCCTGTCATGAGGGCCCCAAATGCATGACACATGTCATAGGGGCCCCACGTGCATGGCGCATGTCATGGGTGCGCCACATGCATGCCGCATGTCTTGGGGCCCACAATTGCATGCCGCATGTCATAGGGGCCCCACACGCATGGTGCATTTCATGGGGCCATACATGCATGCCACATGTCATGGGGGCCCCAAATGCATGCCTCAAGTCATGGGGGCCCCAAATGCATGCCGCATGTCATGGGGGCCCCACGTGCATCCGGCATGTAATGGGGGATTCAAATGCATGCTTCATGTCATGGGGGCCCCACGTGCATGCCGCATGTCACGGTTGCACCAAATGTATGCTGCAAGTCATGGGGGCCCCACAAGCATGCCGCATGTTATAGAGGCCCCACATGCATGGCGCATGTCATGGGGGGCCCCACTTGCAAGCAGCATGTTATGAGGGATCCAAATGCATTCCGCATCTCATGGGGGTCCCACATGCATGGCGCATGTCATGGGGGGCCCAAATGCATGCGGCATGTCATAGGGTCCCCACGTGCATGCCGCATGTCTCGGGCATCCCAAATGCATGCAGCATTTTATGGGGGCCCCACGTTCATGCCGCATGTAATGGGGGATCCAAATGCATGCCGCATGTCATGGGGGCCCCGCAGGCATGCCGCATGTCATGGGGGCTCCACAGGAATGCCGCATTTCATGGGGGGACCCAAATGCATGGTGCATATCATGAGGGCCCCAAATGCATGCCAAATGTCATGGGGGCCCCACGTGCATGCCACCTGTCATGGAGGCCCCAAATGCATGCTGCATGTCATGGGGTCCCAAAATGCATGACGCATGTCATGGGGGCCCCACATGCATGCCGCATTTCATGGGAGACCCAAATGCATGCCGCATGTCTTGGGGGCCCCAAATGCATGCCGCATGTCATGGCGGCCCCAAATGCATGACTCATGTCATGGGTGCCCAACGTGCATGCCGCATGTATTGGGGGCCCCAACTGCATGCCGCATATCATGGGGCCCCACATGCATGCCACATGTCATGGGGGCCCCACATGCATGCCGCATTTCATGGGAGACCCAAATGCATGCCGCATGTCTTGGGGGACCCAAATGCATGCCGCATGTCATGGCGGCCCCAAATGCATGACTCATGTCATGGGGGCCCCACGTGCATACCGCATGTCATGGGGGATCCAAACTCATGCCGCATGTCAATGGGGCCCCAAGTCTATGCTGCATGTCATGGGGGCCCCAAATGCATGCCTCAAGTCATGGGGGCCCCAAATGCATGCCGCATATCATGGGGCCCCACATGCATGCCTCATGTCACGGGGGCCACAAATGTATGCCGCATATCATGGGGGCCCCACGTGAATGCCGCATGTCATGAAGGCGCCGCATGCATGCCGCATGTCATGGGGGCCCAAAATGCATGCCTCACGTCATGGGGGCCCCAAATGAATGCAGCATTTCATGGGGGCCCCACATGCATGCCGCATGTCATGGGGCCCCCCAAATGCATGCAGCATGTCTTGGGGCCCACAAATGCATGCCGCATGTATTGGGGGCCCCAAATGCATGCCGCATGTCATGAGGGCGCCGCATGCATGCCGCATGTCATGGTGGCCCCACGTGCATGCCTCATGTCACGGGGGCCACAAATGTATACCGCATATCATGGGGGCCCCACATGCATGCCGCATGTCATGGGGCCCCCCAAATGCATGCCGCATGTCATGGGGGACCAAAATGCATGCCTCACGTCATGGGGGCCCCAAATGCATGCCGCATATCATGGGGGCCCCACGTGCATGCCGCATGTATTGGGGGCCCCAAATGCATGCCGCATGTCATGAGGGCGCCGCATGCATGCGGCATGTCATGGGGGCCCGCAGGCATTCCGCATGTCATGGGGGCCCCAAATGAATGCAGCATTTCATGGGGGCCCCACGTGCATACCACATGTCATGGGGGCCCCAAATGCATGCAGCATGTAATGGGTGATCCAAATGCATGACGCACGTCATGGGGGTCCCACATGCATGCCGCATGTCATTGGGGCCACAAATGCATGCGGCATGTCATAGGGGCCCCACGTGCATACCACATGTCATGGGGGCCCCAAATGCATGCTGCATGTCCTGTGGGCCCCACGTGCATGCCGCATGTCATGGGGGCCCCAAATGCATGCCGCATGTCATGGGGGCCCCACATGCATGCTGCATGTCATGGGGGCCCAAATGCATGCCGCATGTCACGGGGGCCATAAAAGCATGCCGCTTGTTATGGGTGCCCAACGTGCATGCCGCATGTATTGGGGGCCCCTACTGCATGTCGCATATCATGGGGCCCACATGCATGCCACATGTCATGGGGGCCCCACATGCATGCCGCATTTCATGGGGGACCCAAATGCATGCCGCATGTCTTAGGGGCCCCAAATGCATGCCGCATGTCATGGCGGCCCCAAATGCATGACTCAGGTCATGGGGGCCCCACGTGCATGCCGCATGTCTCGGAGGATCCAAACTCATGCCGCATTTCATGGGGGCCACAAGCGTATGCTGCATGTTATGGGGGCCCCATGTGCAAGCCACATGTAATGGGGGCCCCACATGCATGCGGCATGTCATAGGGGCCCCACGTGCATGCCACATGTCTCAGGTACCCCAAATGCATGCAGCATGTTATGCAGGCCCCAAATGCATGCCGCTTGTCATGGGGGCCCAAATGCATGCCGCATGTCTTGGTGGCCCCTCATGCATGCAGCATGTCATGGGGGCCCCAAATGCATGCCGCATATCATGGGGGTCCCACATGCATGACGCATGTCATTGGGGCCCCGCAGGCATTCCGCATGTCATGGGGGCCCCACGTGCATGCCGCATGTCATGGGGGCCCAACGTGCATGCCGCATGTCATGGGGGTCCAAATGAATGCCGCATGTATTGGGGGCCCCAACTGCATGCCGCATATCATGGGGCCCCAACTGCATGCCGCATGTCATGGCGGCCCCAAATGCATGCCTCAAGTCATGGGGGCCCCTCGTGCATTCCGCATATATTGGGGGCCCCAAATGCATGCCGCATGTCAAGAGGGCCCCGCTTGCATGCCGCATGCCATTGGGGCCCCTCAGGCATTCCACATGTCATGGGGGCCTCACGTGCATTCCGCATGACATTGGGGCCCCACTTGTTTGCCGCATGTCATGGTGGTCCAAATGAATGCCGCATGTATTGGGGGCCCCAACTGCATGCCGCATATCATGGGGCCCCAACTGCATGCCGCATGTCATGGCGGCCCCAAATGCATGACTCATGTCATGGGGGCCCCATGTGCATGCCACATGTAATGGGGGCCCCAAATGCACGCGGCATGTCATAGGGGCCCCATGTGCATGCCGCATGTCTCGGGCACCCCAAAAGCATGCATCATGTTATGGGGGCCCCACGTGCATGCCGCATGTCTCACGTACCCCAAATGCATGCAGCATGTTATGCAGGCCCCAAATGCATGCCGCATGTCATGGGGGCCCCACGTGCATGCCGCATATCATGGGGGTCCCACATGCATGCCGCATGTCATGGGGGCCCTAAACGCATGCCGCATGTCATAGTGGCCCCAAATGCATGCTGAATGTCATGAGGGCCCCAAATGCATGCCGCATGTCATAGTGGCCCCAAATGCATGCTGCATGTCATGAGGGCCCCACGTGCAGGCGCATGTCAATGGGGCCCCACAGGCATTCCGCATGTCAATGGGGCCCCGCAGGCATTCCGCATGTTATGGGGGCCTCATGTGCATTCCGCAAGTCATGGGGGCCCCACGTGCATGCTGCATGTCATTGGGGCCCCACGTGCTTGCCGCATGTCATGGGGTTCCCAATTGCATGCCGCATGTCATGGGGGCCCCACATGCATGGCGCATGTCATGGTGCCCCACATGCATGCCGCATGTCAATGGGGCCCCGCAGGCATTCCGCATGTCATGGGGGCCTCATGTGCATTCCGCATGTCATGGGGGCCCCACGTGCATGCTGCATGTCATTGGGGCCCCACGTGCTTGCCGCATGTCATGGGGTTCCCAATTGCATGCCGCATGTCATAGGGGCCCCACATGCATGGCGCATGTCATGGTGCCCCACATGCATGCCGCATGTCATGGGGGCCCCAAATGCATGCCGCATGTCATGGGGGCCCCACGTGCATGCCGCATGTATTGGGGTCCCACGTGCATGCCGAATGTAATGGGCGCCCAAAATGCATGACTCAAGTCATGGGGGCCCCAAATGCATGCCGCATGTCATAGGGGCCCCACATGCATGGCGCATTTCATGGGGGCCCTACATGCATGCCGCATGTCATGGGGGCCCCAAATGCATGACTCAAGTCATTGGGTCCCCAAATGCATGCCGCATATCATGGGGCCCCACATGCATGCCACATGTCATGGGGGCCTCACGTGCATTCCGCATGTCATGAGGGTAACGCATGCATGCCGCATGTCATGGGGGCACAAAATGCATGCCTCAAGTCATGGGGGCCCCAAATGCATGTCGCATATCATGGGGGCCCCACGTGCATTCCGCATGTTATGGCGGTCTCATGTGAATGCTGCATGTCATTGGGGCCCCACGTGCTTGCCGCATGTCATGGGGGCCCCACGTGCTTGCCTCATGTCACGGGGCCCCCCAAATGCATGCCTCATGTCATAGGGGCCCCACATGCATGGAGCATGTCATGGGGGCCCCACTTGCATACATCATGTAATGGGGGATCCAAATGCATGACGCATGTCATGAGGTCCCCACGTGCATGCCGCATGTCATGGGGGCCGCACAGGCATTCCGCATGTCATGGGGGCCCCAAATGAATGCCGCATTTCATGGGGGCCCCACGTGCATGCCGCATGTCATGGGGCCCCCCAAATGCATGCAGCATGTCTTGGGGCCCACAAATGCATGCCGCATGTATTGGGGGCCCCAAATGCATGCCGCATGTCATGGGGGCTCCACGTGCATGCCGCATGTAATGGGGCCCCCAAATTCATGCCGCATGTCAGGGGCCCCCAAATGTATGCCGCTTGTCATGGGGGCCCCACATGCATGCCGCATGTCATGGGGCCCAAATGCTTGCCGCATGTCATGGGTTCCATAAATGCATGCCGCATGTCATGGGGGCCCAACGTGCATGCCGCATGTATTGGGGGCCCCAAATTCATGTCGCATGTCATGAGGGCCCCGCATGCATGCCACATGTCATGGGGGCCCCGCAGGCATTCCGCATGTCATGGGGGCCCCAAATGCATGCCGCATGTCATGGGGGCCCCTCGTGCATGCCGCATGTAATGGGGGATTCAAAAGCATGCCACATGTCATGTGGGTCCCACATGCATTCCACATGTCATGGGGGCCCCAAATGCATGCCGCATGTCATGGGGGCCCCTCGTGCATGCCGCATGTAATGGGGGATTAAAAAGCATGCCGCATGTCATGTGGGTCCCACATGCATGCCGCATGTCATGGGGGCCCCAAATGCATGCCGCATGTCATGGGGGCCTCACATGCATTCCGCATGTCAAGGCGGCCCCAAATGCATGCTGCATGTCATGAGGGCCCCACGTGCATGCCGCTTGTCATGGGGTCTCCACATGCATGCCGCATGTAATTGGGCCCCCAAATGCATGCCACATGTCATAGGGGCCCCACGTGCATGGCACATGTCATGGGTGCGCCACATGCATTCCGCATGTCTTGGGACCCACAAATGCATGCCGCATGTCATAGGGGCCCCACATGTATGGCGCATATCATGGGGGCCTCACGTGCATGCCGCATTTATTGGGGGCCCCAAATTCATGCCGCATGTCTTGAGGGCCCCGCATGCATGCCGCATGTCATGGGGGCCCCGCAGGCATTCCACATGTCATGGGGGCCCCAAATGCATGCAGCATGTCATGGGGGCCCCGCATGCATGCCGCATGTCATGGGGGCCCCGCAGGCATTCCACATGTCATGGGGGCCCCAAATGCATGCCGCATGTCATGGGGGCCCCGCAGGCATTCCGCATGTCATGGGGGCCTCACGTGCATTCCGCAAGACATGGGGGCCCCAAATGCATGCTGCATGTCATGGGGGTCCCACATGCATGCCGCATGTCATGGGGGCCCCAAGTGCATGTGGCATGTCATAGGGGCCCCACGTGCATGCCGCATGTCTCGGGCATCCCAAATGCATGCAGAATTTTATGGGGGCCCTACGTGCATGCCGCATGTCTTGGGTTCTCCACGTGCATGCCGTATGAAATGGGGCCCCCAAATGCATGCCGCATATCATGGGGGCCCCACGTGCATGCCGCATGTATTGTGGGCACCAAATGCATGCCGCATGTCATGAGGGCCCCGCATGCATGCCACATGCCATGGGGGCGCTGCAGGCATTCCGCATGTAATGGGGGCCCCAAATGCATGCCGCATTTCATGGGGGCCACACGTTCATGCCGCATGTAATGGGGGATCCAAATGCATGCCGCATGTCATGGAGGCCCCGCAGTCATGCCGCATGTCATGGGGGCCCCACGTGCATGCCGCCTGTCATGGAGGCCCCAAATGCATGCCGCATGTAATGGGGTCCCCACGTGCATGACGCATGTCATGGTGTCCCCACGTGCATGAAGCATGTCATGGGGGCCCCACGTGCAAGCCTCATGTCATGGGGGCCCCAAACGCATGCCGCATTTCTTGGGGGCCACACGTTCATGCCGCATGTAATGGGGGATCCAAATGCATGCCGCATGTCATGGGGGCCCCGCAGGCATGCCGCATTTCATGGGGGCCACACGTTCATGCCGCATGTAATGGGGGATCCAAATGCATGCCGCATGTCATAGGGGGCCCCGCAGGCATGCCGCATGTCATGGGGGCTCCACAGGAATGCCGCATGTCATGGAGGGACCCAAATGCATGGTGCATGTCATGAGGGCCCCAAATGCATGCCGAATGTCATGGGGGCCCCAAGTGCAGGAAGCATGTCATGGGGGCCCCACGTGCAAGCCTCACGTCATGGAGGCCCCAAATGCATGTTGCATGTCATGGGGCCCCAAATGCATGCCGAATGTCATGGAGGCCCCACGTGCATGCCGCATGTCATGGAGGCCCCAAATGCATGTCGCATGTCATGGGGCCCCAAATGCATGCGGCATGTCAAGGGGGCCCCACGTTCATGCCGCATGTAATGGGGGATCCAAATGCATGCCGCATGTCATGGGGGCCCCGCAGGCATGCCGCATTTCATGGGGGCCACACGTTCATGCCGCATGTAATGGGGGATCCAAATGCATGCCGCATGTCATAGGGGGCCCCGCAGGCATGCCGCATGTCATGGGGGCTCCACAGGAATGCCGCATGTCATGGAGGGACCCAAATGCATGGTGCATGTCATGAGGGCCCCAAATGCATGCCGAATGTCATGGGGGCCCCAAGTGCAGGAAGCATGTCATGGGGGCCCCACGTGCAAGCCTCACGTCATGGAGGCCCCAAATGCATGTTGCATGTCATGGGGCCCCAAATGCATGCCGAATGTCATGGAGGCCCCACGTGCATGCCGCATGTCATGGAGGCCCCAAATGCATGTCGCATGTCATGGGGCCCCAAATGCATGCGGCATGTCAAGGGGGCCCCACGTTCATGCCGCATGTAATGGGGGATCCAAATGCATGCCGCATGTCATGGGGGCCCCGAAGGCATGCCGCATGTCATGGGGGCCCCACGTGCATGCCGCCTGTCATGGAGACCCCAAGTGCATGACGCATGTCATGGGGTCCCCACGTGCATGAAGCATGTCATGGGGGCCCCACGTGCAAGCCTCATGTCATGGGGGCCCCAAATGCATGCCGCATTTCATGGGGGCCACACGTTCATGCCGCATGTAATGGGGGATCCAAATGCATGCCGCATGTCATGGGGGCCCCGCAGGCATGCCGCATGTCATGGGGGCTCCACAGGAATGCCGCATGTCATGGGGGGACCCAAATGCATGGTGCCTGTCATGAGGGCCCCAAATGCATGACACATGTCATAGGGGCCCCACGTGCATGGCGCATGTCATGGGTGCGCCACATGCATGCCGCATGTCTTGGGGCCCACAATTGCATGCCGCATGTCATAGGGGCCCCACACGCATGGTGCATTTCATGGGGCCCCACATGCATGCCACATGTCATGGGGGCCCCAAATGCATGCCTCAAGTCATGGGGGCCCCAAATGCATGCCGCATGTCATGGGGGCCCCACGTGCATCCGGCATGTAATGGGGGATTCAAATGCATGCTGCATGTCATGGGGGCCCCACGTGCATGCCGCATGTCACGGTTGCACCAAATGTATGCTGCAAGTCATGGGGGCCCCACAAGCATGCCGCATGTTATAGAGGCCCCACATGCATGGCGCATGTCATGGGGGGCCCCACTTGCAAGCAGCATGTTATGAGGGATCCAAATGCATTCCGCATCTCATGGGGGTCCCACATGCATGGCGCATGTCATGGGGGGCCCAAATGCATGCGGCATGTCATAGGGTCCCCACGTGCATGCCGCATGTCTCGGGCATCCCAAATGCATGCAGCATTTTATGGGGGCCCCACGTGCATGCCGCATGTCTCAGGTACCCCAAATGCATGCAGCATGTTATGCATGCCCCAAATGCATGCCGCATGTCATGGGGCCCAAATGCATGCCGCATGTCATGGGGGACCCACATGCATGCCGCATGTCATGGGTGCCCCAAATGCATGCTGTATGTCATAGGGTGCCCACGTGCATGTCGCATGTCTCGGGCATCCCAAATGCATGCAGCATTTTATGGGGGCCCCACGTTCATGCCGCATGTAATGGGGGACCCAAATGCATGGTGCATGTCATGAGGGCCCCAAATGCATGCCAAATGTCATGGGGGCCCCACGTGCATGCCACCTGTCATGGAGGCCCCAAATGCATGCTGCATGTCATGGGGTCCCAAAATGCATGACGCATGTCATGGGGGCCCCAAGTGCATGCCGCATGTCATGGAGTCCCCACATGCATGCCGCATGTCATGGGGGCCCCAAATGCATGCTGCATGTCCTGGGGGCCCCACGTGCATGCCGCATGTCATGGGGGCCCAAATGCATGCCGCATGTCATGGGGGCCATAAATGCATGCAGCATGTCATGGGTGCCCAACGTGCATGCCGCATGTATTGGGGGCCCCAACTGCATGCCGCATATCATGGGGCCCCACATGCATGCCACATGTCATGGGGGCCCCACATGCATGCCGCATTTCATGGGAGACCCAAATGCATGCCGCATGTCTTGGGGGCCCCAAATGCATGCCGCATGTCATGGCGGCCCCAAATGCATGACTCATGTCATGGGAGCCCCACGTGTATACCGCATGTCATGGGGGATCCAAACTCATGCCGCATGTCAATGAGGCCCCAAGTCTATGCTGCATGTTATGGGGGCCCCATGTGCATGCCACATGTAATGGGGGCCCCACATGCATGCGGCATGTCAAAGGGGCCCCACGTGCATGCCGCATGTCTCAGGTACCCCAAATGCATGCAGCATGTTATGCAGACCCCAAATGCATGCCGCTTGTCATGGGGCACCCAAATGCATGCCGCATGTCATGGGGGCCCCACATGCATGCCGCATGTCATGGTGGCCCAAATGCTTGCAGCATGTCATGGGGGCCCCAAATGCATGCCGCATGTCATGGGGGCCCCAAATGCATGCCTCAAGTCATGGGGACCCAAATGCATGCCGCATATCATGGGGGCCCCAAATGCATGTCTCAAGTCATGGGGGCCCCAAATGCATGCCACATATCATGGGGGCCCCACGTGCATGCCGCATATATTGGGGGCCCCAAATTCATGCCGCATGTCATGAGGACCCCAACTGCATGCCGCATGTCATGGGGGCCTCACATGCATGCCACATATCATGGGGGCCCCACGTGCATGCCGCATATATTGGGGGCCCCAAATTCATGCTGCATGTCATGAGGGCCCCAAATGCATGCCGCATGTCATGGGGGCCCCAAATTCATGCCGCATGTCATGATTGCCCCAAACGCATGCAGCATGTCTTGGGGCCCACAAATGCATGCCACAAGTCATGGGGCCCCAAATGCATGCCGCATATCATGGGGGCCCCAAACGCATGCAGCATGTCATGGGGGCCCCACGTGCATGCCGCATGTCATGGGGGCCCCAAATGCATGGCTCAAGTCATGAGGGCCCCACATGCATGCCGCATGTCATGGGGGCCCCTCAGGCATTCCGCATGTCATGGGGGCCCCACAGGCATTCCGCATGTAATGGGGGATCCAAATGCATGCCGCATGTCATGGGGGTCCCATATGCATGCCGCATGTCATGGGGGCCCCAAATGCATGCCGCATGCCATGGGGGCCCCACGTGCATGCCGCATATATTGGGGGCCCCAAATTCATGACGCATGTCATGAGGGCCCTGCATGCATGCCGCATGTCATTGGGGCCCCGCAGGCATTCCGCATGTCATGGGGGCCTCACGTGCATTCCGCATGTCATGGGGGCCCCACGTGCATGCCTCATGTCACGGGGGCCACAAATGTATGCCGCATATCATGGGGGCCCCACGTGCATGCCACGTGTCATGGGGCCCCCCAAATGCATGCTGCATGTCATGGGGGTCCCATATGCATGCCGCATGTCATGGGGGCCCCAAATGCATGCCGCATTTCATGGGGGACCCAAATGCATGCCGCATGTCATGGGGGCCCCAAATGCATGCCGCATGTCATGGCGGCCCCAAATGCATGACTCATGTCATGGGGCCCCCAAATGCATGCCGCATGTCATGGGGCCCCCAAATGCATTCCGCATGTCATGGGGGCCCCACGTGCATGCTGCATGTCATTGGGGGCCCCAAATGCATGCCGCATGTCATGAGGGCCCTGCATGCATGGCGCATGTCATGGGTTCCCCGCAGGCATTGCGCATATATTGGGGGACCCAAATGCATGCCGCATGTCATGAGGGCCCCAAATGCATGCCGCATGTCATGGGGGCCCAAATGCTTACCGCATGTCATGGGAGCCATAAATGCATGCCGCATGTCATGAGGGCCCAACGTGCATGCCGCATGTATTGGGGGCTCCAAATTCATGCCGCATGTCATGAGGGCCCCAAACGCATGCAGCATGTCATGGGGGCCCCGCAGGCATTCCGCATGTCATGGGGGCCCCACAGGCATTCCGCATGTCATGGGGGCCCCACAGGCATTCCGCATGTAATGGGGGATCCAAATGCATGCCGCATGTCATCGGGGCCCCAATTGCATGCCTCATGTCATAGGGGCCCCACATGCATGCCGCATGTCATGGGGGCCCCAAATGCATGCCGCATGTCATGGGGGCCCCACGTGCATGCCGCATGTATTGGGGTCCCACGTGCATGCTGAATGTCATGGGGGCCCAAAATGCATGACTCAAGTCATGGGGACCCCAAATGCATGCCGCATATCAAGGGGGCCCCACGTGCATGCCACATGTATTGGGGGCCCCAAATGCATGCCGCATGTCATGAGGGTGCTGCATGCATGCCGCATGTCATGGGGCCCTGCAGGCATTCCGCATGTCATGGGGCCCCAAATGTATGCCGCATTTCATGGGGGCCCCACGTGCATGCCGCATGTCATGGGGCCCCCCAAATGCATGTATCATGTCTTGGGGCCCACAAATGCATGTCGCATGTCATAGGGGCCCCACATGCATGGCGCATTTCATGGGGGCCCCAAATGCATGCAGCATGTCATGAGGGGCCCACGTGCATACCACATGTCTTGGGGCCCACAAATGCATGCCACATGTCATAGGGGCCCCACATGCATGGCGCATTTTATGGGGGCCCTACATGCATGCCGCATATCATGGGGGCCCCACGTGCATGCCGCATGTATTGGGGGCCCCAAATGCATGCCGAATGTCATGAGGGCGCCGCATGCATGCCGCATGTCATGGGCCCCCACAGGCATTCCGCATGTCATGGGGGCCACAAATGAATGCGCATTTCATGGGGGCCCCACGTGCATGCCGCATGTCATGGGGCCCCCAAATGCATGCTGCATGTCATGGGGGCCCCACATGCATGCCGCATGTCATGGGGGCCCAAATGCATGCCGCATGTCATGGGGGCCATAAAAGCATGCCGCATGTCATTGGTGCCCAAAGTGCATGCCGCATGTATTGGGGGCCCCAACTGCATGCCACATATCATGGGGCCCCACATGCATGCCACATGTCATGGGGGCCCCACATGCATGCCGCATTTCATGGGAGACCCAAATGCATGCCGCATGTCTTAGGGGCCCCAAATGCATGACTCATGTCATGGGGGCCCCACGTGCATGCCGCATGTCATGGGGGATCCAAACTCATGCCGCATGTCATGGGGGCCCCAAGCGTATGCTGCATGTTATGGGGGCCCCATGTGCATGCCACATGTAATGGGGCCCCCAAATTCATGCCGCATCTCATAGGGGCCCCACATGCATGGCGCATGTCATGGGGGCCCAACATGCATGCCGCATGTCATGGAGGCCCCAAATGCATGGCGCATGTCATGGGGGCCCCACATGCATGCCGCATGTCATGGGGCCCCCAAATGCATGCCACATGTCATGGGGGCCCCACATGCATGCCGCATGTCATGGGGGCCCAAATGCTTGCAGCATGTCATGGGGGCCCCAAATGCATGCCGCATGTCATGGGGGCCCCACGTGCATGCCGCATGTCATGGGGGCCCCAAGTGCATGCCGCATGTAATGGGGGATTCAAATGCATGCCGCATGTCATGGGGGTCCCACATGCATATCGCATGTCATGGGGGCCCCAAATGCATGCCTCAAGTCATGGGGCCCAAAATGCATGCCGCATGTCATGACGGCCCCATGTGCATGCCGCATGTCTTGGGGCCCACAAATGCATGCCGCATGTCATAGGGGCCCCAAATTCATGCCGCATGTCATGAGGGACCCGCATGCATGCCGCATGTCATGGGGGCCCTCAGGCATTCCGCATATATTGGGGGCCACAAATGCATGCCGCATATCATGTTGGCCCCAAATGCATGCAGCATGTCATGGGGGCCCCTCGTGCATGCCGCATATATTGGGGGCCCCAAATGCATGCCGCATTTCAAGAGGGCCCCGCTTGCATGCCCCATGTCATTGGGGCCGCTCAGGCATTCCGCATGTCATGGGGGCCTCACGTGCATTCCGCATGTCATTTTGGCCCCACGTGCTTGCCGCATGTCTTGGGGGTCCAAATGCATGCCGCATGTATTGGGGGCCCCAACTGCATGCCGCATATCATGGGGCCCCAACTGCATGCCGCATGTCATGGCGGCCCCAAATGCATGACTCATGTCATGGGGGCCCCACGTGCATGCCGCATGTCATGGGGGATCCAAATTCATGCCGCGTGTCATTGGGGCCCCAAGCGTATGCCGCATGTCATGGGGGCCCAATGTGCATGCCGCATGTCATCGGGGCCCCAAATGCATGCCGCATGTCATAGGGGCCCCAAATGCATGCCACATGTCATGGGTCCCCACATGCATGCCGCATTTCATGGGGGACCCAAATGCATGCATGCCGCATGTCATTGTGGCCCCGCAGGCATTCTGCATGGCATGGGGGCCCCACGTGCATGCCGCATGTAATGGGGCCCCCAAATTCATGCCGCATGTCATAGGGGCCCCACGTGCATGGCGCAAGTTATGGGTGCCCCACATGCATGCCACATGTCATCGGGGCACCAAATGCATGCCGCATGTCATAGCGGCCCCACATGCATGCCTCAAGTCATGGGGGCCCCAAATGCATGCCTCATATCATGGGGGCCCCATGTGCATGCCGCATATATTGGGGCCACAAATTCATGACACATGTCATGAGGGCCCCGCATGCATGCCGCATGTCATGGGGGGCCCCAAATGCATGACTCATGTCATGGGGGCCCCACGTGCATGCCGCATGTCATGGGGGATCCAAACTCATGCCGCATGTCATGGGGGCCCCAAGCGTATGCTGCATGTTATGGGGGCCCCATGTGCATGCCACATGTAATGGGGCCCCCAAATTCATGCCGCATCTCATAGGGGCCCCACATGCATGGCGCATGTCATGGGGGCCCCACATGCATGCCGCATGTCATGGAGGCCCCAAATGCATGGCGCATGTCATGGGGGCCCCACATGCATGCCGCATGTCATGGGGCCCCCAAATGCATGCCACATGTCATGGGGGCCCCACATGCATGCCGCATGTCATGGGGGCCCAAATGCTTGCAGCATGTCATGGGGGCCCCAAATGTATGCCGCATGTCATGGGGGCCCCACGTGCATGCCGCATGTCATGGGGGCCCCAAGTGCATGCCGCATGTAATGGGGGATTCAAATGCATGCCGCATGTCATGGGGGTCCCACATGCATATCGCATGTCATGGGGGCCCCAAATGCATGCCTCAAGTCATGGGGCCCAAAATGCATGCCGCATGTCATGACGGCCCCATGTGCATGCCGCATGTCTTGGGGCCCACAAATGCATGCCGCATGTCATAGGGGCCCCAAATTCATGCCGCATGTCATGAGGGACCCGCATGCATGCCGCATGTCATGGGGGCCCTCAGGCATTCCGCATATATTGGGGGCCCCAAATGCATGCCGCATATCATGTTGGCCCCAAATGCATGCAGCATGTCATGGGGGCCCCTCGTGCATGCCGCATATATTGGGGGCCCCAAATGCATGCCGCATTTCAAGAGGGCCCCGCTTGCATGCCCCATGTCATTGGGGCCGCTCAGGCATTCCGCATGTCATGGGGGCCTCACGTGCATTCCGCATGTCATTTTGGCCCCACGTGCTTGCCGCATGTCTTGGGGGTCCAAATGCATGCCGCATGTATTGGGGGCCCCAACTGCATGCCGCATATCATGGGGCCCCAACTGCATGCCGCATGTCATGGCGGCCCCAAATGCATGACTCATGTCATGGGGGCCCCACGTGCATGCCGCATGTCATGGGGGATCCAAACTCATGCCGCGTGTCATTGGGGCCCCAAGCGTATGCCGCATGTCATGGGGGCCCAATGTGCATGCCACATGTAATGGGGGCCCCAAATGCATGCGGCATGTCATAGGGGCCCCATGTGCATGCCGCAAGTCATGGGGGCCCCATATGCATGCCGCAAGTCATGGGGGCTCCACGTGCATGCCGCATGTAATGGGGCCCCGAAATTCATGCCGCATGTCATAGGGGCCCCACATGCATGGCGCAAGTCATGGGTGCCCCACATGCATGCCGCATGTCATCGGGGCCCCAAATGCATGCCACATGTCATAGGGGCCCCAAATGCATGGCGCATATCATGGGGGCCCCAAATGCATGCCGCATATCATGGGGCCCCACATGCATGCCACATGTCATGGGTCCCCACATGCATGCCGCATTTCATGGGGGACCCAAATGCATGCATGCCGCATGTCATTGTGGCCCCGCAGGCATTCTGCATGGCATGGGGGCCCCACGTGCATGCCGCATGTAATGGGGCCCCCAAATTCATGCCGCATGTCATAGGGGCCCCACGTGCATGGCGCAAGTTATGGGTGCCCCACATGCATGCCACATGTCATCGGGGCACCAAATGCATGCCGCATGTCATAGGGGCCCCACATGCATGCCTCAAGTAATGGGGGCCCCAAATGCATGCCGCATATCATGGGGGCCCCATGTGCATGCCGCATATATTGGGGGCCCCAAATTCATGACGCATGTCATGAGGGCCCCGCATGCATGCCGCATGTCATGGGGGGCCCGCAGGCATTCCGCATGTCATGGGGGCCCCAAATGCATGAAGCATGTCATGGGGACCACACGTGCATGCCGCATTTCATGGAGGCCCAAAATGGATGCCGCATGTCATGGGGGCCCCACGTGCATGCCGCATGTCATGGGGGCCCAACAGGAATGCCGCATGTCATGGGGACCCCACGTGCATGCCGCCTGTCATGGAGGCCCCAAATGCATGCCGCATGTCATGGGGGCCTCACGTGAATGCTGCATGTCATGGGGCACCAAATGCATGCCGCATTTCAGGTGGCTCCACATGCATGGCACATGTCATGGTGGCCCCACATGCATGCCGCAGGCCATGTTGGCCCCACATGCTAGCCGAATGTCATGGGGGCCCCACATGCATACCACATGTCACGGTGGACCCAAAGGCATGCTGCATGTCATGGGGCCCCACATGCATGAGGCTTCCCAGGGCATCCCCAAATGCATGCTGCATGTTATGGGGGCCCACATGCATGCTGCATCTCATGGGGGCCCCAAATGCATGCAGCATGTTATGAGGGCCCCACGTGCATGCCGCATGTCTCGGGTACCCCAAATGCATGCCGCATGTTATGGGAGCCCCATGTGCATGTAGCATGTCTCGGGTACCCCAAATGCATGCCGCATGTTATGCGGGCCCCAAATGCATGCCGCTTGTCATGGAGGCCCATGTGCATGGCGCATTTCATGGGGTCCCCACGTGCATGCTGCATGTCATGGGGGCCTCAAATGCATGCCGAGAGTCATGAGGACCCCACATGCATGCCGCATGTCATGGGGTCCCCAAATTCATGACACATGTCACGTGGGCCCCAAGTGCATTCCGCATGTCATGGGGGCCCCACGTGCATGATGCATGTCTCAGGTACCCAACATGCATGCCGCATGTTATGGGGGCCCCATGCACATGTCGCATGTCTCGGGTACACCAAATGCATGCCGCAAGATATGCGGGCCCCAAATGCATGCCGCATGTCATGGGGGCCCCACGTGCATGCCACATGTCATGGGGACCCCAAACGTATGCCGCATGTCATGGGGGGCCCCAAATGCATGGTGCATGTCATGAGGGCACAAATGCATGCCAAATGTCATGGGGGCCCCAAATGCATGCCGAATGTCATGGGGGCCCCACATGCATGCCGCATATATTGGGGGCCCATTTTCATGACGCATGTCATGAGGGCCCCACGTGCATGCCGCATGTCATGGGGGCCTCAAATGCATGCTGCATGTCCTGGGGGCCCCACGTGCATGCCGCATGTCATGGGGCCCCACGTCCATGCCACATGTCATGGGGGACCCAAGCGTATGCCGCATGTCATGGGAGCCACAAATGCATGCCGCATGTCCTGGGGTCCCCACGTGCATGCCGCATGTCATGGGAGCCCCAAATGCATGCCGCATGTCCTGGGGGCCCCAAATGCATGCCACATGTCATGGGGGCCCCACGTCCTTGCCGCATGTCATGGGCCCCCCAAATGCATGCCGCATGTCATGGGTGCCCCAAATGCATGCCGCATGTCATGGGGGCCCCAAATGCATGCTGCATGTTATGGCGGCCCCAAATGCATGACTCAGGTCATGGGGGCCCCACGTGCATGCCGCATGTCATGGAGGCCCAAAATGGATGCCGCATGTCATGGGGGCCCCACTTGCATGTCGCTTGTCATGGGGGCCCCACAGGAATGCCGCATGTCATGGGGGCCCCACGTGCTTGCCGCCTGTCATGGAGGCCCCAAATGCATGCCGCATGTCATGGGGGCCCCAAATGCATGACGCATGTCATGGGGTCCCCAATTGCATGAAGCATGTCATAGGGGCTCCAAATGCATGCCACATATCATGGGGGCCCCACGTGCATGCCACATGTCAAGGGGGCCCCACGTGCAAGCCTCATGTCATGGGGGCCCCAAATGCATGCCGCAAGTCATGGGGGCCCCAAATGCATGCTGCATGTCATGGGGTCCCCATGTGCATGAAGCATGTCATGGGGGCTCAAAATGCATGCCGCATGTCATGGGGTCCCCGCAGGCATTCCGCATGTCATGGGGGCCCCACGTGCAAGCCTCATGTCATGGGGGCCCCAAATGCATTCCGCAAGTCAAGGGGGCCCCAAATGCATGACGCATGTCATGGGGGCCCCACGTGCAAGCCTCATGTCATGGGGGCCCCAAATGCA
This sequence comes from Phyllobates terribilis, assembly GCF_046119375.1. NCBI lineage: Eukaryota > Metazoa > Chordata > Amphibia > Anura > Dendrobatidae > Phyllobates > Phyllobates terribilis. Next base: position 2,166,836 of record NW_027362856.1, read on the forward strand.
TGTTGCATTTCATGGGGCCCCAAATGCATGCCGAATGTCATGGAGGCCCCACGTGCATGCCGCATGTCATGGAGGCCCCAAATGCATGTTGCATGACACGGGTTCCCCAAATGCATGCGACATGTCATGGGGGCCCCAATTGCATGCCGCATGTCATGGGGTCCCCACGTGCATGAAGCATGTCATGGGGGCTCCAAATGCATGCCGCATGTCATGGGGTCCCCGCAGGCATTCCGCATGTCATGGGGGCCCCACCTGCAAGCCTCATGTAATGGGGGCCCCAAATTCATGCCGCAAGTCAAGGGGGCCCCAAATGCATGACACATGTCATGGTGTCCCCACGTGCATGAAGCATGTCATGGGGGCCCCACGTGCAAGCCTCATGTCATGGGGGCCCCAAATGTATGTTGCATTTCATGTGGCCCCAAATGCATGCCGAATGTCATGGAGGCCCCACGTGCATGCCGCATGTCATGGAGGCCCCAAATGCATGTCGCATGTCACGGGTTCCCCAAATGCATGCGGCATGTCATGGGGGCCCCAATTGCATGCCGCATGTCAAGGGGGCCACACGTGCAAGCCTCATGTCATGGGGTCCCCAAATCTATGATGCAAGTCATGGGGGCCCCGCAGGCATTCCGCATGTCATGGGGGCCCCAAATGCATGTTGCATGTTATGAGGGCCCCAAATGCATGCCGAATGTCATGGGGCCCCAAATGCATGCCGAATGTCATGGAGGCCCCACGTGCATGCCGCATGTCATGGAGGCCCAAAATGGATGCCGCATGTCATGGTAGCCCCACAGGAATGCCGCATGTCATGGGGTGCCCCACGTGCATGCTGCATGTCATGGGGAACCAAATGCATGCCGCATTTCAGGTGGCTCCACATGCATGGCGCATGTTATGGTGGCCCCACATGCATGACGAGAGTCAGGAGGACCCCACATGCATGCCGCATGTCATGGGGGCCCCGCATGCATGCCGCAAGTCATGGGGGCCCCGCAGGCATTCCGCATGTCATGGGGGCCCCACATGCATGTTGCATGTTATGAGGGCCCCAAATGCATGCCGAATGTCATGGGGCCCCAAATGCATGCCGAATGTCATGGAGGCCCCACGTGCATGCCGCATGTCATGGAGGCCCAAAATGGATGCCGCATGTCATGGTAGCCCCACAGGAATGCCGCATGTCATGGGGTGCCCCACGTGCATGCTGCATGTCATGGGGAACCAAATGCATGCCGCATTTCAGGTGGCTCCACATGCATGGCGCATGTCATGGTGGCCCCACATGCATGACGAGAGTCAGGAGGACCCCGCATGCATGCCGCATGTCATGGGGGCCCCGCATGCATGCCGCATGTCATGGGGGCCCCGCAGGCATTTCGTATGTCATGGGGGCCCCGCAGGAATTCCGCATGTAATGGGGGATCCAAATGCATGCCGAATGTCATGGGGGTCCCATATGCATGCCGCATGTCATGGGGGCCCCAAATGCATGCCGCATGCCATGGGGGCCCGAAATGCTTGCCGCATGTCACGGGGGCCCCACCTGCATGCTGCATGTCATGGGGGCCCCACATGCATGCCTCAAGTCATGGGGGCCCCAAATGCATGCCGCATGCCATGGGGGCCCGAAATGCTTGCCGCATGTCATGGGGCCCCACCTGCATGCTGCATGTCATGGGGGCCCCACATGCATGCCTCAAGTCATGGGGGCCCCAAATGCATGCCGCATATCATGGGGGCCCCACGTGCATGCCGCATATATTGGGGGCCCCAAATTCATGACGCATGTCATGAGGGCCCCGCATGCATGCCGCATGTCATGGGGGCCCCGCAGGCATTCCGCATGTCATGGGGGCCCCAAATGCATGAAGCATGTCATGGGGACCCCACGTGCATGCCGCATGTCATGGAGGCCCAAAATGGATGCCGCATGTCATGTGGGCCCCACGTGCATGCCGCATGTCATGCTGGCCCCACAGGAATGCCGCATGTCATCGGGACCCCACGTGCATGCCGCCTGTCATGGAGGCCCCAAATGCATGCCGCATGTCATGGGGGCCCCAAATGCATGACGCATGTCATGGGGTCCCCAATTGCATGAAGCATGTCATGGGGGCTCCAAATGCATGCCACATATCATGGGGGCCCCACGTGCATGCCACATGTCAAGGGGGCCCCACGTGCAAGCCTCATGTCATGGGGGCCCCAAATGCATGCCGCAAGTCAAGGGGGCCCCAAATGCATGACGCATGTCATGGGTTCCCCACGTGCATGAAGCATGTCATGGGGGCCCCACGTGCAAGCCTCATGTCATGGGGGCCCCAAATGCATGTTGCATTTCATGGGGCCCCAAATGCATGCCGAATGTCATGGAGGCCCCAAATGCATGTCGCATGTCACGGGTTCCCCAAATGCATGCGGCATGTCATGGGGGCCCCAATTGCATGCCGCATGTCAAGGGGGTCCCACGTGCAAGCCTCATGTCATGGGGTCCCCAAATGCATGACGCATGTCATGGGGTCCCCACGTGCATGAAGCATGTCATGGGGGCTCCAAATGCATGCCACATGTCATGGGGTCCCCAAATGCATGACGCATGTCATGGGGACCCCACGTGCATGCCGCCTGTCATGGAGGCCCCAAATGCATGCCGCATGTCATGGGGTCCCCGCAGGCATTCCGCATGTCATGGGGGCCCCACCTGCAAGCCTCATGTAATGGGGGCCCCAAATTCATGCCGCAAGTCAAGGGGGCCCCAAATGCATGACGCATGTCATGGGGTCCCCACGTGCATGAAGCATGTCATGGGGGCTCCAAATGCATGCCGCATGTCATGGGGTCCCCGCAGGCATTCCGCATGTCATGGGGGCCCCACCTGCAAGCCTCATGTAATGGGGGCCCCAAATTCATGCCGCAAGTCAAGGGGGCCCCAAATGCATGACACATGTCATGGTGTCCCCACGTGCATGAAGCATGTCATGGGGGCCCCACGTGCAAGCCTCATGTCATGGGGGCCCCAAATGCATGTTGCATTTCATGGGGCCCCAAATGCATGCCGAATGTCATGGAGGCCCCACGTGCATGCCACATGTCATGGGGGCCCCAATTGCATGCCGCATGTCAAGGGGGCCACACGTGCAAGCCTCATGTCATGGGGGCCCCAAATGTATGCCGCAAGTCATGGGGGCCCCGCAGGCATTCCGCATGTCATGGGGGCCCCAAATGCATGTTGCATGTTATGAGGGCCCCAAATGCCTGCCGAATGTCATGGGGCCCCAAATGCATGCCGAATGTCATGGAGGCCCCACGTGCATGCCGCATGTCATGGAGGCCCAAAATGGATGCCGCATGTCATGGTAGCCCCACAGGAATGCCGCATGTCATGGGGTGCCCCACGTGCATGCTGCATGTCATGGGGAACCAAATGCATGCCGCATTTCAGGTGGCTCCACATGCATGGCGCATGTCATGGTGGCCCCACATGCATGACGAGAGTCATGAGGACCCCACATGCATGCCGCATGTCATGGGGGCCCCGCATGCATGCCGCATGTCATGGGGGCCACGCAGGCATTCCGTATGTCATGGGGGCCCCGCAGGAATTCCGCATGTAATGGGGGATCCAAATGCATGCCGAATGTCATGGGGGTCCCATATGCATGCGGCATGTCATGGGGGCCCCAAATGCATGCCGCATGCCATGGGGGCCCAAAATGCTTGCCGCATGTCACGGGGGCCCCACCTGCATGCTGCATGTCATGGGGAACCAAATGCATGCCGCATTTCAGGTGGCTCCACATGCATGGCGCATGTCATGGTGGCCCCACATGCATGACGAGAGTCATGAGGACCCCACATGCATGCCGCATGTCATGGGGGCCCCGCATGCATGCCGCATGTCATGGGGGCCACGCAGGCATTCCGTATGTCATGGGGGCCCCGCAGGAATTCCGCATGTAATGGGGGATCCAAATGCATGCCGAATGTCATGGGGGTCCCATATGCATGCGGCATGTCATGGGGGCCCCAAATGCATGCCGCATGCCATGGGGGCCCAAAATGCTTGCCGCATGTCACGGGGGCCCCACCTGCATGCTGCATGTCATGGGGGCCCCACATGCATGCCTCAAGTCATGGGGGCCCCAAATGCATGCCGCATGCCATGGGGGCCCGAAATGCTTGCCGCATGTCATGGGGGCCCCACCTGCATGCTGCATGTCATGGGGGCCCCACATGCATGCCTCAAGTCATGGGGGCCCCAAATGCATGCCGCATATCATGGGGGCCCCACGTGCATGCCGCATATATTGGGGGCCCCAAATTCATGACGCATGTCATGAGGGCCCCGCATGCATGCCGCATGTCATGGGGGCCCCGCAGGCATTCCGCATGTCATGGGGGCCCCAAATGCATGAAGCATGTCATGGGGACCCCACGTGCATGCCGCATGTCATGGAGGCCCAAAATGGATGCCGCATGTCATGTGGGCCCCACGTGCATGCCGCATGTCATGCTGGCCCCACAGGAATGCCGCATGTCTTAGGGACCCCACGTGCATGCCGCCTGTCATGGAGGCCCCAAATGCATGCCGCATGTCATGGGGGCCCCAAATGCATGACGCATGTCATGGGGTCCCCAATTGCATGAAGCATGTCATGGGGGCTCCAAATGCATGCCACATATCATGGGGGCCCCACGTGCATGCCACATGTCAAGGGGGCCCCACGTGCAAGCCGCATGTCATGGAGGCCCAAAATGGATGCCGCATGTCATGGTAGCCCCACAGGAATGCCGCATGTCATGGGGTGCCCCACGTGCATGCTGCATGTCATGGGGAACCAAATGCATGCCGCATTTCAGGTGGCTCCACATGCATGGCGCATGTCATGGTGGCCCCACATGCATGACGAGAGTCATGAGGACCCCACATGCATGCCGCATGTCATGGGGGCCCCGCATGCATGCCGCATGTCATGGGGGCCACGCAGGCATTCCGTATGTCATGGGGGCCCCGCAGGAATTCCGCATGTAATGGGGGATCCAAATGCATGCCGAATGTCATGGGGGTCCCATATGCATGCCGCATGTCATGGGGGCCCCAAATGCATGCCGCATGCCATGGGGGCCCAAAATGCTTGCCGCATGTCACGGGGGCCCCACCTGCATGCTGCATGTCATGGGGGCCCCACATGCATGCCTCAAGTCATGGGGGCCCCAAATGCATGCCGCATGCCATGGGGGCCCGAAATGCTTGCCGCATGTCATGGGGGCCCCACCTGCATGCTGCATGTCATGGGGGCCCCACATGCATGCCTCAAGTCATGGGGGCCCCAAATGCATGCCGCATATCATGGGGGCCCCACGTGCATGCCGCATATATTGGGGGCCCCAAATTCATGACGCATGTCATGAGGGCCCCGCATGCATGCCGCATGTCATGGGGGCCCCGCAGGCATTCCGCATGTCATGGGGGCCCCAAATGCATGAAGCATGTCATGGGGACCCCACGTGCATGCCGCATGTCATGGAGGCCCAAAATGGATGCCGCATGTCATGTGGGCCCCACGTGCATGCCGCATGTCATGCTGGCCCCACAGGAATGCCGCATGTCTTAGGGACCCCACGTGCATGCCGCCTGTCATGGAGGCCCCAAATGCATGCCGCATGTCATGGGGGCCCCAAATGCATGACGCATGTCATGGGGTCCCCAATTGCATGAAGCATGTCATGGGGGCTCCAAATGCATGCCACATATCATGGGGGCCCCACGTGCATGCCACATGTCAAGGGGGCCCCACGTGCAAGCCTCATGTCATGGGGGCCCCAAATGCATGCCGCAAGTCAAGGGGGCCCCAAATGCATGACGCATGTCTTGGGGTCCCCACGTGCATGAAGCATGTCATGGGGGCCCCACGTGCAAGCCTCATGTCATGGGGGCCCCAAATGCATGTTGCATTTCATGGGGCCCCAAATGCATGCCGAATGTCATGGAGGCCCCAAATGCATGTCGCATGTCACGGGTTCCCCAAATGCATGCGGCATGTCATGGGGGCCCCAATTGCATGCCGCAAGTCAAGGGGGCCCCACGTGCAAGCCTCATGTCATGGGGGCCCCAAATGTATGCCGCAAGTCATGGGGTTTCCACGTGCATGAAGCATGTCATGGGGGCTCCAAATGCATGCCGCATGTCATGGGGGCCTCACGTGCATTCCGCATGTCATGGGGGCCACACGAGCATGTTGCATGTCATGGGGGCCTCACGTGCATTCCGCATGTCATGGGGGCCACACGTGCATGCTGCATGTCATGGGGGCCCCACGTGCATGCTGCATGTCATGGGGGCCCCACGTGCATGCTGCATGTCATGGGGACCCCAAATGCATGCCGCATGTCATGGGGGCCCCCACGTGCATGCCGCATGTCATCGGGGCCCCACATGCATGGCGCATGTCATGGTGCCCCACATGCATGCCGCATGTCATGGGGGCCCCAAATGCATGCCGCATGTCATGGGGCTTCACGTGCATTCCGCATGTCATGGGGGCCCCACGTGCATGCGGCATGTCATGGGGGCCCCACGTGCTTGCCGCATGTCATGGGGGCCCCACGTGCTTGCCGCATCTCATGGGGGCCCCAAATGCATGTCGCATGTCATGGGGGCCCCAAATGCAGACCGCATGTCATGGAGGCTCCACATGCATGCCTCATGTCATGGGGGCCCCAAACGCATGAAGCATGTCATGGGGGCCCCACATGCATGCCGAATGTCTGGGGGCCCACAAATGCATGCCGCATGTCATAGGGGCCCCACATGCATGACGCATGTCATGGGGACCCCACGTGCATGAAGCATGTCATGGGGGCTCCAATGCATGCCGCATGTCATGGGGGCCCCGCAGGCATTCCGCATGTCATGGGGGCCCCAAATGCATGTTGCATGTTATGAGGGCCCCAAATGCATGCCGAATGTCATGGGGCCCCAAATGCATGCCGAATGTCATGGAGGCCCCACGTGCATGCCACATGTCATGGAGGCCCAAAATGGATGCCGCATGTTATGGTAGCCCCACAGGAATGCCGCATGTCATGGGGTGCCACACATGCATGCTGCATGTCATGGGGAACCAAATGCATGCCGCATTTCAGGTGGCTCCACATGCATGGCGCATGTCATGGTGGCCCCACATGCATGACGAGAGTCATGAGGACCCCACATGCATGCCGCATGTCATGGGGGCCCACATGCATGCTGCATCTCATGGGGGCCCCAAATGCATGCAGCATGTCACGAGGGCCCCACGTGCATGCCGCATGTCTCGGGTACCCCAAATGCATGCTGCATGTTATGGGAGCCCCATGTGCATGTCGCATGTCTCGGGTACCCCAAATGCATGCCGCATGTTATGCATGCCCCAAATGCATGCCGCTTGTCATGGAGGCCCATGTGCATGGCGCATCTCATGGGGTCCCCACGTGCATGCTGCATGTCATGGGGGCCTCAAATGCATGCCGAGAGTCAAGAGGACCCCACATGCATGCCGCATGTCATGGGGTCCCCAAATGCATGACACATGTCATGTGGGCCACAAGTGCATTACGCATGTCATGGGGGCCACACATGCTTGATGCATTTCTCAGGTACCCAAAATGCATGCCGCATGTCATGGGGGCCCATGTGCATGGGGCATATCATGGGTGCCCCACGTGAATGCTGCATGTCATGGGGCACCAAATGCATGCCGCATTTCAGGTGGCTCCACATGCATGGCACATGTCATGGTGGCCCCACATGCATGCCGCAGGCCATGGTGGCCCCACATGCTAGCCGCATGTCATGGGGGCCCCACATGCATACCACATGTCACGGTGGACCCAAAGGCATGCTGCATGTCATGGGGCCCCACATGCATGAGGCTTCCCAGGGCATCCCCAAATGCATGCTGCATGTTATGGGGGCCCACATGCATGCTGCATCTCATGGGGGCCCCAAATGCATGCAGCATGTTATGAGGGCCCCACGTGCATGCCGCATGTCATGGAGGCCCATGTGCATGGCTCATTTCATGGGGTCCCCACGTGCATGCTGCATGTCATGGGGGCCTCAAATGCATGACACATGTCATGTGGGCCCCAAGTGCATTCCGCATGTCATTGGGGCCCCATGCACATGTCGCATGTCTCGGGTACACCAAATGCATGCCGCAAGATATGCGGGCCCCAAATGCATGCCGCATGTCATGGGGGCCCATGTGCACGGGGCATATCATGGGGGCCCCACGTGCATGCTGCATGTCATGAGTGCCCGACGTGCATGCCGCATGTCATGGGAGCCCCAAATGCATGCCGCATGTCATGGGGACCCCAAACGTATGCCGCATGTCATGGGGGGCCCCAAATGCATGGTGCATGTCATGAGGGCCCAAATGCATGCCAAATGTCATGGGGGCCTCAAATGCATGCTGCTTGTCCTGGGGGCCCCACGTGCATGCCGCATGTCATGGGGGCCCCACGTCCATGCCGCATGTCATGGGGGACCCAAGCGTATGCCGCATGTCATGGGGGCCCCAAATGCATGCCGCATGTCCTGGGTGCCCCACGTGCATGCCGCATGTCATGGGAGCCCCAAATGCATGCCGCATGTCCTGGGGGCCCCAAATGCATGCCACATGTCATGGGGGCCCCACGTCCATGCCGCATGTCATGGGCCCCCCAAATGCATGCCGCATGTCATGGGGGCCCCGAATGCATGCCGCATGTTATGGCGGCCCCAAATGCATGACTCAGGTCATGGGGGCCCCACGTGCATGCCACATGTCATGGGGGCCCCACGTGCATGCCGCATATATTGGGGGCCCCAAATACATGCCGCAAGTCGTGAGGGCCCCAAATGCATGCCGCATGTCATGGGGCCCCACATGCATGCCGCATGTCAAGGGGGCCCAAATGCTTGCCGCATGTCATGGGGGCCATAAATGTTTGCCGCATGTCATGGGGGCCCAACGTGCATGCCGCATGTATTGGGGGCCCCAAATTCATGCCGCATGTCATGAGGGCCCAGCATGCATGCCGCATGTCATGGGGGCCCTGCAGGCATTTCGCATGTCATGGGTGCCCCACATGCATGCCGTATGTCATGGGGGCCTCACATGTATGTCGCATGTCATGGGGACCACAAATGCATGCCGCATGAAATGGGTGCCCAACGTGCATCCCGCATGTATTGGGGGCCCCAACTGCATGCCGCATGTCTCAGGTACCCCAAATGCATGCAGCATGTTATGCAGGCCCCAAATGCATGCCGCATGCCATGGGGGCCCAAATGCATGCCGCATGTCATGGGGGCCCCAAATCATGCCTCATGTCAGGGGGGCTCCACATGCATGCCGCATGTAATGGGGCCCCCAAATTCATGCCGCATGATATAGGGGCCCCACATGCATGGTGCATGTCATGGGGCCCCCACGTGCATGCCGCATGTAATGGGGGAATCAAATGCATGCCACATGTCATGGGGGCCCCAAATGCATGCCTCAAGTCATGGGGCCCCAAATGCATGCCACATATCATGGGGGCCCCACGTGCATTCCGCATATATTGGGGGCCCCAAATGCATGCCGCATGTCATAGGGGCCCCACGTGCATGCCACATGTCTTGGGACCCACAAATGCATGCCGCATGTCATGGGGGCCCCACATGCATGCCGCATGTCTCGGTTATCCCAAATGCATGCAGCATTTAATGGGGGCCCTACGTGCATGCCACATGTCTCAGGTACCCCAAATGCCTGCCACATGTCATAGGGGCCCCACGTGCATGGCGCATGTCATGGGTGCCCCACATGCATGCCGCATGTCATCGGGGCCCCAAATGCATGCCGCATGTCATAGGGGCCCCACATGCAAGGCGCATGTCATGGTGCCCCACATGCGTGCCGCATGTCATGGAGGCCCCAAATGCATGCCGCATGTCTTGGGGGCTCCACGTGCATGCCACATGTAATGGGGCCCCAAATGCATGCCACATATCATGGGTGCCCCATGTGCATGCCGCATTTATTGGGGGCACCAAATGCATGCCGCATGTCATGAGGGCCCCGCATGCATGCCACATGTCATGGGGGCCCCGCAGGCATTCCGCATGTCATGGGGGCCACAAATGCATGCCGCATTTCATGGGGGCCACACGTTCATGCCGCATGTCATGAGGGCCCCGCATGCATGCCACATGTCATGGGGGCCCTGCAGGCATTCTGCATGTCATGGGGGCCCCAAATGCATGCCGCATTTCATGGGAGCCACACGTTCATGCCGCATGTAATGGGGGATCCAAATGCATGCCGCATGTCATGGGGGCCCCGCAGGCATTCCGCATGTCATGGGGGCCCCAAATGCATGCCGAATGTCATGGGGCCCCAAATGCATGCCACATGTCATAGGGGCCCCACGTGCATGGCGCATGTCATGAGTGCCCCACATGCATGCCGCATGTCATCGGGGCCCCAAATGCATGCCGCATGTCATAGGGGCCCCACATGCAAGGCGCATGTCATGGTGCCCCACATGCGTGCCGCATGTCATGGAGGCCCCAAATGCATGCCGCATGTCTTGGGGGCTCCACGTGCATGCCACATGTAATGGGGCCCCAAATGCATGCCACATATCATGGGGGCCCCATGTGCATGCCGCATTTATTGGGGGCACCAAATGCATGCAGCATGTCATGAGGGCCCCGCATGCATGCCACATGTCATGGGGGCCCCGCAGGCATTCCGCATGTCATGGGGGCCCCAAATGCATGCCGCATTTCATGGGGGCCACACGTTCATGCCGCATGTCATGAGGGCCCCGCATGCATGCCACATGTCATGGGGGCCCTGCAGGCATTCTGCATGTCATGGGGGCCCCAAATGCATGCCGCATTTCATGGGAGCCACACGTTCATGCCGCATGTAATGGGGGATCCAAATGCATGCCGCATGTCATGGGGGCCCCGCAGGCATTCCGAATGTCATGGGGGCCCCAAATGCATGCCGAATGTCATGGGGCCCCAAATGCATGCCGAATGTCATGGAGGCCCCACGTGCATGCCGCATGTCATGGAGGCCCAAAATAGATGCCGCATGTCATGGGGGCCCGACTTGCATGCCGCTTGTCACGGGGGCCTCACAGGAATGCCGCATGTCAAGGGGGCCCCACGTGCAAGCCTCATGTCATGGGGGGCCCAAATGCATGCCGCAAGTCATTGGGGCCCCAAATGCATGCTGCATGTCATGGGGTCCCCAAATGCATGACGCATGTCATGGGGTCCCCACGTGCATGAAGCATGTCATGGGGGCTCCAAATGCATGCCGCATATCATGGGGTCCCCGCAGGCATTCCGCATGTCATGGGGGCCCCACGTGCAAGCCTCATGTCATGGGGGCCCCAAATGCATGCCGCAAGTCAAGGGGGCCGCAAATGCATGACGCATGTCATGGGGGCCCCACGTGCAAGCCTCATGTCATGGGGGCCCCAAATGCATGTTGCATTTCATGGGACCCCAAATGCATGCCGAATGTCATAGAGGCCCCACGTGCATGCCGCATGTCATGGAGGCCCCAAATGCATGTTGCATGTCACGGGTTCCCCAAATGCATGCGGCATGTCATTGGGGCCCCAATTGCATGTCGCATGTCAAGGGGGCCCCACGTGCAAGCCTCATGTCATGGGGGCCCCAAATGCATGCCGCAAGTCATGGGGGCCCCAAATGCATGCTGCATGTCATGGGGTCCCCAAATGCATGACCCATGTCATGGGGTCGCCACGTGCATGAAGCATGTCATGGGGGCTCCAAATGCATGCCGCATGTCATGGGGTCCCCGCAGGCATTCCGCATGTCATGGGGGCCCCACGTGCAAGCCTCATGTCATGGGGGACCCAAATTCATGCCGCAAGTCAAGGGGGCCCCAAATGCATGACGCATGTCAAGGGGGCCCCACGTGCATGAAGCATGTCATGGGGGCCCCACGTGCAAGCCTCATGTCATGGAAGCCCCAAATGCATGTTGCATTTCATGGGGCCCCAAATGTATGCCGAATGTCATGGAGGCCCCACGTGCATGCCGCATGTCATGGAGGCCCCAAATGCATGTCGCATGTCACGGGTTCCCCAAATGCATGCGGCATGTCATGGGGGCCCCACGTGCATGCCACATGTCTCAGGTACCCCAAATGCATGCCACATGTCATAGGGGCCCCACTTGCAAGGCGCATGTCATCGTGCCCCACATGCGTGCCGCATGTCATGGAGGCCCCAAATGCATGCCGCATGTCTTGGGGGCCCCAAATGCATGCCGCATGTCTTGGGGGCTCCAAGTGCATGCCACATGTAATGGGGCCCCAAATGCATGCCGCATATCATGGGGGCCCCATGTGCATGCCGCATTTATTGGGGGCACCAAATGCATGCCGCATGTCATGAGGGCCCCGCATGCATGCCACATGTCATGGGGGCCCCGCATGCATTCCGCATGTCATGGGGGCCCCAAATGCATGCCGCATTTCATGGGGGCCACACGTTCATGACGCATGTCATGAGGGCCTCGCATGCATGCCACATGTCATGGGGGGCCCGCAGGCATTCCGCATGTCATGGGGGCCCCAAATGCATGCCGCATTTCATGGGGGCCACACGTTCATGCCGCATGTAATGGGGGATCCAAATGCATGCCGCATGTCATGGGGGCCCCGCAGGCATTCCGCATGTCATGGGGGCCCCAAATGCATGCCGAATGTCATGGGGCCCCAAATGCATGCCGAATGTCATGGAGGCCCCACGTGCATGCCGCATGTCATGGAGGCCCAAAATGGATGCCGCATGTCATGGGGGCCCCACTTGCATGTCGCTTGTCATGGGGGCCCCACAGGAATGCCGCATGTCATGGGGGCCCCACGTGCTTGCCGCCTGTCATGGAGGCCCCAAATGCATGCCGCATGTCATGGGGGCCCCAAATGCATGACGCATGTCATGGGGTCCCCAATTGCATGAAGCATGTCATAGGGGCTCCAAATGCATGCCACATATCATGGGGGGCCCACGTGCATGCCACATGTCAAGGGGGCCCCACGTGCAAGCCTCATGTCATGGGGGCCCCAAATGCATGCCGTAAGTCATGGGGGCCCCAAATGCATGCTGCATGTCATGGGGTCCCCAAATGCATGACGCATGTCATGGGGTCCCCACGTGCATGAAGCATGTCATGGGGGCTCCAAATGCATGCCGCATGTCATGGGGTCCCCGCAGGCATTCAGCATGTCATGGGGGCCCCACGTGCAAGCCTCATGTCATGGGGGCCCCAAATGCATGCCGCAAGTCAAGGAGGCCCCAAATGCATGACGCATGTCATGGGGCCCCCACGTGCAAGCCTCATGTCATGGGGGCCCCAAATGCATGTTGCATTTCATGGGGCCCCAAATGCATGCCGAATGTCATGGAGGCCCCACGTGCATGCCGCATGTCATGGAGGCCCCAAATGCATGTTGCATGTCACGGGTTCCCCAAATGCATGCGGCATGTCATGGGGGCCCCAATTGCATGCCGCATGTCATGGGGTCCCCACGTGCATGAAGCTTGTCATGGGGGCTCCAAATGCATGCCGCATGTCATGCGGTCCCCGCAGGCATTCCGCATGTCATGGGGGCCCCACCTGCAAGCCTCATGTAATGGGGGCCCCAAATTCATGCCGCAAGTCAAGGGGGCCCCAAATGCATGACGCATGTCATGGGGTCCCCACGTGCATGAAGCATGTCATGGGGGCCCCACGTGCAAGCCTCATGTCATGGGGGCCCCAAATGCATGTTGCATTTCATGGGGCCCCAAATGCATGCCGAATGTCATGGAGGCCCCACGTGCATGCCGCATGTCATGGAGGCCCCAAATGCATGTCGTATGTCACGGGTTCCCCAAATGCATGCGGCATGTCATGGGGGCCCCAATTGCATGCCGCATGTCAAGGGGGCCACACGTGCAAGCCTCATGTCATGGGGGCCCCACCTGCATGCTGCATGTCATGGGGGCCCCACATGCATGCCTCAAGTCATGGGGGCCCCAAATGCATGCCGCATGCCATGGGGGCCCGAAATGCTTGCCGCATGTCATGAGGGCCCCGCATGCATGCCGCATGCCGCATGTCATGGGGGCCCCACAGGCATTCCGCATGTCATGGGGGCCCCAAATGCATGAAGCATGTCATGGGGACCCCACGTGCATGCCGCATGTCATGGAGGCCCAAAATGGATGCTGCATGTCATGTGGGCCCCACGTGCATGCCGCATGTCATGCTGGCCCCACAGGAATGCCGCATGTCTTAGGGACCCCACGTGCATGCCGCCTGTCATGGAGGCCCCAAATGCATGCCGCATGTCATGGGGGCCCCAAATGCATGACGCATGTCATGGGGTCCCCAATTGCTTCAAGCATGTCATGGGGGCTCCAAATGCATGCCACATATCATGGGGGCCCCACGTGCATGCCACATGTCAAGGGGGCCCCAAATGCATGACGCATGTCTTGGGGTTCCCACGTGCATGAAGCATGTCATGGGGGCCCCACGTGCAAGCCTCATGTCATGGGGGCCCCAAATGCATGTTGCATTTCATGGGGCCCCAAATGCATGCCGAATGTCATGGAGGCCCCAAATGCATGTCGCATGTCACGGGTTCCCCAAATGCATGCGGCATGTCATGGGGGCCCCAATTGCATGCCGCATGTCAAGGGGGCCCCATGTGCAAGCCTCATGTCATGGGGGCCCCAAATGCATGGCGCAAGTCATGGGGGCCCCAAATGCATGCCACATGTCATGGGGTCCCCAAATGCATGACGTATGTCATGGGGTCCCCACGTGCATGAAGCATGTCATGGGGGCTCCAAATGCAAGCCACATGTCATGGGGTCCCCGCAGGCATTCCGCGTGTCATGGGGGTTCCACGTGCAAGCCTCATGTCATGGGGGCCCCAAATGCAAGCCGCATGTCATGGGGGCCCCAAATGTATGACGCATGTCATGGGGTCCCCAATTGCATGAAGCATGTCATGGGGGCTCCAAATGCATGCCACATATCATGGGGGCCCCACGTGCATGCCACATGTCAAGGGGGCCCCACGTGCAAGCCTCATGTCATGGGGGGCCCAAATGAATGCCGCAAGTCATTGGGGCCCCAAATGCATGCTGCATGTCATGGGGTCCCCAAATGCATGACGCATGTCATGGGGTCCCCACGTGCATGAAGCATGTCATGGGGGCTCCAAATGCATGCCGCATATCATGGGGTCCCCGCAGGCATTCCGCATGTCATGGGGGCCCCACGTGCAAGCCTCATGTCATGGGGGCCCCAAATGCATGCCGCAAGTCAAGGGGGCCGCAAATGCATGACGCATGTCATAGAGGCCCCACGTGCATGCCGCATGTCATGGAGGCCCCAAATGCATGTTGCATGTCACGGGTTCCCCAAATGCATGCGGCATGTCATTGGGGCCCCAATTGCATGTCGCATGTCAAGGGGGCCCCACGTGCAAGCCTCATGTCATGGGGGCCCCAAATGCATGCCGCAAGTCATGGGGGCCCCAAATGCATGCTGCATGTCATGGGGTCCCCAAATGCATGACCCATGTCATGGGGTCGCCACGTGCATGAAGCATGTCATGGGGGCTCCAAATGCATGCCGCATGTCATGGGGTCCCCGCAGGCATTCCGCATGTCATGGGGGCCCCACGTGCAAGCCTCATGTCATGGGGGACCCAAATTCATGCCGCAAGTCAAGGGGGCCCCAAATGCATGACGCATGTCAAGGGGGCCCCACGTGCATGAAGCATGTCATGGGGGCCCCACGTGCAAGCCTCATGTCATGGAAGCCCCAAATGCATGTTGCATTTCATGGGGCCCCAAATGTATGCCGAATGTCATGGAGGCCCCACGTGCATGCCGCATGTCATGGAGGCCCCAAATGCATGTCGCATGTCACGGGTTCCCCAAATGCATGCGGCATGTCATGGGGGCCCCACGTGCATGCCACATGTCTCAGGTACCCCAAATGCATGCCACATGTCATAGGGGCCCCACTTGCAAGGCGCATGTCATCGTGCCCCACATGCGTGCCGCATGTCATGGAGGCCCCAAATGCATGCCGCATGTCTTGGGGGCCCCAAATGCATGCCGCATGTCTTGGGGGCTCCAAGTGCATGCCACATGTAATGGGGCCCCAAATGCATGCCGCATATCATGGGGGCCCCATGTGCATGCCGCATTTATTGGGGGCACCAAATGCATGCCGCATGTCATGAGGGCCCCGCATGCATGCCACATGTCATGGGGGCCCCGCATGCATTCCGCATGTCATGGGGGCCCCAAATGCATGCCGCATTTTATGGGGGCCACACGTTCATGACGCATGTCATGAGGGCCTCGCATGCATGCCACATGTCATGGGGGGCCCGCAGGCATTCCGCATGTCATGGGGGCCCCAAATGCATGCCGCATTTCATGGGGGCCACACGTTCATGCCGCATGTAATGGGGGATCCAAATGCATGCCGCATGTCATGGGGGCCCCGCAGGCATTCCGCATGTTATGGGGGCCCCAAATGCATGCCGAATGTCATGGGGCCCCAAATGCATGCCGAATGTCATGGAGGCCCCACGTGCATGCCGCATGTCATGGAGGCCCAAAATGGATGCCGCATGTCATGGGGGCCCCACTTGCATGTCGCTTGTCATGGGGGCCCCACAGGAATGCCGCATGTCATGGGGGCCCCACGTGCTTGCCGCCTGTCATGGAGGCCCCAAATGCATGCCGCATGTCATGGGGGCCCCAAATGCATGACGCATGTCATGGGGTCCCCAATTGCATGAAGCATGTCATAGGGGCTCCAAATGCATGCCACATATCATGGGGGGCCCACGTGCATGCCACATGTCAAGGGGGCCCCACGTGCAAGCCTCATGTCATGGGGGCCCCAAATGCATGCCGCAAGTCATGGGGGCCCCAAATGCATGCTGCATGTCATGGAGTCCCCAAATGCATGACGCATGTCATGGGGTCCCCACGTGCATGAAGCATGTCATGGGGGCTCCAAATGCATGCCGCATGTCATGGGGTCCCCGCAGGCATTCAGCATGTCATGGGGGCCCCACGTGCAAGCCTCATGTCATGGGGGCCCCAAATGCACGCCGCAAGTCAAGGAGGCCCCAAATGCATGACGCATGTCATGGGGCCCCCACGTGCAAGCCTCATGTCATGGGGGCCCCAAATGCATGTTGCATTTCATGGGGCCCCAAATGCATGCCGAATGTCATGGAGGCCCCACGTGCATGCCGCATGTCATGGAGGCCCCAAATGCATGTTGCATGTCACGGGTTCCCCAAATGCATGCGGCATGTCATGGGGGCCCCAATTGCATGCCGCATGTCATGGGGTCCCCACGTGCATGAAGCTTGTCATGGGGGCTCCAAATGCATGCCGCATGTCATGCGGTCCCCGCAGGCATTCCGCATGTCATGGGGGCCCCACCTGCAAGCCTCATGTAATGGGGGCCCCAAATTCATGCCGCAAGTCAAGGGGGCCCCAAATGCATGACGCATGTCATGGGGTCCCCACGTGCATGAAGCATGTCATGGGGGCCCCACGTGCAAGCCTCATATCATGGGGGCCCCAAATGCATGTTGCATTTCATGGGGCCCCAAATGCATGCCGAATGTCATGGAGGCCCCACGTGCATGCCGCATGTCATGGAGGCCCCAAATGCATGTCGTATGTCACGGGTTCCCCAAATGCATGCGGCATGTCATGGGGGCCCCAATTGCATGCCGCATGTCAAGGGGGCCACACGTGCAAGCCTCATGTCATGGGGGCCCCACCTGCATGCTGCATGTCATGGGGGCCCCACATGCATGCCTCAAGTCATGGGGGCCCCAAATGCATGCCGCATGCCATGGGGGCCCGAAATGCTTGCCGCATGTCATGAGGGCCCCGCATGCATGCCGCATGCCGCATGTCATGGGGGCCCCACAGGCATTCCGCATGTCATGGGGGCCCCAAATGCATGAAGCATGTCATGGGGACCCCACGTGCATGCCGCATGTCATGGAGGCCCAAAATGGATGCTGCATGTCATGTGGGCCCCACGTGCATGCCGCATGTCATGCTGGCCCCACAGGAATGCCGCATGTCTTAGGGACCCCACGTGCATGCCGCCTGTCATGGAGGCCCCAAATGCATGCCGCATGTCATGGGGGCCCCAAATGCATGACGCATGTCATGGGGTCCCCAATTGCTTCAAGCATGTCATGGGGGCTCCAAATGCATGCCACATATCATGGGGGCCCCACGTGCATGCCACATGTCAAGGGGGCCCCAAATGCATGACGCATGTCTTGGGGTCCCCACGTGCATGAAGCATGTCATGGGGGCCCCACGTGCAAGCCTCATGTCATGGGGGCCCCAAATGCATGTTGCATTTCATGGGGCCCCAAATGCATGCCGAATGTCATGGAGGCCCCAAATGCATGTCGCATGTCACGGGTTCCCCAAATGCATGCGGCATGTCATGGGGGCCCCAATTGCATGCCGCATGTCAAGGGGGCCCCACGTGCAAGCCTCATGTCATGGGGGCCCCAAATGCATGGCGCAAGTCATGGGGGCCCCAAATGCATGCCACATGTCATGGGGTCCCCAAATGCATGACGCATGTCATGGGGTCCCCACGTGCATGAAGCATGTCATGGGGGCTCCAAATGCAAGCCACATGTCATGGGGTCCCCGCAGGCATTCCGCGTGTCATGGGGGTTCCACGTGCAAGCCTCATGTCATGGGGGCCCCAAATGCAAGCCGCATGTCATGGGGGCCCCAAATGTATGACGCATGTCATGGGGTCCCCAATTGCATGAAGCATGTCATGGGGGCTCCAAATGCATGCCACATTTCATGGGGGCCCCACGTGCATGCCACATGTCAAGGGGGCCCCACGTGCAAGCCTCATGTCATGGGGGGCCCAAATGAATGCCGCAAGTCATTGGGGCCCCAAATGCATGCTGCATGTCATGGGGTCCCCAAATGCATGACGCATGTCATGGGGTCCCCACGTGCATGAAGCATGTCATGGGGGCTCCAAATGCATGCCGCATATCATGGGGTCCCCGCAGGCATTCCGCATGTCATGGGGGCCCCACGTGCAAGCCTCATGTCATGGGGGCCCCAAATGCATGCCGCAAGTCAAGGGGGCCGCAAATGCATGACGCATGTCATAGAGGCCCCACGTGCATGCCGCATGTCATGGAGGCCCCAAATGCATGTTGCATGTCACGGGTTCCCCAAATGCATGCGGCATGTCATTGGGGCCCCAATTGCATGTCGCATGTCAAGGGGGCCCCACGTGCAAGCCTCATGTCATGGGGGCCTCAAATGCATGCCGCAAGTCATGGGGGCCCCAAATGCATGCTGCATGTCATGGGGTCCCCAAATGCATGACCCATGTCATGGGGTCGCCACGTGCATGAAGCATGTCATGGGGGCTCCAAATGCATGCCGCATGTCATGGGGTCCCCGCAGGCATTCCGCATGTCATGGGGGCCCCACGTGCAAGCCTCATGTCATGGGGGACCCAAATTCATGCCGCAAGTCAAGGGGGCCCCAAATGCTTGACGCATGTCAAGGGGGCCCCACGTGCATGAAGCATGTCATGGGGGCCCCACGTGCAAGCCTCATGTCATGGAAGCCCCAAATGCATGTTGCATTTCATGGGTCCCCAAATGTATGCCGAATGTCATGGAGGCCCCACGTGCATGCCGCATGTCATGGAGGCCCCAAATGCATGTCGCATGTCACGGGTTCCCCAAATGCATGCGGCATGTCATGGGGGCCCCACGTGCATGCCACATGTCTCAGGTACCCCAAATGCATGCCACATGTCATAGGGGCCCCACTTGCAAGGCGCATGTCATCGTGCCCCACATGCGTGCCGCATGTCATGGAGGCCCCAAATGCATGCCGCATGTCTTGGGGGCCCCAAATGCATGCCGCATGTCTTGGGGGCTCCAAGTGCATGCCACATGTAATGGGGCCCCAAATGCATGCCGCATATCATGGGGGCCCCATGTGCATGCCGCATTTATTGGGAGCACCAAATGCATGCCGCATGTCATGAGGGCCCCGCATGCATGCCACATGTCATGGGGGCCCCAAATTCATGCCGCATTTCATGGGGGCCACACGTTCATGACGCATGTCATGAGGGCCTCGCATGCATGCCACACGTCATGGGGGGCCCGCAGGCATTCCGCATGTCATGGGGGCCCCAAATGCATGCCACATTTCATGGGGGCCACACGTTCATGCCGCATGTAATGGGGGATCCAAATGCATGCCGCATGTCATGGGGGCCCCGCAGGCATTCCGCATGTCATGGGGGCCCCAAATGCATGCCGAATGTCATGGGGCCCCAAATGCATGCCGAATGTCATGGAGGCCCCACGTGCATGCCGCATGTCATGCAGGCCCAAAATGGATGCCGCATGTCATGGGGGCCCCACTTGCATGTCGCTTGTCATGGGGGCCCCACAGGAATGCCGCATGTCATGGGGGCCCCACGTGCTTGCCGCCTGTCATGGAGGCCCCAAATGCATGCCGCATGTCATGGGGGCCCCAAATGCATGACGCATGTCATGGGGTCCCCAATTGCATGAAGCATGTCATAGGGGCTCCAAATGCATGCCACATATCATGGGGGGCCCACGTGCATGCCACATGTCAAGGGGGCCCCACGTGCAAGCCTCATGTCATGGGGGCCCCAAATGCATGCCGCAAGTCATGGGGGCCCCAAATGCATGCTGCATGTCATGGGGTCCCCAAATGCATGACGCATGTCATGGGGTCCCCACGTGCATGAAGCATGTCATGGGGGCTCCAAATGCATGCCGCATGTCATGGGGTCCCCGCAGGCATTCAGCATGTCATGGGGGCCCCACGTGCAAGCCTCATGTCATGGGGGCCCCAAATGCATGCCGCAAGTCAAGGGGGCCCCAAATGCATGACGCATGTCATGGGGCCCCCACGTGCAAGCCTCATGTCATGGGGGCCCCAAATGCATGTTGCATTTCATGGGGCCCCAAATGCATGCCGAATGTCATGGAGGCCCCACGTGCATGCCGCATGTCATGGAGGCCCCAAATGCATGTTGCATGTCACGGGTTCCCCAAATGCATGCGGCATGTCATGGGGGCCCCAATTGCATGCCGCATGTCATGGGGTACCCACGTGCATGAAGCTTGTCATGGGGGCTCCAAATGCATGCCGCATGTCATGCGGTCCCCGCAGGCATTCCGCATGTCATGGGGGCCCCACCTGCAAGCCTCATGTAATGGGGGCCCCAAATTCATGCCGCAAGTCAAGGGGGCCCCAAATGCATGACGCATGTCATGGGGTCCCCACGTGCATGAAGCATGTCATGGGGGCCCCACGTGCAAGCCTCATGTCATGGGGGCCCCAAATGCATGTTGCATTTCATGGGGCCCCAAATGCATGCCGAATGTCATGGAGGCCCCACGTGCATGCCGCATGTCATGGAGGCCCCAAATGCATGTCGTATGTCACGGGTTCCCCAAATGCATGCGGCATGTCATGGGGGCCCCAATTGCATGCCGCATGGCAAGGGGGCCACACGTGCAAGCCTCATGTCATGGGGGCCCCACCTGCATGCTGCATGTCATGGGGGCCCCACATGCATGCCTCAAGTCAAAGGGGCCCCAAATGCATGCCGCATGCCATGGGGGCCCGAAATGCTTGCCGCATGTCATGAGGGCCCCGCATGCATGCCGCATGCCGCATGTCATGGGGGCCCCGCAGGCATTCCGCATGTCATGGGGGCCCCAAATGCATGAAGCATGTCATGGGGACCCCAAGTGCATGCCGCATGTCATGGAGGCCCAAAATGGATGCTGCATGTCATGCGGGCCCCACGTGCATGCCGCATGTCATGCTGGCCCCACAGGAATGCCGCATGTCTTAGGGACCCCACGTGCATGCCGCCTGTCATGGAGGCCCCAAATGCATGCCGCATGTCATGGGGGCCCCAAATGCATGACGCATGTCATGGGGTCCCCAATTGCTTCAAGCATGTCATGGGGGCTCCAAATGCATGCCACATATCATGGGGGCCCCACGTGCATGCCACATGTCAAGGGGGCCCCAAATGCATGACGCATGTCTTGGGGTCCCCACGTGCATGAAGCTTGTCATGGGGGCCCCACGTGCAAGCCTCATGTCATGGGGGCCCCAAATGCATGTTGCATTTCATGGGGCCCCAAATGCATGCCGAATGTCATGGAGGCCCCAAATGCATGTCGCATGTCACGGGTTCCCCAAATGCATGCGGCATGTCATGGGGGCCCCAATTGCATGCCGCATGTCAAGGGGGCCCCAAGTGCAAGCCTCATGTCATGGGGGCCCCAAATGCATGGCGCAAGTCATGGGGGCCCCAAATGCATGCCACATGTCATGGGGTCCCCAAATGCATGACGCATGTCATGGGGTCCCCACGTGCATGAAGCATGTCATGGGGGCTCCAAATGCAAGCCGCATGTCATGGGGTCCCCGCAGGCATTCCGCATGTCATGGGGGTTCCACGTGCAAGCCTCATGTCATGGGGGCCCCAAATGCATGCCGCAAGTCAAGGGGGCCTCAAATGCATGACGCATGTCATGGGGTCCCCACGTGCATGAAGCATGTCATGGGGGCCCCACGTGCAAGCCTCATGTCATGGGGGCTCCAAATGCATGTTGCATTTCATGGGGCCCCAAATGCATGCCGAATGTCATGGAGGCCCCACGTGCATGCCGCATGTCATGGAGGCCCCAAATGCATGTCGCATGTCACGGGTTCCCCAAATGCATGCGGCATGTCATGGGGGCCCCAATTGCATGCCGCATGTCAAGGGGTCCCCACGTGCAAGCCTCATGTCATGGGGGCCCCAAATGTATGCCGCAAGTCATGGGGGCCCCAAATGCATGCCGAATGTCATGGAGGCCCGACGTGCATGCCGCATGTCATGGAGGCCCCAAATGCATGTTGCATGTCACGGGTTCCCCAAATGCATGCGGCATGTCATGGGGGCCCCAATTGCATGCCGCATGTCAAGGGGGCCCCACGTGCAAGCCTCATGTCATGGGGGCCCCAAATGTATGCCGCAAGTCATGGGGTTTCCACGTGCATGAAGCATGTCATGGGGGCTCCAAATGCATGACGTATGTCATGGGGGCCCCAAATGCATGACGCATGTCATGGGGCCCCACGTGCATGCGGCATGTCATGGGGGCCCCACGTGCTTGCCGCATGTCATGGGGGCCCCACATGCCTGCCGCATGTCATGGGGGCCCCACATGCCTGCCGCATGTCATGGGGGCCCCACGTGCATTCCGCATGTCATGGGGGCCACACGTGCATGCTGCATGTCATGGGGGCCCCACGTGCATGCTGCATGTCATGGGGACCCCAAATACATGCCGCATGTCATGGGGGCCCCCACGTGCATGCCGCATGTCATCGGGGCCCCACATGCATGGCGCATGTCATGGTGCCCCACATGCATGCCGCATGTCATGGGGGCCCCAAATGCATGCCGCATGTTATGGGGGCCTCACGCGCATGCCTCATGTCATGGGGCTTCACGTGCATTCCGCATGTCATGGGGGCCCCACGTGCATGCGGCATGTCATGGGGGCCCCACGTGCTTGCCGCATGTCATGGGGGCCCCACATGCCTGCCGCATGTCATGGGGGCCCCAAATGCATGCCGCATGTCATGGGGGCCCCAAATGCAGACCGCATGTCATGGAGGCTCCACATGCATGCCTCATGTCATGGGGGCCCCAAACGCATGAAGCATGTCATGGGGGCCCCACATGCATGCCGAATGTCTGGGGGCCCACAAATGCATGCCGCATTTCATGGGGGCCACACGTTCATGCCGCATGTAATGGGGGATCCAAATGCATGCCGCATGTCATGGGGGCCCCGCAGGCATTCCGCATGTCATGGGGGCCCCAAATGCATGCCGAATGTCATGGGGCCCCAAATGCATGCCGAATGTCATGGAGGCCCCACGTGCATGCCGCATGTCATGGAGGCCCAAAATGGATGCCGCATGTCATGGGGGCCCCACTTGCATGTCGCTTGTCATGGGGGCCACACAGGAATGCCGCATGTCATGGGGGCCCCACGTGCTTGCCGCCTGTCATGGAGGCCCCAAATGCATGCCGCATGTCATGGGGGCCCCAAATGCATGACGCATGTCATGGGGTCCCCAATTGCATGAAGCATGTCATAGGGGCTCCAAATGCATGCCACATATCATGGGGGGCCCACGTGCATGCCACATGTCAAGGGGGCCCCACGTGCAAGCCTCATGTCATGGGGGCCCCAAATGCATGCCGCAAGTCATGGGGGCCCCAAATGCATGCTGCATGTCATGGGGTCCCCAAATGCATGACGCATGTCATGGGGTCCCCACGTGCATGAAGCATGTCATGGGGGCTCCAAATGCATGCCGCATGTCATGGGGTCCCCGCAGGCATTCAGCATGTCATGGGGGCCCCACGTGCAAGCCTCATGTCATGGGGGCCCCAAATGCATGCCGCAAGTCAAGGGGGCCCCAAATGCATGACGCATGTCATGGGGCCCCCACGTGCAAGCCTCATGTCATGGGGGCCCCAAATGCATGTTGCATTTCATGGGGCCCCAAATGCATGCCGAATGTCATGGAGGCCCCACGTGCATGCCGCATGTCATGGAGGCCCCAAATGCATGTTGCATGTCACGGGTTCCCCAAATGCATGCGGCATGTCATGGGGGCCCCAATTGCATGCCGCATGTCATGGGGTCCCCACGTGCATGAAGCTTGTCATGGGGGCTCCAAATGCATGCCGCATGTCATGCGGTCCCCGCAGGCATTCCGCATGTCATGGGGGCCCCACCTGCAAGCCTCATGTAATGGGGGCCCCAAATTCATGCCGCAAGTCAAGGGGGCCCCAAATGCATGACGCATGTCATGGGGTCCCCACGTGCATGAAGCATGTCATGGGGGCCCCACGTGCAAGCCTCATGTCATGGGGGCCCCAAATGCATGTTGCATTTCATGGGGCCCCAAATGCATGTCGTATGTCACGGGTTCCCCAAATGCATGCGGCATGTCATGGGGGCCCCAATTGCATGCCGCATGTCAAGGGGGCCACACGTGCAAGCCTCATGTCATGGGGGCCCCACCTGCATGCTGCATGTCATGGGGGCCCCACATGCATGCCTCAAGTCATGGGGGCCCCAAATGCATGCCGCATGCCATGGGGGCCCGAAATGCTTGCCGCATGTCATGAGGGCCCCGCATGCATGCCGCATGCCGCATGTCATGGGGGCCCCGCAGGCATTCCGCATGTCATGGGGGCCCCAAATGCATGAAGCATGTCATGGGGACCCCACGTGCATGCCGCATGTCATGGAGGCCCAAAATGGATGCTGCATGTCATGTGGGCCCCACGTGCATGCCGCATGTCATGCTGGCCCCACAGGAATGCCGCATGTCTTAGGGACCCCACGTGCATGCCGCCTGTCATGGAGGCCCCAAATGCATGCCGCATGTCATGGGTGCCCCAAATGCATGACGCATGTCATGGGGTCCCCAATTGCTTCAAGCATGTCATGGGGGCTCCAAATGCATGCCACATATCATGGGGGCCCCACGTGCATGCCACATGTCAAGGGGGCCCCAAATGCATGACGCATGTCTTGGGGTCCCCACGTGCATGAAGCATGTCATGGGGGCCCCACGTGCAAGCCTCATGTCATGGGGGCCCCAAATGCATGTTGCATTTCATGGGGCCCCAAATGCATGCCGAATGTCATGGAGGCCCCAAATGCATGTCGCATGTCACGGGTTCCCCAAATGCATGCGGCATGTCATGGGAGCCCCAATTGCATGCCGCATGTCAAGGGGGCCCCACGTGCAAGCCTCATGTCATGGGGGCCCCAAATGCATGGCGCAAGTCATGGGGGCCCCAAATGCATGCCACATGTCATGGGGTCCCCAAATGCATGACGCATGTCATGGGGTCCCCACGTGCATGAAGCATGTCATGGGGGCTCCAAATGCAAGCCGCATGTCATGGGGTCCCCGCAGGCATTCCGCATGTCATGGGGGTTCCACGTGCAAGCCTCATGTCATGGGGGCCCCAAATGCATGCCGCAAGTCAAGGGGGCCTCAAATGCATGACGCATGTCATGGGGTCCCCACGTGCATGAAGCATGTCATGGGGGCCCCACGTGCAAGCCTCATGTCATGGGGGCTCCAAATGCATGTTGCATTTCATGGGGCCCCAATTGCATGCCGCATGTCAAGGGGGCCCCACGTGCAAGCCTCCTGTCATGGGGGCCCCAAATGTATGCCGCAAGTCATGGGGGCCCCAAATGCATGCCGAATGTCATGGAGGCCCCACGTGCATGCCGCATGTCATGGAGGCCCCAAATGCATGTCGCATGTCACGGGTTCCCCAAATGCATGCGGCATGTCATGGGGGCCCCAATTGCATGCCGCATGTCAAGGGGGCCCCACGTGCAAGCCTCATGTCATGGGGGCCCCAAATGTATGCCGCAAGTCATGGGGTTTCCACGTGCATGAAGCATGTCATGGGGGCTCCAAATGCATGACGTATGTCATGGGGGCCCCAAATGCATGACGCATGTCATGGGGTCCCCACGTGCATGAAGCATGTCATGGGGGCCCCACGTGCAAGCCTCATGTCATGGGGGCCCCAAATGCATGTTGCATTTCATGGGGCCCCAAATGCATGTCGTATGTCACGGGTTCCCCAAATGCATGCGGCATGTCATGGGGGCCCCAATTGCATGCCGCATGTCAAGGGGGCCACACGTGCAAGCCTCATGTCATGGGGGCCCCACCTGCATGCTGCATGTCATGGGGGCCCCACATGCATGCCTCAAGTCATGGGGGCCCCAAATGCATGCCGCATGCCATGGGGGCCCGAAATGCTTGCCGCATGTCATGAGGGCCCCGCATGCATGCCGCATGCCGCATGTCATGGGGGCCCCGCAGGCATTCCGCATGTCATGGGGGCCCCAAATGCATGAAGCATGTCATGGGGACCCCACGTGCATGCCGCATGTCATGGAGGCCCAAAATGGATGCTGCATGTCATGTGGGCCCCACGTGCATGCCGCATGTCATGCTGGCCCCACAGGAATGCCGCATGTCTTAGGGACCCCACGTGCATGCCGCCTGTCATGGAGGCCCCAAATGCATGCCGCATGTCATGGGTGCCCCAAATGCATGACGCATGTCAAGGGGTCCCCAATTGCTTCAAGCATGTCATGGGGGCTCCAAATGCATGCCACATATCATGGGGGCCCCACGTGCATGCCACATGTCAAGGGGGCCCCAAATGCATGACGCATGTCTTGGGGTCCCCACGTGCATGAAGCATGTCATGGGGGCCCCACGTGCAAGCCTCATGTCATGGGGGCCCCAAATGCATGTTGCATTTCATGGGGCCCCAAATGCATGCCGAATGTCATGGAGGCCCCAAATGCATGTCGCATGTCACGGGTTCCCCAAATGCATGCGGCATGTCATGGGGGCCCCAAATGCATGGCGCAAGTCATGGGGGCCCCAAATGCATGCCACATGTCATGGGGTCCCCAAATGCATGACGCATGTCATGGGGTCCCCACGTGCATGAAGCATGTCATGGGGGCTCCAAATGCAAGCCGCATGTCATGGGGTCCCCGCAGGCATTCCGCATGTCATGGGGGTTCCACGTGCAAGCCTCATGTCATGGGGGCCCCAAATGCATGCCGCAAGTCAAGGGGGCCTCAAATGCATGACGCATGTCATGGGGTCCCCACGTGCATGAAGCATGTCATGGGGGCCCCACGTGCAAGCCTCATGTCATGGGGGCTCCAAATGCATGTTGCATTTCATGGGGCCCCAAATGCATGCCGAATGTCATGGAGGCCCCACGTGCATGCCGCATGTCATGGAGGCCCCAAATGCATGTCGCATGTCACGGGTTCCCCAAATGCATGCGGCATGTCATGGGGGCCCCAATTGCATGCCGCATGTCAAGGGGGCCCCACGTGCAAGCCTCATGTCATGGGGGCCCCAAATGTATGCCGCAAGTCATGGGGGCCCCAAATGCATGCCGAATGTCATGGAGGCCCCACGTGCATGCCGCATGTCATGGAGGCCCCAAATGCATGTCGCATGTCACGGGTTCCCCAAATGCATGCGGCATGTCATGGGGGCCCCAATTGCATGCCGCATGTCAAGGGGGCCCCACGTGCAAGCCTCATGTCATGGAGGCCCCAAATGCATGTCGCATGTCACGGGTTCCCCAAATGCATGCGGCATGTCATGGGGGCCCCAATTGCATGCCGCATGTCAAGGGGGCCCCACGTGCAAGCCTCATGTCATGGGGGCCCCAAATGTATGCCGCAAGTCATGGGGTTTCCACGTGCATGAAGCATGTCATGGGGGCTCCAAATGCATGACGTATGTCATGGGGGCCCCAAATGCATGACGCATGTCATGGGGTCCCCACGTGCATGAAGCATGTCATGGGGGCCCCACGTGCAAGCCTCATGTCATGGGGGCCCCAAATGCATGTTGCATTTCATGGGGCCCCAAATGCATGTCGTATGTCACGGGTTCCCCAAATGCATGCGGCATGTCATGGGGGCCCCAATTGCATGCCGCATGTCAAGGGGGCCACACGTGCAAGCCTCATGTCATGGGGGCCCCACCTGCATGCTGCATGTCATGGGGGCCCCACATGCATGCCTCAAGTCATGGGGGCCCCAAATGCATGCCGCATGCCATGGGGGCCCGAAATGCTTGCCGCATGTCATGAGGGCCCCGCATGCATGCCGCATGCCGCATGTCATGGGGGCCCCGCAGGCATTCCGCATGTCATGGGGGCCCCAAATGCATGAAGCATGTCATGGGGACCCCACGTGCATGCCGCATGTCATGGAGGCCCAAAATGGATGCTGCATGTCATGTGGGCCCCACGTGCATGCCGCATGTCATGCTGGCCCCACAGGAATGCCGCATGTCTTAGGGACCCCACGTGCATGCCGCCTGTCATGGAGGCCCCAAATGCATGCCGCATGTCATGGGTGCCCCAAATGCATGACGCATGTCATGGGGTCCCCAATTGCTTCAAGCATGTCATGGGGGCTCCAAATGCATGCCACATATCATGGGGGCCCCACGTGCATGCCACATGTCAAGGGGGCCCCAAATGCATGACGCATGTCTTGGGGTCCCCACGTGCATGAAGCATGTCATGGGGGCCCCACGTGCAAGCCTCATGTCATGGGGGCCCCAAATGCATGTTGCATTTCATGGGGCCCCAAATGCATGCCGAATGTCATGGAGGCCCCAAATGCATGTCGCATGTCACGGGTTCCCCAAATGCATTCGGCATGTCATGGGGGCCCCAATTGCATGCCGCATGTCAAGGGGGCCCCACGTGCAAGCCTCATGTCATGGGGGCCCCAAATGCATGGCGCAAGTCATGGGGGCCCCAAATGCATGCCACATGTCATGGGGTCCCCAAATGCATGACGCATGTCATGGGGTCCCCACGTGCATGAAGCATGTCATGGGGGCTCCAAATGCAAGCCGCATGTCATGGGGTCCCCGCAGGCATTCCGCATGTCATGGGGGTTCCACGTGCAAGCCTCATGTCATGGGGGCCCCAAATGCATGCCGCAAGTCAAGGGGGCCTCAAATGCATGACGCATGTCATGGGGTCCCCACGTGCATGAAGCATGTCATGGGGGCCCCACGTGCAAGCCTCATGTCATGGGGGCTCCAAATGCATGTTGCATTTCATGGGGCCCCAAATGCATGCCGAATGTCATGGAGGCCCCACGTGCATGCCGCATGTCATGGAGGCCCCAAATGCATGTCGCATGTCACGGGTTCCCCAAATGCATGCGGCATGTCATGGGGGC
Organism: Phyllobates terribilis; assembly: GCF_046119375.1. Lineage (NCBI taxonomy): Eukaryota > Metazoa > Chordata > Amphibia > Anura > Dendrobatidae > Phyllobates > Phyllobates terribilis. Next base: position 2,196,895 of record NW_027362856.1, read on the forward strand.
CCCAATTGCATGCCGCATGTCAAGGGGGCCCCACGTGCAAGCCTCATGTCATGGGGGCCCCAAATGTATGCCGCAAGTCATGGGGGCCCCAAATGCATGCCGAATGTCATGGAGGCCCCACGTGCATGCCGCATGTCATGGAGGCCCCAAATGCATGTCGCATGTCACGGGTTCCCCAAATGCATGCGGCATGTCATGGGGGCCCCAATTGCATGCCGCATGTCAAGGGGGCCCCACGTGCAAGCCTCATGTCATGGGGGCCCCAAATGTATGCCGCAAGTCATGGGGTTTCCACGTGCATGAAGCATGTCATGGGGGCTCCAAATGCATGACGTATGTCATGGGGGCCCCAAATGCATGACGCATGTCATGGGGCCCCACGTGTATGCCGCATGTCATGGGGGCCTCACGTGCATTCCGCATGTCATGGGGGCCTCACGTGCATTCCGCATGTCATGGGGGCCACACGTGCATGCTGCATGTCATGGGGGCCCCACGTGCATGCTGCATGTCATGGGGACCCCAAATACATGCCGCATGTCATGGGGTCCCCAAATGCATGACACATGTCATGTGGGCCCCAAGTTCATTACGCATGTCATGGGGGCCACACGTGCATGATGCATTTCTCAGGTACCCAAAATGCATGCCGCATGTCATGGGGGCCCATGTGCATGGGGCATATCATGGGTGCCCCACGTGAATGCTGCATGTCATGGGGCACCAAATGCATGCTGCATTTCAGGTGGCTCCACATGCATGGCACATGTCATGGTGGCCCCACATGCATGCCGCAGACCATGGTGGCCCCACATGCTAGCCGCATGTCATGGGGGCCCCACATGCATACCACATGTCACGGTGGACCCAAAGGCATGCTGCATGTCATGGGGCCCCACATGCATGAGGCTTCCCAGGGCATCCCCAAATGCATGCTGCATGTTATGGGGGCCCACATGCATGCTGCATCTCATGGGGGCCCCAAATGCATGCAGCATGTTATGAGGGCCCCACGTGCATGCCGCATGTCATGGAGGCCCATGTGCATGGCTCATTTCATGGGGTCCCCACGTGCATGCTGCATGTCATGGGGGCCTCAAATGCATGCCGAGAGTCATGAGGACCCCACATGCATGCCGCATGTCATGGGGGCCCCAAATGCATGACACATGTCATGTGGGCCCCAAGAGCATTCCGCATGTCATTGGGGCCCCATGCACATGTCGCATGTCTCGGGTACACCAAATGCATGCCGCAAGATATGCGGGCCCCAAATGCATGCCGCATGTCATAGGGGCCCCACATGCATGACGCATGCCATGGGGTCCCCGCAGGCATTCCGCATGTCATTGGGGCCCCAAATGCATGAAGCATGTCATGGGGGCTCCAATGCATGCCGCATGTCATGGGGGCCCCGCAGGCATTCCGCATGTCATGGGGGCCCCAAATGCATGTTGCATGTTATGAGGGCCCCAAATTCATGCCGCATGACATAAGGGGCCCGCATGCATGCCGCATGTCATGGGGGCCGCGCAGGCATTCCGCATGTCATGGGGGCCCCGCAGGCATTCCGCATGCAATGGGGGATCCAAATGCATGCCGAATGTCATGGGGGTCCCATATGCATGCCGCATGTCATGGGGGCCCCAAATGCATGCCGCATGCCATGGGGGCCCCAAATGCTTGCCGCATGTCATGGGGGCCCCACCTACATGCCGCATGTCATGGGGGCCTCACATGCATTCCGCATGTCATGGGGGCCCCACGTGCATGCTGCATGTCATGGGGGCCCCACAAGCATGCCTCAAGTCATGGGGGCCCCAAATGCATGCTGCATATCATGGGGGCCCCACGTGCATGCCGCATATATTGGGGGCCCCAAATTCATGACGCATGTTATGGGGTCCCCAATTGCATGCCGCATGTCATGGGGGCCCCAAATGCATGTTGCATGTCACGGTTCCCCAAATGCATGCGGCATGTCATGGGGGCCCCAATTGCATGCCACATGTCAAGGGGGCCCCACGTGCAAGCCTCATGTCATGGGGGCCCCAAATGTATGCTGCAAGTCATGGGGGCCCCAAATGCATGCCGCATGTCATGGGGTCCCCAAATGCATGACGCATGTCATGGGGTTTCCACGTGCATGAAGCATGTCATGGGGGCTCCAAATGCATGACGTATGTCATGGGGGCCCCAAATGCATGACGCATGTCATGGGGCCCCACGTGCATGCCGCATGTCATGGGGGCCTCACGTGCATTCCTCATGTCATGGTGCCCCACATGCATGCCGCATGTCATGGGGGCCCCAAATGCATGCCGCATGTCATGGGGGCCTCACGCGCATGCCTCATGTCATGGGGGCTTCACGTGCATTCCGCATGTCATGGGGGCCCCACGTGAATGCTGCATGTTATGGGGGCCCCACGTGCTTGCCGCATGTCATGTGGGCCCCACGTGCCTGCCGCATGTCATGGGGGCCCCAAATGCATGACGCATGTCATGGGGGCCCCAAATGCAGACCGCTTGTCATGGAGGCTCCACAAGCATGCCGCATGTCATGGGGGCCCAAAACGCATGAAGCATGTCATGGGGGCCCCACGTGCATGCCGCATGTCCTGGGGGCCCCAAATGCATGCCACATGTCATGGGGGCCCCACGTCCATGACGCATGTCATGGGCCCCCCAAATGCATGCCGCATGTCATGGGTGCCCCAAATGCATGCCGCATGTCATGGGGGCCCCGCAGGCATTCCGCATGTCATGGGGGCCCCAAATGCATGTTGCATGTTATGTGGGCCCCAAATGCATGCCGAATGTCATGGGGCCCCAAATGCATGCCGAATGTCATGGAGGCCCCACGTGCATGCCGCATGTCATGGAGGCCCAAAATGGATGCCGCATGTCATGGTAGCCCCACAGGAATGCCGCATGTCATGGGGTGCCCCACGTGCATGCTGCATGTCATGGGGAACCAAATGCATGCCGCATTTCAGGTGGCTCCACATGCATGGCGCATGTCATGGTGGCCCCACATGCATGACGAGAGTCATGAGGACCCCACATGCATGCCGCATGTCATGGGGGCCCCGTAGGCATTTCGCATGTAATGGGGGATCCAAATGCATGCCGAATGTCATGGGGGTCCCATATGCATGCCGCATGTCATGGGGGCCCCAAATGCATGCCGCATGCCATGGGGGCCCGAAATGCTTGCCGCAAGTCATGGGGGCCCCACCTGCATGCCGCATGTCATGGGGGCCTCACGTGCATTCCGCATGTCATGGGGGCCCCACGTGCATGCTGCATGTCATGGGGGCCCCACATGCATGCCTCAAGTCATAGGGGCCCCAAATGCATGCCGCATATCATGGGGGCCCAACGTGCATGCCGCATATATTGGGGGCCCCAAATTCATGACGCATGTCATGAGGTCCCCGAAAGCATGCCGCATGTCATGGGGCCCCGCAGGCATTTCGCATGTCATGGGGGCCCCAAATGCATGCCGCAAGTCAAGGGGGCCCCAAATGCATGCGGCATGTCATGGGGGCCCCAATTGCATGCCGCATGTCAAGGGGGCCCCACGTGCAAGCCTCAGGTCATGGCGGCCCCAAATGCATGACTCAGGTCATGGGGGCCCCACGTGCATGCCGCATGTCATGGGGGCCCCACGTGCATGCCGCATGTCATGGGGGCCTCACGTGCATTCCTCATGTCATGGGGGCCACACGTGCATGCTGCATGTCATGGGGGCCCCACGTGCATGCTGCATGTCATGGGGACCCCAAATGCATGCCGCATGTCATGGGGGCCCCCACATGCATGCCGCATGTCAACGGGGCCCCACATGCAAGCCTCATGTCATGGGGGCCCCAAATGTATGCCTCAAGTCATGGGGGCCCCAAATGCATGCCGCATGTCATGGGGTCCCCAAATGCATGACACATGTCATGTGGGCCCCAAGTTCATTACGCATGTCATGGGGGCCACACGTGCATGATGCATTTCTCAGGTACCCAAAATGCATGCCGCATGTCATGGGGGCCCATGTGCATGGGGCATATCATGGGTGCCCCACGTGAATGCTGCATGTCATGGGGCACCAAATGCATGCTGCATTTCAGGTGGCTCCACATGCATGGCACATGTCATGGTGGCCCCACATGCATGCCGCAGACCATGGTGGCCCCACATGCTAGCCGCATGTCATGGGGGCCCCACATGCATACCACATGTCACGGTGGACCCAAAGGCATGCTGCATGTCATGGGGCCCCACATGCATGAGGCTTCCCAGGGCATCCCCAAATGCATGCTGCATGTTATGGGGGCCCACATGCATGCTGCATCTCATGGGGGCCCCAAATGCATGCAGCATGTTATGAGGGCCCCACGTGCATGCCGCATGTCATGGAGGCCCATGTGCATGGCTCATTTCATGGGGTCCCCACGTGCATGCTGCATGTCATGGGGGCCTCAAATGCATGCCGAGAGTCATGAGGACCCCACATGCATGCCGCATGTCATGGGGGCCCCAAATGCATGACACATGTCATGTGGGCCCCAAGAGCATTCCGCATGTCATTGGGGCCCCATGCACATGTCGCATGTCTCGGGTACACCAAATGCATGCCGCAAGATATGCGGGCCCCAAATGCATGCCGCATGTCATAGGGGCCCCACATGCATGACGCATGCCATGGGGTCCCCGCAGGCATTCCGCATGTCATTGGGGCCCCAAATGCATGAAGCATGTCATGGGGGCTCCAATGCATGCCGCATGTCATGGGGGCCCCGCAGGCATTCCGCATGTCATGGGGGCCCCAAATGCATGTTGCATGTTATGAGGGCCCCAAATTCATGCCGCATGACATAAGGGGCCCGCATGCATGCCGCATGTCATGGGGGCCGCGCAGGCATTCCGCATGTCATGGGGGCCCCGCAGGCATTCCGCATGCAATGGGGGATCCAAATGCATGCCGAATGTCATGGGGGTCCCATATGCATGCCGCATGTCATGGGGGCCCCAAATGCATGCCGCATGCCATGGGGGCCCCAAATGCTTGCCGCATGTCATGGGGGCCCCACCTACATGCCGCATGTCATGGGGGCCTCACATGCATTCCGCATGTCATGGGGGCCCCACGTGCATGCTGCATGTCATGGGGGCCCCACAAGCATGCCTCAAGTCATGGGGGCCCCAAATGCATGCTGCATATCATGGGGGCCCCACGTGCATGCCGCATATATTGGGGGCCCCAAATTCATGACGCATGTTATGGGGTCCCCAATTGCATGCCGCATGTCATGGGGGCCCCAAATGCATGTTGCATGTCACGGTTCCCCAAATGCATGCGGCATGTCATGGGGGCCCCAATTGCATGCCACATGTCAAGGGGGCCCCACGTGCAAGCCTCATGTCATGGGGGCCCCAAATGTATGCTGCAAGTCATGGGGGCCCCAAGTGCATGCCGCATGTCATGGGGTCCCCAAATGCATGACGCATGTCATGGGGTTTCCACGTGCATGAAGCATGTCATGGGGGCTCCAAATGCATGACGTATGTCATGGGGGCCCCAAATGCATGACGCATGTCATGGGGCCCCACGTGCATGCCGCATGTCATGGGGGCCTCACGTGCATTCCTCATGTCATGGTGCCCCACATGCATGCCGCATGTCATGGGGGCCCCAAATGCATGCCGCATGTCATGGGGGCCTCACGCGCATGCCTCATGTCATGGGGGCTTCACGTGCATTCCGCATGTCATGGGGGCCCCACGTGAATGCTGCATGTTATGGGGGCCCCACGTGCTTGCCGCATGTCATGTGGGCCCCACGTGCCTGCCGCATGTCATGGGGGCCCCAAATGCATGACGCATGTCATGGGGGCCCCAAATGCAGACCGCTTGTCATGGAGGCTCCACAAGCATGCCGCATGTCATGGGGGCCCAAAACGCATGAAGCATGTCATGGGGGCCCCACGTGCATGCCGCATGTCCTGGGGGCCCCAAATGCATGCCACATGTCATGGGGGCCCCACGTCCATGACGCATGTCATGGGCCCCCCAAATGCATGCCGCATGTCATGGGTGCCCCAAATGCATGCCGCATGTCATGGGGGCCCCGCAGGCATTCCGCATGTCATGGGGGCCCCAAATGCATGTTGCATGTTATGTGGGCCCCAAATGCATGCCGAATGTCATGGGGCCCCAAATGCATGCCGAATGTCATGGAGGCCCCACGTGCATGCCGCATGTCATGGAGGCCCAAAATGGATGCCGCATGTCATGGTAGCCCCACAGGAATGCCGCATGTCATGGGGTGCCCCACGTGCATGCTGCATGTCATGGGGAACCAAATGCATGCCGCATTTCAGGTGGCTCCACATGCATGGCGCATGTCATGGTGGCCCCACATGCATGACGAGAGTCATGAGGACCCCACATGCATGCCGCATGTCATGGGGGCCCCGTAGGCATTTCGCATGTAATGGGGGATCCAAATGCATGCCGAATGTCATGGGGGTCCCATATGCATGCCGCATGTCATGGGGGCCCCAAATGCATGCCGCATGCCATGGGGGCCCGAAATGCTTGCCGCAAGTCATGGGGGCCCCACCTGCATGCCGCATGTCATGGGGGCCTCACGTGCATTCCGCATGTCATGGGGGCCCCACGTGCATGCTGCATGTCATGGGGGCCCCACATGCATGCCTCAAGTCATAGGGGCCCCAAATGCATGCCGCATATCATGGGGGCCCAACGTGCATGCCGCATATATTGGGGGCCCCAAATTCATGACGCATGTCATGAGGTCCCCGAAAGCATGCCGCATGTCATGGGGCCCCGCAGGCATTTCGCATGTCATGGGGGCCCCAAATGCATGCCGCAAGTCAAGGGGGCCCCAAATGCATGCGGCATGTCATGGGGGCCCCAATTGCATGCCGCATGTCAAGGGGGCCCCACGTGCAAGCCTCAGGTCATGGCGGCCCCAAATGCATGACTCAGGTCATGGGGGCCCCACGTGCATGCCGCATGTCATGGGGGCCCCACGTGCATGCCGCATGTCATGGGGGCCTCACGTGCATTCCTCATGTCATGGGGGCCACACGTGCATGCTGCATGTCATGGGGGCCCCACGTGCATGCTGCATGTCATGGGGACCCCAAATGCATGCCGCATGTCATGGGGGCCCCCACATGCATGCCGCATGTCAACGGGGCCCCACATGCAAGCCTCATGTCATGGGGGCCCCAAATGTATGCCTCAAGTCATGGGGGCCCCAAATGCATGCCGCATGTCATGGGGTCCCCAAATGCATGACGCATGTCATGGGGTCCCCACGTGCATGAAGCATGTCATGGGGGCTCCAAATGCATGCCGAATGTCATGGGGGTCCCATATGCATGCCGCATGTCATGGGGGCCCCAAATGCATGCCGCATGTCATGGGGGCCCCAAATGCAGACCGCATGTCATGGAGGCTCCACATGCATGCCGCATGTCATGGGGGCCCCAAACGCATGAAGCATGTCATGGGGGCCCCACATGCATGCCGAATGTCTGGGGGCCCACAAATGCATGCCGCATGTCATAGGGGCCCCACATGCATAACGCATGTCATGGGGTCCCCACATGCATGCCTCAAGTCATGGGGGCCCCAAATGCATGCCGCATATCATGGGGGCCCCACGTGCATGCCGCATATATTGTGGGCCCCAAATTCATGACGCATGTCATGAGGGCCCCGCATGCATTCCGCATGTCATGGGGGCCCCAAATGCATGAAGCATGTCATGGGGACCCCACGTGCATGCCGCATGTCATGGAGGCCCAAAATGGATGCCGAATGTCATGGGGGCCCCACGTGCATGCCGCATGTCAAGGGGGCCCCACGTGCAAGCCTCAGGTCATGGGGGCCCCAAATGCATGGCGCAAGTCATGGGGGCCCCACGTGCATGCCGCATATATTGGGGGACCATTTTCATGACGCATGTCATGAGGGCCTCGCAGGCATTCCACACGTCATGGGGGCCCCAAATGCATGACCCATGTCATGGGGTCCCCAATTGCATGAAGCATGTCATGTGGGCTCCAAATGCATGCCACATATCATGGGGGTCCCACGTGCATGCCGCATGTCATGGGGGCCCCAAATGCATGCCGCAAGTCAAGGGGGGCCCAAATGCATGACGGATGTCATGCGGTCCCCACGTGCATGAAGCATGTCATGGGGGCCCCACGTGCAAGCCTCATGTCATGAGGGCCCCAAATGCATGTTGCATTTCATGGGGCCCCAAATGCATGCCGAATGTCATGGAGGCCCCACGTGCATGCCGCATGTCATGGAGGCCCCAAATGCATGTCGCATGTCATGGGTTCCCCAAATGCATGCGGCATGTCATGGGGGCCCCAATTGCATGCCGAATGTCAAGGGGGCCCCACGTGCAAGCCTCATGTCATGGGGGACCCAAATGCATGACGCAAGTCATGGGGGCCCCAAATGCATGCTGCATGTCATGGGGTCCCCAAATGCATGACGCATGTCATGGGGTCCCCACGTGCATGAAGCATGTCATGGGGGTTCCAAATGCATGCCGCATGTCATGGGGTCCCCGCAGGCATTCCGCATGTCATGGGGGCCCCAAATGCATGACGCATGTCATGGGGTCCCCAATTGCATGAAGCATGTCATGGGGGCTCCAAATGCATGCCACATATCATGGGGGCCCCACGCGCATGCCACATGTCAAGGGAGCCCCACGTGCAAGCCTCATGTCATGGGGGCCCCAAATGCATGCCGCAAGTCAAGGGGGCCCCAAATGCATGACGCATGTCATGGGGTCCCCACGTGCATGAAGCATGTCATGGGGGCCCCACGTGCAAGCCTCATGTCATGGGGGCCCCAAGTGCATGTTGCATTTCATGGGTGCCCCAAATGCATGCCGAATGTCATGGAGGCCCCACGTGCATGCTGCATGTCATGGAGGCCCCAAATACATGTCGCATGTCACGGGTTCCCCAAATGCATGCGGCATGTCATGGGGGCCCCAATTGTATGCCGCATGTCAAGGGGGCCCCACGTGCAAGCCTCATGTCATGGGGTCCCCAAATGTATGCCGCAAGTCATGGGGTCCCCAAATGCATGACGAATGTCATGGGGTCCCCACGTGCATGAAGCATGTCATGGGGGCTCCAAATGCATGACGCATGTCATGGGGTCCCCGCAGGCATTCCACATGTCATGGGGGCCCCAAATGCATGCCGCATGTCATGGGGGCCCCAAATGCATGCCGCATGTCATGGGGCCCCACGTGCATGCCGCATGTCATGGGGTCCTCACGTGCATTCCGCATGTCATGGGGGCCCCGCATGCATGCCGCATGTCATGGGGGCCCCACCTGCATGCCGCATGTCATGGGGGCCTCACGTGCATTCCGCATGTCATGGGACCCCACGTACATGCTGCATGTCATGGGGGTCCCACATGCATGCCTCAAGTTATGGGGGCCCCAAATTCATGCCGCATGTCATATGGGCTGCGCAGGCATTCCGCATGTCATGGGGGCCCCACGTGCATGCCGCATGTCATGGGGGCTCCACAGGAATGCCGCATGTCATGGGGACCCCACGTGCATGCCGCCTGTCATGGAGGCCCCAAATGCATGCCGCATGTCATGGGGGCCCCAAATGCATGACGCATGTCATGGGGTCCCCAATTGCATGAAGCATGTCATGGGGGCTCCAAATACATGCCACATATCATGGGGCCCCACGTGCATGCCGCATGTCAAGGGGGCCCCACGTGCAAGCCTCATGTCATGGGGGCCCCAAATGCATGCCGCAAGTCAAGGGGGCCCCAAATGCATGACACATGTCATGGGGGCCCCCACCTGCATGCCGCATGTCATCGGGGCCCCACATGCATGGCGCATGTCATGGTGCCCCACATGCATGCCGCATGTCATGGGGGCCCCAAATGCATGCAGCATGTCATGGGGGCCCCAAATGCATGCCGCATGTCATGGGGGCCTCACGCGCATGCCTCATGTCATGGGGGCTTCACGTGCATTCCGCATGTCATGGGGGCCCCACATGCATGCTGCATGTTATGGGGGCCCCACATGCTTGCCGCATGTCATGGGGGCCCCACGTGCCTGCCGCATGTCATGGGGGCCCCAAATGCATGAAGCATGTCATGGGGGCCCCACGTGCATGCCGAATGTCTGGGAGCCCACAAATGCATGCCGCATGTCATAGGGGCCCCACATGCATGACGCATGTCATGGGGTCCCCACGTGCATGAAGCATGTCATGGGGGCTCCAATGCATGCCGCATGTCATGGGGGCCCCGCAGGCATTCCGCATGTCATGGGGGCCTCAAATGCATGTTGCATGTTATGAGGGCCCCAAATGCATGCCGAATGTCATGGGGCCCCAAATGCATGTCGAATGTCATGGAGGCCCCACGTGCATGCCGCATGTAATGGAGGCACAAAATGGATGCCGCATGTCATGGTAGCCCCACAGGAATGCCGCATGTCATGGGGTGCCCCACGTGCATGCTGCATGTCATGGGGAACCAAATGCATGCCGCATTTCAGGTGGCTCCACATGCATGGCGCATGTCATGGTGGCCCCACATGCATGACGAGAGTCATGAGGACCCCACATGCATGCCGCATGTCATGCTGGCCCCGCATGCATGCCGCATGTCATGGGGGCCCAGCAGGCATTCCGCATGTCATGGGGGCCCCGCAGGCATTTCACATGTAATGGGGGATCCAAATGCATGCCGAATGTCATGGGGGTCCCATATGCATGCCGCATGTCATGGGGGCCCCAAATGCTTGCCGCATGTCATGGGGGCCCCACCTGCATTCCGCATGTCATGGGGGCCTCACGTGCATTCCGCATGTCATGGGGGCCCCACGTGCATGCTGCATGTCATGGGGGCCCCACATGCATGCCTCAAGTCATGGGGGCCCCAAATGCATGCCGCATATCATGGGGGCCCCACGTGCATGCCTCATATATTGGGGGCCCCAAATTCATGACACATGTCATGAGGGCCCAGCATGCATGCCGCATGTCATGGGGGCCCCGCAGGCATTCCGCATGTCATGGGGGCCCCAAATGCATGAAGCATGTCATGGGGACCCCACGTGCATGCCGCATGTCATGGAGGCCCAAAATGGATGCCGCATGTCATGGGGGCACCACGTGCATGCCGCATGTCATGGGGGCCCCACAGGAATGCCGCATGTCATGGGGACCCCACGTGCATGCCGCCTGTCATGGAGGCCCCAAATGAATGCCGCATGTCATGGGGGCCCCAAATGCATGACGCATGTCATGGGGTCCCCAATTGCATGAAGCATGTCATGGGGGCTCCAAATGCATGCCACATATCATGGGGGCCCCACGTGCATGCCGCATGTCATGGAGGCCCCACGTGCATGAAGCATGTCATGGGGGCTCCAAATGCATGACGCATGTCATGGGGTCCCCGCAGGCATTCCACATGTCATGGGGGCCCCAAATGCATGCCGCATGTCATGGGGGCCCCAAATGCATGCCGCATGTCATGGGGCCCCACGTGCATGCCGCATGTCATGGGGTCCTCACGTGCATTCCGCATGTCATGGGGGCCCCGCATGCATGCCGCATGTCATGGGGGCCCCACCTGCATGCCGCATGTCATGGGGGCCTCACGTGCATTCCGCATGTCATGGGACCCCACGTACATGCTGCATGTCATGGGGGTCCCACATGCATGCCTCAAGTTATGGGGGCCCCAAATTCATGCCGCATGTCATATGGGCTGCGCAGGCATTCCGCATGTCATGGGGGCCCCACGTGCATGCCGCATGTCATGGGGGCTCCACAGGAATGCCGCATGTCATGGGGACCCCACGTGCATGCCGCCTGTCATGGAGGCCCCAAATGCATGCCGCATGTCATGGGGGCCCCAAATGCATGACGCATGTCATGGGGGCCCCAAATGCATGACGCATGCCATGGGGTCCCCAATTGCATGAAGCATGTCACGGGTTCCCCAAATGCATGCGGCATGTCATGGGGGCCCCAATTGCATGCCGCATGTCAAGGGGGCCCCACGTGCAAGCCTCATGTCATGGGGGCCCCAAATGCATGGCGCAAGTCATGGGGGCCCCAAATGCATGCCACATGTCATGGGGTCCCCAAATACATGACGCATGTCATGGGGTCCCCACGTGCATGCTGCATGTCATGGGGGCTCCAAATGCATGCCAAATGTCATAGGGTCCCCGCAGGCATTCCGCATGTCATGGGGGTCCCACGTGCAAGCCTCATGTCATGGGGGCCCCAAATGCATGCCGCAAGTCAAGGGGGCCCCAAATGCATGACGCATGCCATGGGGGCCCGAAATGCTTGCCGCATGTCATGGGGGCCCCGCATGCATGCCGCATGTCATGGGGGCCCCGCAGGCATTCCGCATGTAATGGGGGAACCAAATGCATGCCGCATGTCATAGGGGCCCCACATGCATGGCGCATGTCATGGGGGCCTCACGTGCATTCCGCATGTCATGGGGGCCCCACGTGCATGCTGCATGTCATGGGGCCCCACATGCATGCCTCAAGTCATGGGGTCCCCAAATGCATGCCGCATATCATGGGGGCCTCACGTGCATGCCGCATATATTGGGGGCCCCAAATGCATGCCGCATGTCCTGGGGGCCCCAATTGCATGCCGCATGTCATGGGGGGCCCAAATGCATGCCGCATGTCATGGCGGCCACAAATGCATGACTCAGGTCATGGAGGCCCCACGTGCATGCCCCATGTCATGGGTTCCCAAATGCATGCCGCATTTCATGGGGGCCCTACATGCATGCCGCATGTCATGGGGGCCCCAAATGCATGCCGCATATCATGGGGGTCCCACATGCATGACGCATGTCATAGTGGCCCCAAATGCATGCTGCATGTCATGAGGGCCCCACGTGCATGCCACATGTCATGGGGGCCCCAAATGCATTGTTGAAGTCATGGGGGCCCCAAATGCATGCGGCATATCATGGGGGCCCCAAACGCATGCAGCATGTCATGGGGGCCCCACGTGCATGCCGCATGTCTTGGGGCCCACAAATGCATGCCGCATGTCATAGGGGCCCCACATGCATGATGCATTTCATGGGGGCCCTACATGCATACCGCATGTCATGGGGGCCCCAAATGCATGCCGCATGTTATGAGGGCCCAAATGCATGCCACATATCATGGGGGCCCCACGTGCATGCCACGTATATTGGGGGCCCCACATTCATGCCGCATGTCATGGGGGCCCAAATGCTTGCCGCATGTCATGGGGGCCCAACGTGCATGCCGCATGTATTGGGGGGCCCAAATTCATGCCGCATGTCATAAAGGCCCCGCATGCATGCCGCATGTCATGGGGGCCCCGCAGGCATTCCGCATGTCATTGGGGCCCCGCAGGCATTCCGCATGTAATGGGGGATCCAAATGCATGCCGCATGTCATGGGGGTCCCATATGCATGCCGCATGTCATGGGGGCCCCAAATGCATGCCGCATGCCATGGGGGCCCAAAATGCTTGCCACATGTCATGGGGGCCCCACCTGCATGCCGCATGTCATGGGGACCTCACCTGCATTCCGCATGTCATGGGGCCCCACATACATGCTGCATGTCATGGGGGTCCCACATGCATGCCTCAAGTCATGGGGGCCCCAAATTCATGCCGCATGTCATAAGGGCCGCGCAGGCATTCCGCATGTCATGGGGGCCCCACGTGCATGCTGCATGTCATGGGGGCCCCACAGGAATGCCGCAAGTCATGGGGACCCCACGTGCATGCCGCCTGTCATGGAGGCCCCAAAAGAATGCCGCTTGTCATGGGGGCCCCAAATGCATGACGCATGTCATGGGGGCCCCACAGGAATGCCGCATGTCATGGGGAACCCACGTGCATGCCGCCTGTCATGGAGGCCCCAAATGAATGCCGCATGTCATGGGGGCCCCAAATGCATGACGCATGTCATGGGGTCCCCAATTGCATGAAGCATGTCATGGGGGCTCCAAATGCATGCCACATATCATGGGGGCCCCACGTGCATGCCGAATGTCATGGGGGTCCCATATGCATGCCGCATGTCATGGGGGCCCCAAATGCATGCCGCATGCCATGGGGGCCCGAAATGCTTGCCGCATGTCATGGGGGCCCCACCTGCATGCCGCATGTCATGGGGGCCTCACGTGCATTCCGCATGTCATGTGGCCCCACGTACATGCTGCATGTCATGGGGGTCCCACATGCATGCCTCAAGTTATGGGGGCCCCAAATTCATGCCGCATGTCATATGGGCCGCGCAGGCATTCCGCATGTCATGGGGGCCCCACGTGCATGCCGCATGTCATGGGGGCTCCACAGGAATGCCGCATGTCATGGGGACCCCACGTGCATGCCGCCTGTCATGGAGGCCCCAAATGCATGCCGCATGTCATGGGGGCCCCAAATGCATGACGCATGTCATGGGGTCCCCAATTGCATGAAGCATGTCATGGGGGCTCCAAATACATGCCACATATCATGGGGCCCCACGTGCATGCCGCATGTCAAGGGGGCCCCACGTGCAAGCCTCATGTCATGGGGGCCCCAAATGCATGCCGCAAGTCAAGGGGGCCCCAAATGCATGACGCATGTCATGGGGGCCCCCACCTGCATGCCGCATGTCATCGGGGCCCCACATGCATGGCGCATGTCATGGTGCCCCACATGCATGCCGCATGTCATGGGGGCCCCAAATGCATGCAGCATGTCATGGGGGCCCCAAATGCATGCCGCATGTCATGGGGGCCTCACGCGCATGCCTCATGTCATGGGGGCTTCACGTGCATTCCGCATGTCATAGGGGCCCCACATGCATGCTGCATGTTATGGGGGCCCCACATGCTTGCCGCATGTCATGGGGGCCCAAAACGCATGAAGCATGTCATGGGGGCCCCACGTGCATGCCGAATGTCTGGGAGCCCACAAATGCATGCCGCATGTCATAGGGGCCCCACATGCATGACGCATGTCATGGGGTCCCCACGTGCATGAAGCATGTCATGGGGGCTCCAATGCATGCCACATGTCATGGGGCCCCGCAGGCATTCCGCATGTCATGGGGGCCTCAAATGCATGTTGCATGTTATGAGGGCCCCAAATGCATGCCGAATGTCATGGGGCCCCAAATGCATGTCGAATGTCATGGAGGCCCCACGTGCATGCCGCATGTAATGGAGGCACAAAATGGATGCCGCATGTCATGGTAGCCCCACAGGAATGCCACATGTCATGGGGTGCCCCACGTGCATGCTGCATGTCATGGGGAACCAAATGCATGCCGCATTTCAGGTGGCTCCACATGCATGGCGCATGTCATGGTGGCCCCACATGCATGACGAGAGTCATGAGGACCCCACATGCATGCCGCATGTCATGCTGGCCCCGCATGCATGCCGCATGTCATGGGGGCCCAGCAGGCATTCCGCATGTCATGGGGGCCCCGCAGGCATTTCGCATGTAATGGGGGATCCAAATGCATGCCGAATGTCATGGGGGTCCCATATGCATGCCGCATGTCATGGGGGCCCCAAATGCTTGCCGCATGTCATGGGGGCCCCACCTGCATGCCGCATGTCATGGGGCCTCACGTGCATTCCGCATGTCATGGGGGCCCCACGTGCATGCTGCATGTCATGGGGGCCCCTCATGCATGCCTCAAGTCATGGGGGCCCCAAATGCATGCCGCATATCATGGGGGCCCCACGTGCATGCCTCATATATTGGGGGCCCTAAATTCATGACGCATGTCATGAGGGCCCAGCATGCATGCCGCATGTCATGGGGGCCCCGCAGGCATTCCGCATGTCATGGGGGCCCCAAATGCATGAAGCATGTCATGGGGACCCCACGTGCATGCCGCATGTCATGGAGGCCCAAAATGGATGCCGCATGTCATGGGGGCACCACGTGCATGCCGCATGTCATGGGGGCCCCACAGGAATGCCGCATGTCATGGGGTCCCCACGTGCATGCCGCCTGTCATGGAGGCCCCAAATGAATGCCGCATGTCATGGGGGCCCCAAATGCATGACGCATGTCATGGGGTCCCCAATTGCATGAAGCATGTCATGGGGGCTCCAAATGCATGCCACATATCATGGGGGCCCCACGTGCATGCCGCATGTCATGGAGGCCCCAAATGCATGTCGCATGTCACGGGTTCCCCAAATGCATGCGGCATGTCATGGGGGCCCCAATTGCATGCCGCATGTCAAGGGGGCCCCACGTGCAAGCCTCATGTCATGGGGGCCCCAAATGCATGGCGCAAGTCATGGGGGCCCCAAATGCATGCCACATGTCATGGGGTCCCCAAATGCATGACGCATGTCATGGGGTCCCCACGTGCATGAAGCATGTCATGGGGGCTCCAAATGCATGCCACATGTCATAGGGTCCCCGCAGGCATTCCGCATGTCATGGGGGTCCCACGTGCAAGCCTCATGTCATGGGGGCCCCAAATGCATGCCGCAAGTCAAGGGGGCCCCAAATGCATGACGCATGCCATGGGGGCCCGAAATGCTTGCCGCATGTCATGGGGGCCCCACCTGCATGCCGCATGTCATGGGGGCCTCACGTGCATTCCGCATGTCATGGGGCCCCACGTACATGCTGCATGTCATGGGGGTCCCACATGCATGCCTCAAGTCATGGGGGCCCCAAATTCATGCCGCATATCATAAGGGCCGCGCAGGCATTCCGCATGTCATGGGGGCCCCACGTGCATGCCGCATGTAATGGGGGCGCCACAGGAATGCCGCATGTCATGGGGACCCCACGTGCATGCCGCCTGTCATGGAGGCCCCAAATGCATGCCGCATGTCATGGGGGCCCCAAATGCATGACACATGTCATGGGGTCCCCAATTGCATGAAGCATGTCATGGGGGCTCCAAATGCATGCCACATATCATGGGGGCCCCACGTGCATGCCGCATGTCAAGGGGGCCCCACGTGCAAGCCTCATGTCATGGGGGCCCCAAATGCATGCCGCAAGTCAAGGGGGCCCCAAATGCATGACGCATATCATGGGGGCCCCCACGTGCATGCCGCATGTCATCGGGGCCCCACATGCATGGCGCATGTCATGGTGCCCGACATGCATGCCGCATGTCATGGGGGCCCCAAATGCATGCAGCATGTCATGGGGGCCCCAAATGCATGCCGCATGTCATGGGGGCCTCACGCACATGCCTCATGTCATGGGGGCTTCACGTGCATTCCGCATGCCATGGGGGCCCCACGTGCATGCTGCATGTTATGGGGGCCCCACATGCTTGCCGCATGTCATGGGGGCCCCACGTGCCTGCCGCATGTCATGGGGGCCCCAAATGCATGCCGCATGTCATGGGGGCCCCAAATGCAGACCGCATGTCATGGAGGCTCCACATGCATGCCGCATGTCATGGGGGCCCAAAACGCATGAAGCATGTCATGGGGGCCCCACGTGCATGCCGAATGTCTGGGAGCCCACAAATGCATGCCGCATGTCATAGGGGCCCCACATGCATGATGCATGTCATGGGGTCCCCACTGGGGGCCCCAAATGCATGTTGCATGTTATGAGGGCCCCAAATGCATGCCGAATGTCATGGGGCCCCAAATGCATGCCGAATGTCATGGAGGCCCCACGTGCATGCCGCATGTAATGGAGGCACAAAATGGATGCCGCATGTCATGGTAGCCCCACAGGAATGCCGCATGTCATGGGGTGCCCCACGTGCCTGCTGCATGTCATGGGGAACCAAATGCATGCCGCATTTCAGGTGGCTCCACATGCATGGCGCATGTCATGGTGGCCCCACATGCATGACGAGAGTCATGAGGACCCCACATGCATGCCGCATGTCATGCTAGCCCCGCATGCATGCCGCATGTCATGGGGGCCCCGCAGGCATTCCACATGTCATGGGGGCCCCGCAGGCATTTCGCATGTAATGGGGGATCCAAATGCATGCCGAATGTCATGGGGGTCCCATATGCATGCCGCATGTCATGGGGGCCCGAAATGCATGCCGCATGCCATGGGGGCCCGAAATGCTTGCCGCATGTCATGGGGGCCCCACCTGCATGCCGCATGTCATGGGGGCCTCACATGCATTCTGCATGTCATGGGGGCCCCACGTGCATGCTGCATGTCATGGGGGCCCCACATGCATGCCTCAAGTCATGGGGGCCCCAAATGCATGCCGCATATCATGGGGCCCCACGTGCATGCCTCATATATTGGGGGCCCCAAATTCATGACGCATGTCATGAGGGCCCCGCCTGCATGCCGCTTGTCATGGGGGCCCCGCAGGCATTCCGCATGTCATGGGGGCCCCAAATGCATGAAGCATGTCATGGGGACCCCACGTGCATGCCGCATGTCATGGAGGCCCAAAATGGATGCCGCATGTCATATAGACCCCACGTGCATGCCGCATGTCATGGGGGCCCCACAGGAATGCCGCATGTCATGGGGACCCCACGTGCATGCCGCCTGTCATGGAGGCCCCAAATGAATGCCGCATGTCATGGGGTCCCCAATTGCATGAAGCATGTCATGGGGGCTCCAAATGCATGCCACATATCATGGGGGCCCCACGTGCATGCCGAATGTCATGGGGGTCCCATATGCATGCCGCATGTCATGGGGGTCCCATATGCATACCGCATGCCATGGGGGCCCGAAATGCTTGCCGCATGTCATGGGGGCCCCACCTGCATGCCGCATGTCATGGGGGCCTCACGTGCATTCCGCATGTCATGGGGGCCCCACGTGCATGATGCATGTCATGGGGGCCCCACGTGCATGCCTCAAGTCATGGGGGCCCCAAATGCATGACTCATGTCTTGGGGTCCCCACGTGCATGCCGCATGTCATGGGGGCCCCACGTGCATGCCGCATGTCATGGGGAACAGAAATGCATGCAGCATGTCATGGGGCCCCAAATACGTGCCGCATGTCATGAGTGCCCCACGTGCATGCCGCATGCCATGGGGGCCCCAAATGCATGCCGCATGTCATGGGGGCCCCACGTGCATGCCACATGTCATGGGGACCCCAAACGTATGCCGCATGTCATGGGGGGCCCCAAATGCATGGTGCATGTCATGAGGGCCCAAATGCATGCTAAATGTCATGGGGGCCCCAAATGCAGACCGCATGTCATGGAGGCTCCACATGCATGCCGCATGTCATGGGGGCTCCAAACGCATGCAGCATGTCATGGGGCCCCCCGTGCATGCCGCATGTCTGGGGGCCCACAAATGCATGCCACATGTCATAGGGGCCCCACATGCATTGCACATTTCATGGAGGCCCTACATGCATGCCGCATGTCATGGGGGCCCCAAATGCATGCCTCAAGTCATGGGGGCCCCAAATGCATGCCGCATGTCATAGTGGCCCCAAATGCATGCTGCATGTCATGAGGGCCCCAAATACGTGCCGCATGTCATGAGTGCCCCACGTGCATGCCGCATGCCATGGGGGCCCCAATTGCATGCCGCATGTCATGGGGGCCCCACGTGCATGCCACATGTCATGGGGGCCCCAAATGCAGACCGCATGTCATGGAGGCTCCACATGCATGCCGCATGTCATGGGGCTCCAAACGCATGCAGCATGTCATGGGGGTCCCACGTGCATGCCGCATGTCATGGGGGCCCCAAATGCATGCAGCATGTCATGCGGGCCCCAAATGCATGCGGCATGTCATAGGGGCCCCAAATGCATGCCGCATGTCATAGTGGCCCCAAATGCATGCTGCATGTCATGGGGGCCCCACATGCATGCCGCATGTCATGGGGGCCCAAATGCTTGGCGCATGTCATGGGGCCATAAATGCATGCCGCATATATTGGGGGCCCCAAATGCATGACGCATGTCATGAGGGCCCCGCATGCATGCCGCATGTCATGGGGGCCCCACGTGCATGCCGCATGTAATTGGGGATCCATATGCATGCCGCATGTCACCGGGGACCCACATCCATGCCGTACGTCATAGGAGCCCCACATGCATGGAGCATGTCATGGGGCCCAACATGCATGGCGCATGTCATGAGTGCCCCACGTGCATGCCGCATGCCATGGGGGCCCCAAATGCATGCCGCATGTCATGGGGGCCCCACATGCATGCCACATGTCATGGGGACCCCAAACGTATGCCGCATGTCATGGGGGGCCCCAAACGCATGCAGCATGTCATGCGGGCCCCAAATGCATGCGGCATGTCATAGGGGCCCACGTGCATGCCGCATGTCTCAGGTACCCCAAATGCATGCAGCATGTTATGCAGGCCCCAAATCCATGCCGCATGTCTTGGGGGCTCCACGTGCATGCCGCATGTAATGGGGCCCCCAAATGCATGCCGCATCTCATAGGGGCCCCACGTGCATTTCACATGTCATGGGTGCCCCACATGCATGCCGCATGTCATCGGGGCCCCAAATGCATGCCGCATGTCATAGGGGCCCCACATGCAAGGTGCATGTCATGGTGCCCCACATGCGTGCCGCATGTCATGGAGGCCCCAAATGCATGCCGCATGTCTTGGGGGCTCCACGTGCATGCCACATGTAATGGGGACCCAAATGCATGCCGCATATCATGGGGGCCCCATGTGCATGCCGCATTTATTGGGGGCACCAAATGCATGCCGCATGTCATGAGGGCCCCGCATGCATGCCACATGTCATGGGGGCCCCGCAGGCATTCCGCATGTCATGGGGGCCCCAAATGCATGCCGCATTTCATGGGGGCCACACGTTCATGCCGCATGTCATGAGGGCCCCGCATGCATGCCACATGTCATGGGGGCCCCGCAGGCATGCCGCATTTCATGGGGGCCACACGTTCATGCCGCATGTAATGGGGGATCCAAATGCATGCCGCATGTCATTGGGGCCCCGCAGGCATTTCGCATGTCATGGGGGCCCCAAATGCATGCCGAATGTCATGGGGTCCCAAATGCATGCCGAATGTCATGGAGGCCCCACGTGCATGCCGCATGTCATGGAGGCCCAAAATGCATGCCGAATGTCATGGAGGCCCCACGTGCATGCCGCATGTCATGGAGGCCCAAAATGGATGCCGCATGTCATGGGGGCCCCACTTGCATGCCGCTTGTCATGGGGGCCCCACAGGAAAGCCGCATGTCATGGGGGCCCCACGTGCTTGCCGCCTGTCATGGAGGCCCCAAATGCATGCCGCATGTCATGGGGGCCCCAAATGCATGACGCATGTCATGGGGTCCCCAATTGCATGAAGCAAGTCAAGGGGGCCCCAAATGCATGACGAATGTCATGGGGTCCCCACGTGCATGAAGCATGTCATGGGGGCCCCACGTGCAGGCCTCATGTCATGGGGGCCCCAAATGCATGTTGCATTTCATGGGGCCCCAAATGCATGCCGAATGTCATGGAGGCCCCACGTGCATGCCGCATGTCATGGAGGCCCCAAATGCATGTCGCATGTCATGGGTTCCCCAAATGCATGCGGCATGTCATGGGGGCCCCAATTGCATGCCGCATGTCAAGGGGGCCCCACGTGCAAGCCTCATGTCATGGGGGACCCAAATGCATGACGCAAGTCATGGGGGCCCCAAATGCATGCTGCATGTCATGGGGTCCCCAAATGCATGACGCATGTCATGGGGTCCCCACGTGCATGAAGCATGTCATGGGGGCTCCAAATGCATGCCGCATGTCATGGGGTCCCCGCAGGCATTCCGCATGTCATGGGGGCCCCACGTGCAAACCTCATGTCATGGGGGCCCCAAATGCATGCCGCAAGTCAAGGGGGCCCCAAATGCATGACGCATGTCATGGGGTCCCCACGTGCATGAAGCATGTCATGGGGGCCCCACGTGCAAGCCTCATGTCATGGGGGCCCCAAGTGCATGTTGCATTTCATGGGGGCCCCAAATGCATGCCGAATGTCATGGAGGCCCCACGTGCATGCTGCATGTCATGGAGGCCCCAAATACATGTCGCATGTCACGGGTTCCCCAAATGCATGCGGCATGTCATGGGGGCCCCAATTGCATGCCGCATGTCAAGGGGGCCCCACGTGCAAGCCTCATGTCATGGGGTCCCCAAATGTATGCCGCAAGTCATGGGGTCCCCAAATGCATGACGAATGTCATGGGGTCCCCACGTGCATGAAGCATGTCATGGGGGCTCCAAATGCATGACGCATGTCATGGGGTCCCCGCAGGCATTCCACATGTCATGGGGGCCCCAAATGCATGCCGCATGTCATGGGGGCCCCAAATGCATGCCGCATGTCATGGGGCCCCACGTGCATGCCGCATGTCATGGGGTCCTCACGTGCATTCCGCATGTCATGGGGGCCACACGTGCATGCTGCATATCATGGGGGCCCCACGTGCATGAAGCATGTCATGGGGACCCCAAATGCATGCCGCATGTCATGGGGGCCCCCACGTGCATTTCGCATGTCATCGGTGCCCCACATGCATGGCGCATGTCATGGTGACCCCACATGCATGCCGCATGTCATGGGGGCCCAAATGCATGCCGCATGTCATGGGGGCCCCAAATGCATGCCACATATCATGGGGGCCCCACGTGCATGCCGCATATATTGGGGGCCCCAAATGCATGCCGCATGTCATGAGTGCCCCACATGCATGGCGCATGTCATGGTGACCCCACATGCATGCCGCATGTCATGGGGGCCCCAAATGCATGCCGCATATCATGGGGCCCCCAAACGCATGCCGCATGTCATGGGGGCCCCTCGTGCATGCCGCATGTCAAGGGGGCCCAAATGCATGCCGCATGTCTTTTTGGCCCACAAATGTATGCCCATGTCATAGGGGCCCAACATGCATGGCACATTTCATGGGGGCCCCGCAGGCATTCCGCATGTCATGGGGGCCTCACGTGCATTCTGCATGTCATGGGGGCCCCACGTGCATGCTGCATGTCATTGGGGGCCCCAGATGCATGCCGCATGTCATGAGGGCCCAAATGCATGCCGCATGTCATGGGGGTCCCACATGCATGCCGCATGTCATGGGGGCCCAAATGCTTGCCGCATGTCATGGTGGCCATAAATGCATGCCGCATGTCATGGGGACCCAATGTGCATGCCGCATGTCATGGGGGCCCCAAATTCATGCCGCATGTCATAAGGGCCGCGCAGGCATTCCGTATGTCATGGGGGCCCCACGTGCATACTGCATGTCATGGGGGCCCCACAGGAATGCCGCATGTCATGGGGACCCCACGTGTATGCCGCCTGTCATGGAGGCCCCAAATGAATGCCGCATGTCATGGGGGCCCCAAATGCATGACGCATGTCATGGGGTCCCCAATTGCATGAAGCATGTCATGGGGGCTCCAAATGCATGCCACATATCATGGGGGCCCCACGTGCATGCCGAATGTCATGGGGGTCCCATATGCATGCCGCATGTCATGGGGGCCCCAAATGCATGCCGCATGCCATGGGGTCCCGAAATGCTTGCCGCATGTCATGGGGGCCCCACCTGCATGCCGCATGTCATGGGGGCCTCACGTGCATTCCGCATGTCATGGGGCCCCACGTGCATGCTGCATGTCATGGGGGTCCCACATGCATGCCTCAAGTTATGGGGGCCCAAATTCATGCCGCATGTCATATGGGCCGCGCAGGCATTCCGCATGTCATGGGGGCCCCACGTGCATGCCGCATGTCATGGGGGCGCCACAGGAATGCCGCATGTCATGGGGACCCCACGTGCATGCCGCCTGTCATGGAGGCCCCAAATGCATGCCGCATGTCATGGGGGCCCCAAATGCATGACGCATGTCATGGGGTCCCCAATTGCATGAAGCATGTCATGGGGGCTCCAAATACATGCCACATATCATGGGGCCCCACGTGCATGCCGCATGTCAAGGGGGCCCCACGTGCAAGCCTCATGTCATGGGGGCCCCAAATGCATGCCGCAAGTCAAGGGGGCCCCAAATGCATGACGCATGTCATGGGGGCCCCCACCTGCATGCCGCATGTCATCGGGGCCCCACATGCATGGCGCATGTCATGGTGCCCCACATGCATGCCGCATGTCATGGGGGCCCCAAATGCATGCCGCATGTCATGGGGGCCCCAAATGCATACCGCATGTCATGGGGGCCTCACGCGCATGCCTCATGTCATGGGGGCTTCACGTGCATTCCGCATGTCATGGGGGCCCCACATGCATGCTGCATGTTATGGGGGCCCCACATGCTTGCCGCATGTCATGGGGGCCCAAAACGCATGAAGCATGTCATGGGGGCCCCACGTGCATGCCGAATGTCTGGGAGCCCACAAATGCATGCCGCATGTCATAGGGGCCCCACATGCATGACGCATGTCATGGGGTCCCCACGTGCATGAAGCATGTCATGGGGGCTCCAATGCATGCCACATGTCATGGGGCCCCGCAGGCATTCCGCATGTCATGGGGGCCTCAAATGCATGTTGCATGTTATGAGGGCCCCAAATGCATGCCGAATGTCATGGGGCCCCAAATGCATGTCGAATGTCATGGAGGCCCCACGTGCATGCCGCATGTAATGGAGGCACAAAATGGATGCTGCATGTCATGGTAGCCCCACAGGAATGCCACATGTCATGGGGTGCCCCACGTGCATGCTGCATGTCATGGGGAACCAAATGCATGCCGCATTTCAGGTGGCTCCACATGCATGGCGCATGTCATGGTGGCCCCACATGCATGACGAGAGTCATGAGGACCCCACATGCATGCCGCATGTCATGCTGGCCCCGCATGCATGCCGCATGTCATGGGGGCCCAGCAGGCATTCCGCATGTCATGGGGGCCCCGCAGGCATTTCGCATGTAATGGGGGATCCAAATGCATGCCGAATGTCATGGGGGTCCCATATGCATGCCGCATGTCATGGGGGCCCCAAATGCTTGCCGCATGTCATGGGGGCCCCACCTGCATGCCGCATGTCATGGGGCCTCACGTGCATTCCGCATGTCATGGGGGCCCCACGTGCATGCTGCATGTCATGGGGGCCCCTCATGCATGCCTCAAGTCATGGGGGCCCCAAATGCATGCCGCATATCATGGGGGCCCCACGTGCATGCCTCATATATTGGGGGCCCCAAATTCATGACGCATGTCATGAGGGCCCAGCATGCATGCCGCATGTCATGGGGGCCCCGCAGGCATTCCGCATGTCATGGGGGCCCCAAATGCATGAAGCATGTCATGGGGACCCCACGTGCATGCCGCATGTCATGGAGGCCCAAAATGGATGCCGCATGTCATGGGGGCACCACGTGCATGCCGCATGTCATGGGGGCCCCACAGGAATGCCGCATGTCATGGGGTCCCCACGTGCATGCCGCCTGTCATGGAGGCCCCAAATGAATGCCGCATGTCATGGGGGCCCCAAATGCATGACGCATGTCATGGGGTCCCCAATTGCATGAAGCATGTCATGGGGGCTCCAAATGCATGCCACATATCATGGGGGCCCCACGTGCATGCCGCATGTCATGGAGGCCCCAAATGCATGTCGCATGTCACGGGTTCCCCAAATGCATGCGGCATGTCATGGGGGCCCCAATTGCATGCCGCATGTCAAGGGGGCCCCACGTGCAAGCCTCATGTCATGGGGGCCCCAAATGCATGGCGCAAGTCATGGGGGCCCCAAATGCATGCCACATGTCATGGGGTCCCCAAATGCATGACGCATGTCATGGGGTCCCCACGTGCATGAAGCATGTCATGGGGGCTCCAAATGCATGCCACATGTCATAGGGTCCCCGCAGGCATTCCGCATGTCATGGGGGTCCCACGTGCAAGCCTCATGTCATGGGGGCCCCAAATGCATGCCGCAAGTCAAGGGGGCCCCAAATGCATGACGCATGCCATGGGGGCCCGAAATGCTTGCCGCATGTCATGGGGGCCCCACCTGCATGCCGCATGTCATGGGGGCCTCACGTGCATTCCGCATGTCATGGGGCCCCACGTACATGCTGCATGTCATGGGGGTCCCACATGCATGCCTCAAGTCATGGGGGCCCCAAATTCATGCCGCATATCATAAGGGCCGCGCAGGCATTCCGCATGTCATGGGGGCCCCACGTGCATGCCGCATGTCATGGGGGCGCCACAGGAATGCCGCATGTCATGGGGACCCCACGTGCATGCCGCCTGTCATGGAGGCCCCAAATGCATGCCGCATGTCATGGGGGCCCCAAATGCATGACACATGTCATGGGGTCCCCAATTGCATGAAGCATGTCATGGGGTGTCCAAATGCATGCCACATATCATGGGGGCCCCACGTGCATGCCGCATGTCAAGGGGGCCCCACGTGCAAGCCTCATGTCATGGGGGCCCCAAATGCATGCCGCAAGTCAAGGGGGCCCCAAATGCATGACGCATATCATGGGGGCCCCCACGTGCATGCCGCATGTCATCGGGGCCCCACATGCATGGCGCATGTCATGGTGACCGACATGCATGCCGCATGTCATGGGGGCCCCAAATGCATGCAGCATGTCATGGGGGCCCCAAATGCATGCCGCATGTCATGGGGGCCTCACGCACATGCCTCATGTCATGGGGGCTTCACGTGCATTCCGCATGCCATGGGGGCCCCACGTGCATGCTGCATGTTATGGGGGCCCCACATGCTTGCCGCATGTCATGGGGGCCCCACGTGCCTGCCGCATGTCATGGGGGCCCCAAATGCATGCCGCATGTCATGGGGGCCCCAAATGCAGACCGCATGTCATGGAGGCTCCACATGCATGCCGCATGTCATGGGGGCCCAAAACGCATGAAGCATGTCATGGGGGCCCCACGTGCATGCCGAATGTCTGGGAGCCCACAAATGCATGCCGCATGTCATAGGGGCCCCACATGCATGACGCATGTCATGGGGTCCCCACTGGGGGCCCCAAATGCATGTTGCATGTTATGAGGGCCCCAAATGCATGCCGAATGTCATGGGGCCCCAAATGCATGCCGAATGTCATGGAGGCCCCACGTGCATGCCGCATGTAATGGAGGCACAAAATGGATGCCGCATGTCATGGTAGCCCCACAGGAATGCCGCATGTCATGGGGTGCCCCACGTGCCTGCTGCATGTCATGGGGAACCAAATGCATGCCGCATTTCAGGTGGCTCCACATGCATGGCGCATGTCATGGTGGCCCCACATGCATGACGAGAGTCATGAGGACCCCACATGCATGCCGCATGTCATGCTAGCCCCGCATGCATGCCGCATGTCATGGGGGCCCCGCAGGCATTCCACATGTCATGGGGGCCCCGCAGGCATTTCGCATGTAATGGGGGATCCAAATGCATGCCGAATGTCATGGGGGTCCCATATGCATGCCGCATGTCATGGGGGCCCGAAATGCATGCCACATGCCATGGGGGCCCGAAATGCTTGCCGCATGTCATGGGGGCCCCACCTGCATGCCGCATGTCATGGGGGCCTCACATGCATTCTGCATGTCATGGGGGCCCCACGTGCATGCTGCATGTCATGGGGGCCCCACATGCATGCCTCAAGTCATGGGGGCCCCAAATGCATGCCGCATATCATGGGGGCCCCACGTGCATGCCTCATATATTGGGGGCCCCAAATTCATGACGCATGTCATGAGGGCCCCGCCTGCATGCCGCTTGTCATGGGGGCCCCGCAGGCATTCCGCATGTCATGGGGGCCCCAAATGCATGAAGCATGTCATGGGGACCCCACGTGCATGCCGCATGTCATGGAGGCCCAAAATGGATGCCGCATGTCATATAGACCCCACGTGCATGCCGCATGTCATCGGGGCCCCACAGGAATGCCGCATGTCATGGGGACCCCACGTGCATGCCGCCTGTCATGGAGGCCCCAAATGAATGCCGCATGTCATGGGGTCCCCAATTGCATGAAGCATGTCATGGGGGCTCCAAATGCATGCCACATATCATGGGGGCCCCACGTGCATGCCGAATGTCATGGGGGTCCCATATGCATGCCGCATGTCATGGGGGTCCCATATGCATACCGCATGCCATGGGGGCCCGAAATGCTTGCCGCATGTCATGGGGGCCCCACCTGCATGCCGCATGTCATGGGGGCCTCACGTTCATTCCGCATGTCATGGGGGCCCCACGTGCATGATGCATGTCATGGGGGCCCCACGTGCATGCCTCAAGTCATGGGGGCCCCAAATGCATGACTCATGTCTTGGGGTCCCCACGTGCATGCCGCATGTCATGGGGGCCCCACGTGCATGCCGCATGTCATGGGGAACAGAAATGCATGCAGCATGTCATGGGGCCCCAAATACGTGCCGCATGTCATGAGTGCCCCACGTGCATGCCGCATGCCATGGGGGCCCCAAATGCATGCCGCATGTCATGGGGGCCCCACGTGCATGCCACATGTCATGGGGACCCCAAACGTATGCCGCATGTCATGAGGGGCCCCAAATGCATGGTGCATGTCATGAGGGCCCAAATGCATGCTAAATGTCATGGGGGCCCCAAATGCAGACCGCATGTCATGGAGGCTCCACATGCATGCCGCATGTCATGGGGGCTCCAAACGCATGCAGCATGTCATGGGGCCCCCCGTGCATGCCGCATGTCTGGGGGCCCACAAATGCATGCCACATGTCATAGGGGCCCCACATGCATTGCACATTTCATGGAGGCCCTACATGCATGCCGCATGTCATGGGGGCCCCAAATGCATGCCTCAAGTCATGGGGGCCCCAAATGCATGCCGCATGTCATAGTGGCCCCAAATGCATGCTGCATGTCATGAGGGCCTCAAATACGTGCCGCATGTCATGAGTGCCCCACGTGCATGCCGCATGCCATGGGGGCCCCAATAGCATGCCGCATGTCATGGGGGCCCCACGTGCATGCCACATGTCATGGGGGCCCCAAATGCAGACCGCATGTCATGGAGGCTCCACATGCATGCCGCATGTCATGGGGCTCCAAACGCATGCAGCATGTCATGGGGGCCCACAAATGCATGCCGCATGTCATAGGGGCCCCAAATGCATGCTGCATGTCATGGGGGCCCCACATGCATGCCGCATGTCATGGGGGCCCAAATGCTTGGCGCATGTCATGGGGCCATAAATGCATGCCGCATATATTGGGGGCCCCAAATGCATGACGCATGTCATGAGGGCCCCGCATGCATGCCGCATGTCATGGGGGCCCCACGTGCATGCCGCATGTAATTGGGGATCCATATGCATGCCGCATGTCACCGGGGACCCACATCCATGCCGTACGTCATAGGAGCCCCACATGCATGGAGCATGTCATGGGGCCCAACATGCATGGCGCATGTCATGAGTGCCCCACGTGCATGCCGCATGCCATGGGGGCCCCAAATGCATGCCGCATGTCATGGGGGCCCCACATGCATGCCACATGTCATGGGGACCCCAAACGTATGCCGCATGTCATGGGGGGCCCCAAATGCATGGTGCATGTCATGAGGGCCCAAATGCATGACAAATGTCATGGGAGCCCCAAATGCAAACGCATGTCATGGAGGCTCCACATGCATGCCGCATGTCATGGGGGCTCCAAACGCATGCAGCATGTCATGGGGGTCCCACGTGCATGCCGCATGTCATGGGGGCCCCAAATGCATGCAGCATGTCATGCGGGCCCCAAATGCATGCGGCATGTCATAGGGGCCCACGTGCATGCCGCATGTCTCAGGTACCCCAAATGCATGCAGCATGTTATGCAGGCCCCAAATGCATGCCGCATGTCTTGGGGGCTCCACGTGCATGCCGCATGTAATGGGGCCCCCAAATGCATGCCGCATCTCATAGGGGCCCCACGTGCATTTCACATGTCATGGGTGCCCCACATGCATGCCGCATGTCATCGGGGCCCCAAATGCATGCCGCATGTCATAGGGGCCCCACATGCAAGGTGCATGTCATGGTGCCCCACATGCGTGCCACATGTCATGGAGGCCCCAAATGCATGCCGCATGTCTTGGGGGCTCCACGTGCATGCCACATGTAATGGGGACCCAAATGCATGCCGCATATCATGGGGGCCCCATGTGCATGCCGCATTTATTGGGGGCACCAAATGCATGCCGCATGTCATGAGGGCCCCGCATGCATGCCACATGTCATGGGGGCCCCGCAGGCATTCCGCATGTCATGGGGGCCCCAAATGCATGCCGCATTTCATGGGGGCCACACGTTCATGCCGCATGTCATGAGGGCCCCGCATGCATGCCACATGTCATGGGGGCCCCGCAGGCATTCCGCATGTCATGGGGGCCCCAAATGCATGCCGCATTTCATGGGGGCCACACGTTCATGCCGCATGTAATGGGGGATCCAAATGCATGCCGCATGTCATTGGGGCCCCGCAGGCATTTCGCATGTCATGGGGGCCCCAAATGCATGCCGAATGTCATGGGGTCCCAAATGCATGCCGAATGTCATGGAGGCCCCACGTGCATGCCGCATGTCATGGAGGCGCAAAATGGATGCCGCATGTCATGGGGGCCCGACTTGCATGCCGCTTGTCATGGGGGCCCCACAGGAAAGCCGCATGTCATGGGGGCCCCACGTGCTTGCCGCCTGTCATGGAGGCCCCAAATGCATGCCGCATGTCATGGGGGCCCCAAATGCATGACGCATGTCATGGGGTCCCCAATTGCATGAAGCAAGTCAAGGGGGCCCCAAATGCATGACGAATGTCATGGGGTCCCCACGTGCATGAAGCATGTCATGGGGGCCCCACGTGCAGGCCTCATGTCATGGGGGCCCCAAATGCATGTTGCATTTCATGGGGCCCCAAATGCATGCCGAATGTCATGGAGGCCCCACGTGCATGCCGCATGTCATGGAGGCCCCAAATGCATGTCGCATGTCATGGGTTCCCCAAATGCATGCGGCATGTCATGGGGGCCCCAATTGCATGCCGCATGTCAAGGGGGCCCCACGTGCAAGCCTCATGTCATGGGGGACCCAAATGCATGACGCAAGTCATGGGGGCCCCAAATGCATGCTGCATGTCATGGGGTCCCCAAATGCATGACGCATGTCATGGGGTCCCCACGTGCATGAAGCATGTCATGGGGGCTTCAAATGCATGCCGCATGTCATGGGGTCCCCGCAGGCATTCCGCATGTCATGGGGGCCCCACGTGCAAACCTCATGTCATGGGGGCCCCAAATGCATGCCGCAAGTCAAGGGGGCCCCAAATGCATGACGCATGTCATGGGGTCCCCACGTGCATGAAGCATGTCATGGGGGCCCCACGTGCAAGCCTCATGTCATGGGGGCCCCAAGTGCATGTTGCATTTCATGGGGGCCCCAAATGCATGCCGAATGTCATGGAGGCCCCACGTGCATGCTGCATGTCATGGAGGCCCCAAATACATGTCGCATGTCACGGGTTCCCCAAATGCATGCGGCATGTCATGGGGGCCCCAATTGCATGCCGCATGTCAAGGGGGCCCCACGTGCAAGCCTCATGTCATGGGGTCCCCAAATGTATGCCGCAAGTCATGGGGTCCCCAAATGCATGACGAATGTCATGGGGTCCCCACGTGCATGAAGCATGTCATGGGGGCTCCAAATGCATGACGCATGTCATGGGGTCCCCGCAGGCATTCCACATGTCATGGGGGCCCCAAATGCATGCCGCATGTCATGGGGGCCCCAAATGCATGCCGCATGTCATGGGGCCCCACGTGCATGCCGCATGTCATGGGGTCCTCACGTGCATTCCGCATGTCATGGGGGCCACACGTGCATGCTGCATGTCATGGGGGCCCCACGTGCATGAAGCATGTCATGGGGACCCCAAATGCATGCCGCATGTCATGGGGGCCCCCACGTGCATTTCGCATGTCATCGGTGCCCCACATGCATGGCGCATGTCATGGTGACCCCACATGCATGCCGCATGTCATGGGGGCCCAAATGCATGCCGCATGTCATGGGGACCCCAAATGCATGCCACATATCATGGGGGCCCCACGTGCATGCCGCATATATTGGGGGCCCCAAATGCATGCCGCATGTCATAAGTGCCCCACATGCATGGCGCATGTCATGGTGACCCCACATGCATGCCGCATGTCATGGGGGCCCCAAATGCATGCCGCATATCATGGGGCCCCCAAACGCATGCCGCATGTCATGGGGGCCCCTCGTGCATGCCGCATGTCAAGGGGGCCCACATGCATGCAGCATGTCTTTTTGGCCCACAAATGTATGCCACATGTCATAGGGGCCCAACATGCATGGCACATTTCATGGGGGCCCCGCAGGCATTCCGCATGTCATGGGGGCCTCACGTGCATTCCGCATGTCATGGGGGCCCCACGTGCATGCTGCATGTCATTGGGGGCCCCAAATGCATGCCGCATGTCATGAGGGCCCAAATGCATGCCGCATGTCATGGGGGTCCCACATGCATGCCGCATGTCATGGGGGCCCAAATGCTTGCCGCATGTCATGGTGGCCATAAATGCATGCCGCATGTCATGGGGACCCAACGTGCATGCCGCATGTCATGGGGGCCCCAAATTCATGCCGCATGTCATAAGGGCCCCGCATGCATGCCGCATGTCATGGGGACCCCGCAGGCATTCCGCATGTATTGGGGGAACCGAATGCATGCCGCATGTCATGGGGGTCCCATACGCATGCCGTATGTCATGGGGGCCCCAAATGCATGCCGCATGTCATAGGGGCCCCACATGCATGGCGCATGTCATGGGGGCCTCACGTGCATTCCGCATGTCATGGGGGCCCCACGTGCATGCTGCATGTCATGGGGCCCCACATGCATGCCTCAAGTCATGGGGTCCCCAAATGCATGCCGCATATCATGGGGGCCTCACGTGCATGCCGCATATATTGGGGGCCCCAAATTCATGACGCATGTCATGAAGGCCCCGCATGCATGCCGCATGTCATGACGGCCCCGCATGCATGCCGCATGTCATTGGGGCCCCGCAGGCATTCCGCATGTCATGGGGGCCTCACGTGCATTCCGCATGTCATGGGGGCCCCAAATGCATGCCGCATGTCATGAGGGCCCCAAATGCATGCCGCATGTCCTGGGGGCCCCACGTGCATGCCACATGTCATGGGGGCCCCACGTCCATGCCGCATGTCATGGGGGACCCAAGCGTATGCCGCATGTCATGGGGGTCCCAAAAGCATGCCGCATGTCCTGGGGGCCCCACGTGCATGTCGCATGTCATGGGGCCCCAAATACATGCCGCATGTCCTGGGGGCCCCAATTGCATGCCGCATGTCATGGGGGGCCCAAATGCATGCCGCATATCATGGCGGCCACAAATGCATGACTCAGGTCATGGGGGCCCCACGTGCATGCCGCATGTCATGGGTTCCCAAATGCATGCCGCATTTCATGGGGGCCCTACATGCATGACGCATGTCATGGGGGCCCCAAATGCATGCCGCATATCATGGGGGTCCCACATGCATGACGCATGTCATAGTGGCCCCAAATGCATGCTGCATGTCATGAGGGCCCCACGTGCATGCCACATGTCATGGGGGCCCCAAATGCATTGTTGAAGTCATGGGGGCCCCAAATGCATGCGGCATATCATGGGGGCCCCAAACGCATGCAGCATGTCATGGGGGCCCCACGTGCATGCCGCATGTCTTGGGGCCCACAAATGCATGCCACATGTCATAGGGGCCCCACATGCATGATGCATTTCATGTGGGCCCTACATGCATACCGCATGTCATGGGGGCCCCAAATGCATGCCGCATGTTATGAGGGCCCAAATGCATGCCACATATCATGGGGGCCCCACGAGCATGCCGCATATATTGGGGGACCCACATTCATGCCGCATGTCATGGGGGCCCAAATGCTTGCCGCATGTCATGGGGGCCCAACGTGCATGCCGCATGTATTGGGGGGCCCAAATTCATGCCGCATGTCATAAGGGCCCCGCATGCATGCCGCATGTCATGGGGGCCCCGCAGGCATTCCGCATGTCATGGGGGCCCCGCAGGCATTCCGCATGTAATGGGGGATCCAAATGCATGCCGCATGTCATGGGGGTCCCATATGCATGCCGCATGTCATGGGGGCCCCAAATGCATGCCGCATGCCATGGGGGCCCAAAATGCTTGCCACATGTCATGGGGGCCCCACCTGCATGCCGCATGTCATGGGGGCCTCACGTGCATTCCGCATGTCATGGGGCCCCACATACATGCTGCATGTCATGGGGGTCCCACATGCATGCCTCAAGTCATGGGGGCCCCAAATTCATGCCGCATGTCATAAGGGCCGCGCAGGCATTCCGTATGTCATGGGGGCCCCACGTGCATACTGCATGTCATGGGGGCCCCACAGGAATGCCGCATGTCATGGGGACCCCACGTGCATGACGCCTGTCATGGAGGCCCCAAATGAATGCCGCATGTCATGGGGGCCCCAAATGCATGACGCATGTCATGGGGGCCCCACAGGAATGCCGCATGTCATGGGGACCCCACGTGCATGCCGCCTGTCATGGAGGCCCCAAATGAATGCCGCATGTCATGGGGGCCCCAAATGCATGCCGCATGCCATGGGGGCCCGAAATGCTTGCCGCATGTCATGGGGGCCCCACCTGCATGCCGCATGTCATGGGGGCCTCACGTGCATTCCGCATGTCATGGAGCCCCACGTACATGCTGCATGTCATGGGGGTCCCACATGCATGCCTCAAGTTATGGGGGCCCAAATTCATGCCGCATGTCATATGGGCCGCGCAGGCATTCCGCATGTCATGGGGGCCCCACGTGCATGCCGCATGTCATGGGGGCGCCACAGGAATGCCGCATGTCATGGGGACCCCACGTGCATGCCGCCTGTCATGGAGGCCCCAAATGCATGCCGCATGTCATGGGGGCCCCAAATGCATGACGCATGTCATGGGGTCCCCAATTGCATGAAGCATGTCATGGGGGCTCCAAATACATGCCACATATCATGGGGCCCCACGTGCATGCCGCATGTCAAGGGGGCCCCACGTGCAAGCCTCATGTCATGGGGGCCCCAAATGCATGCCGCAAGTCAAGGGGGCCCCAAATGCATGACGCATGTCATGGGGGCCCCCACCTGCATGCCGCATGTCATCGGGGCCCCACATGCATGGCGCATGTCATGGTGCCCCACATGCATGCCGCATGTCATGGGGGCCCCAAATGCATGCAGCATGTCATGGGGCCCCAAATGCATGCCGCATGTCATGGGGGCCTCACGCGCATGCCTCATGTCATGGGGGCTTCACGTGCATTCCGCATGTCAAGGGGGCCCCACATGCATGCTGCATGTTATGGGGGCCCCACATGCTTGCCGCATGTCATGGGGGCCCCACGTGCCTGCCGCATGTCATGGGGGCCCCAAATGCATGCCGCATGTCATGGGGGCCCCAAATGCAGACCGCATGTCATGGAGGCTCCACATGCATGCCGCATGTCATGGGGGCCCAAAACGCATGAAGCATGTCATGGGGGCCCCACGTGCATGCCGAATGTCTGGGAGCCCACAAATGCATGCCGCATGTCATAGGGGCCCCACATGCATGACGCATGTCATGGGGTCCCCACGTGCATGAAGCATGTCATGGGGGCTCCTATGCATGCCGCATGTCATGGGGGCCCCGCAGGCATTCCGCATGTCATGGGGGCCTCAAATGCATGTTGCATGTTATGAGGGCCCCAAATGCATGCCGAATGTCATGGGGCCCCAAATGCATGTCGAATGTCATGGAGGCCCCACGTGCATGCCGCATGTAATGGAGGCACAAAATGGATGCCGCATGTCATGGTAGCCCCACAGGAATGCCGCATGTCATGGGGTGCCCCACGTGCATGCTGCATGTCATGGGGAACCAAATGCATGCCGCATTTCAGGAGGCTCCACATGCATGGCGCATGTCATGGTGGCCCCACATGCATGACGAGAGTCATGAGGACCCCACATGCATGCCGCATGTCATGCTGGCCCCGCATGCATGTCGCATGTCATGGGGGCCCAGCAGGCATTCCGCATGTCATGGGGTCCCGCAGGCATTTCGCATGTAATGGGGGATCCAAATGCATGCCGAATGTCATGGGGGTCCCATATGCATGCCACATGTCATGGGGGCCCCAAATGCTTGCCGCATGTCATGGGGGCCCCACCTGCATGCCGCATGTCATGGGGGCCTCACGTGCATTCCGCATGTCATGGGGGCCATACGTGCATGCTGCATGTCATGGGGGCCCCACATGCATGCCTCAAGTCATGGGGGCCCCAAATGCATGCCGCATATCATGGGGGCCCCACGTGCATGCCTCATATATTGGGGGCCCCAAATTCATGACGCATGTCATGAGGGCCCAGCATGCATGCCGCATGTCATGGGGGCCCCGCAGGCATTCCGCATGTCATGGGGGCCCCAAATGCATGAAGCATGTCATGGGGACCCCACGTGCATGCCGCATGTCATGGAGGCCCAAAATGGATGCCGCATGTCATGGGGACCCCACGTGCATGCCGCCTGTCATGGAGGCCCCAAATGAATGCCGCATGTCATGGGGGCCCCAAATGCATGACGCATGTCATGGGGTCCCCAATTGCATGAAGCATGTCATGGGGGCTCCAAATGCATGCCACATATCATGGGGGCCCCACGTGCATGCCGCATGTCATGGAGGCCCCAAATGCATGTCGCATGTCACGGGTTCCCTAAATGCATGCGGCATGTCATTGGGGCCCCAATTGCATGCCGCATGTCAAGGGGGCCCCACGTGCAAGCCTCATGTCATGGGGGCCCCAAATGCATGGCGCAAGTCATGGGGGCCCCAAATGCATGCCACATGTCATGGGGTCCCCAAATGCATGACGCATGTCATGGGGTCCCCACGTGCATGAAGCATGTCATGGGGGCTCCAAATGCATGCGACATGTCATAGGGTCCCCGCAGGCATTCCGCATGTCATGGGGGTCCCACGTGCAAGCCTCATATCATGGGGGCCCCAAATGCATGCCGCAAGTCAAGGGGGCCCCAAATGCATGACGC
Source organism: Phyllobates terribilis (assembly GCF_046119375.1). NCBI lineage: Eukaryota > Metazoa > Chordata > Amphibia > Anura > Dendrobatidae > Phyllobates > Phyllobates terribilis. The sequence continues at coordinate 2,234,098 of NW_027362856.1, forward strand.
ATGCCATGGGGGCCCGAAATGCTTGCCGCATGTCATGGGGGCCCCACCTGCATGCCGCATGTCATGGGGGCCTCACGTGCATTCCGCATGTCATGGGGCCCCACGTACATGCTGCATGTCATGGGGGTCCCACATGCATGCCTCAAGTCATGGGGGCCCCAAATTCATGCCGCATGTCATAAGGGCCGCGCAGGCATTCCGCATGTCATGGGGACCCCACGTGCATGCCGCCTGTCATGGAGGCCCCAAATGCATGCCGCATGTCATGGGGGCCCCAAATGCATGACGCATGTCATGGGGTCTCCAATTGCATGAAGCATGTCATGGGGGCTCCAAATGCATGCCACATATCATGGGGGCCCCACGTGCATGCCGCATGTCAAGGGGGCCCCACGTGCAAGCCTCATGTCATGGGGGCCCCAAATGCATGCCGCAAGTCAAGGGGGCCCCAAATGCATGACGCTTGTCATGGGGGCCCCCACGTGCATGCCGCATGTCATCGGGGCCCCACATGCATGGCGCATGTCATGGTGCCCGACATGCATGCCTCATGTCATGGGGGCCCCAAATGCATGCAGCATGTCATGGGGGCCCCAAATGCATGCCGCATGTCATGGGGGCCTCACGCACATGCCTCATGTCATGGGGGCTTCACGTGCATTCCGCATGTCATGGGGGCCCCACGTGCATGCTGCATGTTATGGGGGCCCCAAATGCATGCCGCATGTCATGGGGGCCCCAAATGCAGACCGCATGTCATGGAGGCTCCACATGCATGCCGCATGTCATGGGGGCCCAAAACGCATGAAGCATGTCATGGGGGCCCCACGTGCATGCCGAATGTCTGGGAGCCCACAAATGCATGCCGCATGTCATAGGGGCCCCACATGCTTGCCGCATGTCATGGGGGCCCCACGTGCCTGCCGCATGTCATGGGGGCCCCAAATGCATGCCGCATGTCATGGGGGCCCCAAATGCAGACCGCATGTCATGGAGGCTCCACATGCATGCCGCATGTCATGGGGGCCCAAAACGCATGAAGCATGTCATGGGGGCCCCACGTGCATGCCGAATGTCTGGGAGCCCACAAATGCATGCCGCATGTCATAGGGGCCCCACATGCATGACGCATGTCATGGGGTCCCCACTGGGGGCCCCAAATGCATGTTGCATGTTATGAGGGCCCCAAATGCATGCCGAATGTCATGGGGCCCCAAATGCATGCCGAATGTCATGGAGGCCCCACGTGCATGCCGCATGTAATGGAGGCACAAAATGGATTCCGCATGTCATGGTAGCCCCACAGGAATGCCGCATGTCATGGGGTGCCCCACGTGCATGCTGCATGTCATGGGGAACCAAATGCATGCCGCATTTCAGGTGGCTCCACATGCATGGCGCATGTCATGGTGGCCCCACATGAATGACGAGAGTCATGAGGACCCCACATGCATGCCGCATGTCATGCTGGCCCCGCATGCATGCCGCATGTCATGGGGGCCCCGCAGGCATTCCACATGTCATGGGGGCCCCGCAGGCATTTCGCATGTAATGGGGGATCCAAATGCATGCCGAATGTCATGGGGGTCCCATATGCATGCCGCATGTCATGGGGGCCCGAAATGCATGCCGCATGCCATGGGGGCCCGAAATGCTTGCCGCATGTCATGGGGGCCCCACCTGCATGCCGCATGTCATGGGGGCCTCACGTGCATTCTGCATGTCATGGGGGCCCCACGTGCATGCTGCATGTCATGGGGGCCCCACATGCATGCCTCAAGTCATGGGGGCCCCAAATGCATGCCGCATATCATGGGGGCCCCACGTGCATGCCTCATATATTGGGGGCCCCAAATTCATGACGCATGTCATGAGGGCCCCGCCTGCATGCCGCATGTCATGGGGGCCCCGCAGGCATTCCGCATGTCATGGGGGCCCCAAATGCATGAAGCATGTCATGGGGACCCCACGAGCATGCCGCATGTCATGGAGGCCCAAAATGGATGCCACATGTCATATAGACCCCACGTGCATGCCGCATGTCATGGGGCCCCACAGGAATGCCGCATGTCATGGGGACCCCACGTGCATGCCGCCTGTCATGGAGGCCCCAAATGAATGCCGCATGTCATGGGGTCCCCAATTGCATGAAGCATGTCATGGGGGCTCCAAATGCATGCCACATATCATGTGGGCCCCACGTGCATGCCGAATGTCATGGGGGTCCCATATGCATGCCGCATGTCATGGGGGTCCCATATGCATGCCGCATGCCATGGGGGCCCGAAATGCTTGCTGCATGTCATGGGGGCCCCACCTGCATGCCGCATGTCATGGAGGCCTCACGTGCATTCCGCATGTCATGGGGGCCCCACGTGCATGATGCATGTCATGGGGGCCCCACGTGCATGCCTCAAGTCATGGGGGCCCCAAATGCATGACTCATGTCTTGGGGTCCCCACGTGCATGCCGCATGTCATGGGGGCCCCACGTGCATGCCGCATGTCATGGGGAACAGAAATGCATGCAGCATGTCATGGGGCCCTAAATACGTGCCGCATGTCATGAGTGCCCCACGTGCATGCCGCATGCCATGGGGGCCCCAAATGCATGCCGCATGTCATGGGGGCCCCACATGCATGCCGCATGTCATGGGGCTCCAAACGCATGCAGCATGTCATGGGGGCCCACAAATGCATGCCGCATGTCATAGGGGCCCCAAATGCATGCTGCATGTCATGAGGGCCCCAAATGCATGCTGCATGTCATGAGGGCCCCAAATGCATGCCTCATGTCATGGGGGCCCCACATGCATGCCGCATGTCATGGGGGCCCAAATGCTTGGCGTATGTCATGGGGCCATAAATGCATGCCGCATATATTGGGGGCCCCAAATGCATGACGCATGTCATGAGGGCCCCGCATGCATGCCGCATGTCATGGGGGCCCCACGTGCATGCCGCATGTAATTGGGGATCCATATGCATGCCGCATGTCACCGGGGACCCACATCCATGCCGTACGTCATAGGAGCCCCACATGCATGGAGCATGTCATGGGGCCCAACATGCATGGCGCATGTCATGAGTGCCCCACGTGCATGCCGCATGCCATGGGGGCCCCAAATGCATGCCGCATGTCATGGGGGCCCCACATGCATGCCACATGTCATGGGGACCCCAAACGTATGCCGCATGTCATGGGGGGCCCCAAATGCATGGTGCATGTCATGAGGGCCCAAATGCATGACAAATGTCATGGGGGCCCCAAATGCAGACGCATGTCATGGAGGCTCCACATGCATGCCGCATGTCATGGGGGCTCGAAACGCATGCAGCATGTCATGGGGGTCCCACGTGCATGCCGCATGTCATGGGGGCCCCAAATGCATGCAGCATGTCATGGGGGCTCCAAACGCATGCAGCATGTCATGGGGGTCCCACGTGCATGCCGCATGTCATGGGGGCCCCAAATGCATGCCGCATGTCATAGTGGCCCCAAATGCATGCTGCATGTCATGAGGGCCCCAAATGCATGCTGCATGTCATGAGGGCCCCAAATGCATGCCGCATGTCATGGGGGCCCCACATGCATGCCGCATGTCATGAGGGCCCCGCATGCATGCCGCATGTCATTGGGGCCCCGCAGGCATTCCGCATGTCATGGGGGCCTCACGTGCATTCCGCATGTCATGGGGGCCCCACGTGCATGCTGCATGTCATTGGGGGCCCCAAATGCATGCCGCATGTCATGGGGGCACAAATGCATGCCACATATCATGGGGGCCCCATGTGCATGTCGCATGTCATGGGGGTCCCACATGCATGCCTCATGTCATGGGTACCCCAAATGCATGACTCATGTCATGGGGTCCCCACGTGCATGCCGCATGTCATGGGGTCCCCACGTGCATGCCGCATGTCATGGGGGCCCCACGTGCATGCCGCATGTCATGGGGAACCAAAATGCATGCAGCATGTCATGGGGCCCCAAATACGTGCCGCATGTCATGAGTGCCCCACGTGCATGCCGCATGCCATGGGGGCTCCAAATGCATGCCGCATGTCATGGGGGCCCCACGTGCATGCCACATGTCATGGGGACCCCAAACGTATGCCGCATGTCATGGGGGGCCCCAAATGCATGGTGCATGTCATGAGGGCCCAAATGCATGCTAAATGTCATGGGGGCCCCAAATGCAGACCGCATGTCATGGACGCTCCTCATGCATGCCGCATGTCATGGGGGCTCCAAACGCATGCAGCATGTCATGGGTCCCCCGTGCATGCCGCATGTCTGGGGGCCCACAAATGCATGCCGCATGTCATAGGGGCCCCACATGCATGGCGCATTTCATGGAGGCCCTACATGCTTGCCGCATGTCATGGGGGCCCCAAATGCATGCCTCAAGTCGTGGGGGCCCCAAATGCATGCCGCATATCATGGGGGTCCCACATGCATGCCGCATGTCACGGGGGTCCCAAATGCATGCCGCATGTCATAGTGGCCCCAAATGCATGCTGCATGTCATGAGGGCCTCAAATACGTGCCGCATGTCATGAGTGCCCCACGTGCATGCCGCATGCCATGGGGGCCCCAAATGCATGCCGCATGTCATGGGGGCCCCACGTGCATGCCACATGTCATGGGGACCCCAAACATATGCCGCATGTCATGGGGGGCCCCAAATGCATGGTGCATGTCATGAGGGCCCAAATGCATGCCAAATGTCATGGGGGCCCCAAATGCAGACCGCATGTCATGGAGGCTCCACATGCATGCCGCATGTCATGGGGCTCCAAACGCATGCAGCATGTCATGGGGGCCCACAAATGCATGCCGCATGTCATAGGGGCCCCACATGCATGGCGCATTTCATGGAGGCCCTACATGCATGCCGCATGTCATGGGGGCCCCAAATGCATGCCTCAAGTCGTGGGGGCCCCAAATGCATGCCCCATATCATGGGGGTCCCACATGCATGCCGCATGTCATGGGGGCCCCAAATGCATGCCGCATGTCATAGTGGCCCCAAATGCATGTTGCATGTCATGAGGGCCCCAAATGCATGCCGCATGTCATGGGGGCCCCACATGCATGCCGCATGTCATGGGGGCCCAAATGCTTGCCGCATGTCATGGGGGCCATAAATGCATGCCGCATATATTGGGGTCCCCAAATGCATGACGCATGTCATGAGGGCCCCGCATGCATGCCGCATGTCATTGGGGCCACGCAGGCATTCCGCATGTCATCGGGGCCTCACGTGCATTCCGCATGTCATGGGGACTCCAAGTGCATGCTGTATGTCATTGGGGGCCCCAAATGCATGCCGCATGTCATGAGGGCACAAATGCATGCCACATATCATGGGGGCCCCACCTGCATGAAGCATATATTGGGGGCCCCAAATGCATGCCGCATGTCATGAGGGCCCCTAATGCATGCCGCATGTCATGGAGCCCCACATGCATGCCGCATGTCAAGGGGGCCCAACGTGCATGCCGCACGTATTGGGGGCCCCAAATTCATGCCGCATGTCATGAGGGCCCCGCATGCATGCCGCATGTCATGGGGGCCCCGCAGGCATTCCGCATGTAATGGGGGAACCAAATGCATGCCGCATGTCATGGGGGTCCCATACGCATGCCGTATGTCATGGGGGCCCCAAATGCATGCCGCATGTCATAGGGGTCCCACATGCATTCCGCATGTCATGGGGGCCTCACGTGCATTCCGCATGTCATGGGGGCCCCACGTGCATGCTGCATGTCATGGGGCCCCACATGCATGCCTCAAGTCATGGGGGCCCCAAATGCATGCCGCATATCATGGGGGCCCCACGTGCATGCCACATATATTGGGGGCCCCAAATTCATGACGCATGTCATGAGGGCCCCGCATGCATGCCGCATATCATGAGGGCCCCGCATGCATGCCGCATGTTATTGGGGCCCCGCATGCATGCCGCATGTCATTGGGGCCACGCAGGCATTCCGCATGTCATGGGGGCCTCACGTGCATTCCGCATGTCATGGGGGCCCCACGTGCATGCTGTATGTCATTGGGGGCCCCAAATGCATGCCGCATGTCATGAGGGCACAAATGCATGCCACATATCATGGGGGCCCCACCTGCATGCCGCATATATTGGGGGCCCCAAATGCATGCCGCATGTCATGAGGGCCCCAAATGCATGCCGCATGTCATGGGGGCCCCACATGCATGCCGCATGTCATGGGGGCCCAAATGCTTGCCGCATGTCATGGGGGCCATAAATGCTTGCCGCATGTCATGGGGGCCCAAATGCATGCCGCATGTCATGGGGGCCCCGCAGGCATTCAGCATGTATTGGGGGCCCCAAATGCATGCCGCATGTCATGAGGGCCCCAAATGCATGCCACATATCATGGGGGCCCCACGTGCATGCCGCATATATTGGGGGCCCCAAATGCATGCCGCATGTCATGAGGGCCCCTAATGCATGCCGCATGTCATGGAGCCCCACATGCATGCCGCATGTCAAGGGGGCCCAATGTGCATGCCGCACGTATTGGGGGCCCCAAATTCATGCCGCATGTCATGAGGGCCCCGCATGCATGCCGCATGTCATGGGGGCCCCACAGGCATTCCGCATGTAATGGGGGAACCAAATGCATGCCGCATGTCATGGGGGTCCCATACGCATGCCGTATGTCATGGGGGCCCCAAATGCATGCCGCATGTCATAGGGGTCCCACATGCATTCCGCATGTCATGGGGGCCTCACGTGCATTCCGCATGTCATGGGGGCCCCACGTGCATGCTGCATGTCATGGGGCCCCACATGCATGCCTCAAGTCATGGGGGCCCCACGTGCATGCCACATATATTGGTGGCCCCAAATTCATGACGCATGTCATGAGGGCCCCGCATGCATGCCGCATATCATGAGGGCCCCGCATGCATGCCGCATGTTATTGGGGCCCCGCATGCATGCCGCATGTCATTGGGGCCCCGCAGGCATTCCGCATGTCATGGGGGCCTCACGTGCATTTCGCATGTCATGGGGGCCCCACGTGCATGCTGCATGTCATTGGGGGCCCCAAACGCATGCCGCATGTCATGATGGCCCCAAATGCATGCCGCATGTCCTGGGGGCCCCACGTGCATGCCACATGTCATGGGGGCCCCAAATGCATGGCTCAAGTCATGGGGGCCCCAAATGCATGCCACATATCATGGGGGCCCCACATGCATGCCGCATATATTGGGGCCCCCAAATGCATGCCGCATGTCATGAGAGCCCAAATGCATGCCACATATCATGGGGGCCCCACGTGCATGCCGCATATATTGGGGGCCCCACATGCATGCCGCATGTCATGGGGGCCCAAATGATTGCCGCATGTCATGGGGGCCATAAATGCATGCCGCATGTCATGGGGGCCCAACGTGCATGCCGCATGTATTGGGGGCCCCAAATTCACGCCGCATGTCATAAGGGCCCCGCATGCATGCCGCATGTCCTGGGGGCCCCAAATGCATGTTGCATGTTATGAGGGCCCCAAATGCATGCCGAATGTCATGGGGCCCCAAATGCATGCCGAATGCCATGGAGGCCCCACGTGCATGCCGCATGTCATGGAGGCCCAAAATGGATGCCGCATGTCATGGGGGCCCCAAATGCATGCCGCATATCATGGGGGCCTCAAGTGCATGCCGCATATATTGGGGGCCCCAAATTCATGCCGCATGTCATGAGGGCCCCGCATGCATGCCGCATGTCATGGGGGCCCCACATGTATTCCACATGTCAAGGGGGCCTCACGTGCATTCCGCATGACATGGGGGCCCCACGTGCATGCCGCATGTCAAGGGGGACCCAAACGCATGCCGCATGTCATTGGGGCCCCAAGCGTATGCCGCATGTCATGGGGGCCTCACGTGCATTCCACATGTCATGGGGGCCCCACGTGCATGCTGCATGTCATGGGGGCCCACATGCATGCCGCATGTCATGCGTGCCCCAAATGCAGGTCGCATGTCATGGGGGCTCCACATGCATGCCGCATGTCATGGGTCCCCACGTTCATGCCGCATACATTGGGGGCCCCAAATGCTTTCCGCATGTCATGAGGGCCCCGCATGCATGCCGTATCTCATGGGGGCCCCGCAGGCATTCCGCATGTCATTGGGGCCCACAAATGCATGCCGCATTTCATGGGGGTCACACGTGCATGCCGCATGTAAGGGGGGATCCAAACGCATGCTGCATGTCATGGGGGTCCCACATGCATGCCGCATGTCATGGGGGCCCCAAATGCATGCCGCATGTCATAGGGGCCCAAAATGCATGCCTCAAGTCATGGGGGCCCCAAATGCATGCCGCATATCATGGGGGCCCCACGTGCATGCCTGATGTATTGGGGGCCCCAAATGCATGCCGCATGTCATGAGGGCGCCACATGCATGCCGCATGTCATGGGGGCCCCGCAGGCATTCCGCATGTCATAGGGGCCCCACATGCATGGTGCATGTCATGGGGGCCCCACATGCATGCCTCAAGTCATGGGGGCCCCACGTGCATGCTTCATGTCATTGTGGCCCCACGTGCATGCCGCATGTCATGGGGCCCCCCAAATGCATGCCGCATGTCATGGTGCCCCCCAAATGCATGCCACATGTCATAGGGGCCCAACATGCATGGAGCATATATTGGGGGCCCCAAATGCATGCCGCATGTCATGAGGGCCCCACGTGCATGCTTCATGTCATTGTGGCCCCACGTGCATGCCGCATGTCATGGGGCCCCCCAAATGTATGCCACATGTCATGGGGCCCCCCAAATGCATGCCACATGTCATAGGGGCCCAACATGCATGGAGCATGTCATGGGGGCCCCACATGCATGCCGCATGTCATGGGGTCCCCACGTGCATGCCGCATGTCATGGGGCCCCCCAAATGCATGCCGCATGTCATAGGGGCCCCACATGCATGGCGCATGTCATTGGGGCCCACATGCATGCCGCATGTCATGGGGGCCCCACTTGCATGCAGCATGTCATGGGGGATCCAAATGCATGACGCATGTCATGGGGGTCCCACATGCATGCCGCATGTCATGGAGGCCACAAATGCATGCGGCATGTCATAGGAGCCCCACGTGCATAACACATGTCATATGGCCAGCAAATGCATGCCGCATGTCATGGGTGCCCAACGTGCATGCCACATTTCATGGGGGGCCCAAATGCATGCCGCATGTTATGGGGGCCCCAAATGCACGCCGCATGTCTTAGGGGCCCCACATGCATGCCGCATGTATCGGGCACCCCAAATGCATGCAGCATGTTATGCAGGCTCCAAATGCATGCCGCATGTTATGGGGGCCCCACGTGCATGCCGCATGTCTCAGGTACCCCAAATGCATGCAGCATGTTATGCAGGCCCCAAATGCATGCCGCATGTCATGGAGGCCCCAAACGCATGCCGCATGTCATGGGGGCCCCATATGCATGCCGCATGTCATAGTGGCCCCAAATGCATGCTGCATGTCATGAGGGCCCCAAATGCATGCCGCATGTCATGAGGGCCCCAAATGCATGCCGCATGTCATGGGGGCCCCACATGCATGCCGCATGTCATGGGGGCCCAAATGCATGCCGCATGTCATGGGGGCCCAAATGCATGCCGCATGTCATTGGGGCCCCGCAGGCATTCCGCATGTCATGGGGGCCTCACGTGCATTCCGCATGTCATGGGGGCCCCATGTGCATGCTGCATGTCATTGGGGGCCCCAAATGCATGCCGCATGTCATGGGGGCACAAATGCATGCCACATATCATGGGGGCCCCACGTGCATGCCGCATGTCATGGGGGTCCCACGTGCATGCCTCATGTCATGGGTACCCCAAATGCATGACTCATGTCATGGGGTCCCGCATGCATGCCTCATGTCATGGGGGCCCCACGTGCAAGCCGCATGTAATTGGGGATCCATATGCATGGAGCATGTCATGGGGCCCAACATGCATGGCGCATGTCATGGGGGCCCCACGTGCATACCGCATGTCATGGGGGTCCCACGTGCATGCCGCATGTCATGGGGAACCGAAATGCATGCAGCATGTCATGGGGCCCCAAATACGTGCCGCATGTCATGAGTGCCCCACGTGCATGCCGCATGCCATGGGGGCCCCAAATGCATGCCGCATGTCATGGGGGCCCCACGTGCATGCCACATGTCATGGGGACCCCAAACGTATGCCGCATGTCATGGGGGGCCCCAAATGCATAGTGCATGTCATGAGGGCCCAAATGCATGCTAAATGTCATGGGGGCCCCAAATGCAGACCGCATGTCATGGAGGCTCAACATGCATGCCGCATGTCATTGGGGCTCCAAACGCATGCAGCATGTCATGGGGGCCCCACATGCATGCCGCATGTCTGGGGGCCCACAAATGCATGCCGCATGTCATAGGGGCCCCACATGCATGGCGCATTTCATGGAGGCCATAAATGCATGCCGCATATATTGGGGGCCCCAAATGCATGCCGCATGTCATGAGGGCCCCGCATGCATGCCGCATGTCATTGGGGCCCCGCAGGCATTCCGCATGTCATGGGGGCCTCACGTGCATTCCGCATGTCATGTTGGCCCCACGTGCATGCTGCATGTCATTGGCGGCCCCAAATGCATGCCGCATGTCATGGGGGCACAAATGCATGCCACATATCATGGGGGCCCCACGTACATGCCGCATGTCATGGGGGTCCCACGTGCATGCCTCATGTCATGGGTATCCCAAATGCATGACTCATGTCATGGGGTCCCGCATGCATGCCACATGTCATGGGGGCCCCACGTGCAAGCCGCATGTAATTGGGGATCCATATGCATGGAGCATGTCATGGGGCCCAACATGCATGGCGCATGTCATGGGGGCCCCACGTGCATACCGCATGTCATGGGGGTCACACGTGCATGCCGCATGTCATGGGGGCCCCAAATGCATGCCGCATGTCATAGTGGCCCCAAATGCATGCTGCATGTCATGAGGGCCCCAAATACGTGCCGCTTGTCATGAGTGCCCCACGTGCATGCCGCATGCCATGGGGGCCCCAAATGCATGCCGCATGTCATGGGGGCCCCACGTGCATGCCACATGTCATGGGGACCCCAAACATATGCCGCATGTCATGGGGGGCCCCAAATGCATGGTGCATGTCATGAGGGCCCAAATGCATGCCAAATGTCATGGGGGCCCCAAATGCAGACCGCATGTCATGGAGGCTCCACATGCATGCCGCATGTCATGGGGCTCCAAACGCATGCAGCATGTCATGGGGGCCCACAAATGCATGACGGATGTCATAGGGGCTCCACATGCATGGCGCATTTCATGGAGGCCCTACATGCATGCCGCATTTCATGGGGGCCCCAAATGCATGCCTCAAGTCGTGGGGGCCCCAAATGCATGCCGCATATCATGGGGGTCGCACATGCATGCCGCATGTCATGTGGGCTCCAAATGCATGCCGCATGTCATAGTGGCCCCAAATGCATGCTGCATGTCATGAGGGCCCCAAATGCATGCCGTATGTCATGGGGGCCCCACATGCATGCCGCATGTCATGGGGGCCCAAATGCTTGCCGCATGTCATGGGGGCCATAAATGCATGCCGCATATATTGGGGGCCCGAAATGCATGACGCATGTCATGAGGGCCCCGCATGCATGCCGCATGTCATTGGGGCCACGCAGGCATTCCGCATGTCATGGGGGCCTCACGTGCATTCCGCATGTCATGGGGGCCCCACGTGCATGCTGCATGTCATTGGGGGCCCCAAATGCATGCCGCATGTCATGAGGTCACAAATGCATGCCACATATCATGGGGGCCCCACCTGCATGCCGCATATATTGGGGGCCCCAAATGCATGCCGCATGTCATGAGGGCCCCAAATGCTTGCCGCATGTCATGGGGGCCCCACATGCATGCCGCATGTCATGGGGGCCCAAATGCTTGCCGCATGTCATGGGGGCCATAAATGCTTGCCGCATGTCTTGGGGGCCCAAATGCATGCCGCATGTCATGGGGGCCCCGCAGGCATTCAGCATGTATTGGGGGCCCCAAATGCATGCCGCATGTCATGAGGGCCCCAAATGCATGCCACATATCATGGGTGCCCCACGTGCATGCCCCATATATTGGGGTCCCCAAACGCATGCCGCATGTCATAGGGGCCCCACATGCATGGCACATTTCATGGGGGCCTACCAGGCATTCCGCATGTCATGGGGGCCTCACGTGCATTCGGCATGTCATGGGGGCCCCACGTGCATGCTGCATGTATTGGGGGCCCCAAATGCATGCCGCATGTCATGAGGGCCCCAAATGCATGCCACATATCATGGGGGCCCCACGTGCATGCCGCATATATTGGGGGCCCCAAATGCATGCCGCATGTCATGAGGGCCCCAAATGCATGCCGTATGTCATGGGGCCCCACATGCATGCCGCAGGTCAAGGGGGCCCAAATGCTTGCCGCATGTCATGGGGCCCCAAATGCATACCGCATATCATGGGGGCCCCAAACGCATGCCGCATGTCATGGGGGCCCCACGTGCATGCCGCATGTCTTGGGGCCCACAAATGCATGCCGCATGTCATAGGGGCCCCACATGCATGGCACATTTCATGGGGGCCCCACAGGCATTCCGCATGTCATGGGGGCCTCACGTGCATTCCGCATGTCATGGGGGCCCAACGTGCATGCCGCATGTATTGGGGGCCCCAAATTCATGCCGCATGTCATGAGGGCCCCGCATGCATGCCGCATGTCATGGGGGCCCCACAGGCATTCCGCATGTATTGGGGGAACCAAATGCATGCCGCATGTCATGGGGGTCCTATACGCATGCCGTATGTCATGGGGGCCCCAAATGCATGCCGCATGTCATAGGGGCCCCACATGCATTCCGCATGTCATGGGGGCCTCACGTGCATTCCGCATGTCATGGGGGCCCCACGTGCATGCTGCATGTCATGGGGCCCCACATGCATGCCTCAAGTCATGGGGGCCCCAAATGCATGCCGCATATCATGGGGGCCCCACGTGCATGCCGCATATATTGGGGGCCCCAAATTCATGACGCATGTCATGAGGGCCCCGCATGCATGCCGCATGTTATTGGGGCCCCGCATGCATGCCGCATGTCATTGGGGCCCCGCAGGCATTCCACATGTCATGGGGGCCTCACGTGCATTCCGCATGTCATGGGGTCCCACAAATGCATGACGCATGTCATAGGGGCCCCACATGCATGGCGCATTTCATGGGGGCCCCACGTGCGTGCTGCATGTCATTGGGGGCCCCAAACGCATGGCGCATGTCATGATGGCCCCAAATGCATGGCGCATGTCCTGGGGGCCCCATGTGCATGCCACATGTCATGGGGGCCCCAAATGCATGGCTCAAGTCATGGGGGCCCCAAATGCATGCCACATATCATGGGGGCCCCACATGCATGCCGCATATATTGGGGCCCCCAAATGCATGTCGCATGTCATGAGGGCCCAAATGCATGCCACATATCATGGGGGCCCCACGTGCATGCCGCATATATTGGGGACCCCACATGCATGCCGCATGTCATGGGGGCCCAAATGATTGCCGCATGTCATGGGGGCCATAAATGCATGCCGCATGTCATGGGGGCCCAACGTGCATGCCGCATGTATTGGGGGCCCCAAATTCATGCCGCATGTCATAAGGGCCCCGTATGCATGCCGCATGTCATGGGGGCCCCGCAGGCATTCCGCATGTCATGGGGGCCACGCAGGCATTCCGCATGTAATGGGGGATCCAAATGCATGCCGCATGTCATGGGGGTCCCATATGCATGCCGCATGTCATGGGGGGCCCAAATGCATGCCGCATGCCATGGGGGCCCGAAATGCTTGCCGCATGTCATGGGGGCCCCACCTGCGTGAAGCATGTCATGGGGGCTATAAATGCATGCCGCATGTCATGGGGTCCCCGCAGGCATTCCGCATGTCATGGGGGCCCCACGTGCATGCCGCATGTCATGGAGGCCCCAAATGCATGTCGCATGTCACGGGTTCCCCAAATGCATGCGGCATGTCATGGGGGCCCCAATTGCATGCCGCATGTCCTGGGGCCCCACGTGCATGCCGCATGTCATGGGGGCCTCTCGTGCATTCCGCATGTCATGGGGGCCACACGTGCATGCCGCATGTCATGTGGGCCCCACGTGCATGCTGCATGTCATGGGGGCCCCACGTGCTTGCCGCATGTCATGGGGGCCCCACGTGCCTGCCGCATGTCATGGGGCCCCAAATGCATGCCGCATGTCATGGGGGCCCCAAATGCAGACCACATGTCATGGAGGCTCCACATGCATGCCGCATGTCATGGGGGCCCCAAACGCATGCAGCATGTCATGGGGGCCCCACGTGCATGCCGCATGTCTGGGGGCCCACACATGCATGCCGCATGTAATAGGGGCCCCCACATGCATGATGCATGTCATGGTGTACCCACGTGCATGAAGCATGTCATGGGGGCTCCAATGCATGCCGCATGTCATGGGGGCCCTGCAGGCATTCCGCATGTCATGGGGGCCCCAAATGCATGCCGCATATCATGGGGGCCTCAAGTGCATGCCGCATATATTGGGGGCCCCAAATTCATGCCGCATGTCATGAGGGCCCCGCATGCATGCCGCATGTCATGGGGGCCCCACATGTATTCCACATGTCAAGGGGGCCTCACGTGCATTCCGCATGACATGGGGGCCCCAAATGCATGTTGCATGTCATGGGGGCCCCACGTGCATGCCGCATGTCACGGGGGCCCCAAATGCATGACTCATGTCATGGGGGCCCCACGTGCATGCCGCATGTCACGGGGGCCCCAAATGCATGACTCATGTCATGGGGGCCCCACGTGCATGCCGCATGTCATGGGGGACCCAAACGCATACCGCATGTCATTGGGGCCCCAAGCGTATGCCGCATGTCATGGGGGCCTCACGTGCATTCCACATGTCATGGGGGCCCCACGTGCATGCTGCATGTCATGGGGGCTCCACATGCATGCCGCATGTCATGTGGGCCCCAAATGCATGCCACATATCATGGGGGCCCCACGTTCATGCCGCATATATTGGGGGCCCAAATGCATGCCACATGTCATGAGGGCCCCGCATGCATGCCGTATGTCATGGGGGCCCCGCAGGCATTCCGCATGTCATTGGGGCCCACAAATGCATGCCGCATTTCATGGGGGCCACACGTGCATTCCGCATGTAAGGGGGGATCCAAACGCATGCTGCATGTCATGGGGGTCCCACATGCATGCCGCATGTCATGGGGGCCCCAAATGCATGCCGCATGTCATAGGGGCCCAAAATGCATGCCTCAAGTCATGGGGGCCCCAAATGCATGCCGCATATCATGGGGGCCCCACATGCATGCCGCATGTATTGGGGGCCCCAAATGCATGCCGCATGTCATGAGGGCGCCACATGCATGCCGCATGTCATGGGGGCCCCGCAGGCATTCCGCATGTCAGAGGGGCCCCACATGCATGGTGCATGTCATGGGGGCCCAAATGCTTGCCGCATGTCATGGGGGCACAAATGCATGCCACATATCATGGGGGCCCCACGTGCATGCCGCATTTCATGGGGGTCCCACGTGCATGCCTCATGTCATGGGTACCCCAAATGCATGACTCATGTCATGGGGCCCCACGTGCATGCCGCATGTCATGGGGAACCGAAATGCATGCAGCATGTCATGGGGCCCCAAATACGTGCCGCATGTTATGAGTGCCCCACGTGCATGCCGCATGCCATGGGGGCCCCAAATGCATGCCGCATGTCATGGGGGCCCCACGTGCATGCCGCATGTCATGAGGGCCCAAATGCATGCTAAATGTCATGGGGGCCCCAAATGCAGACCGCATGTCATGGAGGCTCCACATGCATGCCGCATGTCATGGGGGCTCCAAACGCATGCAGCATGTCATGGGGGCCCCACGTGCATGCCACATGTCTGGGGGCCCACAAATGCATGCCGCATGTCATAGGGGCCCCACATGCATGGCGCATTTCATGGAGGCCCTACATGCATGCCGCATGTCATGGGTGCCCCAAATGCATGCCTCAAGTCGTGGGGGCCCCAAATGCATGCCGCATATCATGGGGGTCCCACATGCATGCCGCATGTCATGGGGGCCCCAAATGCATGCTGCATGTCATAGTGGCCCCAAATGCATGCTGCATGTCATGAGGGCCCCAAATACGTGCCGCATGTCATGAGTGCCCCACGTGCATGCCGCATGCCATGGGGGCCCCAAATGCATGCCGCATGTCATGGGGGCCCCACGTGCATGCCACATGTCATGGGGACCCCAAACATATGCCGCATGTCTTGGGGGGCCCCAAATGCATGGTGCATGTCATGAGGGCCCAAATGCATGCCAAATGTCATGGGGGCCCCAAATGCAGACCGCATGTCATGGAGGCCCCAAACGCATGCAGCATGTCATGGGGGCCCACAAATGCATGCCGCATGTCATAGGGGCCCCACATGCATGGCGCATTTCATGGAGGCCCTACATGCATGCCGCATGTAATGGGGGCCCCAAATGCATGCCTCAAGCCGTGGGGGCCCCAAATGCATGCCGCATATCATGGGGGTCCCACATGCATGCCGCATGTCATGGGGGCCCCAAATGCATGCCGCATGTCATAGTGGCCCCAAATGCATGCTTCATGTCATGAGGGCCCCAAATGCATGCCGCATGTCATGGGGGCCCCACATGCATGCCGCATGTCATGGGGGCCCAAATGCTTGCCGCATGTCATGGGGGCCATAAATGCATGCCGCATATATTGGGGGCCCCAAATGCATGACGCATGTCATGAGGGCCCCGCATGCATGCCGCATGTCATTGGGCCACGCAGGCATTCCGCATGTCATGGGGGCCCCACGTGCATGCTGCATGTCATTGGGGGCCCCAAATGCATGCCGCATGTCATGAGGGCACAAATGCATGCCACATATCATGGGGGCCCCACCTGCATGCCGCATATATTGGGGGCCCCAAATGCATGCCGCATGTCATGAGGGCCCCAAATGCATGCCGCATGTCATGGGGGCCCCACATGCATGCCGCATGTCATGGGGGCCCAAATGCTTGCCGCATGTCATGGGGGCCATAAATGCTTGCCGCATGTCATGGGGGCCCAAATGCTTGCCGCATGTCATGGGGGCCATAAATGCTTGCCGCATGTCATGGGGGCCCAAATGCATGCCGCATGTCATGGGGGCCCCGCAGGCATTCAGCATGTATTGGGGGCCCCAAATGCATGCCGCATGTCATGAGGGCCCCAAATGCATGCCACATATCATGGGGGCCCCACATGCATGCCGCATGTCAAGGGGGCCCAAATGCTTGCCGCATGTCATGGGGCCCCAAATGCATGCCTCATGTCATGGGGCCCCAAATGCATACCGCATATCATGGGGGCCCCAAACGCATGCCGCATGTCATGGGGGCCCAACGTGCATGCCGCATGTCTTGGGGCCCACAAATGCATGCCGCATGTCATAGGGGCCCCACATGCATGGCACATTTCATGGGGGCCCCACAGGCATTCCGCATGTCATGGGGGCCTCACGTGCATTCCGCATGTCATGGGGGCCCCACGTGCATTCAGCATGTATTGGGGGCCCCAAATGCATGCCGCATGTCATGAGGGCCCAAATGCATGCCACATATCATGGGGGCCCCACGTGCATGCCATATATATTGGGGGCCCCAAATGCATGCCGCATGTCATGAGGGCCCCAAATGCATGCCGCATGTCATGGGGGGCCCCACATGCATGCCGCATGTCATGGGGGCCCAAATGCTTGCCGCATGTCATAGGGGCCATAAATGCATGCCGCATGTCATGGGGGCCCAAATGCTTGCCGCATGTCATGGGGGCCATAAATGCTTGCCGCATGTCATGGGGGCCCAAATGCATGCCGCATGTCATGGGGCCCCCGCAGGCATTCAGCATGTATTGGGGGCCCCAAATGCATGCCGCATGTCATGAGGGCCCCAAATGCATGCCACATATCATGGGGGCCCCACATGCATGCCGCATGTCAAGGGGGCCCAAATGCTTGCCGCATGTCATGGGGCCCCAAATGCATGCCTCATGTCATGGGGCCCCAAATGCATACCGCATATCATGGGGGCCCCAAACGCATGCCGCATGTCATGGGGGCCCAACGTGCATGCCGCATGTCTTGGGGCCCACAAATGCATGCCGCATGTCATAGGGGCCCCACATGCATGGCACATTTCATGGGGGCCCCACAGGCATTCCGCATGTCATGGGGGCCTCACGTGCATTCCGCATGTCATGGGGGCCCCACGTGCATGCTGCATGTCATTGGGGGCCCCAAATGCATGCCGCATGTCATGAGGGCCCAAATGCATGCCACATATCATGGGGGCCCCATGTGCATGCCGTATTTATTGGGGGCCCCATATGCATGCCGCATGTCATGAGTTCCCCAAATGCATGCCGCATGTCATGGGGGGCCCCACATGCATGCCGCATGTCATGGGGGCCCAAATGCTTGCCTCATGTCATAGGGGCCCCACATGCATTCCGCATGTCATGGGGTCTCACGTGCATTCCGCATGTCATGGGGGCCCCACGTGCATGCTGCATGTCATGGGGCCCCACATGCATGCCTCAAGTCATGGGGGCCCCAAATGCATGCCGCATATCATGGGGGCCCCACGTGCATGCCGTATATATTGGGGGCCCCAAATTCATGACGCATGTCATGAGGGCCCCGCATGCATGCCGCATGTCATGAGGGCCCCGCATGCATGCCGCATGTTATTGGGGCCCCGCATGCATGTCGCATGTCATTGGGGCCCCGCAGGCATTCCGCATGTCATGGGGGCCTCACGTGCATTCCGCATGTCATGGGGGCCCCACGTGCATGCTGCATGTCATTGGGGGCCTCACGTGCATTCCGCATGTCATGGGGGCCCCACGTGCACGCTGCATGTCATTGGGGGCCCCAAACGCATGCCGCATGTCATGATGGCCCCAAATGCATGCCGCATGTCTTGGGGGCCCCACGTGCATGCCACATGTCATGGGGGCCCCAAATGCATGGCTCAAGTCATGGGGGCTCCAAATGCATGCCACATATCAAGGGGGCCCCACATGCATGCCGCATATATTGGGGCCCCCAAATGCATGCCGCATGTCATGAGGGCCCAAATGCATGCCACATATCATGGGGGCCCCACGTGCATGCCGCATATATTGGGGGCCCCACATGCATGCCGCATGTCATGGGGGCCCAAATGATTGCCACATGTCATGGGGGCCATAAATGCATGCCGCATGTCATAAGGGCCCCGCATGCATGCCGCATGTCATGGGGGCCCCGCAGGCATTCCACATGTCAAGGGGGCCCCACGTGCAAGCCTCATGTCATGGGGGCCCCAAATGCATGCCGCATGTCATGGGGTCCCCGCAGGCATTCCGCATGTCATGGGGACCCCACATGCATGCCGCATGTCTGGGGGCCCACAAATGCATGCCGCATGTAATAGGGGCCCCACATGCATGACGCATGTCATGGTGTCCCCACGTGAGTGCCGCATGTCGTGGGGGCCCCACGTGCATGCTGCATGTCATGGGGGCCCCACATGCATGCCACATATCATGGGGGCCCCACGTTCATGCCGCATATATTGGGGGCCCCAAATGCATGCCGCATGTCATGAGGGCTCCACATGCATGCCGCATGTCATGGGGGCCCCAAATGCATGCCACATATCATAGGGGCCCCACGTTCATGCCGCATATATTGGGGGCCCCAAATGCATGCTGCATGTCATGAGGGCCCCGCATGCATGCCGTATGTCATGGGGGCCCCGCAGGCATTCCGCATGTCATTGGGGCCCCAAATGCATGCCGCATTTCATGTGGGCCACACGTGCATGCCGCATGTAAGGGGGGATCCAAACGCATGCTGCATGTCATGGGGGTCCCACATGCATGCCGCATGTCATGGGGGCCCCAAATGCATGCCGCATGTCATAGGGGCCCAAAATGCATGCCTCAAGTCATGGGGGCCCCACATGCATGCCGCATGTCATGGGGGCCCCACATGCATGCCGCATGTCATGGGGGCCCAAATGCACGCCACATATCATGGGGGCCCCACGTGCATGCCGCATATATTGAGGGCCCCACATGCATGCCGCATGTCATGGGGGCCCAAATGATTGCCGCATGTCTTGGGGGCCATAAAATCATGCCGCATGTCATGGGGGCCCAACGTGCATGCCGCATGTATTGGGGGCCCCAAATTCATGCCGCATGTCATAAGGGCCCCGCATGCATGCCGCATGTCATGGGGGCCCCGCAGGCATTCCGCATGTCATGGGGGCCCCGCAGGCATTCCGCATGCCATGGGGGCCCGAAATGCTTGCCGCATTTCATGGGGGCCTCACGTGCATTCCGCATGTCATGGGGCCCAACGTGCATTCTGCATGTCATGGGGGTCCCACATGCATGCCTCAAGTCATGGGGGCCCCAAATTCATGCCGCATGTCATAAGGGCCCCGCATGCATGCCACATGTCATGGGGGCCCCGCAGGCATTCCACATGTCAAGGGGGCCCCACGTGCAAGCCTCATGTCATGGGGGCCCCAAATGCATGCCGCAAGTCATGGGGGCCCCAAATGCATGCTGCATGTCATGGGGTCCCCAAATGCATGACGCATGTCATGGGGTCCCCACGTGCATGAAGCATGTCATGGGGGCTATAAATGCATGCCGCATGTCATGGGGTCCCCGCAGGCATTCCGCATGTCATGGGAGCCCCACGTGCATGCCGCATGTCATGGAGGCCCCAAATGCATGTCGCATGTCACGGGTTCCCCAAATGCATGCGGCATGTCATGGGGGCCCCAATTGCATGCCGCATGTCAAGGGGGCCCCACTTGCAAGCCTCATGTCATGGGGGCCCCAAATGTATGCCGCAAGTCATGGGGGCCCCAAATGCATGCCGCATGTCATGGGGTCCCCAAATGCATGACGCATGTCATGGGGTCCCCACGTGCATTCCGCATGTCATGGGGGCTCCAAATGCATGCCGCATGTCATGGGGTCCCCGCAGGCATTCCGCATGTCATTGGGGCCCCAATTGCATGCCGCATGTCATGGGGACCCCAAATGCATGCCACATGTCATGGGGGCCCCCACGTGCATTCCGCATGTCATCGGGGCCCCAAGCGTATGCCGCATGTAATGGGGGCCCCAAATGCATGAGGCATGTCATAGGGGCCCCACGTGCATGCCGCATGTCATGGGGGCCCAAATGCATGCTGCATGTAATGGGGCCCCCAAATTCATGCCCCATGTCAAAGGGGCCCCACGTGCATGGCGCAAGTCATGGGTGCCCCACATGCATGCCGCATGTCATCGGGGCCCCAAATGCATGCCACATGTCAAAGGGGCCCCACATGCATGGCGCATGTCATGGGGGCCCCACATGCATGCCGCATGACATGGAGGCCCCAAATGAATGTCGCATGTCAAGTGGGCCTCACGTGCATGCCGCATGTCATGGGGGCCCCACATGCATGCCGCATGTCATGGAGGCCCCAAATGCATGCCGCATGTCATGGGGCCCCACATGCATGCCGCATGTCATGGGGGCCCCAAATGCATGCCTCATGTCATGGGGGCCCAACATGCATTCCGCATTTCATGGGGGCCCAAATGCTTGCCGCATGTCATGGGTTCCATAAATGCATGCCGCATGTCATGGGGGCCCAATGTGCATGCCGCATGTCATGGGGCCCCGCAGGCATTCCGCATGTCATGGGGGCCCCAAATGCATGCCGCATGTCATGGGGGCCCCAAATGCATGCCGCATGTCATAGGGGCCCCACATGCATGGCGCATGTCATGGGGGCCCCACATGCATGCCGCATGACATGGAGGCCCCAAATGAATGTCGCATGTCAAGTGGGCCTCACGTGCATGCCACATGTCATGGGGGCCCCACATGCATGCGGCATGTCATGGGGGCCCCAAATGCATGCCGCATGTCATGGGGGCCCCACATGCATTCCGCATTTCATGGGGGCCCAAATGCTTGCCGCATGTCATGGGTTCCATAAATGCATGCCGCATGTCATGGGGGCCCAATGTGCATGCCGCATGTCATGGGGGCCCCGCAGGCATTCCGCATGTCATGGGGGCCCCACGTGCATGCCGCATGTCATGGGGGCCCCAAACGCATGCAGCATGTCATGGGGGCCCCACGTGCATGGCACATTTCATGGGGGCCCCACATGCATGCCCCATGTCATGGGGGCCCCAAATGCATGCCACATATCATGTGGGCTCCACGTGCATGCCGCATGTCATGGGGGCCCCGCAGGCATGCCGCATGTCATGGGGGGCCCACATGCATGGAACATTTCATGGGGGCCCCACATGCATGGAGCATGTCATGAGGGCCCCAAATGCATGCCGCAAGACATGGGGGCCCCAAATGCATGCTGCATGTCATGGGGGCCCCACGTGCATGCCGCTTGTCATGGGGGCTCCACGTGCATGCTGCATGTAATGGGGCCCCCAAATGCATGCCACATGTCATAGGGGCCCCACGTGCATGGTGCATGTCATGGGTGCCCCACATGCATGCCGCATGTCTTGGGGCCCACAAATGCATGCCGCATGTCATAGGGGCCCCATATGCATGGCGCATTTCATGGGGCCCCACATGCATGCCGCATGTCATGGGGGCCCCAAATGCATGCCTCAAGTCATGGGGGGCCCAAATGCATGCCGCGTATCATGGGGGTCCCACATGCATGCTGCATATCATGGGGGTCCCACATGCATGCTGCATATCATGGGGGTCCCACATGCATGCCGCATGCCATGGGGGCCCCAAATGCATGCCGCATGTCATAGTGGCCCCAAATGCATGATGCATGTCATGAGGGCCCCACGTGCATGCCGCATGTCATCGGGGCCCCATGTTCATGGTGCATGTCATGGGTGCCCCACATGCATGCCGCATGTCATCGGGGCCCCAATTGCATGCCGCATGTCATAGGGGCCTCACATGCATGGCGCATGTCATGGTGCCCCACATGCATGGCGCATGTCATGGGGGCCCCAAATGCATGTCGCATGTAATGGGGGCCCCACGTGCATGCCGCATGTCATGGGGGCCCCATGTGCATGCCGCATGACATGGGTGCCCCAAATGCAGGCCGCATGTCATGGGGGCTCCACATGCATGCCACATCTAAGGGGGGATCCAAACGCATGCTGCATGTCATGGGGGTCCCACATGCATGCCGCATGTCATGGGGGCCCCAAATGCATGTCGCATGTCATAGGGGCCTAAAATGCATGCCTCAAGTCATGGGGGCCCCAAATGAATGCCGCATATCATGGGGGCCCCAAATGCATGCCGCATGTCATGAGGGCCCCGCATGCATGCCACATGTCATGAGGGCCCCGCAGGCATGCCACATGTCATGAGGGCCCCGCAGGCATTCCGCATGTCATGGGGGCCCCAAATAAATGTGGCATTTCATGGGGGCCCCATGTGCATGCCACATGCCATGGGGCCCCCCAAATGCATGCCGCATGTCATAGGGGCCCCACATGCATGGCGCATTTCATGGGGGCCCCAAATGCATGCCTCAAGTCATTGGGGCCCCAAATGAATGCCGCATTTCATGGGGGCCCCACATGCATGCCACATGTTTTGGGGCCCACAAATGCATGACGCATGTCATAGGGGCCCCACATGCATGGCGCATTTCATGAGGGCCCCAAATGCATGCCTCAAGTCATGGGGGCCCCAAATGAATGCCGCATTTCATGGGGGCCCCACAAGCATGCCACATGTTTTGGGACCCACAAATGCATGCCGCATGTCATAGGGGCCCCACATGCATGGCGCATGTCATGGGGGCCCCAAATGCATGTCGCATGTAATGGGGGCCCCACGTGCATGCCGCATGTCATGGGGGCCCCATGTGCATGCCGCATGACATGGGTGCCCCAAATGCAGGCCGCATGTCATGGGGGCTCCACATGCATGCCACATCTAAGGGGGGATCCAAACGCATGCTGCATGTCATGGGGGTCCCACATGCATGCCGCATGTCATGGGGGCCCCACATGCATGTCGCATGTCATAGGGGCCTAAAATGCATGCCTCAAGTCATGGGGGCCCCAAATGAATGCCGCATATCATGGGGGCCCCAAATGCATGCCGCATGTCATGAGGGCCCCGCATGCATGCCACATGTCATGAGGGCCCCGCAGGCATGCCACATGTCATGAGGGCCCCGCAGGCATTCCGCATGTCATGGGGGCCCCAAATAAATGTGGCATTTCATGGGGGCCCCATGTGCATGCCACATGCCATGGGGCCCCCCAAATGCATGCCGCATGTCATAGGGGCCCCACATGCATGGCGCATTTCATGGGGGCCCCAAATGCATGCCTCAAGTCATTGGGGCCCCAAATGAATGCCGCATTTCATGGGGGCCCCACATGCATGCCACATGTTTTGGGGCCCACAAATGCATGACGCATGTCATAGGGGCCCCACATGCATGGCGCATTTCATGAGGGCCCCAAATGCATGCCTCAAGTCATGGGGGCCCCAAATGAATGCCGCATTTCATGGGGGCCCCACAAGCATGCCACATGTTTTGGGACCCACAAATGCATGCCGCATGTCATAGGGGCCCCACATGCATGGCGCATTTCATGAGGGCCCCAAATGCATGCCTCAAGTCATGGGGGCCCCAAATGCATGCCGCATATCATGGGGGTCCCACATGCATGCCGCATATCATGGGGGTCCCACATGCATGCCGCATGTCATAGTGGCCCCAAATGCATGATGCATGTCATGAGGGCCCCACGTGCATGCCGCATGTCATAGGGGCCCCACGTACATGGTGCATGTCATGGGTGCCCCACATGCATGCCGCATGTCATCGGGGCCCCAATTGCATGCCGCATGTCATAGGGGCCCCAGATGCATGGCGCATGTCATGGTGCCCCACATGCATGCCGCATATCATGGGGGCCCCACGTGCATGCAGCATTTATTGGGGCGACAAATGCATGCCGCATGTCATGGGGACCCCAAATGCATGTCGCATGTCATGGGGGCCCGAAATGCATGCCGCATATCATGGGGGCCCCACGTGCATGCCGCATGTATTGGGGCCCCGCAGGCATTCCGCATGTCATAGGGGCCCCACATGCATGCTTCATGTCATTGTGGCCCCACGTGCTTGCCGCATGTCATGGGGGCCCCAAATGCATGCCACATGTCATGGGGGCTCAACGTGCATGCTGCATGTAATGGGGCCCCCCAAATTCATGCCACATGTCATGGGGGCCCCACGTGCATGCCGCATGTCATGGGGGCCCCACTTGCATGCCGCATGTAATAGGGGCCCCAAATGCATGCCGCATGTCATAGTGTCCCCAAATGCATACTGCATGTCATGAGGGCCCCACGTGCATGCCGCATGTCATGGGGGCCCCAAATGCATGCCACATATCATGGGGGCCCCACGTGCATGCCGCATATATTGGGGGCCCCAAATGCATGCCGCATGTCATGGGGCCTCATGTGCATTCCGCATGTCATGGGGGCCCCACGTGCATGCCGCATGTCATGGGGGCCCCACGTGCATGCTGCATGTCATGGGGGCCCCAAATGCATGCCGCATGTCATGGCGGCCCCAAATGCATGACTCATGTCATGGGGGATCCAAACTCATGCTGCATGTCATTGGGGCCCCAAGCGTATGCCGCATGTAATGGGGGCCCCAAATGCATGAGGCATGTCATAGGGGCCCCACGTGCATGCCGCATGTCATGGGGGCCCAAATGCATGCCGCATGTAATGGTGCCCCCAAGTTCATGCCGCATGTCAAAGGGGCCCCACGTGCATGGCGCAAGTCATGGTGCCCCACATGCATGCCGCATATCATGGGGACCCCACGTGCATGCCGCATGTATTGGGGGCCCCGCAGGCATTCCGCATGTCATAGGGGCCCCACATGCATGCTTCATGTCATTGTGGCCCCACGTGCTTGCCGCATGTCATGGGGGCCCCAAATGCATGCCGCAGGTCATGGGGGCCCAAATGCATGCCGCATGTAATGGGGCCCCCAAATTCATGCCGCATGTCAAAGGGGCCCCGCGTGCATGCCGCATGTCATGGGGGCCCCACGTGCTTGCCGCATGTCATGGGGGCCCCAAATGCATGCCGCATGTCATGGGGGCCCAAATGCATGCTGCATGTAATGGGGCCCCCAAATTCATGCCACATGTCAAAGGGGCCCCACGTGCATGGCGCAAGTCATGGGTGCCCCACATGCATGCCGCATGTCATCGGGGCCCCAAATACATCCCGCATGTCATAGGGGCCCCACATGCATGGCGCATGTCATGGGGGCCCCACATGCATGCCGCATGACATGGAGGCCTCAAATGAATGTCACAGGTCAAGTGGGCCCCACGTGGATGCCGCATGTCATGGGGGCCCCACATGCATGCCGCATGTCATGGAGGCCCCAAATGCATGCCGCATGTCATGGGGCCCCACATGCATGCCGCATGTCATGGGGGCCCCAAATGCATGCCGCATGTCATGGGGGCCCCACATGCATGCCGCATTTCATGGGGGCCCAAATACTTGCCGCATGTCATGCGTTCCATAAATGCATGCCGCATGTCATGGGGGCCCAACGTGCATGCCGCATGTATTGGGGGCCCCAAATTCATGCCGCATGTCATGAGGGCCCCGCATGCATGCCGCATGTCATGGGGGCCCCGCAGGCATACCGCATGTCATGGTGGCCTCACATGCATTCCGCATATCAAGGTGGCCTCACGTGCATGCCGCTTGTCATGGGGGCTCCACGTGCATGCCGCATGTCATGGGTGCGCTACATGCATGCCGCATGTCTTGGGGCCCAAAAAAGCATGCCGCTTGCCATAGGGGCCCCACATGCATGGCGCATTTCATGGGGCCCCACATGTATGCCACATGTCATGGGGGCCCCAAATGCTTGCCTCAATTCATGGGGGCCCCAAATGCATGCTGCATGTCATGGGGGCCCCGCAGGCATTCCACATGTCATGGGGGCCCCAAATGCATGCCACATATCATGGGGGCCCCACTTGCATGCCGCATATATTGGGGGCCCCAAATGCATGCCGCATGTCATGGGGGCCTAACGTGCATTCCGCATGTCATGGGGGCCCCACGTGCATTCCGCATGTCAAGGAGGCCTCACGTGCATTCCGCAAGACATGGGGGCCCCAAATGCATGCTGCATGTCATGGGGGCCCCACGTGCATGCCGCTTGTCATGGGGGCTCCACGTACATGCCGCATGTAATGGGGCCCCCAAATGCATGCCACATGTCATGGGGGCCCCAAATGCATGCCGCATGTTATGGGTTCCATAAATGCATGCCGCATGTCATGGGGGCCCAACGTGCATGCCGCATGTATTGGGGGCCCCAAATTCATGCCGCATGTCAAGAGGGCCCCGCATGCATGCCGCATGTCATGGGGGCCCCGCAGGCATTCCGCATGTCATGGGGGGCCCAAATGCATGCCGCATGTCATGGGGGCCCCAAATGCATGCCGCATGTCATGGGGGCCTCACATGCATTCCGCATGTCAAGGTGGCCTCATGTGCATTCCGCAAGACATGGGGCCCCCAAATGCATGCTGCATGTCATGGGGGCCCCACGTGCATGCCGCTTGTCATGGGGGCTACACGTACATGCCGCATGTAATGGGGCCCCCAAATGCATGCCACATGTCATAGGGGCCCCACGTGAATGGTGCATGTCATGGGTGCCCCACATGCATGCCGCATGTCTTGGGGCCCACAAATGCATGCCGCATGTCATAGGGGCCCCATATTCATGGCGCATTTCATGGGGCCCCACATGCTTCCGCATGTCATGGGGGCCCCAAATGCATGCCTCAAGTCATGGGGGGCCCAAATGCATGCCGCATTTCATGGGGGCCCCACGTGCATGCCGCATTTATTGGGGGCCCCAAATTCATGCCGCATGTCATGAGGGCCCCGCATGCATGTCGCATGTCATGGGGGCCCCGCAGGCATTCCACATGTCATGGGGGCCCCAAATGCATGCCGCATGTCATGGGGCCCCACATGCATTTCACATGTCAAGTGGGCCTCACGTGCATGCCGCATGTAAGGGGGGATCCAAATGCATGCTGCATGTCATGGGGTCCCACATGCATGCCGCATGTCATGGGGGCCCCAAATGCATGCCGCATGTCATAGGGGCCCAAAATGCATGCCTCAAGTCATGGGGGCCCCAAATGAATGCCGCATTTCATGGGGGCCCCACATGCATGCCGCATGTTTTGGGGCCCACAAATGCATGCCGCATGTCATAGGGGCCCCACATGCATGGCGCATTTCATGAGGGCCCCAAATGCATGCCTCAAGTCATGGGGGCCCCAAATGCATGCCGCATATCATGGGGGTCCCACATGCATGCCGCATGTCATGGGGGCCCCAAATGCATGCCGCATGTCATGGGGGCCCCACATGCATGCCGCATTTCATGGGGGCCCAAATACTTGCCGCATGTCATGGGTTCCATAAATGCATGCCGCATGTCATGGGGGCCCCACATGCATGCCACATGTCATGGGGACCCCAAACGTATGCCGCATGTCATGGGGGGCCCCAAATGCATGGTGCATGTCATGAGGGCCCAAATGCATGCCAAATGTCATGGGGGCCCCAAATGCATGCCGAATGTCATGGGGCCCCACGTGCATGCCGCATATATTGGGGGCCCATTTTCATGACGCATGTCATGAGGGCCCCACGTGCATGCCGCATGTCATGGGGGCCTCAAATGCATGCTGCATGTCCTGGGGGCCCCACGTGCATGCCGCATGTCCTGGGGGCCCCAAATGCATGCCACATGTCATGGGGGCCCCACGTCCATGACGCATGTCATGGGCCCCCCAAATGCATGCCGCATGTCATGGGTGCCCCAAATGCATGCCGCATGTCATGGCGGCCCCAAATGCATGACTCAGGTCATGGGGGCCCCACGTGCATGCCGCATGTCATGGGGGCCTCACGTGCATACCGCATGTCATGGGGGCCCCACGTACATGCTGCATGTCATTGGGGCCCCACGTGCTTGCCGCATGTCATGGGAGCCCCACGTGCATGCCGCATGTCATAGGGGCCCCACTTACATGCCGCATGTCATCGGGGCCCCAATTGCGTGCCGCATATCATGGGGGCCCCAAATGCATGCCGCATGTCATGAGGCCCCCAAATGCATGCCACATATCATGGGGGCCACACGTGCATGCCGCATATATTGGGGGCCACAAATGCATGCCGCATGTCGTGAGGGCCCCAAATGCATGCCGCATGTCAAGGGGGCCCAAATGCTTGCCGCATGTCATGGGGGCCATAAATGCTTGTAGCATGTCATGGGGGCCCAACGTGCATGCCGTATGTATTGGGGGCCCCAAATGCATGCCGCATGTCATGAGGGCCCCGCATGCATGCCACATGTCATGGCGGCCCCGCAGGCATTCCACATGTCATGGGGGCCCCACATGCATGCAGCATGTCATGGGGGCATCACATGCATGTCGCATGTCATGGGGACCACAAATGCATGCCGCATGTATTGGGGGCCCCAACTGCATGCCGCATGTCTCAGGTACCCCAAATGCATGCAGCATGTTATGCAGGCCCCAAATGCATGCCGCATGCCATGGGGGCCCAAATGCATGCCGCATGTCATGGGGGCCCCAAATGCATGCCTCATGTCATGGGGGCTCCACATGCATGCCGCATGTAATGGGGCCCCCAAATCCATGATATAGGGGCCCCACTTGCATGGCGCATGTCATGGGTGCCCCACATGCATGCCGCATGTTATCGGGGCCCCAAATGCATGCCGCATGTCATAGGGGCCCCACATGCAAGGCGCATGTCATGGTGCCCCACATGCGTGCCGCATGTCATGGAGGCCCCAAATGCATGCCGCATGTCTTGGGGGCTCCACGTGCATGCCACATGTAATGGGGCCCCAAATGCATGCCGCATATCATGGGGGCCCCATGTGCATGCCGCATTTATTGGGGGCACCAAATGCATGCCGCATGTCATGAGGGCCCCGCATGCATGCCACATGTCATGGGGGCCCCGCAGGCATTCTGCATGTCATGGGGTCCCCAAATGCATGCCGAATGTCATGGGGCCCCAAATGCATGCCGAATGTCATGGAGGCCCCACGTGCATGCCGCATGTCATGGAGGCCCAAAATGGATGCCGCATGTCATGGGGGCCCCACTTGCATGCCGCTTGTCATGGGGGCTGCACGTGCATGTCGCATGTCATAGGTGCGCTACATGCATGCCGCATGTCTTGGGGCCCAAAAAAGCATGCCGCTTGCCATAGGGGCCCCACATGCATGGCGCATTTCATGCCACATGTCATGGGGGCCCCAAATGCTTGCCTCAATTCATGGGGGCCCCAAATGCATGCTGCATGTCATGGGGGCCCCGCAGGCATTCCACATGTCATGGGGGCCCCAAATGCATGCCACATATCATGGGGGCCCCACTTGCATGCCGCATATATTGGGGGCCCCAAATGCATGCCACATGTCATGGGGGCCTCACGTGCATTCCGCATGTCATGGGGGCCCCACGTGCATGCCGCATGTCATGGGGGACCCACGTGCATGCTGCATGTCAAGGGGGCCCCAAATGCATGCCGCATGTCATGGCGGCCCCAAATGCATGACTCATGTCATGGGGGCTCCACGTGCATGCCGCATGCCATGGGGGATCCAAACTCATGCCGCATGTCATTGGGGCCCCAAGCGTATGCCGCATGTAATGGGGGCCCCAAATGCATAAGGCATGTCATAGGGGCCCCACGTACATGCCGCATGTCTCGGGCACCCCAAATTCATGCAGTGTTTTATGGGGCCCCACGTGCATGCCGCATGTCTCAGGTACCCCAAATGCATGCAGCATGTTATGCAGGCCCCAAATGCATGCCGCATGTAATGGGGCCCCCAAATTCATGCCGCATGTAATGGGGCCCCCAAATTCATGCCGCATGTCAAAGGGGCCCAAAGTGCATGGCGCAAGTCATGGGTGCCCCACATGCATGCCGCATGTCATCGGGGCCCCAAATGCATGCCGCATGTCATGGGGCCCCACGTGCATGCCGCTTGTCATGGGGGCTCCACGTGCATGCCGCATGTCATGGGTGCCCCACATGCATGCCGCATGTCTTGGGGCCCAAAAAAGCATGCCGATTGCCATAGGGGCCCCACATGCATGGCGCATTTCATGGAGCCCCACATGTATGCCACATGTTATGGGGGCCCCAAATGCTTGCCTCAAGTCATGGGGGCCACAAATGCATGCTGCATGTCATGGGGGCCCCGCAGGCATTCCACATGTCATGGGGGCCCCAAATGCATGCCACATATCATGGGGGCCCCACGTGCATGCCGCATATAATGGGGGCCCCAAATGCATGCCGCATGTCATAAGGGCCTCACGTGCATTCCGCATGTCATGGGGGCCCCACGTGCATGCCGCATGTCATGGGGGCCCCACGTGCATGCTGCATGTCAAGGGGGCCCCAAATGCATGCCGCATGTCATGGCGGCCCCAAATGCATGACTCATGTCATGGGGGCCCCACGTGCATACCGCATGTCATGGGGGATCCAAACTCATGCTGCATGTCATGGGGGCCCCAAATGCATGCCGCATGTCATGGGGGCCCCACGTGCATGCCGCATGTCATGGGGGATCCAAACTCATGCCGCATGTCAATGGGGCCCCAAGCGTATGCCGCATGTAATGGGGGCCCCAAATGCATGAGGCATGTCATAGGGGCCCCACGTGCATTCCGCATGTCACGGGCACCCCAAATTCATGCAGCATGTTATGCAGGCCCCAAATGCATGCCGCATGTCATGGGGGCCCAAATGCATGCCACATGTAATGGGGCCCCCAAATTCATGCCGCATGTCAAAGGGGCCCCACGTGCATGGCGCAAGTCATGGGTGCCCCACATGCATGCCGCATGTAATCGGGGCCCCAAATGCATGCCGCATGTCATAGGGGCCCCAAATGCTTGCCGCATGTCATGGGTTCCATAAATGCATGCCGCATGTCATGGGGGCCCAACGTGCATGCCGCATGTATTAGGGGCCCCAAATTCATGCCGCATGTCATGAGGGTCCCGCATGCATGCCGCATGTCATGGGGGCCCCGCAGGCATTCCGCATGTCATGGGGGCCCCAAATGCATGCCACATGTCATGGGGGCCCCAAATGCATGCCGCATGTCATGGGGGCCTCACGTGCATTCCGCAAGACATGGGGGCCCCAAATGCATGATGCATGTCATGGGGGCCCCACGTGCATGCCGCATGTCATGGGGGCTCCACGTGCATGCCGCATGTCATGGGTGCCCCACATGCATGCCGCATGTCTTGGGGCCCAAAAAAGCATGCCGCTTGCCATAGGGGCCCCACATGCATGGCGCATTTCATGGGGCCCCACATGTATGCCACATGTCATGGGGGCCCCAAATGCTTGCCTCAAGTCATGGGGGCCCCAAATGCATGCCGCATATCATGGGGGCCTCACGTGTATGCCGCATTTATTGGGGCCTCAAATTCATGCCGCATGTCATGAGGGCCCCGCATGCATGCTGCATGTCATGGGGGCCCCGCCGGCATTGCACATGTCATGGGGGCCCCAAATGCATGCCGCATTTCATGGGGGCCCCACATGCATGCCGCATGTCATGGGGGCCCCACGTGCATGCCGCATGTCATGGGGGCCCCACATGCATGCCGCATGTCATGGGGGCCCCACGTGCATGCTGCATGTCATGGGGGCCCCACATGCATGCCGCATGTCATGGGGGATTCAAATGCATGCCGAATGTCATGGGGGTCTCACATGCATGCCGCATGTCATGAGGGCCCCAAATGCATGCCGCATGTCATGGGGTTCCCCACATGCATTCCGCATGTCAAGGGGGCCTCACGTGCATTCCGCAAGACATGGGGGCCCCAAATGCATGCTGCATGTCATGGGGGCCCCACGTGCATGTCGCTTGTCATGGGGGCTCCACGTACATGCCGCATGTCATGGGGGATCCAAACTCATGCCGCATGTCAATGGGGCCCCAAGCGTATGCCGCATGTAATGGGGGCCCCAAATGCATGAGGCATGTCATAGGGGCCCCAAATGCATGCCGAATGTCATGGGGGTCCCACATGCATGCCGCATGTCATGGGGGCCCCAAATGCATGCCGCATGTCATGGGGGCCCCACATGCATGCCGCATTTCATGGGGGCCCAAATACTTGCCGCATGTCATGGGTTCCATAAATGCATGCCGCATGTCATGGGGGCCCCACATGCATGCCACATGTCATGTGGACCCCAAACGTATGCCGCATGTCATGGGGGGCCCCAAATGCATGGTGCATGTCATGAGGGCCCAAATGCATGCCAAATGTCATGGGGGCCCCAAATGCATGCCGAATGTCATGGGGCCCCACGTGCATGCCGCATGTCATGGGCCCCCCAAATGCATGCCGCATGTCATGGGTGCCCCAAATGCATGCCGAATGTCATGGGGCCCCACGTGCATGCCGCATGTCATGGGCCCCCCAAATGCATGCCGCATGTCATGGGTGCCCCAAATGCTTGCCGCATGTCATGGGAGCCCCACGTACATGCCGCATGTCATCGGGGCCCCAATTGCGTGCCGCATATCATGGGGGCCCAAATGCTTGCCGCATGTCATGGGGGCCATAAATGCTTGTAGCATGTCATGGGGGCCCAACGTGCATGCCGTATGTATTGGGGGCCCCAAATTCATGCCGCATGTCATGAGGGCCCCGCATGCATGCCACATGTCATGGCGGCCCCGCAGGCATTCCGCATGTCATGGGGGCCCCACATGCATGCAGCATGTCATGGGGGCATCACATGCATGTCGCATGTCATGGGGACCACAAATGCATGCCGCATGTATTGGGGGCCCCAACTGCATGCCGCCTGTCTCAGGTACCCCAAATGCATGCAGCATGTTATGCAGGCCCCAAATGCATGCCGCATGCCATGGGGGCCCAAATGCATGCCGCATGTCATGGGGGCCCCAAATGCATGCCTCATGTCATGGGGGCTCCACATGCATGCCGCATGTAATGGGGCCCCCAAATCCATGCCGCATGATATAGGGGCCCCACTTGCATGGTGCATGTCATGGGGGCCCCACATGCATGGCGCATGTAATGGGGCAACCAAATGCATGCCATATGTCATAGGGGCCCCACGTGCATGGCGCATGTCATGGGTGCCCCACATGCATGCCGCATGTCATCGGGGCCCCAAATGCATGCCGCATGTCATAGGGGCCCCACATGCAAGGCGCATGTCATGGTGCCCCACATGCGTGCCGCATGTCATGGAGGCCCCAAATGCATGCCGCATGTCTTGGGGGCTCCACGTGCATGCCACATGTAATGGGGCCCCAAATGCATGCCGCATATCATGGGGGCCCCATGTGCATGCCGCATGTCATGGGGGCCCCACGTGCATGCTGCATGTCAAGGGGGCCCCAAATGCATGCCGCATATCATGGCGGCCCCAAATGCATGACTCATGTCATGGGGGCCCCACGTGCATACCGCATGTCATGGGGGATCCAAACTCATGCTGCATGTCATGGGGGCCCCAAATGCATGCCGCATGTCATGGGGGCCCCACGTGCATGCCGCATGTCATGGGGGATCCAAACTCATGCCGCATGTCAATGGGGCCCCAAGCGTATGCCGCATGTAATGGGGGCCCCAAATGCATGAGGCATGTCATAGGGGCCCCAAATGCATGCCGAATGTCATGGGGGTCCCACATGCATGCCGCATGTCATGAGGGCCCCAAATGCATGCCGCATGTCATGGGGTTCCCCACATGCATTCCGCATGTCAAGGGGGCCTCACGTGCATTCCGCAAGACATGGGGGCCCCAAATGCATGCTGCATGTCATGGGGGCCCCACGTGCATGCCGCTTGTCATGGGGGCTCCACGTACATGCCGCATGTAATGGGGCCCCCAAATGCATGCCACATGTCATAGGGGCCCCACGTGAATGGTGCATGTCATGGGTGCCCCACATGCATGCCGCATGTCTTGGGGCCCACAAATGCATGCCGCATGTCATAGGGGCCCCACATTCATGGCGCATTTCATGGGGCCCCACATGCTTCCGCATGTCATGTGGGGCACCAAATGCATGCCTCAAGTCATGGGGGTCCAAATGCATGCCGCATATCATGGGAGCCCCACGTGCATGCCGCATTTATTGGGGGCCCCAAATTCATGCCGCATGTGATGAGGGCCCCGCATGCATGTCGCATGTCATGGGGGCCCCGCAGGCATTCCACATGTCATGGGGGCCCCAAATGCATGCCGCATGTCATGGGGGCCCCAAATGCATGCCGCATGTTATGGGTTCCATAAATGCATGCCGCATGTCATGGGGGCCCAACGTGCATGCCGCATGTATTGGGGGCCCCAAATGCATGCCGCATGTCATAGGGGCCCCACATTCATGGCGCATTTCATGGGGCCCCACATGCTTCCGCATGTCATGTGGGGCACCAAATGCATGCCTCAAGTCATGGGGGTCCAAATGCATGCCGCATATCATGGGAGCCCCACGTGCATGCCGCATTTATTGGGGGCCCCAAATTCATGCCGCATGTGATGAGGGCCCCACATGCATGCCGCATGTCTTGGGGCCCAAAAAAGCATGCCGCTTGCCATAGGGGCCCCACATGCATGGCGCATTTCATGGGGCCCCACATGTATGCCACATGTCATGGGGGCCCCAAATGCTTGCCTCAAGTCATGGGGGCCCCAAATGCATGCCGCATATCATGGGGGCCTCACGTGTATGCCGCATTTATTGGGGCCCCAAATTCATGCCGCATGTCATGAGGGCCCCGCATTCATGCTGCATGTCATGGGGGCCCCGCCGGCATTGCACATGTCATGGCGGCCCCAAATGCATGCCGCATGTCATGGGGGCCCCACATGCATGCCGCATGTCATGGGGGCCCCACGTGCATGCCGCATGTCATGGGGGCCCCACATGCATGCCGCATGTCATGGGGGCCCCACGTGCATGCCACATGTCATGGGGGCCCCACATGCATGCGGCATGTCATGGGGGATTCAAATGCATGCCGAATGTCATGGGGGTCTCACATGCATGCCGCATGTCATGAGGGCCCCAAATGCATGCCGCATGTCATGGGGTTCCCCACATGCATTCCGCATGTCAAGGGGGCCTCACGTGCATTCCGCAAGACATGGGGGCCCCAAATGCATGCCGCATGTCATGGGGGCCCCACGTGCATGTCGCTTGTCATGGGGGCTCCACGTACATGCCGCATGTAATGGGGCCCCCAAATGCATGCCACATGTCATAGGGGCCCCACGTGAATGGTGCATGTCATGGGTGTCCCACATGCGTGCCGCATGTCTTGGGGCCCACAAATGCATGCCGCATGTCATAGGGGCCCCACATTCATGGCGCATTTCATGGGGCCCCACATGCTTCCGCATGTCATGTGGGGCACCAAATGCATGCCTCAAGTCATGGGGGGCCCAAATGCATGCCGCATATCATGGGGGCCCCACGTGCATGCCACATTTATTGGGGGCCCCAAATTCATGCCGCATGTGATGAGTGCCCCGCATGCATGTCGCATGTCATGGGGGCCCCGCAGGCATTCCACATGTCATGGGGGCCCCAAATGCATGCCGCATGTCATGGGGGCCCCAAATGCATGCCGCATGTCATGGGTTCCATAAATGCATGCCACATGTCATGGGGGCCCAACGTGTATGCCGCATGTATTGGGGGCCCCAAATTCATGCCGCATGTCATGAGGGCCCCGCATGCATGCCACATGTCATGGGGGCCCCGCAGGCATTCTGCATGTCATGGGGTCCCCAAATGCATGCCGAATGTCATGGGGCCCCAAATGCATGCCGAATGTCATGGAGGCCCCACGTGCATGCCGCATGTCATGGAGGCCCAAAATGGATGCCGCATGTCATGGGGGCCCCACTTGCATGCCGCTTGTCATGGGGGCTGCACGTGCATGCCGCATGTCATAGGTGCGCTACATGCATGCCGCATGTCTTGGGGCCCAAAAAAGCATGCCGCTTGCCATAGGGGCCCCACATGCATGGCGCATTTCATGGGGCCCCACATGTATGCCACATCTAAGGGGGGATCCAAACGCATGCTGCATGTCATGGGGGTCCCACATGCATGCCGCATGTCATGGGGGCCCCAAATGCATGTCGCATGTCATAGGGGCCTAAAATGCATGCCTCAAGTCATGGGGGCCCCAAATGAATGCCGCATATCATGGGGGCCCCAAATGCATGCCGCATGTCATGAGGGCCCCGCATGCATGCCACATGTCATGAGGGCCCCGCAGGCATGCCACATGTCATGAGGGCCCCGCAGGCATTCCGCATGTCATGGGGGCCCCAAATAAATGTGGCATTTCATGGGGGCCCCATGTGCATGCCACATGCCATGGGGCCCCCCAAATGCATGCCGCATGTCATAGGGGCCCCACATGCATGGCGCATTTCATGGGGGCCCCAAATGCATGCCTCAAGTCATTGGGGCAACAAATGAATGCCGCATTTCATGGGGGCCCCACATGCATGCCACATGTTTTGGGGCCCACAAATGCATGACGCATGTCATAGGGGCCCCACATGCATGGCGCATTTCATGAGGGCCCCAAATGCATGCCTCAAGTCATGGGGGCCCCAAATGAATGCCGCATTTCATGGGGGCCCCACAAGCATGCCACATGTTTTGGGACCCACAAATGCATGCCGCATGTCATAGGGGCCCCACATGCATGGCGCATGTCATGGGGGCCCCAAATGCATGTCGCATGTAATGGGGGCCCCACGTGCATGCCGCATGTCATGGGGGCCCCATGTGCATGCCGCATGACATGGGTGCCCCAAATGCAGGCCGCATGTCATGGGGGCTCCACATGCATGCCACATCTAAGGGGGGATCCAAACGCATGCTGCATGTCATGGGGGTCCCACATGCATGCCGCATGTCATGGGGGCCCCAAATGCATGTCGCATGTCATAGGGGCCTAAAATGCATGCCTCAAGTCATGGGGGCCCCAAATGAATGCCGCATATCATGGGGGCCCCAAATGCATGCCGCATGTCATGAGGGCCCCGCATGCATGCCACATGTCATGAGGGCCCCGCAGGCATGCCACATGTCATGAGGGCCCCGCAGGCATTCCGCATGTCATGGGGGCCCCAAATAAATGTGGCATTTCATGGGGGCCCCATGTGCATGCCACATGCCATGGGGCCCCCCAAATGCATGCCGCATGTCATAGGGGCCCCACATGCATGGCGCATTTCATGGGGGCCCCAAATGCATGCCTCAAGTCATTGGGGCCCCAAATGAATGCCGCATTTCATGGGGGCCCCACATGCATGCCACATGTTTTGGGGCCCACAAATGCATGACGCATGTCATAGGGGCCCCACATGCATGGCGCATTTCATGAGGGCCCCAAATGCATGCCTCAAGTCATGGGGGCCCCAAATGAATGCCGCATTTCATGGGGGCCCCACAAGCATGCCACATGTTTTGGGACCCACAAATGCATGCCGCATGTCATAGGGGCCCCACATGCATGGCGCATTTCATGAGGGCCCCAAATGCATGCCTCAAGTCATGGGGGCCCCAAATGCATGCCGCATATCATGGGGGTCCCACATGCATGCCGCATATCATGGGGGTCCCACATGCATGCCGCATGTCATAGTGGCCCCAAATGCATGATGCATGTCATGAGGGCCCCACGTGCATGCCGCATGTCATAGGGGCCCCACGTACATGGTGCATGTCATGGGTGCCCCACATGCATGCCGCATGTCATCGGGGCCCCAATTGCATGCCGCATGTCATAGGGGCCCCAGATGCATGGCGCATGTCATGGTGCCCCACATGCATGCCGCATATCATGGGGGCCCCACGTGCATGCAGCATTTATTGGGGCGACAAATGCATGCCGCATGTCATGGGGACCCCAAATGCATGTCGCATGTCATGGGGGCCCGAAATGCATGCCGCATATCATGGGGGCCCCACGTGCATGCCGCATGTATTGGGGCCCCGCAGGCATTCCGCATGTCATAGGGGCCCCACATGCATGCTTCATGTCATTGTGGCCCCACGTGCTTGCCGCATGTCATGGGGGCCCCAAATGCATGCCACATGTCATGGGGGCTCAACGTGCATGCTGCATGTAATGGGGCCCCCCAAATTCATGCCACATGTCATGGGGGCCCCACGTGCATGCCGCATGTCATGGGGGCCCCACTTGCATGCCGCATGTAATAGGGGCCCCAAATGCATGCCGCATGTCATAGTGTCCCCAAATGCATACTGCATGTCATGAGGGCCCCACGTGCATGCCGCATGTCATGGGGGCCCCAAATGCATGCCACATATCATGGGGGCCCCACGTGCATGCCGCATATATTGGGGGCCCCAAATGCATGCCGCATGTCATGGCGGCCCCAAATGCATGACTCATGTCATGGGGGATCCAAACTCATGCTGCATGTCATTGGGGCCCCAAGCGTATGCCGCATGTAATGGGGGCCCCAAATGCATGAGGCATGTCATAGGGGCCCCACGTGCATGCCGCATGTCATGGGGGCCCAAATGCATGCCGCATGTAATGGTGCCCCCAAGTTCATGCCGCATGTCAAAGGGGCCCCACGTGCATGGCGCAAGTCATGGTGCCCCACATGCATGCCGCATATCATGGGGACCCCACGTGCATGCCGCATGTATTGGGGGCCCCGCAGGCATTCCGCATGTCATAGGGGCCCCACATGCATGCTTCATGTCATTGTGGCCCCACGTGCTTGCCGCATGTCATGGGGGCCCCAAATGCATGCCGCAGGTCATGGGGGCCCAAATGCATGCCGCATGTAATGGGGCCCCCAAATTCATGCCGCATGTCAAAGGGGCCCCGCGTGCATGCCGCATGTCATGGGGGCCCCACGTGCTTGCCGCATGTCATGGGGGCCCCAAATGCATGCCGCATGTCATGGGGGCCCAAATGCATGCTGCATGTAATGGGGCCCCCAAATTCATGCCACATGTCAAAGGGGCCCCACGTGCATGGTGCAAGTCATGGGTGCCCCACATGCATGCCGCATGTCATCGGGGCCCCAAATACATCCCGCATGTCATAGGGGCCCCACATGCATGGCGCATGTCATGGGGGCCCCACATGCATGCCGCATGACATGGAGGCCTCAAATGAATGTCACAGGTCAAGTGGGCCCCACGTGGATGCCGCATGTCATGGGGGCCCCACATGCATGCCGCATGTCATGGAGGCCCCAAATGCATGCCGCATGTCATGGGGCCCCACATGCATGCCGCATGTCATGGGGGCCCCAAATGCATGCCGCATGTCATGGGGGCCCCACATGCATGCCGCATTTCATGGGGGCCCAAATACTTGCCGCATGTCATGCGTTCCATAAATGCATGCCGCATGTCATGGGGGCCCAACGTGCATGCCGCATGTATTGGGGGCCCCAAATTCATGCCGCATGTCATGAGGGCCCCGCATGCATGCCGCATGTCATGGGGGCCCCGCAGGCATACCGCATGTCATGGTGGCCTCACATGCATTCCGCATATCAAGGTGGCCTCACGTGCATGCCGCTTGTCATGGGGGCTCCACGTGCATGCCGCATGTCATGGGTGCGCTACATGCATGCCGCATGTCTTGGGGCCCAAAAAAGCATGCCGCTTGCCATAGGGGCCCCACATGCATGGCGCATTTCATGGGGCCCCACATGTATGCCACATGTCATGGGGGCCCCAAATGCTTGCCTCAATTCATGGGGGCCCCAAATGCATGCTGCATGTCATGGGGGCCCCGCAGGCATTCCACATGTCATGGGGGCCCCAAATGCATGCCACATATCATGGGGGCCCCACTTGCATGCCGCATATATTGGGGGCCCCAAATGCATGCCGCATGTCATGGGGGCCTAACGTGCATTCCGCATGTCATGGGGGCCCCACGTGCATTCCGCATGTCAAGGAGGCCTCACGTGCATTCCGCAAGACATGGGGGCCCCAAATGCATGCTGCATGTCATGGGGGCCCCACGTGCATGCCGCTTGTCATGGGGGCTCCACGTACATGCCGCATGTAATGGGGCCCCCAAATGCATGCCACATGTCATGGGGGCCCCAAATGCATGCCGCATGTTATGGGTTCCATAAATGCATGCCGCATGTCATGGGGGCCCAACGTGCATGCCGCATGTATTGGGGGCCCCAAATTCATGCCGCATGTCAAGAGGGCCCCGCATGCATGCCGCATGTCATGGGGGCCCCGCAGGCATTCCGCATGTCATGGGGGGCCCAAATGCATGCCGCATGTCATGGGGGCCCCAAATGCATGCCGCATGTCATGGGGGCCTCACATGCATTCCGCATGTCAAGGTGGCCTCATGTGCATTCCGCAAGACATGGGGCCCCCAAATGCATGCTGCATGTCATGGGGGCCCCACGTGCATGCCGCTTGTCATGGGGGCTACACGTACATGCCGCATGTAATGGGGCCCCCAAATGCATGCCACATGTCATAGGGGCCCCACGTGAATGGTGCATGTCATGGGTGCCCCACATGCATGCCGCATGTCTTGGGGCCCACAAATGCATGCCGCATGTCATAGGGGCCCCATATTCATGGCGCATTTCATGGGGCCCCACATGCTTCCGCATGTCATGGGGGCCCCAAATGCATGCCTCAAGTCATGGGGGGCCCAAATGCATGCCGCATTTCATGGGGGCCCCACGTGCATGCCGCATTTATTGGGGGCCCCAAATTCATGCCGCATGTCATGAGGGCCCCGCATGCATATCGCATGTCATGGGGGCCCCGCAGGCATTCCACATGTCATGGGGGCCCCAAATGCATGCCGCATGTCATGGGGCCCCACATGCATTTCACATGTCAAGTGGGCCTCACGTGCATGCCGCATGTAAGGGGGGATCCAAATGCATGCTGCATGTCATGGGGTCCCACATGCATGCCGCATGTCATGGGGGCCCCAAATGCATGCCGCATGTCATAGGGGCCCAAAATGCATGCCTCAAGTCATGGGGGCCCCAAATGAATGCCGCATTTCATGGGGGCCCCACATGCATGCCGCATGTTTTGGGGCCCACAAATGCATGCCGCATGTCATAGGGGCCCCACATGCATGGCGCATTTCATGAGGGC
Organism: Phyllobates terribilis; assembly: GCF_046119375.1. NCBI lineage: Eukaryota > Metazoa > Chordata > Amphibia > Anura > Dendrobatidae > Phyllobates > Phyllobates terribilis. The sequence continues at coordinate 2,276,703 of NW_027362856.1, forward strand.
CCCAAATGCATGCCTCAAGTCATGGGGGCCCCAAATGCATGCCGCATATCATGGGGGTCCCACATGCATGCCGCATGTCATGGGGGCCCCAAATGCATGCCGCATGTCATGGGGGCCCCACATGCATGCCGCATTTCATGGGGGCCCAAATACTTGCCGCATGTCATGGGTTCCATAAATGCATGCCGCATGTCATGGGGGCCCCACATGCATGCCACATGTCATGGGGACCCCAAACGTATGCCGCATGTCATGGGGGGCCCCAAATGCATGGTGCATGTCATGAGGGCCCAAATGCATGCCAAATGTCATGGGGGCCCCAAATGCATGCCGAATGTCATGGGGCCCCACGTGCATGCCGCATATATTGGGGGCCCATTTTCATGACGCATGTCATGAGGGCCCCACGTGCATGCCGCATGTCATGGGGGCCTCAAATGCATGCTGCATGTCCTGGGGGCCCCACGTGCATGCCGCATGTCCTGGGGGCCCCAAATGCATGCCACATGTCATGGGGGCCCCACGTCCATGACGCATGTCATGGGCCCCCCAAATGCATGCCGCATGTCATGGGTGCCCCAAATGCATGCCGCATGTCATGGCGGCCCCAAATGCATGACTCAGGTCATGGGGGCCCCACGTGCATGCCGCATGTCATGGGGGCCTCACGTGCATACCGCATGTCATGGGGGCCCCACGTACATGCTGCATGTCATTGGGGCCCCACGTGCTTGCCGCATGTCATGGGAGCCCCACGTGCATGCCGCATGTCATAGGGGCCCCACTTACATGCCGCATGTCATCGGGGCCCCAATTGCGTGCCGCATATCATGGGGGCCCCAAATGCATGCCGCATGTCATGAGGCCCCCAAATGCATGCCACATATCATGGGGGCCACACGTGCATGCCGCATATATTGGGGGCCACAAATGCATGCCGCATGTCGTGAGGGCCCCAAATGCATGCCGCATGTCAAGGGGGCCCAAATGCTTGCCGCATGTCATGGGGGCCATAAATGCTTGTAGCATGTCATGGGGGCCCAACGTGCATGCCGTATGTATTGGGGGCCCCAAATGCATGCCGCATGTCATGAGGGCCCCGCATGCATGCCACATGTCATGGCGGCCCCGCAGGCATTCCACATGTCATGGGGGCCCCACATGCATGCAGCATGTCATGGGGGCATCACATGCATGTCGCATGTCATGGGGACCACAAATGCATGCCGCATGTATTGGGGGCCCCAACTGCATGCCGCATGTCTCAGGTACCCCAAATGCATGCAGCATGTTATGCAGGCCCCAAATGCATGCCGCATGCCATGGGGGCCCAAATGCATGCCGCATGTCATGGGGGCCCCAAATGCATGCCTCATGTCATGGGGGCTCCACATGCATGCCGCATGTAATGGGGCCCCCAAATCCATGATATAGGGGCCCCACTTGCATGGCGCATGTCATGGGTGCCCCACATGCATGCCGCATGTTATCGGGGCCCCAAATGCATGCCGCATGTCATAGGGGCCCCACATGCAAGGCGCATGTCATGGTGCCCCACATGCGTGCCGCATGTCATGGAGGCCCCAAATGCATGCCGCATGTCTTGGGGGCTCCACGTGCATGCCACATGTAATGGGGCCCCAAATGCATGCCGCATATCATGGGGGCCCCATGTGCATGCCGCATTTATTGGGGGCACCAAATGCATGCCGCATGTCATGAGGGCCCCGCATGCATGCCACATGTCATGGGGGCCCCGCAGGCATTCTGCATGTCATGGGGTCCCCAAATGCATGCCGAATGTCATGGGGCCCCAAATGCATGCCGAATGTCATGGAGGCCCCACGTGCATGCCGCATGTCATGGAGGCCCAAAATGGATGCCGCATGTCATGGGGGCCCCACTTGCATGCCGCTTGTCATGGGGGCTGCACGTGCATGCCGCATGTCATAGGTGCGCTACATGCATGCCGCATGTCTTGGGGCCCAAAAAAGCATGCCGCTTGCCATAGGGGCCCCACATGCATGGCGCATTTCATGGGGCCCCACATGTATGCCACATGTCATGGGGGCCCCAAATGCTTGCCTCAATTCATGGGGGCCCCAAATGCATGCTGCATGTCATGGGGGCCCCGCAGGCATTCCACATGTCATGGGGGCCCCAAATGCATGCCACATATCATGGGGGCCCCACTTGCATGCCGCATATATTGGGGGCCCCAAATGCATGCCACATGTCATGGGGGCCTCACGTGCATTCCGCATGTCATGGGGGCCCCACGTGCATGCCGCATGTCATGGGGGACCCACGTGCATGCTGCATGTCAAGGGGGCCCCAAATGCATGCCGCATGTCATGGCGGCCCCAAATGCATGACTCATGTCATGGGGGCTCCACGTGCATGCCGCATGCCATGGGGGATCCAAACTCATGCCGCATGTCATTGGGGCCCCAAGCGTATGCCGCATGTAATGGGGGCCCCAAATGCATAAGGCATGTCATAGGGGCCCCACGTACATGCCGCATGTCTCGGGCACCCCAAATTCATGCAGTGTTTTATGGGGCCCCACGTGCATGCCGCATGTCTCAGGTACCCCAAATGCATGCAGCATGTTATGCAGGCCCCAAATGCATGCCGCATGTAATGGGGCCCCCAAATTCATGCCGCATGTAATGGGGCCCCCAAATTCATGCCGCATGTCAAAGGGGCCCAAAGTGCATGGCGCAAGTCATGGGTGCCCCACATGCATGCCGCATGTCATCGGGGCCCCAAATGCATGCCGCATGTCATGGGGCCCCACGTGCATGCCGCTTGTCATGGGGGCTCCACGTGCATGCCGCATGTCATGGGTGCCCCACATGCATGCCGCATGTCTTGGGGCCCAAAAAAGCATGCCGATTGCCATAGGGGCCCCACATGCATGGCGCATTTCATGGAGCCCCACATGTATGCCACATGTTATGGGGGCCCCAAATGCTTGCCTCAAGTCATGGGGGCCACAAATGCATGCTGCATGTCATGGGGGCCCCGCAGGCATTCCACATGTCATGGGGGCCCCAAATGCATGCCACATATCATGGGGGCCCCACGTGCATGCCGCATATAATGGGGGCCCCAAATGCATGCCGCATGTCATAAGGGCCTCACGTGCATTCCGCATGTCATGGGGGCCCCACGTGCATGCCGCATGTCATGGGGGCCCCACGTGCATGCTGCATGTCAAGGGGGCCCCAAATGCATGCCGCATGTCATGGCGGCCCCAAATGCATGACTCATGTCATGGGGGCCCCACGTGCATACCGCATGTCATGGGGGATCCAAACTCATGCTGCATGTCATGGGGGCCCCAAATGCATGCCGCATGTCATGGGGGCCCCACGTGCATGCCGCATGTCATGGGGGATCCAAACTCATGCCGCATGTCAATGGGGCCCCAAGCGTATGCCGCATGTAATGGGGGCCCCAAATGCATGAGGCATGTCATAGGGGCCCCACGTGCATTCCGCATGTCACGGGCACCCCAAATTCATGCAGCATGTTATGCAGGCCCCAAATGCATGCCGCATGTCATGGGGGCCCAAATGCATGCCACATGTAATGGGGCCCCCAAATTCATGCCGCATGTCAAAGGGGCCCCACGTGCATGGCGCAAGTCATGGGTGCCCCACATGCATGCCGCATGTAATCGGGGCCCCAAATGCATGCCGCATGTCATAGGGGCCCCAAATGCTTGCCGCATGTCATGGGTTCCATAAATGCATGCCGCATGTCATGGGGGCCCAACGTGCATGCCGCATGTATTAGGGGCCCCAAATTCATGCCGCATGTCATGAGGGTCCCGCATGCATGCCGCATGTCATGGGGGCCCCGCAGGCATTCCGCATGTCATGGGGGCCCCAAATGCATGCCACATGTCATGGGGGCCCCAAATGCATGCCGCATGTCATGGGGGCCTCACGTGCATTCCGCAAGACATGGGGGCCCCAAATGCATGATGCATGTCATGGGGGCCCCACGTGCATGCCGCTTGTCATGGGGGCTCCACGTGCATGCCGCATGTCATGGGTGCCCCACATGCATGCCGCATGTCTTGGGGCCCAAAAAAGCATGCCGCTTGCCATAGGGGCCCCACATGCATGGCGCATTTCATGGGGCCCCACATGTATGCCACATGTCATGGGGGCCCCAAATGCTTGCCTCAAGTCATGGGGGCCCCAAATGCATGCCGCATATCATGGGGGCCTCACGTGTATGCCGCATTTATTGGGGCCTCAAATTCATGCCGCATGTCATGAGGGCCCCGCATGCATGCTGCATGTCATGGGGGCCCCGCCGGCATTGCACATGTCATGGGGGCCCCAAATGCATGCCGCATTTCATGGGGGCCCCACATGCATGCCGCATGTCATGGGGGCCCCACGTGCATGCCGCATGTCATGGGGGCCCCACATGCATGCCGCATGTCATGGGGTTCCCCACATGCATTCCGCATGTCAAGGGGGCCTCACGTGCATTCCGCAAGACATGGGGGCCCCAAATGCATGCTGCATGTCATGGGGGCCCCACGTGCATGTCGCTTGTCATGGGGGCTCCACGTACATGCCGCATGTCATGGGGGATCCAAACTCATGCCGCATGTCAATGGGGCCCCAAGCGTATGCCGCATGTAATGGGGGCCCCAAATGCATGAGGCATGTCATAGGGGCCCCAAATGCATGCCGAATGTCATGGGGGTCCCACATGCATGCCGCATGTCATGGGGGCCCCAAATGCATGCCGCATGTCATGGGGGCCCCACATGCATGCCGCATTTCATGGGGGCCCAAATACTTGCCGCATGTCATGGGTTCCATAAATGCATGCCGCATGTCATGGGGGCCCCACATGCATGCCACATGTCATGTGGACCCCAAACGTATGCCGCATGTCATGGGGGGCCCCAAATGCATGGTGCATGTCATGAGGGCCCAAATGCATGCCAAATGTCATGGGGGCCCCAAATGCATGCCGAATGTCATGGGGCCCCACGTGCATGCCGCATGTCATGGGCCCCCCAAATGCATGCCGCATGTCATGGGTGCCCCAAATGCATGCCGAATGTCATGGGGCCCCACGTGCATGCCGCATGTCATGGGCCCCCCAAATGCATGCCGCATGTCATGGGTGCCCCAAATGCTTGCCGCATGTCATGGGAGCCCCACGTACATGCCGCATGTCATCGGGGCCCCAATTGCGTGCCGCATATCATGGGGGCCCAAATGCTTGCCGCATGTCATGGGGGCCATAAATGCTTGTAGCATGTCATGGGGGCCCAACGTGCATGCCGTATGTATTGGGGGCCCCAAATTCATGCCGCATGTCATGAGGGCCCCGCATGCATGCCACATGTCATGGCGGCCCCGCAGGCATTCCGCATGTCATGGGGGCCCCACATGCATGCAGCATGTCATGGGGGCATCACATGCATGTCGCATGTCATGGGGACCACAAATGCATGCCGCATGTATTGGGGGCCCCAACTGCATGCCGCCTGTCTCAGGTACCCCAAATGCATGCAGCATGTTATGCAGGCCCCAAATGCATGCCGCATGCCATGGGGGCCCAAATGCATGCCGCATGTCATGGGGGCCCCAAATGCATGCCTCATGTCATGGGGGCTCCACATGCATGCCGCATGTAATGGGGCCCCCAAATCCATGCCGCATGATATAGGGGCCCCACTTGCATGGTGCATGTCATGGGGGCCCCACATGCATGGCGCATGTAATGGGGCAACCAAATGCATGCCATATGTCATAGGGGCCCCACGTGCATGGCGCATGTCATGGGTGCCCCACATGCATGCCGCATGTCATCGGGGCCCCAAATGCATGCCGCATGTCATAGGGGCCCCACATGCAAGGCGCATGTCATGGTGCCCCACATGCGTGCCGCATGTCATGGAGGCCCCAAATGCATGCCGCATGTCTTGGGGGCTCCACGTGCATGCCACATGTAATGGGGCCCCAAATGCATGCCGCATATCATGGGGGCCCCATGTGCATGCCGCATGTCATGGGGGCCCCACGTGCATGCTGCATGTCAAGGGGGCCCCAAATGCATGCCGCATATCATGGCGGCCCCAAATGCATGACTCATGTCATGGGGGCCCCACGTGCATACCGCATGTCATGGGGGATCCAAACTCATGCTGCATGTCATGGGGGCCCCAAATGCATGCCGCATGTCATGGGGGCCCCACGTGCATGCCGCATGTCATGGGGGATCCAAACTCATGCCGCATGTCAATGGGGCCCCAAGCGTATGCCGCATGTAATGGGGGCCCCAAATGCATGAGGCATGTCATAGGGGCCCCAAATGCATGCCGAATGTCATGGGGGTCCCACATGCATGCCGCATGTCATGAGGGCCCCAAATGCATGCCGCATGTCATGGGGTTCCCCACATGCATTCCGCATGTCAAGGGGGCCTCACGTGCATTCCGCAAGACATGGGGGCCCCAAATGCATGCTGCATGTCATGGGGGCCCCACGTGCATGCCGCTTGTCATGGGGGCTCCACGTACATGCCGCATGTAATGGGGCCCCCAAATGCATGCCACATGTCATAGGGGCCCCACGTGAATGGTGCATGTCATGGGTGCCCCACATGCATGCCGCATGTCTTGGGGCCCACAAATGCATGCCGCATGTCATAGGGGCCCCACATTCATGGCGCATTTCATGGGGCCCCACATGCTTCCGCATGTCATGTGGGGCACCAAATGCATGCCTCAAGTCATGGGGGTCCAAATGCATGCCGCATATCATGGGAGCCCCACGTGCATGCCGCATTTATTGGGGGCCCCAAATTCATGCCGCATGTGATGAGGGCCCCGCATGCATGTCGCATGTCATGGGGGCCCCGCAGGCATTCCACATGTCATGGGGGCCCCAAATGCATGCCGCATGTCATGGGGGCCCCAAATGCATGCCGCATGTTATGGGTTCCATAAATGCATGCCGCATGTCATGGGGGCCCAACGTGCATGCCGCATGTATTGGGGGCCCCAAATGCATGCCGCATGTCATAGGGGCCCCACATTCATGGCGCATTTCATGGGGCCCCACATGCTTCCGCATGTCATGTGGGGCACCAAATGCATGCCTCAAGTCATGGGGGTCCAAATGCATGCCGCATATCATGGGAGCCCCACGTGCATGCCGCATTTATTGGGGGCCCCAAATTCATGCCGCATGTGATGAGGGCCCCACATGCATGCCGCATGTCTTGGGGCCCAAAAAAGCATGCCGCTTGCCATAGGGGCCCCACATGCATGGCGCATTTCATGGGGCCCCACATGTATGCCACATGTCATGGGGGCCCCAAATGCTTGCCTCAAGTCATGGGGGCCCCAAATGCATGCCGCATATCATGGGGGCCTCACGTGTATGCCGCATTTATTGGGGCCCCAAATTCATGCCGCATGTCATGAGGGCCCCGCATTCATGCTGCATGTCATGGGGGCCCCGCCGGCATTGCACATGTCATGGCGGCCCCAAATGCATGCCGCATGTCATGGGGGCCCCACATGCATGCCGCATGTCATGGGGGCCCCACGTGCATGCCGCATGTCATGGGGGCCCCACATGCATGCCGCATGTCATGGGGGCCCCACGTGCATGCCACATGTCATGGGGGCCCCACATGCATGCGGCATGTCATGGGGGATTCAAATGCATGCCGAATGTCATGGGGGTCTCACATGCATGCCGCATGTCATGAGGGCCCCAAATGCATGCCGCATGTCATGGGGTTCCCCACATGCATTCCGCATGTCAAGGGGGCCTCACGTGCATTCCGCAAGACATGGGGGCCCCAAATGCATGCCGCATGTCATGGGGGCCCCACGTGCATGTCGCTTGTCATGGGGGCTCCACGTACATGCCGCATGTAATGGGGCCCCCAAATGCATGCCACATGTCATAGGGGCCCCACGTGAATGGTGCATGTCATGGGTGTCCCACATGCGTGCCGCATGTCTTGGGGCCCACAAATGCATGCCGCATGTCATAGGGGCCCCACATTCATGGCGCATTTCATGGGGCCCCACATGCTTCCGCATGTCATGTGGGGCACCAAATGCATGCCTCAAGTCATGGGGGGCCCAAATGCATGCCGCATATCATGGGGGCCCCACGTGCATGCCACATTTATTGGGGGCCCCAAATTCATGCCGCATGTGATGAGTGCCCCGCATGCATGTCGCATGTCATGGGGGCCCCGCAGGCATTCCACATGTCATGGGGGCCCCAAATGCATGCCGCATGTCATGGGGGCCCCAAATGCATGCCGCATGTCATGGGTTCCATAAATGCATGCCACATGTCATGGGGGCCCAACGTGTATGCCGCATGTATTGGGGGCCCCAAATTCATGCCGCATGTCATGAGGGCCCCGCATGCATGCCACATGTCATGGGGGCCCCGCAGGCATTCTGCATGTCATGGGGTCCCCAAATGCATGCCGAATGTCATGGGGCCCCAAATGCATGCCGAATGTCATGGAGGCCCCACGTGCATGCCGCATGTCATGGAGGCCCAAAATGGATGCCGCATGTCATGGGGGCCCCACTTGCATGCCGCTTGTCATGGGGGCTGCACGTGCATGCCGCATGTCATAGGTGCGCTACATGCATGCCGCATGTCTTGGGGCCCAAAAAAGCATGCCGCTTGCCATAGGGGCCCCACATGCATGGCGCATTTCATGGGGCCCCACATGTATGCCACATGTCATGGGGGCCCCAAATGCTTGCCTCAATTCATGGGGGCCCCAAATGCATGCTGCATGTCATGGGGGCCCCGCAGGCATTCCACATGTCATGGGGGCCCCAAATGCATGCCACATATCATGGGGGCCCCACTTGCATGCCGCATATATTGGGGGCCCCAAATGCATGCCACATGTCATGGGGGCCTCACGTGCATTCCGCATGTCATGGGGGCCCCACGTGCATGCCGCATGTCATGGGGGACCCACGTGCATGCTGCATGTCAAGGGGGCCCCAAATGCATGCCGCATGTCATGGCGGCCCCAAATGCATGACTCATGTCATGGGGGCTCCACGTGCATGCCGCATGCCATGGGGGATCCAAACTCATGCCGCATGTCATTGGGGCCCCAAGCGTATGCCGCATGTAATGGGGGCCCCAAATGCATAAGGCATGTCATAGGGGCCCCACGTACATGCCGCATGTCTCGGGCACCCCAAATTCATGCAGTGTTTTATGGGGCCCCACGTGCATGCCGCATGTCTCAGGTACCCCAAATGCATGCAGCATGTTATGCAGGCCCCAAATGCATGCCGCATGTAATGGGGCCCCCAAATTCATGCCGCATGTAATGGGGCCCCCAAATTCATGCCGCATGTCAAAGGGGCCCAAAGTGCATGGCGCAAGTCATGGGTGCACCACATGCATGCCGCATGTCATCGGGGCCCCAAATGCATGCCGCATGTCATGGGGCCCCACGTGCATGCCGCTTGTCATGGGGGCTCCACGTGCATGCCGCATGTCATGGGTGCCCCACATGCATGCCGCATGTCTTGGGGCCCAAAAAAGCATGCCGATTGCCATAGGGGCCCCACATGCATGGCGCATTTCATGGAGCCCCACATGTATGCCACATGTTATGGGGGCCCCAAATGCTTGCCTCAAGTCATGGGGGCCACAAATGCATGCTGCATGTCATGGGGGCCCCGCAGGCATTCCACATGTCATGGGGGCCCCAAATGCATGCCACATATCATGGGGGCCCCACGTGCATGCCGCATATAATGGGGGCCCCAAATGCATGCCGCATGTCATAAGGGCCTCACGTGCATTCCGCATGTCATGGGGGCCCCACGTGCATGCCGCATGTCATGGGGGCCCCACGTGCATGCTGCATGTCAAGGGGGCCCCAAATGCATGCCGCATGTCATGGCGGCCCCAAATGCATGACTCATGTCATGGGGGCCCCACGTGCATACCGCATGTCATGGGGGATCCAAACTCATGCTGCATGTCATGGGGGCCCCAAATGCATGCCGCATGTCATGGGGGCCCCACGTGCATGCCGCATGTCATGGGGGATCCAAACTCATGCCGCATGTCAATGGGGCCCCAAGCGTATGCCGCATGTAATGGGGGCCCCAAATGCATGAGGCATGTCATAGGGGCCCCACGTGCATTCCGCATGTCACGGGCACCCCAAATTCATGCAGCATGTTATGCAGGCCCCAAATGCATGCCGCATGTCATGGGGGCCCAAATGCATGCCACATGTAATGGGGCCCCCAAATTCATGCCGCATGTCAAAGGGGCCCCACGTGCATGGCGCAAGTCATGGGTGCCCCACATGCATGCCGCATGTAATCGGGGCCCCAAATGCATGCCGCATGTCATAGGGGCCCCAAATGCTTGCCGCATGTCATGGGTTCCATAAATGCATGCCGCATGTCATGGGGGCCCAACGTGCATGCCGCATGTATTAGGGGCCCCAAATTCATGCCGCATGTCATGAGGGTCCCGCATGCATGCCGCATGTCATGGGGGCCCCGCAGGCATTCCGCATGTCATGGGGGCCCCAAATGCATGCCACATGTCATGGGGGCCCCAAATGCATGCCGCATGTCATGGGGGCCTCACGTGCATTCCGCAAGACATGGGGGCCCCAAATGCATGATGCATGTCATGGGGGCCCCACGTGCATGCCGCTTGTCATGGGGGCTCCACGTGCATGCCGCATGTCATGGGTGCCCCACATGCATGCCGCATGTCTTGGGGCCCAAAAAAGCATGCCGCTTGCCATAGGGGCCCCACATGCATGGCGCATTTCATGGGGCCCCACATGTATGCCACATGTCATGGGGGCCCCAAATGCTTGCCTCAAGTCATGGGGGCCCCAAATGCATGCCGCATATCATGGGGGCCTCACGTGTATGCCGCATTTATTGGGGCCTCAAATTCATGCCGCATGTCATGAGGGCCCCGCATGCATGCTGCATGTCATGGGGGCCCCAAATGCATGCCGCATTTCATGGGGGCCCCACATGCATGCCGCATGTCATGGGGGCCCCACGTGCATGCCGCATGTCATGGGGGCCCCACATGCATGCCGCATGTCATGGGGGCCCCACGTGCATGCTGCATGTCATGGGGGCCCCACATGCATGCCGCATGTCATGGGGGATTCAAATGCATGCCGAATGTCATGGGGGTCTCACATGCATGCCGCATGTCATGAGGGCCCCAAATGCATGCCGCATGTCATGGGGTTCCCCACATGCATTCCGCATGTCAAGGGGGCCTCACGTGCATTCCGCAAGACATGGGGGCCCCAAATGCATGCTGCATGTCATGGGGGCCCCACGTGCATGTCGCTTGTCATGGGGGCTCCACGTACATGCCGCATGTCATGGGGGATCCAAACTCATGCCGCATGTCAATGGGGCCCCAAGCGTATGCCGCATGTAATGGGGGCCCCAAATGCATGAGGCATGTCATAGGGGCCCCAAATGCATGCCGAATGTCATGGGGGTCCCACATGCATGCCGCATGTCATGGGGGCCCCAAATGCATGCCGCATGTCATGGGGGCCCCACATGCATGCCGCATTTCATGGGGGCCCAAATACTTGCCGCATGTCATGGGTTCCATAAATGCATGCCGCATGTCATGGGGGCCCCACATGCATGCCACATGTCATGTGGACCCCAAACGTATGCCGCATGTCATGGGGGGCCCCAAATGCATGGTGCATGTCATGAGGGCCCAAATGCATGCCAAATGTCATGGGGGCCCCAAATGCATGCCGAATGTCATGGGGCCCCACGTGCATGCCGCATGTCATGGGCCCCCCAAATGCATGCCGCATGTCATGGGTGCCCCAAATGCATGCCGAATGTCATGGGGCCCCACGTGCATGCCGCATGTCATGGGCCCCCCAAATGCATGCCGCATGTCATGGGTGCCCCAAATGCTTGCCGCATGTCATGGGAGCCCCACGTACATGCCGCATGTCATCGGGGCCCCAATTGCGTGCCGCATATCATGGGGGCCCAAATGCTTGCCGCATGTCATGGGGGCCATAAATGCTTGTAGCATGTCATGGGGGCCCAACGTGCATGCCGTATGTATTGGGGGCCCCAAATTCATGCCGCATGTCATGAGGGCCCCGCATGCATGCCACATGTCATGGCGGCCCCGCAGGCATTCCGCATGTCATGGGGGCCCCACATGCATGCAGCATGTCATGGGGGCATCACATGCATGTCGCATGTCATGGGGACCACAAATGCATGCCGCATGTATTGGGGGCCCCAACTGCATGCCGCCTGTCTCAGGTACCCCAAATGCATGCAGCATGTTATGCAGGCCCCAAATGCATGCCGCATGCCATGGGGGCCCAAATGCATGCCGCATGTCATGGGGGCCCCAAATGCATGCCTCATGTCATGGGGGCTCCACATGCATGCCGCATGTAATGGGGCCCCCAAATCCATGCCGCATGATATAGGGGCCCCACTTGCATGGTGCATGTCATGGGGGCCCCACATGCATGGCGCATGTAATGGGGCAACCAAATGCATGCCATATGTCATAGGGGCCCCACGTGCATGGCGCATGTCATGGGTGCCCCACATGCATGCCGCATGTCATCGGGGCCGTAAATGCATGCCGCATGTCATAGGGGCCCCACATGCAAGGCGCATGTCATGGTGCCCCACATGCGTGCCGCATGTCATGGAGGCCCCAAATGCATGCCGCATGTCTTGGGGGCTCCACGTGCATGCCACATGTAATGGGGCCCCAAATGCATGCCGCATATCATGGGGGCCCCATGTGCATGCCGCATGTCATGGGGGCCCCACGTGCATGCTGCATGTCAAGGGGGCCCCAAATGCATACCGCATATCATGGCGGCCCCAAATGCATGACTCATGTCATGGGGGCCCCACGTGCATACCGCATGTCATGGGGGATCCAAACTCATGCTGCATGTCATGGGGGCCCCAAATGCATGCCGCATGTCATGGGGGCCCCACGTGCATGCCGCATGTCATGGGGGATCCAAACTCATGCCGCATGTCAATGGGGCCCCAAGCGTATGCCGCATGTAATGGGGGCCCCAAATGCATGAGGCATGTCATAGGGGCCCCAAATGCATGCCGAATGTCATGGGGGTCCCACATGCATGCCGCATGTCATGAGGGCCCCAAATGCATGCCGCATGTCATGGGGTTCCCCACATGCATTCCGCATGTCAAGGGGGCCTCACGTGCATTCCGCAAGACATGGGGGCCCCAAATGCATGCTGCATGTCATGGGGGCCCCACGTGCATGCCGCTTGTCATGGGGGCTCCACGTACATGCCGCATGTAATGGGGCCCCCAAATGCATGCCACATGTCATAGGGGCCCCACGTGAATGGTGCATGTCATGGGTGCCCCACATGCATGCCGCATGTCTTGGGGCCCACAAATGCATGCCGCATGTCATAGGGGCCCCACATTCATGGCGCATTTCATGGGGCCCCACATGCTTCCGCATGTCATGTGGGGCACCAAATGCATGCCTCAAGTCATGGGGGTCCAAATGCATGCCGCATATCATGGGAGCCCCACGTGCATGCCGCATTTATTGGGGGCCCCAAATTCATGCCGCATGTGATGAGGGCCCCGCATGCATGTCGCATGTCATGGGGGCCCCGCAGGCATTCCACATGTCATGGGGGCCCCAAATGCATGCCGCATGTCATGGGGGCCCCAAATGCATGCCGCATGTTATGGGTTCCATAAATGCATGCCGCATGTCATGGGGGCCCAACGTGCATGCCGCATGTATTGGGGGCCCCAAATGCATGCCGCATGTCATAGGGGCCCCACATTCATGGCGCATTTCATGGGGCCCCACATGCTTCCGCATGTCATGTGGGGCACCAAATGCATGCCTCAAGTCATGGGGGTCCAAATGCATGCCGCATATCATGGGAGCCCCACGTGCATGCCGCATTTATTGGGGGCCCCAAATTCATGCCGCATGTGATGAGGGCCCCACATGCATGCCGCATGTCTTGGGGCCCAAAAAAGCATGCCGCTTGCCATAGGGGCCCCACATGCATGGCGCATTTCATGGGGCCCCACATGTATGCCACATGTCATGGGGGCCCCAAATGCTTGCCTCAAGTCATGGGGGCCCCAAATGCATGCCGCATATCATGGGGGCCTCACGTGTATGCCGCATTTATTGGGGCCCCAAATTCATGCCGCATGTCATGAGGGCCCCGCATGCATGCTGCATGTCATGGGGGCCCCGCCGGCATTGCACATGTCATGGCGGCCCCAAATGCATGCCGCATGTCATGGGTGCCCCACATGCATGCCGCATGTCATGGGGGCCCCACGTGCATGCCGCATGTCATGGGGGCCCCACATGCATGCCGCATGTCATGGGGGCCCCACGTGCATGCCACATGTCATGGGGGCCCCACATGCATGCGGCATGTCATGGGGGATTCAAATGCATGCCGAATGTCATGGGGGTCTCACATGCATGCCGCATGTCATGAGGGCCCCAAATGCATGCCGCATGTCATGGGGTTCCCCACATGCATTCCGCATGTCAAGGGGGCCTCACGTGCATTCCGCAAGACATGGGGGCCCCAAATGCATGCTGCATGTCATGGGGGCCCCACGTGCATGTCGCTTGTCATGGGGGCTCCACGTACATGCCGCATGTAATGGGGCCCCCAAATGCATGCCACATGTCATAGGGGCCCCACGTGAATGGTGCATGTCATGGGTGTCCCACATGCATGCCGCATGTCTTGGGGCCCACAAATGCATGCCGCATGTCATAGGGGCCCCACATTCATGGCGCATTTCATGGGGCCCCACATGCTTCCGCATGTCATGTGGGGCACCAAATGCATGCCTCAAGTCATGGGGGGCCCAAATGCATGCCGCATATCATGGGGGCCCCACGTGCATGCCACATTTATTGGGGGCCCCAAATTCATGCCGCATGTGATGAGTGCCCCGCATGCATGTCGCATGTCATGGGGGCCCCGCAGGCATTCCACATGTCATGGGGGCCCCAAATGCATGCCGCATGTCATGGGGGCCCCAAATGCATGCCGCATGTCATGGGTTCCATAAATGCATGCCACATGTCATGGGGGCCCAACGTGTATGCCGCATGTATTGGGGGCCCCAAATTCATGCCGCATGTCATGAGGGCCCCGCATGCATGCCGCATGTCATGGGGGCCCCGCAGGCATTCCGCATGTCATGGGGGCCCCAAATGCATGCCGCATGTCATGGGGGCCCCAAATGCATGCCGCATGTCATGGGGGCCTCACATGCATTCCGCATGTCAAGGTGGCCTCACGTGCATTCCGCAAGTCATGGGGCCCCCAAATGCATGCTGCATGTCATGGGGGCCCCACGTGCATGCCGCTTGTCATGGGGGCTACACGTACATGCCGCATGTAATGGGGCCCCCAAATGCATGCCACATGTCATAGGGGCCCCACGTGAATGGTGCATGTCATGGGTGCCCCACATGCATGCCGCATGTCTTGGGGCCCACAAATGCATGCCGCATGTCATAGGGGCCCCACATTCATGGCGCAATTCATGGGGCCCCACATGCTTCCACATGTCATGGGGGCCCCAAATGCATGCCTCAAGTCATGGGGGGCCCAAATGCATGCCGCATATCATGGGGGCCCCACGTGCATGCCGCATTTATTGGGGGCCCCAAATTCATGCCGCATGTCATGAGGGCCCCGCATGCATGTCGCATGTCATGGGGGCCCCGCAGGCATTCCGCATGTCATTGGGGCCCCAAATGCATGCCGCATTTCATGTGGGCCACACGTGCATGCCGCATGTAAGGGGGGATCCAAACGCATGCTGCATGTCATGGGGGTCCCACATGCATGCCGCATGTCATGGGGGCCCCAAATGCATGCCGCATGTCATAGGGGCCCAAAATGCATGCCTCAAGTCATGGGGGCCCCACATGCATGCCGCATGTCATGGGGGCCCCACATGCATGCCGCATGTCATGGGGGCCCAAATGCACGCCACATATCATGGGGGCCCCACGTGCATGCCGCATATATTGGGGGCCCCACATGCATGCCGCATGTCATGGGGGCCCAAATGATTGCCGCATGTCTTGGGGGCCATAAAATCATGCCGCATGTCATGGGGGCCCAACGTGCATGCCGCATGTATTGGGGGCCCCAAATTCATGCCGCATGTCATAAGGGCCCCGCATGCATGCCGCATGTCATGGGGGCCCCGCAGGCATTCCGCATGTCATGGGGGCCCCGCAGGCATTCCGCATGCCATGGGGGCCCGAAATGCTTGCCGCATTTCATGGGGGCCTCACGTGCATTCCGCATGTCATGGGGCCCAACGTGCATTCTGCATGTCATGGGGGTCCCACATGCATGCCTCAAGTCATGGGGGCCCCAAATTCATGCCGCATGTCATAAGGGCCCCGCATGCATGCCACATGTCATGGGGGCCCCGCAGGCATTCCACATGTCAAGGGGGCCCCACGTGCAAGCCTCATGTCATGGGGGCCCCAAATGCATGCCGCAAGTCATGGGGGCCCCAAATGCATGCTGCATGTCATGGGGTCCCCAAATGCATGACGCATGTCATGGGGTCCCCACGTGCATGAAGCATGTCATGGGGGCTATAAATGCATGCCGCATGTCATGGGGTCCCCGCAGGCATTCCGCATGTCATGGGAGCCCCACGTGCATGCCGCATGTCATGGAGGCCCCAAATGCATGTCGCATGTCACGGGTTCCCCAAATGCATGCGGCATGTCATGGGGGCCCCAATTGCATGCCGCATGTCAAGGGGGCCCCACTTGCAAGCCTCATGTCATGGGGGCCCCAAATGTATGCCGCAAGTCATGGGGGCCCCAAATGCATGCCGCATGTCATGGGGTCCCCAAATGCATGACGCATGTCATGGGGTCCCCACGTGCATTCCGCATGTCATGGGGGCTAAAAATGCATGCCGCATGTCATGGGGTCCCCGCAGGCATTCCGCATGTCATTGGGGCCCCAATTGCATGCCGCATGTCATGGGGACCCCAAATGCATGCCACATGTCATGGGGGCCCCCACGTGCATTCCGCATGTCATCGGGGCCCCAAGCGTATGCCGCATGTAATGGGGGCCCCAAATGCATGAGGCATGTCATAGGGGCCCCACGTGCATGCCGCATGTCATGGGGGCCCAAATGCATGCTGCATGTAATGGGGCCCCCAAATTCATGCCCCATGTCAAAGGGGCCCCACGTGCATGGCGCAAGTCATGGGTGCCCCACATGCATGCCGCATGTCATCGGGGCCCCAAATGCATGCCACATGTCATAGGGGCCCCACATGCATGGCGCATGTCATGGGGGCCCCACATGCATGCCGCATGACATGGAGGCCCCAAATGAATGTCGCATGTCAAGTGGGCCTCACGTGCATGCCGCATGTCATGGGGGCCCCACATGCATGCCGCATGTCATGGAGGCCCCAAATGCATGCCGCATGTCATGGGGCCCCACATGCATGCCGCATGTCATGGGGGCCCCAAATGCATGCCTCATGTCATGGGGGCCCAACATGCATTCCGCATTTCATGGGGGCCCAAATGCTTGCCGCATGTCATGGGTTCCATAAATGCATGCCGCATGTCATGGGGGCCCAATGTGCATGCCGCATGTCATGGGGCCCCGCAGGCATTCCGCATGTCATGGGGGCCCCAAATGCATGCCGCATGTCATGGGGGCCCCAAATACATGCCGCATGTCATAGGGGCCCCACATGCATGGCGCATGTCATGGGGGCCCCACATGCATGCCGCATGACATGGAGGCCCCAAATGAATGTCGCATGTCAAGTGGGCCTCACGTGCATGCCACATGTCATGGGGGCCCCACATGCATGCGGCATGTCATGGGGGCCCCAAATGCATGCCGCATGTCATGGGGGCCCCACATGCATTCCGCATTTCATGGGGGCCCAAATGCTTGCCGCATGTCATGGGTTCCATAAATGCATGCCGCATGTCATGGGGGCCCAATGTGCATGCCGCATGTCATGGGGGCCCCGCAGGCATTCCGCATGTCATGGGGGCCCCACGTGCATGCCGCATGTCATGGGGGCCCCAAACGCATGCAGCATGTCATGGGGGCCCCACGTGCATGGCACATTTCATGGGGGCCCCACATGCATGCCCCATGTCATGGGGGCCCCAAATGCATGCCACATATCATGTGGGCTCCACGTGCATGCCGCATGTCATGGGGGCCCCGCAGGCATGCCGCATGTCATGGGGGGCCCACATGCATGGAACATTTCATGGGGGCCCCACATGCATGGAGCATGTCATGAGGGCCCCAAATGCATGCCGCAAGACATGGGGGCCCCAAATGCATGCTGCATGTCATGGGGGCCCCACGTGCATGCCGCTTGTCATGGGGGCTCCACGTGCATGCTGCATGTAATGGGGCCCCCAAATGCATGCCACATGTCATAGGGGCCCCACGTGCATGGTGCATGTCATGGGTGCCCCACATGCATGCCGCATGTCTTGGGGCCCACAAATGCATGCCGCATGTCATAGGGGCCCCATATGCATGGCGCATTTCATGGGGCCCCACATGCATGCCGCATGTCATGGGGGCCCCAAATGCATGCCTCAAGTCATGGGGGCCCAAATGCATGCCGCATATCATGGGGGTCCCACATGCATGCTGCATATCATGGGGGTCCCACATGCATGCTGCATATCATGGGGGTCCCACATGCATGCCGCATGCCATGGGGGCCCCAAATGCATGCCGCATGTCATAGTGGCCCCAAATGCATGATGCATGTCATGAGGGCCCCACGTGCATGCCGCATGTCATCGGGGCCCCATGTTCATGGTGCATGTCATGGGTGCCCCACATGCATGCCGCATGTCATCGGGGCCCCAATTGCATGCCGCATGTCATAGGGGCCTCACATGCATGGCGCATGTCATGGTGCCCCACATGCATGGCGCATGTCATGGGGGCCCCAAATGCATGTCGCATGTAATGGGGGCCCCACGTGCATGCCACATGTCATGGGGGCCCCATGTGCATGCCGCATGACATGGGTGCCCCAAATGCAGGCCGCATGTCATGGGGGCTCCACATGCATGCCACATCTAAGGGGGGATCCAAACGCATGCTGCATGTCATGGGGGTCCCACATGCATGCCGCATGTCATGGGGGCCCCAAATGCATGTCGCATGTCATAGGGGCCTAAAATGCATGCCTCAAGTCATGGGGGCCCCAAATGAATGCCGCATATCATGGGGGCCCCAAATGCATGCCGCATGTCATGAGGGCCCCGCATGCATGCCACATGTCATGAGGGCCCCGCAGGCATGCCACATGTCATGAGGGCCCCGCAGGCATTCCGCATGTCATGGGGGCCCCAAATAAATGTGGCATTTCATGGGGGCCCCATGTGCATGCCACATGCCATGGGGCCCCCCAAATGCATGCCGCATGTCATAGGGGCCCCACATGCATGGCGCATTTCATGGGGGCCCCAAATGCATGCCTCAAGTCATTGGGGCCCCAAATGAATGCCGCATTTCATGGGGGCCCCACATGCATGCCACATGTTTTGGGGCCCACAAATGCATGACGCATGTCATAGGGGCCCCACATGCATGGCGCATTTCATGAGGGCCCCAAATGCATGCCTCAAGTCATGGGGGCCCCAAATGAATGCCGCATTTCATGGGGGCCCCACAAGCATGCCACATGTTTTGGGACCCACAAATGCATGCCGCATGTCATAGGGGCCCCACATGCATGGCGCATGTCATGGGGGCCCCAAATGCATGTCGCATGTAATGGGGGCCCCACGTGCATGCCGCATGTCATGGGGGCCCCATGTGCATGCCGCATGACATGGGTGCCCCAAATGCAGGCCGCATGTCATGGGGGCTCCACATGCATGCCACATCTAAGGGGGGATCCAAACGCATGCTGCATGTCATGGGGGTCCCACATGCATGCCGCATGTCATGGGGGCCCCAAATGCATGTCGCATGTCATAGGGGCCTAAAATGCATGCCTCAAGTCATGGGGGCCCCAAATGAATGCCGCATATCATGGGGGCCCCAAATGCATGCCGCATGTCATGAGGGCCCCGCATGCATGCCACATGTCATGAGGGCCCCGCAGGCATGCCACATGTCATGAGGGCCCCGCAGGCATTCCGCATGTCATGGGGGCCCCAAATAAATGTGGCATTTCATGGGGGCCCCATGTGCATGCCACATGCCATGGGGCCCCCCAAATGCATGCCGCATGTCATAGGGGCCCCACATGCATGGCGCATTTCATGGGGGCCCCAAATGCATGCCTCAAGTCATTGGGGCCCCAAATGAATGCCGCATTTCATGGGGGCCCCACATGCATGCCACATGTTTTGGGGCCCACAAATGCATGACGCATGTCATAGGGGCCCCACATGCATGGCGCATTTCATGAGGGCCCCAAATGCATGCCTCAAGTCATGGGGGCCCCAAATGCATGCCGCATATCATGGGGGTCCCACATGCATGCCGCATATCATGGGGGTCCCACATGCATGCCGCATGTCATAGTGGCCCCAAATGCATGATGCATGTCATGAGGGCCCCACGTGCATGCCGCATGTCATAGGGGCCCCACGTACATGGTGCATGTCATGGGTGCCCCACATGCATGCCGCATGTCATCGGGGCCCCAATTGCATGCCGCATGTCATAGGGGCCCCAGATGCATGGCGCATGTCATGGTGCCCCACATGCATGCCGCATATCATGGGGGCCCCACGTGCATGCAGCATTTATTGGGGCGACAAATGCATGCCGCATGTCATGGGGACCCCAAATGCATGTCGCATGTCATGGGGGCCCGAAATGCATGCCGCATATCATGGGGGCCCCACGTGCATGCCGCATGTATTGGGGCCCCGCAGGCATTCCGCATGTCATAGGGGCCCCACATGCATGCTTCATGTCATTGTGGCCCCACGTGCTTGCCGCATGTCATGGGGGCCCCAAATGCATGCCACATGTCATGGGGGCTCAACGTGCATGCTGCATGTAATGGGGCCCCCCAAATTCATGCCACATGTCATGGGGGCCCCACGTGCATGCCGCATGTCATGGGGGCCCCACTTGCATGCCGCATGTAATAGGGGCCCCAAATGCATGCCGCATGTCATAGTGTCCCCAAATGCATACTGCATGTCATGAGGGCCCCACGTGCATGCCGCATGTCATGGGGGCCCCAAATGCATGCCACATATCATGGGGGCCCCACGTGCATGCCGCATATATTGGGGGCCCCAAATGCATGCCGCATGTCATGGGGCCTCATGTGCATTCCGCATGTCATGGGGGCCCCACGTGCATGCCGCATGTCATGGGGGCCCCACGTGCATGCTGCATGTCATGGGGGCCCCAAATGCATGCCGCATGTCATGGCGGCCCCAAATGCATGACTCATGTCATGGGGGATCCAAACTCATGCTGCATGTCATTGGGGCCCCAAGCGTATGCCGCATGTAATGGGGGCCCCAAATGCATGAGGCATGTCATAGGGGCCCCACGTGCATGCCGCATGTCATGGGGGCCCAAATGCATGCTGCATGTAATGGGGCCCCCAAATTCATGCCACATGTCAAAGGGGCCCCACGTGCATGGCGCAAGTCATGGGTGCCCCACATGCATGCCGCATGTCATCGGGGCCCCAAATACATCCCGCATGTCATAGGGGCCCCACATGCATGGCGCATGTCATGGGGGCCCCACATGCATGCCGCATGACATGGAGGCCTCAAATGAATGTCACAGGTCAAGTGGGCCCCACGTGGATGCCGCATGTCATGGGGGCCCCACATGCATGCCGCATGTCATGGAGGCCCCAAATGCATGCCGCATGTCATGGGGCCCCACATGCATGCCGCATGTCATGGGGGCCCCAAATGCATGCCGCATGTCATGGGGGCCCCACATGCATGCCGCATTTCATGGGGGCCCAAATACTTGCCGCATGTCATGCGTTCCAAAAATGCATGCCGCATGTCATGGGGGCCCAACGTGCATGCCGCATGTATTGGGGGCCCCAAATTCATGCCGCATGTCATGAGGGCCCCGCATGCATGCCGCATGTCATGGGGGCCCCGCAGGCATACCGCATGTCATGGTGGCCTCACATGCATTCCGCATATCAAGGTGGCCTCACGTGCATGCCGCTTGTCATGGGGGCTCCACGTGCATGCCGCATGTCATGGGTGCGCTACATGCATGCCGCATGTCTTGGGGCCCAAAAAAGCATGCCGCTTGCCATAGGGGCCCCACATGCATGGCGCATTTCATGGGGCCCCACATGTATGCCACATGTCATGGGGGCCCCAAATGCTTGCCTCAATTCATGGGGGCCCCAAATGCATGCTGCATGTCATGGGGGCCCCGCAGGCATTCCACATGTCATGGGGGCCCCAAATGCATGCCACATATCATGGGGGCCCCACTTGCATGCCGCATATATTGGGGGCCCCAAATGCATGCCGCATGTCATGGGGGCCTAACGTGCATTCCGCATGTCATGGGGGCCCCACGTGCATTCCGCATGTCAAGGAGGCCTCACGTGCATTCCGCAAGACATGGGGGCCCCAAATGCATGCTGCATGTCATGGGGGCCCCACGTGCATGCCGCTTGTCATGGGGGCTCCACGTACATGCCGCATGTAATGGGGCCCCCAAATGCATGCCACATGTCATGGGGGCCCCAAATGCATGCCGCATGTTATGGGTTCCATAAATGCATGCCGCATGTCATGGGGGCCCAACGTGCATGCCGCATGTATTGGGGGCCCCAAATTCATGCCGCATGTCAAGAGGGCCCCGCATGCATGCCGCATGTCATGGGGGCCCCGCAGGCATTCCGCATGTCATGGGGGGCCCAAATGCATGCCGCATGTCATGGGGGCCCCAAATGCATGCCGCATGTCATGGGGGCCTCACATGCATTCCGCATGTCAAGGTGGCCTCATGTGCATTCCGCAAGACATGGGGCCCCCAAATGCATGCTGCATGTCATGGGGGCCCCACGTGCATGCCGCTTGTCATGGGGGCTACACGTACATGCCGCATGTAATGGGGCCCCCAAATGCATGCCACATGTCATAGGGGCCCCACGTGAATGGTGCATGTCATGGGTGCCCCACATGCATGCCGCATGTCTTGGGGCCCACAAATGCATGCCGCATGTCATAGGGGCCCCATATTCATGGCGCATTTCATGGGGCCCCACATGCTTCCGCATGTCATGGGGGCCCCAAATGCATGCCTCAAGTCATGGGGGGCCCAAATGCATGCCGCATTTCATGGGGGCCCCACGTGCATGCCGCATTTATTGGGGGCCCCAAATTCATGCCGCATGTCATGAGGGCCCCGCATGCATGTCGCATGTCATGGGGGCCCCGCAGGCATTCCACATGTCATGGGGGCCCCAAATGCATGCCGCATGTCATGGGGCCCCACATGCATTTCACATGTCAAGTGGGCCTCACGTGCATGCCGCATGTAAGGGGGGATCCAAATGCATGCTGCATGTCATGGGGTCCCACATGCATGCCGCATGTCATGGGGGCCCCAAATGCATGCCGCATGTCATAGGGGCCCAAAATGCATGCCTCAAGTCATGGGGGCCCCAAATGAATGCCGCATTTCATGGGGGCCCCACATGCATGCCGCATGTTTTGGGGCCCACAAATGCATGCCGCATGTCATAGGGGCCCCACATGCATGGCGCATTTCATGAGGGCCCCAAATGCATGCCTCAAGTCATGGGGGCCCCAAATGCATGCCGCATATCATGGGGGTCCCACATGCATGCCGCATGTCATGGGGGCCCCAAATGCATGCCGCATGTCATGGGGGCCCCACATGCATGCCGCATTTCATGGGGGCCCAAATACTTGCCGCATGTCATGGGTTCCATAAATGCATGCCGCATGTCATGGGGGCCCCACATGCATGCCACATGTCATGGGGACCCCAAACGTATGCCGCATGTCATGGGGGGCCCCAAATGCATGGTGCATGTCATGAGGGCCCAAATACATGCCAAATGTCATGGGGGCCCCAAATGCATGCCGAATGTCATGGGGCCCCACGTGCATGCCGCATATATTGGGGGCCCATTTTCATGACGCATGTCATGAGGGCCCCACGTGCATGCCGCATGTCATGGGGGCCTCAAATGCATGCTGCATGTCCTGGGGGCCCCACGTGCATGCCGCATGTCCTGGGGGCCCCAAATGCATGCCACATGTCATGGGGGCCCCACGTCCATGACGCATGTCATGGGCCCCCCAAATGCATGCCGCATGTCATGGGTGCCCCAAATGCATGCCGCATGTCATGGCGGCCCCAAATGCATGACTCAGGTCATGGGGGCCCCACGTGCATGCCGCATGTCATGGGGGCCTCACGTGCATACCGCATGTCATGGGGGCCCCACGTACATGCTGCATGTCATTGGGGCCCCACGTGCTTGCCGCATGTCATGGGAGCCCCACGTGCATGCCGCATGTCATAGGGGCCCCACTTACATGCCGCATGTCATCGGGGCCCCAATTGCGTGCCGCATATCATGGGGGCCCCAAATGCATGCCGCATGTCATGAGGCCCCCAAATGCATGCCACATATCATGGGGGCCACACGTGCATGCCGCATATATTGGGGGCCACAAATGCATGCCGCATGTCGTGAGGGCCCCAAATGCATGCCGCATGTCAAGGGGGCCCAAATGCTTGCCGCATGTCATGGGGGCCATAAATGCTTGTAGCATGTCATGGGGGCCCAACGTGCATGCCGTATGTATTGGGGGCCCCAAATGCATGCCGCATGTCATGAGGGCCCCGCATGCATGACACATGTCATGGCGGCCCCGCAGGCATTCCACATGTCATGGGGGCCCCACATGCATGCAGCATGTCATGGGGGCATCACATGCATGTCGCATGTCATGGGGACCACAAATGCATGCCGCATGTATTGGGGGCCCCAACTGCATGCCGCATGTCTCAGGTACCCCAAATGCATGCAGCATGTTATGCAGGCCCCAAATGCATGCCGCATGCCATGGGGGCCCAAATGCATGCCGCATGTCATGGGGGCCCCAAATGCATGCCTCATGTCATGGGGGCTCCACATGCATGCCGCATGTAATGGGGCCCCCAAATCCATGATATAGGGGCCCCACTTGCATGGCGCATGTCATGGGTGCCCCACATGCATGCCGCATGTTATCGGGGCCCCAAATGCATGCCGCATGTCATAGGGGCCCCACATGCAAGGCGCATGTCATGGTGCCCCACATGCGTGCCGCATGTCATGGAGGCCCCAAATGCATGCCGCATGTCTTGGGGGCTCCACGTGCATGCCACATGTAATGGGGCCCCAAATGCATGCCGCATATCATGGGGGCCCCATGTGCATGCCGCATTTATTGGGGGCACCAAATGCATGCCGCATGTCATGAGGGCCCCGCATGCATGCCACATGTCATGGGGGCCCCGCAGGCATTCTGCATGTCATGGGGTCCCCAAATGCATGCCGAATGTCATGGGGCCCCAAATGCATGCCGAATGTCATGGAGGCCCCACGTGCATGCCGCATGTCATGGAGGCCCAAAATGGATGCCGCATGTCATGGGGGCCCCACTTGCATGCCGCTTGTCATGGGGGCTGCACGTGCATGCCGCATGTCATAGGTGCGCTACATGCATGCCGCATGTCTTGGGGCCCAAAAAAGCATGCCGCTTGCCATAGGGGCCCCACATGCATGGCGCATTTCATGGGGCCCCACATGTATGCCACATGTCATGGGGGCCCCAAATGCTTGCCTCAATTCATGGGGGCCCCAAATGCATGCTGCATGTCATGGGGGCCCCGCAGGCATTCCACATGTCATGGGGGCCCCAAATGCATGCCACATATCATGGGGGCCCCACTTGCATGCCGCATATATTGGGGGCCCCAAATGCATGCCACATGTCATGGGGGCCTCACGTGCATTCCGCATGTCATGGGGGCCCCACGTGCATGCCGCATGTCATGGGGGACCCACGTGCATGCTGCATGTCAAGGGGGCCCCAAATGCATGCCGCATGTCATGGCGGCCCCAAATGCATGACTCATGTCATGGGGGCTCCACGTGCATGCCGCATGCCATGGGGGATCCAAACTCATGCCGCATGTCATTGGGGCCCCAAGCGTATGCCGCATGTAATGGGGGCCCCAAATGCATAAGGCATGTCATAGGGGCCCCACGTACATGCCGCATGTCTCGGGCACCCCAAATTCATGCAGTGTTTTATGGGGCCCCACGTGCATGCCGCATGTCTCAGGTACCCCAAATGCATGCAGCATGTTATGCAGGCCCCAAATGCATGCCGCATGTAATGGGGCCCCCAAATTCATGCCGCATGTAATGGGGCCCCCAAATTCATGCCGCATGTCAAAGGGGCCCAAAGTGCATGGCGCAAGTCATGGGTGCCCCACATGCATGCCGCATGTCATCGGGGCCCCAAATGCATGCCGCATGTCATGGGGCCCCACGTGCATGCCGCTTGTCATGGGGGCTCCACGTGCATGCCGCATGTCATGGGTGCCCCACATGCATGCCGCATGTCTTGGGGCCCAAAAAAGCATGCCGATTGCCATAGGGGCCCCACATGCATGGCGCATTTCATGGAGCCCCACATGTATGCCACATGTTATGGGGGCCCCAAATGCTTGCCTCAAGTCATGGGGGCCACAAATGCATGCTGCATGTCATGGGGGCCCCGCAGGCATTCCACATGTCATGGGGGCCCCAAATGCATGCCACATATCATGGGGGCCCCACGTGCATGCCGCATATAATGGGGGCCCCAAATGCATGCCGCATGTCATAAGGGCCTCACGTGCATTCCGCATGTCATGGGGGCCCCACGTGCATGCCGCATGTCATGGGGGCCCCACGTGCATGCTGCATGTCAAGGGGGCCCCAAATGCATGCCGCATGTCATGGCGGCCCCAAATGCATGACTCATGTCATGGGGGCCCCACGTGCATACCGCATGTCATGGGGGATCCAAACTCATGCTGCATGTCATGGGGGCCCCAAATGCATGCCGCATGTCATGGGGGCCCCACGTGCATGCCGCATGTCATGGGGGATCCAAACTCATGCCGCATGTCAATGGGGCCCCAAGCGTATGCCGCATGTAATGGGGGCCCCAAATGCATGAGGCATGTCATAGGGGCCCCACGTGCATTCCGCATGTCACGGGCACCCCAAATTCATGCAGCATGTTATGCAGGCCCCAAATGCATGCCGCATGTCATGGGGGCCCAAATGCATGCCACATGTAATGGGGCCCCCAAATTCATGCCGCATGTCAAAGGGGCCCCACGTGCATGGCGCAAGTCATGGGTGCCCCACATGCATGCCGCATGTAATCGGGGCCCCAAATGCATGCCGCATGTCATAGGGGCCCCAAATGCTTGCCGCATGTCATGGGTTCCATAAATGCATGCCGCATGTCATGGGGGCCCAACGTGCATGCCGCATGTATTAGGGGCCCCAAATTCATGCCGCATGTCATGAGGGTCCCGCATGCATGCCGCATGTCATGGGGGCCCCGCAGGCATTCCGCATGTCATGGGGGCCCCAAATGCATGCCACATGTCATGGGGGCCCCAAATGCATGCCGCATGTCATGGGGGCCTCACGTGCATTCCGCAAGACATGGGGGCCCCAAATGCATGATGCATGTCATGGGGGCCCCACGTGCATGCCGCTTGTCATGGGGGCTCCACGTGCATGCCGCATGTCATGGGTGCCCCACATGCATGCCGCATGTCTTGGGGCCCAAAAAAGCATGCCGCTTGCCATAGGGGCCCCACATGCATGGCGCATTTCATGGGGCCCCACATGTATGCCACATGTCATGGGGGCCCCAAATGCTTGCCTCAAGTCATGGGGGCCCCAAATGCATGCCGCATATCATGGGGGCCTCACGTGTATGCCGCATTTATTGGGGCCTCAAATTCATGCCGCATGTCATGAGGGCCCCGCATGCATGCTGCATGTCATGGGGGCCCCGCCGGCATTGCACATGTCATGGGGGCCCCAAATGCATGCCGCATTTCATGGGGGCCCCACATGCATGCCGCATGTCATGGGGGCCCCACGTGCATGCCGCATGTCATGGGGGCCCCACATGCATGCCGCATGTCATGGGGGCCCCACGTGCATGCTGCATGTCATGGGGGCCCCACATGCATGCCGCATGTCATGGGGGATTCAAATGCATGCCGAATGTCATGGGGGTCTCACATGCATGCCGCATGTCATGAGGGCCCCAAATGCATGCCGCATGTCATGGGGTTCCCCACATGCATTCCGCATGTCAAGGGGGCCTCACGTGCATTCCGCAAGACATGGGGGCCCCAAATGCATGCTGCATGTCATGGGGGCCCCACGTGCATGTCGCTTGTCATGGGGGCTCCACGTACATGCCGCATGTCATGGGGGATCCAAACTCATGCCGCATGTCAATGGGGCCCCAAGCGTATGCCGCATGTAATGGGGGCCCCAAATGCATGAGGCATGTCATAGGGGCCCCAAATGCATGCCGAATGTCATGGGGGTCCCACATGCATGCCGCATGTCATGGGGGCCCCAAATGCATGCCGCATGTCATGGGGGCCCCACATGCATGCCGCATTTCATGGGGGCCCAAATACTTGCCGCATGTCATGGGTTCCATAAATGCATGCCGCATGTCATGGGGGCCCCACATGCATGCCACATGTCATGTGGACCCCAAACGTATGCCGCATGTCATGGGGGGCCCCAAATGCATGGTGCATGTCATGAGGGCCCAAATGCATGCCAAATGTCATGGGGGCCCCAAATGCATGCCGAATGTCATGGGGCCCCACGTGCATGCCGCATGTCATGGGCCCCCCAAATGCATGCCGCATGTCATGGGTGCCCCAAATGCATGCCGAATGTCATGGGGCCCCACGTGCATGCCGCATGTCATGGGCCCCCCAAATGCATGCCGCATGTCATGGGTGCCCCAAATGCTTGCCGCATGTCATGGGAGCCCCACGTACATGCCGCATGTCATCGGGGCCCCAATTGCGTGCCGCATATCATGGGGGCCCAAATGCTTGCCGCATGTCATGGGGGCCATAAATGCTTGTAGCATGTCATGGGGGCCCAACGTGCATGCCGTATGTATTGGGGGCCCCAAATTCATGCCGCATGTCATGAGGGCCCCGCATGCATGCCACATGTCATGGCGGCCCCGCAGGCATTCCGCATGTCATGGGGGCCCCACATGCATGCAGCATGTCATGGGGGCATCACATGCATGTCGCATGTCATGGGGACCACAAATGCATGCCGCATGTATTGGGGGCCCCAACTGCATGCCGCCTGTCTCAGGTACCCCAAATGCATGCAGCATGTTATGCAGGCCCCAAATGCATGCCGCATGCCATGGGGGCCCAAATGCATGCCGCATGTCATGGGGGCCCCAAATGCATGCCTCATGTCATGGGGGCTCCACATGCATGCCGCATGTAATGGGGCCCCCAAATCCATGCCGCATGATATAGGGGCCCCACTTGCATGGTGCATGTCATGGGGGCCCCACATGCATGGCGCATGTAATGGGGCAACCAAATGCATGCCATATGTCATAGGGGCCCCACGTGCATGGCGCATGTCATGGGTGCCCCACATGCATGCCGCATGTCATCGGGGCCGTAAATGCATGCCGCATGTCATAGGGGCCCCACATGCAAGGCGCATGTCATGGTGCCCCACATGCGTGCCGCATGTCATGGAGGCCCCAAATGCATGCAACATGTCTTGGGGGCTCCACGTGCATGCCACATGTAATGGGGCCCCAAATGCATGCCGCATATCATGGGGGCCCCATATGCATGCCGCATGTCATGGGGGCCCCACGTGCATGCTGCATGTCAAGGGGGCCCCAAATGCATGCCGCATATCATGGCGGCCCCAAATGCATGACTCATGTCATGGGGGCCCCACGTGCATACCGCATGTCATGGGGGATCCAAACTCATGCTGCATGTCATGGGGGCCCCAAATGCATGCCGCATGTCATGGGGGCCCCACGTGCATGCCGCATGTCATGGGGGATCCAAACTCATGCCGCATGTCAATGGGGCCCCAAGCGTATGCCGCATGTAATGGGGGCCCCAAATGCATGAGGCATGTCATAGGGTCCCCAAATGCATGCCGAATGTCATGGGGGTCCCACATGCATGCCGCATGTCATGAGGGCCCCAAATGCATGCCGCATGTCATGGGGTTCCCCACATGCATTCCGCATGTCAAGGGGGCCTCACGTGCATTCCGCAAGACATGGGGGCCCCAAATGCATGCTGCATGTCATGGGGGCCCCACGTGCATGCCGCTTGTCATGGGGGCTCCACGTACATGCCGCATGTAATGGGGCCCCCAAATGCATGCCACATGTCATAGGGGCCCCACGTGAATGGTGCATGTCATGGGTGCCCCACATGCATGCCGCATGTCTTGGGGCCCACAAATGCATGCCGCATGTCATAGGGGCCCCACATTCATGGCGCATTTCATGGGGCCCCACATGCTTCCGCATGTCATGTGGGGCACCAAATGCATGCCTCAAGTCATGGGGGTCCAAATGCATGCCGCATATCATGGGAGCCCCACGTGCATGCCGCATTTATTGGGGGCCCCAAATTCATGCCGCATGTGATGAGGGCCCCGCATGCATGTCGCATGTCATGGGGGCCCCGCAGGCATTCCACATGTCATGGGGGCCCCAAATGCATGCCGCATGTCATGGGGGCCCCAAATGCATGCCGCATGTTATGGGTTCCATAAATGCATGCCGCATGTCATGGGGGCCCAACGTGCATGCCGCATGTATTGGGGGCCCCAAATGCATGCCGCATGTCATAGGGGCCCCACATTCATGGCGCATTTCATGGGGCCCCACATGCTTCCGCATGTCATGTGGGGCACCAAATGCATGCCTCAAGTCATGGGGGTCCAAATGCATGCCGCATATCATGGGAGCCCCACGTGCATGCCGCATTTATTGGGGGCCCCAAATTCATGCCGCATGTGATGAGGGCCCCACATGCATGCCGCATGTCTTGGGGCCCAAAAAAGCATGCCGCTTGCCATAGGGGCCCCACATGCATGGCGCATTTCATGGGGCCCCACATGTATGCCACATGTCATGGGGGCCCCAAATGCTTGCCTCAAGTCATGGGGGCCCCAAATGCATGCCGCATATCATGGGGGCCTCACGTGTATGCCGCATTTATTGGGGCCCCAAATTCATGCCGCATGTCATGAGGGCCCCGCATGCATGCTGCATGTCATGGGGGCCCCGCCGGCATTGCACATGTCATGGCGGCCCCAAATGCATGCCGCATGTCATGGGGGCCCCACATGCATGCCGCATGTCATGGGGGCCCCACGTGCATGCCGCATGTCATGGGGGCCCCACATGCATGCCGCATGTCATGGGGGCCCCACGTGCATGCCACATGTCATGGGGGCCCCACATGCATGCGGCATGTCATGGGGGATTCAAATGCATGCCGAATGTCATGGGGGTCTCACATGCATGCCGCATGTCATGAGGGCCCCAAATGCATGCCGCATGTCATGGGGTTCCCCACATGCATTCCGCATGTCAAGGGGGCCTCACGTGCATTCCGCAAGACATGGGGGCCCCAAATGCATGCTGCATGTCATGGGGGCCCCACGTGCATGTCGCTTGTCATGGGGGCTCCACGTACATGCCGCATGTAATGGGGCCCCCAAATGCATGCCACATGTCATAGGGGCCCCACGTGAATGGTGCATGTCATGGGTGTCCCACATGCATGCCGCATGTCTTGGGGCCCACAAATGCATGCCGCATGTCATAGGGGCCCCACATTCATGGCGCATTTCATGGGGCCCCACATGCTTCCGCATGTCATGTGGGGCACCAAATGCATGCCTCAAGTCATGGGGGGCCCAAATGCATGCCGCATATCATGGGGGCCCCACGTGCATGCCACATTTATTGGGGGCCCCAAATTCATGCCGCATGTGATGAGTGCCCCGCATGCATGTCGCATGTCATGGGGGCCCCGCAGGCATTCCACATGTCATGGGGGCCCCAAATGCATGCCGCATGTCATGGGGGCCCCAAATGCATGCCGCATGTCATGGGTTCCATAAATGCATGCCACATGTCATGGGGGCCCAACGTGTATGCCGCATGTATTGGGGGCCCCAAATTCATGCCGCATGTCATGAGGGCCCCGCATGCATGCCGCATGTCATGGGGGCCCCGCAGGCATTCCGCATGTCATGGGGGCCCCAAATGCATGCCGCATGTCATGGGGGCCCCAAATGCATGCCGCATGTCATGGGGGCCTCACATGCATTCCGCATGTCAAGGTGGCCTCACGTGCATTCCGCAAGTCATGGGGCCCCCAAATGCATGCTGCATGTCATGGGGGCCCCACGTGCATGCCGCTTGTCATGGGGGCTACACGTACATGCCGCATGTAATGGGGCCCCCAAATGCATGCCACATGTCATAGGGGCCCCACGTGAATGGTGCATGTCATGGGTGCCCCACATGCATGCCGCATGTCTTGGGGCCCACAAATGCATGCCGCATGTCATAGGGGCCCCACATTCATGGCGCAATTCATGGGGCCCCACATGCTTCCACATGTCATGGGGGCCCCAAATGCATGCCTCAAGTCATGGGGGGCCCAAATGCATGCCGCATATCATGGGGGCCCCACGTGCATGCCGCATTTATTGGGGGCCCCAAATTCATGCCGCATGTCATGAGGGCCCCGCATGCATGTCGCATGTCATGGGGGCCCCGCAGGCATTCCGCATGTCATTGGGGCCCCAAATGCATGCCGCATTTCATGTGGGCCACACGTGCATGCCGCATGTAAGGGGGGATCCAAACGCATGCTGCATGTCATGGGGGTCCCACATGCATGCCGCATGTCATGGGGGCCCCAAATGCATGCCGCATGTCATAGGGGCCCAAAATGCATGGGGCAAGTCATGGGGGCCCCACATGCATGCCGCATGTCATGGGGGCCCCACATGCATGCCGCATGTCATGGGGGCCCAAATGCACGCCACATATCATGGGGGCCCCACGTGCATGCCGCATATATTGGGGGCCCCACATGCATGCCGCATGTCATGGGGGCCCAAATGATTGCCGCATGTCTTGGGGGCCATAAAATCATGCCGCATGTCATGGGGGCCCAACGTGCATGCCGCATGTATTGGGGGCCCCAAATTCATGCCGCATGTCATAAGGGCCCCGCATGCATGCCGCATGTCATGGGGGCCCCGCAGGCATTACGCATGTCATGGGGGCCCCGCAGGCATTCCGCATGCCATGGGGGCCCGAAATGCTTGCCGCATTTCATGGGGGCCTCACGTGCATTCCGCATGTCATGGGGCCCAACGTGCATTCTGCATATCATGGGGGTCCCACATGCATGCCTCAAGTCATGGGGGCCCCAAATTCATGCCGCATGTCATAAGGGCCCCGCATGCATGCCACATGTCATGGGGGCCCCGCAGGCATTCCACATGTCAAGGGGGCCCCACGTGCAAGCCTCATGTCATGGGGGCCCCAAATGCATGCCGCAAGTCATGGGGGCCCCAAATGCATGCTGCATGTCATGGGGTCCCCAAATGCATGACGCATGTCATGGGGTCCCCAAGTGCATGAAGCATGTCATGGGGGCTATAAATGCATGCCGCATGTCATGGGGTCCCCGCAGGCATTCCGCATGTCATGGGAGCCCCACGTGCATGCCGCATGTCATGGAGGCCCCAAATGCATGTCGCATGTCACGGGTTCCCCAAATGCATGCGGCATGTCATGGGGGCCCCAATTGCATGCCGCATGTCAAGGGGGCCCCACTTGCAAGCCTCATGTCATGGGGGCCCCAAATGTATGCCGCAAGTCATGGGGGCCCCAAATGCATGCCGCATGTCATGGGGTCCCCAAATGCATGACGCATGTCATGGGGTCCCCACGTGCATTCCGCATGTCATGGGGGCTAAAAATGCATGCCGCATGTCATGGGGTCCCCGCAGGCATTCCGCATGTCATTGGGGCCCCAATTGCATGCCGCATGTCATGGGGACCCCAAATGCATGCCACATGTCATGGGGGCCCCCACGTGCATTCCGCATGTCATCGGGGCCCCAAGCGTATGCCGCATGTAATGGGGGCCCCAAATGCATGAGGCATGTCATAGGGGCCCCACGTGCATGCCGCATGTCATGGGGGCCCAAATGCATGCTGCATGTAATGGGGCCCCCAAATTCATGCCCCATGTCAAAGGGGCCCCACGTGCATGGCGCAAGTCATGGGTGCCCCACATGCATGCCGCATGTCATCGGGGCCCCAAATGCATGCCACATGTCATAGGGGCCCCACATGCATGGCGCATGTCATGGGGGCCCCACATGCATGCCGCATGACATGGAGGCCCCAAATGAATGTCGCATGTCAAGTGGGCCTCACGTGCATGCCGCATGTCATGGGGGCCCCACGTGCATTCCGCATGTCAAGGAGGCCTCACGTGCATTCCGCAAGACATGGGGGCCCCAAATGCATGCTGCATGTCATGGGGGCCCCACGTGCATGCCGCTTGTCATGGGGGCTCCACGTACATGCCGCATGTAATGGGGCCCCCAAATGCATGCCACATGTCATGGGGGCCCCAAATGCATGCCGCATGTTATGGGTTCCATAAATGCATGCCGCATGTCATGGGGGCCCAACGTGCATGCCGCATGTATTGGGGGCCCCAAATTCATGCCGCATGTCAAGAGGGCCCCGCATGCATGCCGCATGTCATGGGGGCCCCGCAGGCATTCCGCATGTCATGGGGGGCCCAAATGCATGCCGCATGTCATGGGGGCCCCAAATGCATGCCGCATGTCATGGGGGCCTCACATGCATTCCGCATGTCAAGGTGGCCTCATGTGCATTCCGCAAGACATGGGGCCCCCAAATGCATGCTGCATGTCATGGGGGCCCCACGTGCATGCCGCTTGTCATGGGGGCTACACGTACATGCCGCATGTAATGGGGCCCCCAAATGCATGCCACATGTCATAGGGGCCCCACGTGAATGGTGCATGTCATGGGTGCCCCACATGCATGCCGCATGTCTTGGGGCCCACAAATGCATGCCGCATGTCATAGGGGCCCCATATTCATGGCGCATTTCATGGGGCCCCACATGCTTCCGCATGTCATGGGGGCCCCAAATGCATGCCTCAAGTCATGGGGGGCCCAAATGCATGCCGCATTTCATGGGGGCCCCACGTGCATGCCGCATTTATTGGGGGCCCCAAATTCATGCCGCATGTCATGAGGGCCCCGCATGCATATCGCATGTCATGGGGGCCCCGCAGGCATTCCACATGTCATGGGGGCCCCAAATGCATGCCGCATGTCATGGGGCCCCACATGCATTTCACATGTCAAGTGGGCCTCACGTGCATGCCGCATGTAAGGGGGGATCCAAATGCATGCTGCATGTCATGGGGTCCCACATGCATGCCGCATGTCATGGGGGCCCCAAATGCATGCCGCATGTCATAGGGGCCCAAAATGCATGCCTCAAGTCATGGGGGCCCCAAATGAATGCCGCATTTCATGGGGGCCCCACATGCATGCCGCATGTTTTGGGGCCCACAAATGCATGCCGCATGTCATAGGGGCCCCACATGCATGGCGCATTTCATGAGGGCCCCAAATGCATGCCTCAAGTCATGGGGGCCCCAAATGCATGCCGCATATCATGGGGGTCCCACATGCATGCCGCATGTCATGGGGGCCCCAAATGCATGCCGCATGTCATGGGGGCCCCACATGCATGCCGCATTTCATGGGGGCCCAAATACTTGCCGCATGTCATGGGTTCCATAAATGCATGCCGCATGTCATGGGGGCCCCACATGCATGCCACATGTCATGGGGACCCCAAACGTATGCCGCATGTCATGGGGGGCCCCAAATGCATGGTGCATGTCATGAGGGCCCAAATGCATGCCAAATGTCATGGGGGCCCCAAATGCATGCCGAATGTCATGGGGCCCCACGTGCATGCCGCATATATTGGGGGCCCATTTTCATGACGCATGTCATGAGGGCCCCACGTGCATGCCGCATGTCATGGGGGCCTCAAATGCATGCTGCATGTCCTGGGGGCCCCACGTGCATGCCGCATGTCCTGGGGGCCCCAAATGCATGCCACATGTCATGGGGGCCCCACGTCCATGACGCATGTCATGGGCCCCCCAAATGCATGCCGCATGTCATGGGTGCCCCAAATGCATGCCGCATGTCATGGCGGCCCCAAATGCATGACTCAGGTCATGGGGGCCCCACGTGCATGCCGCATGTCATGGGGGCCTCACGTGCATACCGCATGTCATGGGGGCCCCACGTACATGCTGCATGTCATTGGGGCCCCACGTGCTTGCCGCATGTCATGGGAGCCCCACGTGCATGCCGCATGTCATAGGGGCCCCACTTACATGCCGCATGTCATCGGGGCCCCAATTGCGTGCCGCATATCATGGGGGCCCCAAATGCATGCCGCATGTCATGAGGCCCCCAAATGCATGCCACATATCATGGGGGCCACACGTGCATGCCGCATATATTGGGGGCCACAAATGCATGCCGCATGTCGTGAGGGCCCCAAATGCATGCCGCATGTCAAGGGGGCCCAAATGCTTGCCGCATGTCATGGGGGCCATAAATGCTTGTAGCATGTCATGGGGGCCCAACGTGCATGCCGTATGTATTGGGGGCCCCAAATGCATGCCGCATGTCATGAGGGCCCCGCATGCATGCCACATGTCATGGCGGCCCCGCAGGCATTCCACATGTCATGGGGGCCCCACATGCATGCAGCATGTCATGGGGGCATCACATGCATGTCGCATGTCATGGGGACCACAAATGCATGCCGCATGTATTGGGGGCCCCAACTGCATGCCGCATGTCTCAGGTACCCCAAATGCATGCAGCATGTTATGCAGGCCCCAAATGCATGCCGCATGCCATGGGGGCCCAAATGCATGCCGCATGTCATGGGGGCCCCAAATGCATGCCTCATGTCATGGGGGCTCCACATGCATGCCGCATGTAATGGGGCCCCCAAATCCATGATATAGGGGCCCCACTTGCATGGCGCATGTCATGGGTGC
Organism: Phyllobates terribilis; assembly: GCF_046119375.1. NCBI lineage: Eukaryota > Metazoa > Chordata > Amphibia > Anura > Dendrobatidae > Phyllobates > Phyllobates terribilis. Next base: position 2,314,160 of record NW_027362856.1, read on the forward strand.
CCCACATGCATGCCGCATGTTATCGGGGCCCCAAATGCATGCCGCATGTCATAGGGGCCCCACATGCAAGGCGCATGTCATGGTGCCCCACATGCGTGCCGCATGTCATGGAGGCCCCAAATGCATGCCGCATGTCTTGGGGGCTCCACGTGCATGCCACATGTAATGGGGCCCCAAATGCATGCCGCATATCATGGGGGCCCCATGTGCATGCCGCATTTATTGGGGGCACCAAATGCATGCCGCATGTCATGAGGGCCCCGCATGCATGCCACATGTCATGGGGGCCCCGCAGGCATTCTGCATGTCATGGGGTCCCCAAATGCATGCCGAATGTCATGGGGCCCCAAATGCATGCCGAATGTCATGGAGGCCCCACGTGCATGCCGCATGTCATGGAGGCCCAAAATGGATGCCGCATGTCATGGGGGCCCCACTTGCATGCCGCTTGTCATGGGGGCTGCACGTGCATGCCGCATGTCATAGGTGCGCTACATGCATGCCGCATGTCTTGGGGCCCAAAAAAGCATGCCGCTTGCCATAGGGGCCCCACATGCATGGCGCATTTCATGGGGCCCCACATGTATGCCACATGTCATGGGGGCCCCAAATGCTTGCCTCAATTCATGGGGGCCCCAAATGCATGCTGCATGTCATGGGGGCCCCGCAGGCATTCCACATGTCATGGGGGCCCCAAATGCATGCCACATATCATGGGGGCCCCACTTGCATGCCGCATATATTGGGGGCCCCAAATGCATGCCACATGTCATGGGGGCCTCACGTGCATTCCGCATGTCATGGGGGCCCCACGTGCATGCCGCATGTCATGGGGGACCCACGTGCATGCTGCATGTCAAGGGGGCCCCAAATGCATGCCGCATGTCATGGCGGCCCCAAATGCATGACTCATGTCATGGGGGCTCCACGTGCATGCCGCATGCCATGGGGGATCCAAACTCATGCCGCATGTCATTGGGGCCCCAAGCGTATGCCGCATGTAATGGGGGCCCCAAATGCATAAGGCATGTCATAGGGGCCCCACGTACATGCCGCATGTCTCGGGCACCCCAAATTCATGCAGTGTTTTATGGGGCCCCACGTGCATGCCGCATGTCTCAGGTACCCCAAATGCATGCAGCATGTTATGCAGGCCCCAAATGCATGCCGCATGTAATGGGGCCCCCAAATTCATGCCGCATGTAATGGGGCCCCCAAATTCATGCCGCATGTCAAAGGGGCCCAAAGTGCATGGCGCAAGTCATGGGTGCCCCACATGCATGCCGCATGTCATCGGGGCCCCAAATGCATGCCGCATGTCATGGGGCCCCACGTGCATGCCGCTTGTCATGGGGGCTCCACGTGCATGCCGCATGTCATGGGTGCCCCACATGCATGCCGCATGTCTTGGGGCCCCACGTGCATGCCGCTTGTCATGGGGGCTCCACGTGCATGCCGCATGTCATGGGTGCCCCACATGCATGCCGCATGTCTTGGGGCCCAAAAAAGCATGCCGATTGCCATAGGGGCCCCACATGCATGGCGCATTTCATGGAGCCCCACATGTATGCCACATGTTATGGGGGCCCCAAATGCTTGCCTCAAGTCATGGGGGCCACAAATGCATGCTGCATGTCATGGGGGCCCCGCAGGCATTCCACATGTCATGGGGGCCCCAAATGCATGCCACATATCATGGGGGCCCCACGTGCATGCCGCATATAATGGGGGCCCCAAATGCATGCCGCATGTCATAAGGGCCTCACGTGCATTCCGCATGTCATGGGGGCCCCACGTGCATGCCGCATGTCATGGGGGCCCCACGTGCATGCTGCATGTCAAGGGGGCCCCAAATGCATGCCGCATGTCATGGCGGCCCCAAATGCATGACTCATGTCATGGGGGCCCCACGTGCATACCGCATGTCATGGGGGATCCAAACTCATGCTGCATGTCATGGGGGCCCCAAATGCATGCCGCATGTCATGGGGGCCCCACGTGCATGCCGCATGTCATGGGGGATCCAAACTCATGCCGCATGTCAATGGGGCCCCAAGCGTATGCCGCATGTAATGGGGGCCCCAAATGCATGAGGCATGTCATAGGGGCCCCACGTGCATTCCGCATGTCACGGGCACCCCAAATTCATGCAGCATGTTATGCAGGCCCCAAATGCATGCCGCATGTCATGGGGGCCCAAATGCATGCCACATGTAATGGGGCCCCCAAATTCATGCCGCATGTCAAAGGGGCCCCACGTGCATGGCGCAAGTCATGGGTGCCCCACATGCATGCCGCATGTAATCGGGGCCCCAAATGCATGCCGCATGTCATAGGGGCCCCAAATGCTTGCCGCATGTCATGGGTTCCATAAATGCATGCCGCATGTCATGGGGGCCCAACGTGCATGCCGCATGTATTAGGGGCCCCAAATTCATGCCGCATGTCATGAGGGTCCCGCATGCATGCCGCATGTCATGGGGGCCCCGCAGGCATTCCGCATGTCATGGGGGCCCCAAATGCATGCCACATGTCATGGGGGCCCCAAATGCATGCCGCATGTCATGGGGGCCTCACGTGCATTCCGCAAGACATGGGGGCCCCAAATGCATGATGCATGTCATGGGGGCCCCACGTGCATGCCGCTTGTCATGGGGGCTCCACGTGCATGCCGCATGTCATGGGTGCCCCACATGCATGCCGCATGTCTTGGGGCCCAAAAAAGCATGCCGCTTGCCATAGGGGCCCCACATGCATGGCGCATTTCATGGGGCCCCACATGTATGCCACATGTCATGGGGGCCCCAAATGCTTGCCTCAAGTCATGGGGGCCCCAAATGCATGCCGCATATCATGGGGGCCTCACGTGTATGCCGCATTTATTGGGGCCTCAAATTCATGCCGCATGTCATGAGGGCCCCGCATGCATGCTGCATGTCATGGGGGCCCCGCCGGCATTGCACATGTCATGGGGGCCCCAAATGCATGCCGCATTTCATGGGGGCCCCACATGCATGCCGCATGTCATGGGGGCCCCACGTGCATGCCGCATGTCATGGGGGCCCCACATGCATGCCGCATGTCATGGGGGCCCCACGTGCATGCTGCATGTCATGGGGGCCCCACATGCATGCCGCATGTCATGGGGGATTCAAATGCATGCCGAATGTCATGGGGGTCTCACATGCATGCCGCATGTCATGAGGGCCCCAAATGCATGCCGCATGTCATGGGGTTCCCCACATGCATTCCGCATGTCAAGGGGGCCTCACGTGCATTCCGCAAGACATGGGGGCCCCAAATGCATGCTGCATGTCATGGGGGCCCCACGTGCATGTCGCTTGTCATGGGGGCTCCACGTACATGCCGCATGTCATGGGGGATCCAAACTCATGCCGCATGTCAATGGGGCCCCAAGCGTATGCCGCATGTAATGGGGGCCCCAAATGCATGAGGCATGTCATAGGGGCCCCAAATGCATGCCGAATGTCATGGGGGTCCCACATGCATGCCGCATGTCATGGGGGCCCCAAATGCATGCCGCATGTCATGGGGGCCCCACATGCATGCCGCATTTCATGGGGGCCCAAATACTTGCCGCATGTCATGGGTTCCATAAATGCATGCCGCATGTCATGGGGGCCCCACATGCATGCCACATGTCATGTGGACCCCAAACGTATGCCGCATGTCATGGGGGGCCCCAAATGCATGGTGCATGTCATGAGGGCCCAAATGCATGCCAAATGTCATGGGGGCCCCAAATGCATGCCGAATGTCATGGGGCCCCACGTGCATGCCGCATGTCATGGGCCCCCCAAATGCATGCCGCATGTCATGGGTGCCCCAAATGCATGCCGAATGTCATGGGGCCCCACGTGCATGCCGCATGTCATGGGCCCCCCAAATGCATGCCGCATGTCATGGGTGCCCCAAATGCTTGCCGCATGTCATGGGAGCCCCACGTACATGCCGCATGTCATCGGGGCCCCAATTGCGTGCCGCATATCATGGGGGCCCAAATGCTTGCCGCATGTCATGGGGGCCATAAATGCTTGTAGCATGTCATGGGGGCCCAACGTGCATGCCGTATGTATTGGGGGCCCCAAATTCATGCCGCATGTCATGAGGGCCCCGCATGCATGCCACATGTCATGGCGGCCCCGCAGGCATTCCGCATGTCATGGGGGCCCCACATGCATGCAGCATGTCATGGGGGCATCACATGCATGTCGCATGTCATGGGGACCACAAATGCATGCCGCATGTATTGGGGGCCCCAACTGCATGCCGCCTGTCTCAGGTACCCCAAATGCATGCAGCATGTTATGCAGGCCCCAAATGCATGCCGCATGCCATGGGGGCCCAAATGCATGCCGCATGTCATGGGGGCCCCAAATGCATGCCTCATGTCATGGGGGCTCCACATGCATGCCGCATGTAATGGGGCCCCCAAATCCATGCCGCATGATATAGGGGCCCCACTTGCATGGTGCATGTCATGGGGGCCCCACATGCATGGCGCATGTAATGGGGCAACCAAATGCATGCCATATGTCATAGGGGCCCCACGTGCATGGCGCATGTCATGGGTGCCCCACATGCATGCCGCATGTCATCGGGGCCCCAAATGCATGCCGCATGTCATAGGGGCCCCACATGCAAGGCGCATGTCATGGTGCCCCACATGCGTGCCGCATGTCATGGAGGCCCCAAATGCATGCCGCATGTCTTGGGGGCTCCACGTGCATGCCACATGTAATGGGGCCCCAAATGCATGCCGCATATCATGGGGGCCCCATGTGCATGCCGCATGTCATGGGGGCCCCACGTGCATGCTGCATGTCAAGGGGGCCCCAAATGCATGCCGCATATCATGGCGGCCCCAAATGCATGACTCATGTCATGGGGGCCCCACGTGCATACCGCATGTCATGGGGGATCCAAACTCATGCTGCATGTCATGGGGGCCCCAAATGCATGCCGCATGTCATGGGGGCCCCACGTGCATGCCGCATGTCATGGGGGATCCAAACTCATGCCGCATGTCAATGGGGCCCCAAGCGTATGCCGCATGTAATGGGGGCCCCAAATGCATGAGGCATGTCATAGGGGCCCCAAATGCATGCCGAATGTCATGGGGGTCCCACATGCATGCCGCATGTCATGAGGGCCCCAAATGCATGCCGCATGTCATGGGGTTCCCCACATGCATTCCGCATGTCAAGGGGGCCTCACGTGCATTCCGCAAGACATGGGGGCCCCAAATGCATGCTGCATGTCATGGGGGCCCCACGTGCATGCCGCTTGTCATGGGGGCTCCACGTACATGCCGCATGTAATGGGGCCCCCAAATGCATGCCACATGTCATAGGGGCCCCACGTGAATGGTGCATGTCATGGGTGCCCCACATGCATGCCGCATGTCTTGGGGCCCACAAATGCATGCCGCATGTCATAGGGGCCCCACATTCATGGCGCATTTCATGGGGCCCCACATGCTTCCGCATGTCATGTGGGGCACCAAATGCATGCCTCAAGTCATGGGGGTCCAAATGCATGCCGCATATCATGGGAGCCCCACGTGCATGCCGCATTTATTGGGGGCCCCAAATTCATGCCGCATGTGATGAGGGCCCCGCATGCATGTCGCATGTCATGGGGGCCCCGCAGGCATTCCACATGTCATGGGGGCCCCAAATGCATGCCGCATGTCATGGGGGCCCCAAATGCATGCCGCATGTTATGGGTTCCATAAATGCATGCCGCATGTCATGGGGGCCCAACGTGCATGCCGCATGTATTGGGGGCCCCAAATGCATGCCGCATGTCATAGGGGCCCCACATTCATGGCGCATTTCATGGGGCCCCACATGCTTCCGCATGTCATGTGGGGCACCAAATGCATGCCTCAAGTCATGGGGGTCCAAATGCATGCCGCATATCATGGGAGCCCCACGTGCATGCCGCATTTATTGGGGGCCCCAAATTCATGCCGCATGTGATGAGGGCCCCACATGCATGCCGCATGTCTTGGGGCCCAAAAAAGCATGCCGCTTGCCATAGGGGCCCCACATGCATGGCGCATTTCATGGGGCCCCACATGTATGCCACATGTCATGGGGGCCCCAAATGCTTGCCTCAAGTCATGGGGGCCCCAAATGCATGCCGCATATCATGGGGGCCTCACGTGTATGCCGCATTTATTGGGGCCCCAAATTCATGCCGCATGTCATGAGGGCCCCGCATGCATGCTGCATGTCATGGGGGCCCCGCCGGCATTGCACATGTCATGGCGGCCCCAAATGCATGCCGCATGTCATGGGGGCCCCACGTGCATGCCGCATGTCATGGGGGCCCCACATGCATGCCGCATGTCATGGGGGCCCCACGTGCATGCCACATGTCATGGGGGCCCCACATGCATGCGGCATGTCATGGGGGATTCAAATGCATGCCGAATGTCATGGGGGTCTCACATGCATGCCGCATGTCATGAGGGCCCCAAATGCATGCCGCATGTCATGGGGTTCCCCACATGCATTCCGCATGTCAAGGGGGCCTCACGTGCATTCCGCAAGACATGGGGGCCCCAAATGCATGCCGCATGTCATGGGGGCCCCACGTGCATGTCGCTTGTCATGGGGGCTCCACGTACATGCCGCATGTAATGGGGCCCCCAAATGCATGCCACATGTCATAGGGGCCCCACGTGAATGGTGCATGTCATGGGTGTCCCACATGCATGCCGCATGTCTTGGGGCCCACAAATGCATGCCGCATGTCATAGGGGCCCCACATTCATGGCGCATTTCATGGGGCCCCACATGCTTCCGCATGTCATGTGGGGCACCAAATGCATGCCTCAAGTCATGGGGGGCCCAAATGCATGCCGCATATCATGGGGGCCCCACGTGCATGCCACATTTATTGGGGGCCCCAAATTCATGCCGCATGTGATGAGTGCCCCGCATGCATGTCGCATGTCATGGGGGCCCCGCAGGCATTCCACATGTCATGGGGGCCCCAAATGCATGCCGCATGTCATGGGGGCCCCAAATGCATGCCGCATGTCATGGGTTCCATAAATGCATGCCACATGTCATGGGGGCCCAACGTGTATGCCGCATGTATTGGGGGCCCCAAATTCATGCCGCATGTCATGAGGGCCCCGCATGCATGCCGCATGTCATGGGGGCCCCGCAGGCATTCCGCATGTCATGGGGGCCCCAAATGCATGCCGCATGTCATGGGGGCCCCAAATGCATGCCGCATGTCATGGGGGCCTCACATGCATTCCGCATGTCAAGGTGGCCTCACGTGCATTCCGCAAGTCATGGGGCCCCCAAATGCATGCTGCATGTCATGGGGGCCCCACGTGCATGCCGCTTGTCATGGGGGCTACACGTACATGCCGCATGTAATGGGGCCCCCAAATGCATGCCACATGTCATAGGGGCCCCACGTGAATGGTGCATGTCATGGGTGCCCCACATGCATGCCGCATGTCTTGGGGCCCACAAATGCATGCCGCATGTCATAGGGGCCCCACATTCATGGCGCAATTCATGGGGCCCCACATGCTTCCACATGTCATGGGGGCCCCAAATGCATGCCTCAAGTCATGGGGGGCCCAAATGCATGCCGCATATCATGGGGGCCCCACGTGCATGCCGCATTTATTGGGGGGCCCAAATTCATGCCGCATGTCATGAGGGCCCCGCATGCATGTCGCATGTCATGGGGGCCCCGCAGGCATTCCGCATGTCATTGGGGCCCCAAATGCATGCCGCATTTCATGTGGGCCACACGTGCATGCCGCATGTAAGGGGGGATCCAAACGCATGCTGCATGTCATGGGGGTCCCACATGCATGCCGCATGTCATGGGGGCCCCAAATGCATGCCGCATGTCATAGGGGCCCAAAATGCATGCCTCAAGTCATGGGGGCCCCACATGCATGCCGCATGTCATGGGGGCCCCACATGCATGCCGCATGTCATGGGGGCCCAAATGCACGCCACATATCATGGGGGCCCCACGTGCATGCCGCATATATTGGGGGCCCCACATGCATGCCGCATGTCATGGGGGCCCAAATGATTGCCGCATGTCTTGGGGGCCATTAAATCATGCCGCATGTCATGGGGGCCCAACGTGCATGCCGCATGTATTGGGGGCCCCAAATTCATGCCGCATGTCATAAGGGCCCCGCATGCATGCCGCATGTCATGGGGGCCCCGCAGGCATTCCGCATGTCATGGGGGCCCCGCAGGCATTCCGCATGCCATGGGGGCCCGAAATGCTTGCCGCATTTCATGGGGGCCTCACGTGCATTCCGCATGTCATGGGGCCCAACGTGCATTCTGCATGTCATGGGGGTCCCACATGCATGCCTCAAGTCATGGGGGCCCCAAATTCATGCCGCATGTCATAAGGGCCCCGCATGCATGCCACATGTCATGGGGGCCCCGCAGGCATTCCACATGTCAAGGGGGCCCCACGTGCAAGCCTCATGTCATGGGGGCCCCAAATGCATGCCGCAAGTCATGGGGGCCCCAAATGCATGCTGCATGTCATGGGGTCCCCAAATGCATGACGCATGTCATGGGGTCCCCACGTGCATGAAGCATGTCATGGGGGCTATAAATGCATGCCGCATGTCATGGGGTCCCCGCAGGCATTCCGCATGTCATGGGAGCCCCACGTGCATGCCGCATGTCATGGAGGCCCCAAATGCATGTCGCATGTCACGGGTTCCCCAAATGCATGCGGCATGTCATGGGGGCCCCAATTGCATGCCGCATGTCAAGGGGGCCCCACTTGCAAGCCTCATGTCATGGGGGCCCCAAATGTATGCCGCAAGTCATGGGGGCCCCAAATGCATGCCGCATGTCATGGGGTCCCCAAATGCATGACGCATGTCATGGGGTCCCCACGTGCATTCCGCATGTCATGGGGGCTCCAAATGCATGCCGCATGTCATGGGGTCCCCGCAGGCATTCCGCATGTCATTGGGGCCCCAATTGCATGCCGCATGTCATGGGGACCCCAAATGCATGCCACATGTCATGGGGGCCCCCACGTGCATTCCGCATGTCATCGGGGCCCCAAGCGTATGCCGCATGTAATGGGGGCCCCAAATGCATGAGGCATGTCATAGGGGCCCCACGTGCATGCCGCATGTCATGGGGGCCCAAATGCATGCTGCATGTAATGGGGCCCCCAAATTCATGCCCCATGTCAAAGGGGCCCCACGTGCATGGCGCAAGTCATGGGTGCCCCACATGCATGCCGCATGTCATCGGGGCCCCAAATGCATGCCACATGTCATAGGGGCCCCACATGCATGGCGCATGTCATGGGGGCCCCACATGCATGCCGCATGACATGGAGGCCCCAAATGAATGTCGCATGTCAAGTGGGCCTCACGTGCATGCCGCATGTCATGGGGGCCCCACATGCATGCCGCATGTCATGGAGGCCCCAAATGCATGCCGCATGTCATGGGGCCCCACATGCATGCCGCATGTCATGGGGGCCCCAAATGCATGCCTCATGTCATGGGGGCCCAACATGCATTCCGCATTTCATGGGGGCCCAAATGCTTGCCGCATGTCATGGGTTCCATAAATGCATGCCGCATGTCATGGGGGCCCAATGTGCATGCCGCATGTCATGGGGCCCCGCAGGCATTCCGCATGTCATGGGGGCCCCAAATGCATGCCGCATGTCATGGGGGCCCCAAATGCATGCCGCATGTCATAGGGGCCCCACATGCATGGCGCATGTCATGGGGGCCCCACATGCATGCCGCATGACATGGAGGCCCCAAATGAATGTCGCATGTCAAGTGGGCCTCACGTGCATGCCACATGTCATGGGGGCCCCACATGCATGCGGCATGTCATGGGGGCCCCAAATGCATGCCGCATGTCATGGGGGCCCCACATGCATTCCGCATTTCATGGGGGCCCAAATGCTTGCCGCATGTCATGGGTTCCATAAATGCATGCCGCATGTCATGGGGGCCCAATGTGCATGCCGCATGTCATGGGGGCCCCGCAGGCATTCCGCATGTCATGGGGGCCCCACGTGCATGCCGCATGTCATGGGGGCCCCAAACGCATGCAGCATGTCATGGGGGCCCCACGTGCATGGCACATTTCATGGGGGCCCCACATGCATGCCCCATGTCATGGGGGCCCCAAATGCATGCCACATATCATGTGGGCTCCACGTGCATGCCGCATGTCATGGGGGCCCCGCAGGCATGCCGCATGTCATGGGGGGCCCACATGCATGGAACATTTCATGGGGGCCCCACATGCATGGAGCATGTCATGAGGGCCCCAAATGCATGCCGCAAGACATGGGGGCCCCAAATGCATGCTGCATGTCATGGGGGCCCCACGTGCATGCCGCTTGTCATGGGGGCTCCACGTGCATGCTGCATGTAATGGGGCCCCCAAATGCATGCCACATGTCATAGGGGCCCCACGTGCATGGTGCATGTCATGGGTGCCCCACATGCATGCCGCATGTCTTGGGGCCCACAAATGCATGCCGCATGTCATAGGGGCCCCATATGCATGGCGCATTTCATGGGGCCCCACATGCATGCCGCATGTCATGGGGGCCCCAAATGCATGCCTCAAGTCATGGGGGCCCAAATGCATGCCGCATATCATGGGGGTCCCACATGCATGCTGCATATCATGGGGGTCCCACATGCATGCTGCATATCATGGGGGTCCCACATGCATGCCGCATGCCATGGGGGCCCCAAATGCATGCCGCATGTCATAGTGGCCCCAAATGCATGATGCATGTCATGAGGGCCCCACGTGCATGCCGCATGTCATCGGGGCCCCATGTTCATGGTGCATGTCATGGGTGCCCCACATGCATGCCGCATGTCATCGGGGCCCCAATTGCATGCCGCATGTCATAGGGGCCTCACATGCATGGCGCATGTCATGGTGCCCCACATGCATGGCGCATGTCATGGGGGCCCCAAATGCATGTCGCATGTAATGGGGGCCCCACGTGCATGCCGCATGTCATGGGGGCCCCATGTGCATGCCGCATGACATGGGTGCCCCAAATGCAGGCCGCATGTCATGGGGGCTCCACATGCATGCCACATCTAAGGGGGGATCCAAACGCATGCTGCATGTCATGGGGGTCCCACATGCATGCCGCATGTCATGGGGGCCCCAAATGCATGTCGCATGTCATAGGGGCCTAAAATGCATGCCTCAAGTCATGGGGGCCCCAAATGAATGCCGCATATCATGGGGGCCCCAAATGCATGCCGCATGTCATGAGGGCCCCACATGCATGGCGCATTTCATGGGGGCCCCAAATGCATGCCTCAAGTCATTGGGGCCCCAAATGAATGCCGCATTTCATGGGGGCCCCACATGCATGCCACATGTTTTGGGGCCCACAAATGCATGACGCATGTCATAGGGGCCCCACATGCATGGCGCATTTCATGAGGGCCCCAAATGCATGCCTCAAGTCATGGGGGCCCCAAATGAATGCCGCATTTCATGGGGGCCCCACAAGCATGCCACATGTTTTGGGACCCACAAATGCATGCCGCATGTCATAGGGGCCCCACATGCATGGCGCATGTCATGGGGGCCCCAAATGCATGTCGCATGTAATGGGGGCCCCACGTGCATGCCGCATGTCATGGGGGCCCCATGTGCATGCCGCATGACATGGGTGCCCCAAATGCAGGCCGCATGTCATGGGGGCTCCACATGCATGCCACATCTAAGGGGGGATCCAAACGCATGCTGCATGTCATGGGGGTCCCACATGCATGCCGCATGTCATGGGGGCCCCAAATGCATGTCGCATGTCATAGGGGCCTAAAATGCATGCCTCAAGTCATGGGGGCCCCAAATGAATGCCGCATATCATGGGGGCCCCAAATGCATGCCGCATGTCATGAGGGCCCCGCATGCATGCCACATGTCATGAGGGCCCCGCAGGCATGCCACATGTCATGAGGGCCCCGCAGGCATTCCGCATGTCATGGGGGCCCCAAATAAATGTGGCATTTCATGGGGGCCCCATGTGCATGCCACATGCCATGGGGCCCCCCAAATGCATGCCGCATGTCATAGGGGCCCCACATGCATGGCGCATTTCATGGGGGCCCCAAATGCATGCCTCAAGTCATTGGGGCCCCAAATGAATGCCGCATTTCATGGGGGCCCCACATGCATGCCACATGTTTTGGGGCCCACAAATGCATGACGCATGTCATAGGGGCCCCACATGCATGGCGCATTTCATGAGGGCCCCAAATGCATGCCTCAAGTCATGGGGGCCCCAAATGAATGCCGCATTTCATGGGGGCCCCACAAGCATGCCACATGTTTTGGGACCCACAAATGCATGCCGCATGTCATAGGGGCCCCACATGCATGGCGCATTTCATGAGGGCCCCAAATGCATGCCTCAAGTCATGGGGGCCCCAAATGCATGCCGCATATCATGGGGGTCCCACATGCATGCCGCATATCATGGGGGTCCCACATGCATGCCGCATGTCATAGTGGCCCCAAATGCATGATGCATGTCATGAGGGCCCCACGTGCATGCCGCATGTCATAGGGGCCCCACGTACATGGTGCATGTCATGGGTGCCCCACATGCATGCCGCATGTCATCGGGGCCCCAATTGCATGCCGCATGTCATAGGGGCCCCAGATGCATGGCGCATGTCATGGTGCCCCACATGCATGCCGCATATCATGGGGGCCCCACGTGCATGCAGCATTTATTGGGGCGACAAATGCATGCCGCATGTCATGGGGACCCCAAATGCATGTCGCATGTCATGGGGGCCCGAAATGCATGCCGCATATCATGGGGGCCCCACGTGCATGCCGCATGTATTGGGGCCCCGCAGGCATTCCGCATGTCATAGGGGCCCCACATGCATGCTTCATGTCATTGTGGCCCCACGTGCTTGCCGCATGTCATGGGGGCCCCAAATGCATGCCACATGTCATGGGGGCTCAACGTGCATGCTGCATGTAATGGGGCCCCCCAAATTCATGCCACATGTCATGGGGGCCCCACGTGCATGCCGCATGTCATGGGGGCCCCACTTGCATGCCGCATGTAATAGGGGCCCCAAATGCATGCCGCATGTCATAGTGTCCCCAAATGCATACTGCATGTCATGAGGGCCCCACGTGCATGCCGCATGTCATGGGGGCCCCAAATGCATGCCACATATCATGGGGGCCCCACGTGCATGCCGCATATATTGGGGGCCCCAAATGCATGCCGCATGTCATGGGGCCTCATGTGCATTCCGCATGTCATGGGGGCCCCACGTGCATGCCGCATGTCATGGGGGCCCCACGTGCATGCTGCATGTCATGGGGGCCCCAAATGCATGCCGCATGTCATGGCGGCCCCAAATGCATGACTCATGTCATGGGGGATCCAAACTCATGCTGCATGTCATTGGGGCCCCAAGCGTATGCCGCATGTAATGGGGGCCCCAAATGCATGAGGCATGTCATAGGGGCCCCACGTGCATGCCGCATGTCATGGGGGCCCAAATGCATGCTGCATGTAATGGGGCCCCCAAATTCATGCCACATGTCAAAGGGGCCCCACGTGCATGGCGCAAGTCATGGGTGCCCCACATGCATGCCGCATGTCATCGGGGCCCCAAATACATCCCGCATGTCATAGGGGCCCCACATGCATGGCGCATGTCATGGGGGCCCCACATGCATGCCGCATGACATGGAGGCCTCAAATGAATGTCACAGGTCAAGTGGGCCCCACGTGGATGCCGCATGTCATGGGGGCCCCACATGCATGCCGCATGTCATGGAGGCCCCAAATGCATGCCGCATGTCATGGGGCCCCACATGCATGCCGCATGTCATGGGGGCCCCAAATGCATGCCGCATGTCATGGGGGCCCCACATGCATGCCGCATTTCATGGGGGCCCAAATACTTGCCGCATGTCATGCGTTCCAAAAATGCATGCCGCATGTCATGGGGGCCCAACGTGCATGCCGCATGTATTGGGGGCCCCAAATTCATGCCGCATGTCATGAGGGCCCCGCATGCATGCCGCATGTCATGGGGGCCCCGCAGGCATACCGCATGTCATGGTGGCCTCACATGCATTCCGCATATCAAGGTGGCCTCACGTGCATGCCGCTTGTCATGGGGGCTCCACGTGCATGCCGCATGTCATGGGTGCGCTACATGCATGCCGCATGTCTTGGGGCCCAAAAAAGCATGCCGCTTGCCATAGGGGCCCCACATGCATGGCGCATTTCATGGGGCCCCACATGTATGCCACATGTCATGGGGGCCCCAAATGCTTGCCTCAATTCATGGGGGCCCCAAATGCATGCTGCATGTCATGGGGGCCCCGCAGGCATTCCACATGTCATGGGGGCCCCAAATGCATGCCACATATCATGGGGGCCCCACTTGCATGCCGCATATATTGGGGGCCCCAAATGCATGCCGCATGTCATGGGGGCCTAACGTGCATTCCGCATGTCATGGGGGCCCCACGTGCATTCCGCATGTCAAGGAGGCCTCACGTGCATTCCGCAAGACATGGGGGCCCCAAATGCATGCTGCATGTCATGGGGGCCCCACGTGCATGCCGCTTGTCATGGGGGCTCCACGTACATGCCGCATGTAATGGGGCCCCCAAATGCATGCCACATGTCATGGGGGCCCCAAATGCATGCCGCATGTTATGGGTTCCATAAATGCATGCCGCATGTCATGGGGGCCCAACGTGCATGCCGCATGTATTGGGGGCCCCAAATTCATGCCGCATGTCAAGAGGGCCCCGCATGCATGCCGCATGTCATGGGGGCCCCGCAGGCATTCCGCATGTCATGGGGGGCCCAAATGCATGCCGCATGTCATGGGGGCCCCAAATGCATGCCGCATGTCATGGGGGCCTCACATGCATTCCGCATGTCAAGGTGGCCTCATGTGCATTCCGCAAGACATGGGGCCCCCAAATGCATGCTGCATGTCATGGGGGCCCCACGTGCATGCCGCTTGTCATGGGGGCTACACGTACATGCCGCATGTAATGGGGCCCCCAAATGCATGCCACATGTCATAGGGGCCCCACGTGAATGGTGCATGTCATGGGTGCCCCACATGCATGCCGCATGTCTTGGGGCCCACAAATGCATGCCGCATGTCATAGGGGCCCCATATTCATGGCGCATTTCATGGGGCCCCACATGCTTCCGCATGTCATGGGGGCCCCAAATGCATGCCTCAAGTCATGGGGGGCCCAAATGCATGCCGCATTTCATGGGGGCCCCACGTGCATGCCGCATTTATTGGGGGCCCCAAATTCATGCCGCATGTCATGAGGGCCCCGCATGCATGTCGCATGTCATGGGGGCCCCGCAGGCATTCCACATGTCATGGGGGCCCCAAATGCATGCCGCATGTCATGGGGCCCCACATGCATTTCACATGTCAAGTGGGCCTCACGTGCATGCCGCATGTAAGGGGGGATCCAAATGCATGCTGCATGTCATGGGGTCCCACATGCATGCCGCATGTCATGGGGGCCCCAAATGCATGCCGCATGTCATAGGGGCCCAAAATGCATGCCTCAAGTCATGGGGGCCCCAAATGAATGCCGCATTTCATGGGGGCCCCACATGCATGCCGCATGTTTTGGGGCCCACAAATGCATGCCGCATGTCATAGGGGCCCCACATGCATGGCGCATTTCATGAGGGCCCCAAATGCATGCCTCAAGTCATGGGGGCCCCAAATGCATGCCGCATATCATGGGGGTCCCACATGCATGCCGCATGTCATGGGGGCCCCAAATGCATGCCGCATGTCATGGGGGCCCCACATGCATGCCGCATTTCATGGGGGCCCAAATACTTGCCGCATGTCATGGGTTCCATAAATGCATGCCGCATGTCATGGGGGCCCCACATGCATGCCACATGTCATGGGGACCCCAAACGTATGCCGCATGTCATGGGGGGCCCCAAATGCATGGTGCATGTCATGAGGGCCCAAATACATGCCAAATGTCATGGGGGCCCCAAATGCATGCCGAATGTCATGGGGCCCCACGTGCATGCCGCATATATTGGGGGCCCATTTTCATGACGCATGTCATGAGGGCCCCACGTGCATGCCGCATGTCATGGGGGCCTCAAATGCATGCTGCATGTCCTGGGGGCCCCACGTGCATGCCGCATGTCCTGGGGGCCCCAAATGCATGCCACATGTCATGGGGGCCCCACGTCCATGACGCATGTCATGGGCCCCCCAAATGCATGCCGCATGTCATGGGTGCCCCAAATGCATGCCGCATGTCATGGCGGCCCCAAATGCATGACTCAGGTCATGGGGGCCCCACGTGCATGCCGCATGTCATGGGGGCCTCACGTGCATACCGCATGTCATGGGGGCCCCACGTACATGCTGCATGTCATTGGGGCCCCACGTGCTTGCCGCATGTCATGGGAGCCCCACGTGCATGCCGCATGTCATAGGGGCCCCACTTACATGCCGCATGTCATCGGGGCCCCAATTGCGTGCCGCATATCATGGGGGCCCCAAATGCATGCCGCATGTCATGAGGCCCCCAAATGCATGCCACATATCATGGGGGCCACACGTGCATGCCGCATATATTGGGGGCCACAAATGCATGCCGCATGTCGTGAGGGCCCCAAATGCATGCCGCATGTCAAGGGGGCCCAAATGCTTGCCGCATGTCATGGGGGCCATAAATGCTTGTAGCATGTCATGGGGGCCCAACGTGCATGCCGTATGTATTGGGGGCCCCAAATGCATGCCGCATGTCATGAGGGCCCCGCATGCATGCCACATGTCATGGCGGCCCCGCAGGCATTCCACATGTCATGGGGGCCCCACATGCATGCAGCATGTCATGGGGGCATCACATGCATGTCGCATGTCATGGGGACCACAAATGCATGCCGCATGTATTGGGGGCCCCAACTGCATGCCGCATGTCTCAGGTACCCCAAATGCATGCAGCATGTTATGCAGGCCCCAAATGCATGCCGCATGCCATGGGGGCCCAAATGCATGCCGCATGTCATGGGGGCCCCAAATGCATGCCTCATGTCATGGGGGCTCCACATGCATGCCGCATGTAATGGGGCCCCCAAATCCATGATATAGGGGCCCCACTTGCATGGCGCATGTCATGGGTGCCCCACATGCATGCCGCATGTTATCGGGGCCCCAAATGCATGCCGCATGTCATAGGGGCCCCACATGCAAGGCGCATGTCATGGTGCCCCACATGCGTGCCGCATGTCATGGAGGCCCCAAATGCATGCCGCATGTCTTGGGGGCTCCACGTGCATGCCACATGTAATGGGGCCCCAAATGCATGCCGCATATCATGGGGGCCCCATGTGCATGCCGCATTTATTGGGGGCACCAAATGCATGCCGCATGTCATGAGGGCCCCGCATGCATGCCACATGTCATGGGGGCCCCGCAGGCATTCTGCATGTCATGGGGTCCCCAAATGCATGCCGAATGTCATGGGGCCCCAAATGCATGCCGAATGTCATGGAGGCCCCACGTGCATGCCGCATGTCATGGAGGCCCAAAATGGATGCCGCATGTCATGGGGGCCCCACTTGCATGCCGCTTGTCATGGGGGCTGCACGTGCATGCCGCATGTCATAGGTGCGCTACATGCATGCCGCATGTCTTGGGGCCCAAAAAAGCATGCCGCTTGCCATAGGGGCCCCACATGCATGGCGCATTTCATGGGGCCCCACATGTATGCCACATGTCATGGGGGCCCCAAATGCTTGCCTCAATTCATGGGGGCCCCAAATGCATGCTGCATGTCATGGGGGCCCCGCAGGCATTCCACATGTCATGGGGGCCCCAAATGCATGCCACATATCATGGGGGCCCCACTTGCATGCCGCATATATTGGGGGCCCCAAATGCATGCCACATGTCATGGGGGCCTCACGTGCATTCCGCATGTCATGGGGGCCCCACGTGCATGCCGCATGTCATGGGGGACCCACGTGCATGCTGCATGTCAAGGGGGCCCCAAATGCATGCCGCATGTCATGGCGGCCCCAAATGCATGACTCATGTCATGGGGGCTCCACGTGCATGCCGCATGCCATGGGGGATCCAAACTCATGCCGCATGTCATTGGGGCCCCAAGCGTATGCCGCATGTAATGGGGGCCCCAAATGCATAAGGCATGTCATAGGGGCCCCACGTACATGCCGCATGTCTCGGGCACCCCAAATTCATGCAGTGTTTTATGGGGCCCCACGTGCATGCCGCATGTCTCAGGTACCCCAAATGCATGCAGCATGTTATGCAGGCCCCAAATGCATGCCGCATGTAATGGGGCCCCCAAATTCATGCCGCATGTAATGGGGCCCCCAAATTCATGCCGCATGTCAAAGGGGCCCAAAGTGCATGGCGCAAGTCATGGGTGCCCCACATGCATGCCGCATGTCATCGGGGCCCCAAATGCATGCCGCATGTCATGGGGCCCCACGTGCATGCCGCTTGTCATGGGGGCTCCACGTGCATGCCGCATGTCATGGGTGCCCCACATGCATGCCGCATGTCTTGGGGCCCAAAAAAGCATGCCGATTGCCATAGGGGCCCCACATGCATGGCGCATTTCATGGAGCCCCACATGTATGCCACATGTTATGGGGGCCCCAAATGCTTGCCTCAAGTCATGGGGGCCACAAATGCATGCTGCATGTCATGGGGGCCCCGCAGGCATTCCACATGTCATGGGGGCCCCAAATGCATGCCACATATCATGGGGGCCCCACGTGCATGCCGCATATAATGGGGGCCCCAAATGCATGCCGCATGTCATAAGGGCCTCACGTGCATTCCGCATGTCATGGGGGCCTCACGTGCATGCCGCATGTCATGGGGGCCCCACGTGCATGCTGCATGTCAAGGGGGCCCCAAATGCATGCCGCATGTCATGGCGGCCCCAAATGCATGACTCATGTCATGGGGGCCCCACGTGCATACCGCATGTCATGGGGGATCCAAACTCATGCTGCATGTCATGGGGGCCCCAAATGCATGCCGCATGTCATGGGGGCCCCACGTGCATGCCGCATGTCATGGGGGATCCAAACTCATGCCGCATGTCAATGGGGCCCCAAGCGTATGCCGCATGTAATGGGGGCCCCAAATGCATGAGGCATGTCATAGGGGCCCCACGTGCATTCCGCATGTCACGGGCACCCCAAATTCATGCAGCATGTTATGCAGGCCCCAAATGCATGCCGCATGTCATGGGGGCCCAAATGCATGCCACATGTAATGGGGCCCCCAAATTCATGCCGCATGTCAAAGGGGCCCCACGTGCATGGCGCAAGTCATGGGTGCCCCACATGCATGCCGCATGTAATCGGGGCCCCAAATGCATGCCGCATGTCATAGGGGCCCCAAATGCTTGCCGCATGTCATGGGTTCCATAAATGCATGCCGCATGTCATGGGGGCCCAACGTGCATGCCGCATGTATTAGGGGCCCCAAATTCATGCCGCATGTCATGAGGGTCCCGCATGCATGCCGCATGTCATGGGGGCCCCGCAGGCATTCCGCATGTCATGGGGGCCCCAAATGCATGCCACATGTCATGGGGGCCCCAAATGCATGCCGCATGTCATGGGGGCCTCACGTGCATTCCGCAAGACATGGGGGCCCCAAATGCATGATGCATGTCATGGGGGCCCCACGTGCATGCCGCTTGTCATGGGGGCTCCACGTGCATGCCGCATGTCATGGGTGCCCCACATGCATGCCGCATGTCTTGGGGCCCAAAAAAGCATGCCGCTTGCCATAGGGGCCCCACATGCATGGCGCATTTCATGGGGCCCCACATGTATGCCACATGTCATGGGGGCCCCAAATGCTTGCCTCAAGTCATGGGGGCCCCAAATGCATGCCGCATATCATGGGGGCCTCACGTGTATGCCGCATTTATTGGGGCCTCAAATTCATGCCGCATGTCATGAGGGCCCCGCATGCATGCTGCATGTCATGGGGGCCCCGCCGGCATTGCACATGTCATGGGGGCCCCAAATGCATGCCGCATTTCATGGGGGCCCCACATGCATGCCGCATGTCATGGGGGCCCCACGTGCATGCCGCATGTCATGGGGGCCCCACATGCATGCCGCATGTCATGGGGGCCCCACGTGCATGCTGCATGTCATGGGGGCCCCACATGCATGCCGCATGTCATGGGGGATTCAAATGCATGCCGAATGTCATGGGGGTCTCACATGCATGCCGCATGTCATGAGGGCCCCAAATGCATGCCGCATGTCATGGGGTTCCCCACATGCATTCCGCATGTCAAGGGGGCCTCACGTGCATTCCGCAAGACATGGGGGCCCCAAATGCATGCTGCATGTCATGGGGGCCCCACGTGCATGTCGCTTGTCATGGGGGCTCCACGTACATGCCGCATGTCATGGGGGATCCAAACTCATGCCGCATGTCAATGGGGCCCCAAGCGTATGCCGCATGTAATGGGGGCCCCAAATGCATGAGGCATGTCATAGGGGCCCCAAATGCATGCCGAATGTCATGGGGGTCCCACATGCATGCCGCATGTCATGGGGGCCCCAAATGCATGCCGCATGTCATGGGGGCCCCACATGCATGCCGCATTTCATGGGGGCCCAAATACTTGCCGCATGTCATGGGTTCCATAAATGCATGCCGCATGTCATGGGGGCCCCACATGCATGCCACATGTCATGTGGACCCCAAACGTATGCCGCATGTCATGGGGGGCCCCAAATGCATGGTGCATGTCATGAGGGCCCAAATGCATGCCAAATGTCATGGGGGCCCCAAATGCATGCCGAATGTCATGGGGCCCCACGTGCATGCCGCATGTCATGGGCCCCCCAAATGCATGCCGCATGTCATGGGTGCTCCAAATGCATGCCGAATGTCATGGGGCCCCACGTGCATGCCGCATGTCATGGGCCCCCCAAATGCATGCCGCATGTCATGGGTGCCCCAAATGCTTGCCGCATGTCATGGGAGCCCCACGTACATGCCGCATGTCATCGGGGCCCCAATTGCGTGCCGCATATCATGGGGGCCCAAATGCTTGCCGCATGTCATGGGGGCCATAAATGCTTGTAGCATGTCATGGGGGCCCAACGTGCATGCCGTATGTATTGGGGGCCCCAAATTCATGCCGCATGTCATGAGGGCCCCGCATGCATGCCACATGTCATGGCGGCCCCGCAGGCATTCCGCATGTCATGGGGGCCCCACATGCATGCAGCATGTCATGGGGGCATCACATGCATGTCGCATGTCATGGGGACCACAAATGCATGCCGCATGTATTGGGGGCCCCAACTGCATGCCGCCTGTCTCAGGTACCCCAAATGCATGCAGCATGTTATGCAGGCCCCAAATGCATGCCGCATGCCATGGGGGCCCAAATGCATGCCGCATGTCATGGGGGCCCCAAATGCATGCCTCATGTCATGGGGGCTCCACATGCATGCCGCATGTAATGGGGCCCCCAAATCCATGCCGCATGATATAGGGGCCCCACTTGCATGGTGCATGTCATGGGGGCCCCACATGCATGGCGCATGTAATGGGGCAACCAAATGCATGCCATATGTCATAGGGGCCCCACGTGCATGGCGCATGTCATGGGTGCCCCACATGCATGCCGCATGTCATCGGGGCCCCAAATGCATGCCGCATGTCATAGGGGCCCCACATGCAAGGCGCATGTCATGGTGCCCCACATGCGTGCCGCATGTCATGGAGGCCCCAAATGCATGCCGCATGTCTTGGGGGCTCCACGTGCATGCCACATGTAATGGGGCCCCAAATGCATGCCGCATATCATGGGGGCCCCATGTGCATGCCGCATGTCATGGGGGCCCCACGTGCATGCTGCATGTCAAGGGGGCCCCAAATGCATGCCGCATATCATGGCGGCCCCAAATGCATGACTCATGTCATGGGGGCCCCACGTGCATACCGCATGTCATGGGGGATCCAAACTCATGCTGCATGTCATGGGGGCCCCAAATGCATGCCGCATGTCATGGGGGCCCCACGTGCATGCCGCATGTCATGGGGGATCCAAACTCATGCCGCATGTCAATGGGGCCCCAAGCGTATGCCGCATGTAATGGGGGCCCCAAATGCATGAGGCATGTCATAGGGGCCCCAAATGCATGCCGAATGTCATGGGGGTCCCACATGCATGCCGCATGTCATGAGGGCCCCAAATGCATGCCGCATGTCATGGGGTTCCCCACATGCATTCCGCATGTCAAGGGGGCCTCACGTGCATTCCGCAAGACATGGGGGCCCCAAATGCATGCTGCATGTCATGGGGGCCCCACGTGCATGCCGCTTGTCATGGGGGCTCCACGTACATGCCGCATGTAATGGGGCCCCCAAATGCATGCCACATGTCATAGGGGCCCCACGTGAATGGTGCATGTCATGGGTGCCCCACATGCATGCCGCATGTCTTGGGGCCCACAAATGCATGCCGCATGTCATAGGGGCCCCACATTCATGGCGCATTTCATGGGGCCCCACATGCTTCCGCATGTCATGTGGGGCACCAAATGCATGCCTCAAGTCATGGGGGTCCAAATGCATGCCGCATATCATGGGAGCCCCACGTGCATGCCGCATTTATTGGGGGCCCCAAATTCATGCCGCATGTGATGAGGGCCCCGCATGCATGTCGCATGTCATGGGGGCCCCGCAGGCATTCCACATGTCATGGGGGCCCCAAATGCATGCCGCATGTCATGGGGGCCCCAAATGCATGCCGCATGTTATGGGTTCCATAAATGCATGCCGCATGTCATGGGGGCCCAACGTGCATGCCGCATGTATTGGGGGCCCCAAATGCATGCCGCATGTCATAGGGGCCCCACATTCATGGCGCATTTCATGGGGCCCCACATGCTTCCGCATGTCATGTGGGGCACCAAATGCATGCCTCAAGTCATGGGGGTCCAAATGCATGCCGCATATCATGGGAGCCCCACGTGCATGCCGCATTTATTGGGGGCCCCAAATTCATGCCGCATGTGATGAGGGCCCCACATGCATGCCGCATGTCTTGGGGCCCAAAAAAGCATGCCGCTTGCCATAGGGGCCCCACATGCATGGCGCATTTCATGGGGCCCCACATGTATGCCACATGTCATGGGGGCCCCAAATGCTTGCCTCAAGTCATGGGGGCCCCAAATGCATGCCGCATATCATGGGGGCCTCACGTGTATGCCGCATTTATTGGGGCCCCAAATTCATGCCGCATGTCATGAGGGCCCCGCATGCATGCTGCATGTCATGGGGGCCCCGCCGGCATTGCACATGTCATGGCGGCCCCAAATGCATGCCGCATGTCATGGGGGCCCCACATGCATGCCGCATGTCATGGGGGCCCCACGTGCATGCCGCATGTCATGGGGGCCCCACATGCATGCCGCATGTCATGGGGGCCCCACGTGCATGCCACATGTCATGGGGGCCCCACATGCATGCGGCATGTCATGGGGGATTCAAATGCATGCCGGATGTCATGGGGGTCTCACATGCATGCCGCATGTCATGAGGGCCCCAAATGCATGCCGCATGTCATGGGGTTCCCCACATGCATTCCGCATGTCAAGGGGGCCTCACGTGCATTCCGCAAGACATGGGGGCCCCAAATGCATGCCGCATGTCATGGGGGCCCCACGTGCATGTCGCTTGTCATGGGGGCTCCACGTACATGCCGCATGTAATGGGGCCCCCAAATGCATGCCACATGTCATAGGGGCCCCACGTGAATGGTGCATGTCATGGGTGTCCCACATGCATGCCGCATGTCTTGGGGCCCACAAATGCATGCCGCATGTCATAGGGGCCCCACATTCATGGCGCATTTCATGGGGCCCCACATGCTTCCGCATGTCATGTGGGGCACCAAATGCATGCCTCAAGTCATGGGGGGCCCAAATGCATGCCGCATATCATGGGGGCCCCACGTGCATGCCACATTTATTGGGGGCCCCAAATTCATGCCGCATGTGATGAGTGCCCCGCATGCATGTCGCATGTCATGGGGGCCCCGCAGGCATTCCACATGTCATGGGGGCCCCAAATGCATGCCGCATGTCATGGGGGCCCCAAATGCATGCCGCATGTCATGGGTTCCATAAATGCATGCCACATGTCATGGGGGCCCAACGTGTATGCCGCATGTATTGGGGGCCCCAAATTCATGCCGCATGTCATGAGGGCCCCGCATGCATGCCACATGTCATGGGGGCCCCGCAGGCATTCTGCATGTCATGGGGTCCCCAAATGCATGCCGAATGTCATGGGGCCCCAAATGCATGCCGAATGTCATGGAGGCCCCACGTGCATGCCGCATGTCATGGAGGCCCAAAATGGATGCCGCATGTCATGGGGGCCCCACTTGCATGCCGCTTGTCATGGGGGCTGCACGTGCATGCCGCATGTCATAGGTGCGCTACATGCATGCCGCATGTCTTGGGGCCCAAAAAAGCATGCCGCTTGCCATAGGGGCCCCACATGCATGGCGCATTTCATGGGGCCCCACATGTATGCCACATGTCATGGGGGCCCCAAATGCTTGCCTCAATTCATGGGGGCCCCAAATGCATGCTGCATGTCATGGGGGCCCCGCAGGCATTCCACATGTCATGGTGGCCCCAAATGCATGCCACATATCATGGGGGCCCCACTTGCATGCCGCATATATTGGGGGCCCCAAATGCATGCCACATGTCATGGGGGCCTCACGTGCATTCCGCATGTCATGGGGGCCCCACGTGCATGCCGCATGTCATGGGGGACCCACGTGCATGCTGCATGTCAAGGGGGCCCCAAATGCATGCCGCATGTCATGGCGGCCCCAAATGCATGACTCATGTCATGGGGGCTCCACGTGCATGCCGCATGCCATGGGGGATCCAAACTCATGCCGCATGTCATTGGGGCCCCAAGCGTATGCCGCATGTAATGGGGGCCCCAAATGCATAAGGCATGTCATAGGGGCCCCACGTACATGCCGCATGTCTCGGGCACCCCAAATTCATGCAGTGTTTTATGGGGCCCCACGTGCATGCCGCATGTCTCAGGTACCCCAAATGCATGCAGCATGTTATGCAGGCCCCAAATGCATGCCGCATGTAATGGGGCCCCCAAATTCATGCCGCATGTAATGGGGCCCCCAAATTCATGCCGCATGTCAAAGGGGCCCAAAGTGCATGGCGCAAGTCATGGGTGCCCCACATGCATGCCGCATGTCATCGGGGCCCCAAATGCATGCCGCATGTCATGGGGCCCCACGTGCATGCCGCTTGTCATGGGGGCTCCACGTGCATGCCGCATGTCATGGGTGCCCCACATGCATGCCGCATGTCTTGGGGCCCAAAAAAGCATGCCGATTGCCATAGGGGCCCCACATGCATGGCGCATTTCATGGAGCCCCACATGTATGCCACATGTTATGGGGGCCCCAAATGCTTGCCTCAAGTCATGGGGGCCACAAATGCATGCTGCATGTCATGGGGGCCCCGCAGGCATTCCACATGTCATGGGGGCCCCAAATGCATGCCACATATCATGGGGGCCCCACGTGCATGCCGCATATAATGGGGGCCCCAAATGCATGCCGCATGTCATAAGGGCCTCACGTGCATTCCGCATGTCATGGGGGCCCCACGTGCATGCCGCATGTCATGGGGGCCCCACGTGCATGCTGCATGTCAAGGGGGCCCCAAATGCATGCCGCATGTCATGGCGGCCCCAAATGCATGACTCATGTCATGGGGGCCCCACGTGCATACCGCATGTCATGGGGGATCCAAACTCATGCTGCATGTCATGGGGGCCCCAAATGCATGCCGCATGTCATGGGGGCCCCACGTGCATGCCGCATGTCATGGGGGATCCAAACTCATGCCGCATGTCAATGGGGCCCCAAGCGTATGCCGCATGTAATGGGGGCCCCAAATGCATGAGGCATGTCATAGGGGCCCCACGTGCATTCCGCATGTCACGGGCACCCCAAATTCATGCAGCATGTTATGCAGGCCCCAAATGCATGCCGCATGTCATGGGGGCCCAAATGCATGCCACATGTAATGGGGCCCCCAAATTCATGCCGCATGTCAAAGGGGCCCCACGTGCATGGCGCAAGTCATGGGTGCCCCACATGCATGCCGCATGTAATCGGGGCCCCAAATGCATGCCGCATGTCATAGGGGCCCCAAATGCTTGCCGCATGTCATGGGTTCCATAAATGCATGCCGCATGTCATGGGGGCCCAACGTGCATGCCGCATGTATTAGGGGCCCCAAATTCATGCCGCATGTCATGAGGGTCCCGCATGCATGCCGCATGTCATGGGGGCCCCGCAGGCATTCCGCATGTCATGGGGGCCCCAAATGCATGCCACATGTCATGGGGGCCCCAAATGCATGCCGCATGTCATGGGGGCCTCACGTGCATTCCGCAAGACATGGGGGCCCCAAATGCATGATGCATGTCATGGGGGCCCCACGTGCATGCCGCTTGTCATGGGGGCTCCACGTGCATGCCGCATGTCATGGGTGCCCCACATGCATGCCGCATGTCTTGGGGCCCAAAAAAGCATGCCGCTTGCCATAGGGGCCCCACATGCATGGCGCATTTCATGGGGCCCCACATGTATGCCACATGTCATGGGGGCCCCAAATGCTTGCCTCAAGTCATGGGGGCCCCAAATGCATGCCGCATATCATGGGGGCCTCACGTGTATGCCGCATTTATTGGGGCCTCAAATTCATGCCGCATGTCATGAGGGCCCCGCATGCATGCTGCATGTCATGGGGGCCCCGCCGGCATTGCACATGTCATGGGGGCCCCAAATGCATGCCGCATTTCATGGGGGCCCCACATGCATGCCGCATGTCATGGGGGCCCCACGTGCATGCCGCATGTCATGGGGGCCCCACATGCATGCCGCATGTCATGGGGGCCCCACGTGCATGCTGCATGTCATGGGGGCCCCACATGCATGCCGCATGTCATGGGGGATTCAAATGCATGCCGAATGTCATGGGGGTCTCACATGCATGCCGCATGTCATGAGGGCCCCAAATGCATGCCGCATGTCATGGGGTTCCCCACATGCATTCCGCATGTCAAGGGGGCCTCACGTGCATTCCGCAAGACATGGGGGCCCCAAATGCATGCTGCATGTCATGGGGGCCCCACGTGCATGTCGCTTGTCATGGGGGCTCCACGTACATGCCGCATGTCATGGGGGATCCAAACTCATGCCGCATGTCAATGGGGCCCCAAGCGTATGCCGCATGTAATGGGGGCCCCAAATGCATGAGGCATGTCATAGGGGCCCCAAATGCATGCCGAATGTCATGGGGGTCCCACATGCATGCCGCATGTCATGGGGGCCCCAAATGCATGCCGCATGTCATGGGGGCCCCACATGCATGCCGCATTTCATGGGGGCCCAAATACTTGCCGCATGTCATGGGTTCCATAAATGCATGCCGCATGTCATGGGGGCCCCACATGCATGCCACATGTCATGTGGACCCCAAACGTATGCCGCATGTCATGGGGGGCCCCAAATGCATGGTGCATGTCATGAGGGCCCAAATGCATGCCAAATGTCATGGGGGCCCCAAATGCATGCCGAATGTCATGGGGCCCCACGTGCATGCCGCATGTCATGGGCCCCCCAAATGCATGCCGCATGTCATGGGTGCCCCAAATGCTTGCCGCATGTCATGGGAGCCCCACGTACATGCCGCATGTCATCGGGGCCCCAATTGCGTGCCGCATATCATGGGGGCCCAAATGCTTGCCGCATGTCATGGGGGCCATAAATGCTTGTAGCATGTCATGGGGACCACAAATGCATGCCGCATGTATTGGGGGCCCCAACTGCATGCCGCCTGTCTCAGGTACCCCAAATGCATGCAGCATGTTATGCAGGCCCCAAATGCATGCCGCATGCCATGGGGGCCCAAATGCATGCCGCATGTCATGGGGGCCCCAAATGCATGCCTCATGTCATGGGGGCTCCACATGCATGCCGCATGTAATGGGGCCCCCAAATCCATGCCGCATGATATAGGGGCCCCACTTGCATGGTGCATGTCATGGGGGCCCCACATGCATGGCGCATGTAATGGGGCAACCAAATGCATGCCATATGTCATAGGGGCCCCACGTGCATGGCGCATGTCATGGGTGCCCCACATGCATGCCGCATGTCATCGGGGCCGTAAATGCATGCCGCATGTCATAGGGGCCCCACATGCAAGGCGCATGTCATGGTGCCCCACATGCGTGCCGCATGTCATGGAGGCCCCAAATGCATGCCGCATGTCTTGGGGGCTCCACGTGCATGCCACATGTAATGGGGCCCCAAATGCATGCCGCATATCATGGGGGCCCCATGTGCATGCCGCATGTCATGGGGGCCCCACGTGCATGCTGCATGTCAAGGGGGCCCCAAATGCATGCCGCATATCATGGCGGCCCCAAATGCATGACTCATGTCATGGGGGCCCCACGTGCATACCGCATGTCATGGGGGATCCAAACTCATGCTGCATGTCATGGGGGCCCCAAATGCATGCCGCATGTCATGGGGGCCCCACGTGCATGCCGCATGTCATGGGGGATCCAAACTCATGCCGCATGTCAATGGGGCCCCAAGCGTATGCCGCATGTAATGGGGGCCCCAAATGCATGAGGCATGTCATAGGGGCCCCAAATGCATGCCGAATGTCATGGGGGTCCCACATGCATGCCGCATGTCATGAGGGCCCCAAATGCATGCCGCATGTCATGGGGTTCCCCACATGCATTCCGCATGTCAAGGGGGCCTCACGTGCATTCCGCAAGACATGGGGGCCCCAAATGCATGCTGCATGTCATGGGGGCCCCACGTGCATGCCGCTTGTCATGGGGGCTCCACGTACATGCCGCATGTAATGGGGCCCCCAAATGCATGCCACATGTCATAGGGGCCCCACGTGAATGGTGCATGTCATGGGTGCCCCACATGCATGCCGCATGTCTTGGGGCCCACAAATGCATGCCGCATGTCATAGGGGCCCCACATTCATGGCGCATTTCATGGGGCCCCACATGCTTCCGCATGTCATGTGGGGCACCAAATGCATGCCTCAAGTCATGGGGGTCCAAATGCATGCCGCATATCATGGGAGCCCCACGTGCATGCCGCATTTATTGGGGGCCCCAAATTCATGCCGCATGTGATGAGGGCCCCACATGCATGTCGCATGTCATGGGGGCCCCGCAGGCATTCCACATGTCATGGGGGCCCCAAATGCATGCCGCATGTCATGGGGGACCCAAATGCATGCCGCATGTTATGGGTTCCATAAATGCATGCCGCATGTCATGGGGGCCCAACGTGCATGCCGCATGTATTGGGGGCCCCAAATGCATGCCGCATGTCATAGGGGCCCCACATTCATGGCGCATTTCATGGGGCCCCACATGCTTCCGCATGTCATGTGGGGCACCAAATGCATGCCTCAAGTCATGGGGGTCCAAATGCATGCCGCATATCATGGGAGCCCCACGTGCATGCCGCATTTATTGGGGGCCCCAAATTCATGCCGCATGTGATGAGGGCCCCACATGCATGCCGCATGTCTTGGGGCCCAAAAAAGCATGCCGCTTGCCATAGGGGCCCCACATGCATGGCGCATTTCATGGGGCCCCACATGTATGCCACATGTCATGGGGGCCCCAAATGCTTGCCTCAAGTCATGGGGGCCCCAAATGCTTGCCGCATATCATGGGGGCCTCACGTGTATGCCGCATTTATTGGGGCCCCAAATTCATGCCGCATGTCATGAGGGCCCCGCATGCATGCTGCATGTCATGGGGGCCCCGCCGGCATTGCACATGTCATGGCGGCCCCAAATGCATGCCGCATGTCATGGGGGCCCCACATGCATGCCGCATGTCATGGGGGCCCCACGTGCATGCCGCATGTCATGGGGGCCCCACATGCATGCCGCATGTCATGGGGGCCCCACGTGCATGCCACATGTCATGGGGGCCCCACATGCATGCGGCATGTCATGGGGGATTCAAATGCATGCCGAATGTCATGGGGGTCTCACATGCATGCCGCATGTCATGAGGGCCCCAAATGCATGCCGCATGTCATGGGGTTCCCCACATGCATTCCGCATGTCAAGGGGGCCTCACGTGCATTCCGCAAGACATGGGGGCCCCAAATGCATGCTGCATGTCATGGGGGCCCCACGTGCATGTCGCTTGTCATGGGGGCTCCACGTACATGCCGCATGTAATGGGGCCCCCAAATGCATGCCACATGTCATAGGGGCCCCACGTGAATGGTGCATGTCATGGGTGTCCCACATGCATGCCGCATGTCTTGGGGCCCACAAATGCATGCCGCATGTCATAGGGGCCCCACATTCATGGCGCATTTCATGGGGCCCCACATGCTTCCGCATGTCATGTGGGGCACCAAATGCATGCCTCAAGTCATGGGGGGCCCAAATGCATGCCGCATATCATGGGGGCCCCACGTGCATGCCACATTTATTGGGGGCCCCAAATTCATGCCGCATGTGATGAGTGCCCCGCATGCATGTCGCATGTCATGGGGGCCCCGCAGGCATTCCACATGTCATGGGGGCCCCAAATGCATGCCGCATGTCATGGGGGCCCCAAATGCATGCCGCATGTCATGGGTTCCATAAATGCATGCCACATGTCATGGGGGCCCAACGTGTATGCCGCATGTATTGGGGGCCCCAAATTCATGCCGCATGTCATGAGGGCCCCGCATGCATGCCGCATGTCATGGGGGCCCCGCAGGCATTCCGCATGTCATGGGGGCCCCAAATGCATGCCGCATGTCATGGGGGCCCCAAATGCATGCCGCATGTCATGGGGGCCTCACATGCATTCCGCATGTCAAGGTGGCCTCACGTGCATTCCGCAAGTCATGGGGCCCCCAAATGCATGCTGCATGTCATGGGGGCCCCACGTGCATGCCGCTTGTCATGGGGGCTACACGTACATGCCGCATGTAATGGGGCCCCCAAATGCATGCCACATGTCATAGGGGCCCCACGTGAATGGTGCATGTCATGGGTGCCCCACATGCATGCCGCATGTCTTGGGGCCCACAAATGCATGCCGCATGTCATAGGGGCCCCACATTCATGGCGCAATTCATGGGGCCCCACATGCTTCCACATGTCATGGGGGCCCCAAATGCATGCCTCAAGTCATGGGGGGCCCAAATGCATGCCGCATATCATGGGGGCCCCACGTGCATGCCGCATTTATTGGGGGCCCCAAATTCATGCCGCATGTCATGAGGGCCCCGCATGCATGTCGCATGTCATGGGGGCCCCGCAGGCATTCCACATGTCATGGGGGCCCCAAATGCAGGCCGCATGTCATGGGGGCTCCACATGCATGCCGCATGTAAGGGGGGATCCAAACGCATGCTGCATGTCATGGGGGTCCCACATGCATGCCCCATGTCATGGGGGCCCCAAATGCATGCCGCATGTCATAGGGGCCCAAAATGCATGCCTCAAGTCATGGGGGCCCCAAATGAATGCTGCATTTCATGGGGGCCCCACATGCATGCCGCATGTTTTGGGGCCCACAAATGCATGCCGCATGTCATAGGGGCCCCACATGCATGGCGCATTTCATGAGGGCCCCAAATGCATGCCTCAAGTCATGGGGGCCCCAAATGCATGCCGCATATCATGGGGGTCCCACATGCATGCCGCATGTCATGGGGGCCCCAAATGCATGCCGCATGTCATGGGGGCCCCACATGCATGCCGCATTTCATGGGGGCCCAAATACTTGCCGCATGTCATGGGTTCCATAAATGCATGCCGCATGTCATGGGGGCCCAACGTGCATGCCGCATGTATTGGGGGCCCCAAATTCATGCCGCATATCATGAGGTCTCCGCATGCATGCTGCATGTCATGGGGGCCCCGCAGGCATTCCGCATGTCATGGGGGCCCCAAATGCATGCCGCATGTCATTGGGGCCCCAAATGCATGCCGCATGTCATGGGGGCCTCACATGCATTCCGCATGTCAAGGTGGCCTCACGTGCATTCCGCAAGACATGGGGCCCCCAAATGCATGCTGCATGTCATGGGGGCCCCACGTGCATGCCGCTTGTCATGGGGGCTCCACGTGCATGCCGCATGTCATGGGTGCCCCACATGCATGCCGCATGTCTTGGGGCCCAAAAAAGCATGCCGCTTGCCATAGGGGCCCCACATGCATGGCGCATTTCATGGGGCCCCACATGTATGCCACATGTCATGGGGGCCCCAAATGCTTGCCTCAAGTCATGGGGGCCCCAAATGCATGCTGCATGTCATGGGGGCCCCGCAGGCATTCCACATGTCATGGGGGACCCACGTGCATGCCGCATATATTTGGGGCCCCAAATGCATGCCGCATGTCATGGGGGCCTCACGTGCATTCCGCATGTCATGGGGGCCCCACGTGCATGCCGCATGTCATGGGGGCCCCACGTGCATGCTGCATGTCAAGGGGGCCCCAAATGCATGCCGCATGTCATGGCGGCCCCAAATGCATGACTCATGTCATGGGGGCCCCACGTGCATGCCGCATTTCATGGGGGCCCAAATACTTGCCGCATGTCATGGGTTCCATAAATGCATGACGCATGTATTGGGGGCCCCAAATTCATGCCGCATGTCATGAGGGCCCCAAATGCATGCCTCATGTCATGGCGGCCCCAAATGCATGACTCATGTCATGGGGGCTCCACGTGCATGCCGCATGTCATGGGGGATCCAAACTCATGCCGCATGTCATTGGGGCCCCAAGCGTATGCCGCATGTAATGGGGGCCCCAAATGCATGAGGCATGTCATAGGGGCCCCACGTGCATGCCGCATGTCTCGGGCACCCCAAATTCATGCAGCGTGTTATGGGGCCCCACGTGCATGCCGCATGCCTCAGGTACCCCAAATGCATGCAGCATGTTATGCAGGCCCCAAATGCATGCCGCATGTCATGGGGGCCCAAATTCATGCCTCATGTAATGGGGCCCCCAAATTCATGCCGCATGTCAAAGGGGCCCCACGTGCATGGCGCAAGTCATGGGTGCCCCACATGCATGCCGCATGTCATCGGGGCCCCAAATGCATGCCGCATGTCATAGGGGCCCCAAATGCTTGCCGCATGTCATGGGTTCCATAAATGCATGCCGCATGTCAAAGGGGCCCAATGTGCATGCCGCATGTCATAGGGGCCCAATGTGCATGCCGCATGTATTGGGGGCCCAATGTGCATGCCGCATGTCATGAGGTCCCCGCATGCATGCCGCATGTCATGGGGGCCCCGCAGGCATCCCGCATGACATGGGGGCCCCAAATGCATGCAGCATGTCACGGAGCCCCAAATGCATGCCGCATGTCATGGGGGCCTCACATGCATTCCGCATGTCAAGGTGGCCTCACGTGCATTCCGCAAGACATGGGGGCCCCAAATGCATGATGCATGTCATGGGGGCCCCACGTGCATGCCGCTTGTCATGGGGGCTCCACGTGCATGCCGCATGTCATGGGTGCCCCACATGCATGCCGCATGTCTTGGGGCCCAAAAAAGCATGCCGCTTGCCATACGGGCCCCACATGCATGGCGCATTTCATGGGGCCCCACATGTATGCCACATGTCATGGGGGCCCCAAATGCTTGCCTCAAGTCATGGGGGCCCCAAATGCATGCTGCATATCATGGGGGCCTCACGTGTATGCCGCATTTATTGGGGCCCCAAATTCATGCCGCATGTCATGAGGGCCCGGCATGCATGCCGCATATCATGGGGGCCCCATGTGCATGACGCATTTATTGGGGGCACCAAATGCATGCCGCATGACATGGGGGGCCCCGCAGGCATTCCACATGTCATGGCGGCCCCAAATGCATGCCGCATGTCATGGGGGCCCCACATGCATTTCACATGTCAAGTGGGCCTCACTTGCATTCCGCATGACATGGGTGCCCCAAATGCAGGCCGCATGTCATGGGGGCTCCACATGCATGCCGAATGTAAGGGGGGATCCAAACGCATGCTGCATGTCATGGGGTTCCCACATGCATGCCGCATGTCATGGGGGCCCCAAATGCATGCCGCATGTCATAGGGGCCCAAAATGCATGTATCAAGTCATGGGGGCCCCAAATGAATGCCGCATATCATGGGGGCCCCATGTGCATGCCGCATGTATTGTGGGCCCCAAATGCATGCCGCATGTCATGAGGGCCCCGCATGCATGCCACATGTCATGAGGGCCCCGCAGGCATTCCGCATGTCATGGGGGCCCCAAATAAATGCGGCTTTTCATCGGGGCCCCACGTGCATGCCACATGCCATGGGGCCCCCCAAATGCATGCCGCATGTCATAGGGGCCCCACATGCATGGCGCATTTCATGAGGGCCCCAAATGCATGCTCAAGTCATGGGGGCCCCAAATGCATGCCGCATAT
The DNA here is from genome assembly GCF_046119375.1 of Phyllobates terribilis. Classification (NCBI taxonomy): domain Eukaryota; kingdom Metazoa; phylum Chordata; class Amphibia; order Anura; family Dendrobatidae; genus Phyllobates; species Phyllobates terribilis. The sequence continues at coordinate 2,348,847 of NW_027362856.1, forward strand.
CATGGGGGTCCCACATGCATGCCGCATGTTTTGGGGCCCACAAATGCATGACGCATGTCATAGGGGCCCCACATGCATGGCGCATTTCATGAGGGCCCCAAATGCATGCCTCAAGTCATGGGGGCCCCAAATGCATGCCGCATATCATGGGGGTCCCACATGCATGCCGCATATCACGGGGGTCCCACATGCATGCCGCATGTCATGGGGGCCCCAAATGCATGCCGCATGTAATAGTGGCCCCAAATGCATGATGCATGTCATGAGGGCCCCACGTGCATGCCACATGTCATAGGGGCCCCACGTACATGGCGCATGTCATGGGTGCCCCACATGCATGCCGCATGTCATCGGGGCCCCAATTGCATGCCGCATGTCATAGGGGCCCCACATACATGGCGCATGTCATGGTGCCCCACATGCATGCCGCATATCATGGGGGCCCCACGTGCATGCCGCATGTATTGGGGGCCCCAAATGCATGCCCCATGTCATGAGGACGCCGCATGCATGCCGCATGTCATGGGGGCCCCGCAGGCATTCCGAATGTCATAGGGGCCCCACATGCATGGTGCATGTCATGGGGGCCCCACATGCATGCCTCAAGTAATGGGGGCCCCAAATGCATGCCACATATCAAGGGGGCCCCACGTGCATGCCGCATGTCATAGTGGCCCCACGTGCATGCCGCATGTATCGGGAACCCCAAATGCATTCAGCATGTTATGGGGGCCCCACGTGCATGCCGCTTGTCTCAGGTACCCCAAATGCATGCAGCATGTTATGCAGGCCCCAAATGCATGCCGCATGTCATGGTGGCCCAAATGCATGACGCATGTCATGGGGGCCCCACATGCATGCCGCATGTCATGGGGGCTCCACGTGCACGCCGCATGTAATGGGGCCCCCCAAATTCATGCCGCATGTTATGGGGGCCCCACGTGCTTGCCGCATGTCATGGGGGCCCCACGTGCCTGCCGCATGTCATGGGGGCCCCAAATGCATGCCGCATGTCATGGGGGCCCCAAATGCAGACCACATGTCATGGAGGATCCACATGCATGCCGCATGTCATGGGGGCCCCAAAAGCATGCAACATGTCATGGGGGCCCCACTTGCATGCCGCATGTCTGGGGGCCCACAAATGCATGCCGCATGTCATGGGGTCCCCACGTGCATGAAGCATGTCTTGGGGGCTCCAATGCAGGCCGCATGTCATGGGGGCCCCGCAGGCATTCCACATGTCATGGGGGCCCCAAATGCATGTTGCATGTTATGAGGGCCCCAAATTCATGCCGAATGTCATGGGGCCCCAAATGCATGCCGAATGTCTCGGGTACCCCAAATGCATGCCGCATGTTATGGGAGCCCCATGTGCATGTAGCATGTCTTGGGTATCCCAAATGCATGCCGCATGTTATGCGGGCCCCAAATGCATGCCGCTTGTCATGGAGGCCCATGTGCATGGCGCATGTCATGGGGTCCCCACGTGCATGCTGCATGTCATGGGGGCCTCAAATGCATGCCGAGAGTCATGAGGACCCCACATGCATGCCACATGTCATGGGGGCCCCAAATGCATGACACATGTCATGTGGGCCCCAAGTGCATTCCGCATGTCATGGGGGCCCCACGTGCATGATGCATGTCTCAGGTACCCAAAATGCATGCCGCATGTTATGGGGGCCCCATGCACATGTCACATGTCTCGGGTACACCAAATGCATGCCGCAAGATATGCGGGCCCCAAATGCATGCCGCATGTCATGGGGGCCCATGTGCATGAGGCATGTCATGGGGGCCCCACGTGCATGCTGCATGTCATGGGGGCCCCACGTGCATGCCGCATGTAATTGGGGATCCATATGCATGCCTCATGTCACCGGGGACCCACATCCATGCCGCACGTCATAGGGGTCCCCACGTGCATGCCGCATGTCATGGGGGCCCCACGTGCATGCCGCATGTCATGGGGAACCGAAATGCATGCAGCATGTCATGGGGCCCCAAATACGTGCCGCATGTCATGAGTGCCCCACGTGCATGCCGCATGCCATGGGGGCCCCAAATGCATGCCGCATGTCATGGGCCCCCACGTTCATGCCATATGTCATGGGGACCCCAAACGTATGCCACATGTCATGGGGGCCCCAAATGCATGTTGCATGTCATGAGGGCCCAAATGCATGCCAAATGTCATGGGGGCCCCAAATGCAGACCGCATGTCATGGAGGCTCCACATGCATGCCGCATGTCATGGGGGCTCCAAACGCATGCAGCATGTCATGGGGGCCCCACGTGCATGCCGCATGTCTGGGGGCCCACAAATGCATGCCGCATGTCATAGGGGCCGCACATGCATGGCGCATTTCATGGATGCCCTACATGCATGCCGCATGTCATGGGGGCCCCAAATGCATGCCTCAAGTCGTGGGGGCCCCAAATGCATGCCGCATATCATGGGGGTCCCACATGCATGCCGCATGTCATGGGGGCCCCAAATGCATGCCGCATGTCATAGTGGCCCCAAATGCATGCTGCATGTCATGAGGGCCCCAAATGCATGCTGCATGTCATGAGGGCCCCAAATGCATGCCGCATGTCATGGGGGCCCCACATGCATGCCGCATGTCATGGGGGCACAAATGCTTGCCGCATGTCATGGGGGCCATAAATACATGCCGCATATATTGGGGGCCCCAAATGCATGACGCATGTCATGAGGGCCCCGCATGCATGCCGCATGTCATGGGGGCCCCACGTGCAAGCCGCATGTAATTGGGGATCCATATGCATGGAGCATGTCATGGGGCCCAACATGCATGGCGCATGTCATGGGGGCCCCACGTGCATACCGCATGTCATGGGGGTCCCACGTGCATGCCGCATGTCATGGGGAACCGAAATGCATGTGACGCGCCCCTGGGCCTGTATCGCGCTGCGTTGCGCACGCGGGAGCTTACCCGGAGCCGGATCTGTTGAGGGTTGTAGTCTCGTGGCGGTGAACCGGTCCGTGCCCAGGGAGTCAAACTGGAAGGCAGTCTGTTAGCAGTAAATGGTTGATGACTACGCCACCCGTTGAGTGCAGCTATGGAGCTGCCGCTGCAGGGCAGACCGCTGAGGCCGGTGGAAGGATGGTGCAGCGTGGATGGTATAACCCTCAACGGGAGGGGTATGGCCTCAGGGCAGCCGACGTGGATGATGGGGGTAGCAGGAACCACTCAGAGACGGTGCGGTGTAGTTCAGGGTCTTTACTGGTGACAAAGATAGACCCTCCCGGAGTACTTGCTAGTGATCAGGGCCTGGTCAGTCCTTGAGCAGATGGGATCTCCCCTGGCCAGGCGGAGTTGTAGGCCTTCCCAACTAACTGTACTCTTCTGGCTACCTTGCTAGAGGTGGGTAAAAGTAGCCCACGTCCCTGAGTGTACCGTGTGGTGCTCACCCGTATGGCCGGTGACTCGGGGCCTTCTAATGGCTTCTGCTCCACGATGGCGGTGCTGGTCCCACGCGTGTGACCGTGCCTTCGGGCTTCTGGGCCAGAGGACCTGAAATCCCCTGCCTGACGGATTCTGCTGCTGGGTAGAGATTAGTCCCCACAGCCTCGGACTCCGGGTCCGGTAAGAAATCTTCTCAGTCAGGGCGAGCTCTGCAGCTGCCAGCCCCTGACTCGTTGTAACTCTGCTGTTTCTTCCTATGCTGCTTCTTGTCTCTACTCTCCTTGACTGACTAACCCTGCCTCAGCCCCGGGTTTATACAGGGGAAGTTCTTCCCCTCCCAAGACTGGGCAGGAGGTGTGGCATGCACAGGATCCCTGACCAAAGGACCTCCCACCTGCTCTCAGACATAACATTACATTACTGTGGAAACCAGACCCCTGGGGTGCCACATTCCCCCCTAGTAAAATTTAGTACTCCGGGACTAAACATATTTTGGAAAAACATAACAGGAAATAAACAATAGTAATTGTAACATACCTGGCGGCGTCCTTGCATGGTGGTCCATCTCCCACTGTGCAAGAGGGCGCACTTGATCTCCTGTCCAGAATGTCTCTCTGGCTTCCCTCCATGCTGTCTGTTTGTGTCTGTGTCTGTTTCTGCTGCTTAAGGGCGGCGCCCGATCACTTCCTGCCTTTTGTACCTGCTGTGGGTCACACCCCTTGTGCGTCCTCAGCCTATCGCTGTCTGTCTCTTGGTATATAGCTCAGCAGCTCCCTTCTATCCCTGCCTGAGCATAAGTGTTTCATTCAGTGTGTGCTTGCACTCTGAAGGTGCCAGGTCCCGTTCTGTGTTCTCCTGTCCGCCTATCCTGGAGGCTGTATTTCCAGGCCTGTCTGAACTTAGTCCTGTCTCTTGTCCGCCTTTCCTGGAGGCTGTATTTCCAGGCCTGTCTGAACTTAGTCCTGTATTTCTCCTGCCTTGCGGTGTCAGCTCCCGTGTCTGAACTGTGTCCTGTATGTCTCCTGCTTTACGGTATTAGTTCCCGTGTCTGAACTAAGTCCTGTATGTCTCCTGCTTTACGGTATTAGTTCCCGTGTCTGAACTAAGTCCTGTATGTCTCCTGCTTTACGGTATTAGTTCCCGTGTCTGAACTAAGTCCTGTATGTCTCCTGCTTTACGGTATTAGTTCCCGTGTCTGAACTAAGTCCTGTATGTCTCCTGCTTTACGGTATTAGTTCCCGAGTCTGAACTGAGTCCTTTCTGTGTTCTCTAGTCTGTCCTGTCTGAACACGCTCCTTGCCTGTTCGTTCCGCCTCTCTGGGGGCAGTATTCCCAGACCCGCTCCTGTATCCCGCTGCAGTGTCGGTCTCCTCCGTACACTCAGTTCCAGTCTGAACTCTCTCCTATCCTTTACCTGTTTTGCCTCTATGCCCGTTCCCTTCCTTTTTCTGCAGAGTCTGAACTCGTACCTAACTCCTGCCTGTTGTCTCTGTACTCCTGTTTGTGAGTTTGTGGTCCACTCGCTACTTCACTGCAAGTACCCTGTGGGTATCTGGCTCTGCCTTTCCCTTCCTGTCTGTTCAGTGTGAACAGAGCCCTGTCTTCCCTGCTCAGTCTTCCGCACTCTAGCTGTGCTTACCTTTACCCCCCGGCCTGCTAGTCCCGCCTGCCTGCATACCAGTCGTGCCTGCCTGTGCCCGCCAGTCTGTGTGCCAGTCTGCCAGTCTGTTCCTGTATTTCCCTGTGTGGGTCAACAGCCGTGTCCGGGGTCTGTCCTGGAGTAGCACCTGGTCCCTCTGCTCGGTTCCTCCTTGGTGCACTGGCGTCGTATGCCGTCGTGCGACCCTGGTCGGATCGGGTGAATACTTAGTTACGCCCCTCCAGGCATTCACTCTCCGGCACGGTCCAGTGGAATCACTACCAATCACCCGCACACGCCGCTTAGCCCGGGCGTGTGCATAACAGTAATACAATAAGAAACACATAAAGGTGGTCACGGCATGTCCGTAACCGGGTGCAGTCTTTGAAGAAAGCAAGGTGTCCATTTCACCAAAACAGGGAGACGTAACCAGGTAGGGGTCTGTCCTACCCCGAGTCCTTAACAGTCTCTAGTCCATCCTGGGTTACGCTCTAACTATGTACAAGGATTCCCGGTAAATCCACCAAGGATTCCTAAAAATAACTGGAAACACAAAATTATACACAAGCAACAAGACACAGATAAACATAAATAAAACAATTTATACACTTCAAATCCTCCAGCGTGCGGGTAACTGGCCTCTAGTGGCCCTAGTGGACCTACGGAGCTGGCTGTCTGGCCCTGAACTACAGGGTGTAGGAGCTGTCAAGGGTAAACTGGGCAGCTGTCTATGGGCCCTCTGGCTCACTAGGGGTATGGCAGGCTCACTATAAGCAGAGGGCTGATTTTCTGCGTCTGCTTGTATAGAGTCTTCTGCCTCCTGGACCGGCTATTCTTCCAGCTCTACCGGTTGCTCCGTAGGTTCTTGGGATGCTGGTTGGAGGAAGGTGAGTACGGGTACCACAACTGCACCATTGACTTGAGTCCAAGACCGAGGGAAGTCCCCGAGCACAGTACTAACCATATCTTCCCTTTCCTCTATGGGTCGATGGTCTTCTTGTTCCTCTTCAGGGTTCCTCAGTTGTTCGGGACACTTCTTCAGGTGGTCCCGGGATACAATGGCTGTGGTTTCCCCTCCGTCTTTGCTGATGGTACAAACCTTCGGGTTCTCGTGGCTTGAGGGCAGTACGGTGTACGGGTCCTTCTCCCACTGGTCGTCCAACTTGTGGAGCCGTCTCTTCCTCTTCAAGACCTGCTCTCCGGGTACCAGGGGAACAGCGGGAGCATACTGGTTGTAAGTTTTCTCTTGTCTTTCCCTAGCCTGACAGAGACTTCGCTCCACGCTCTCCTGTACTTTCCGGTACTGCTGCTGCCTCTCTGTGTCCCAGTCTGCTTCTGGTGAAGTGTCCTCAGGTGTCAGGACTCCCATTTCCAGATCAACAGGTAACTTACCAGGTCTCGCCCTCATTAGGTAAGCCGGGGTACAGTTGGTGGAACCTACCGGGATGTGGTTGTATAGGTCCACCAGATCGGGCAACTTCTCAGGTCACAGACTGCGTTCTTCCAGGGGCAACGTTTTTAGAAGATCCATTACCACCTGGTTCATTTTTTCACAAAGTCCATTAGTTTGCGGATGGTAGAGTGTCGTCCTTATCTTCCGGCAGCCATACAGATTGCAGAATTCCTGGAAGACCTCCGCTTCAAAGGCAGGTCCCTGGTCCGTCAGCACTTGGTCCGGGTACCCGTGTGGACGGCAGAAGTGCTGCTGGAAGGCTCTAGCTGCTGTTTGAGCCGTTAAGTCCTTGACGGGGACGACAACCAAGAACCGGGAGTAATGATCCACGATGGTTAACGCGTAGACGTAGCCGCTTCTGCTTGGGGTCAGTTTTACATGATCCAAGGCTACCAGTTCCAACGGTTGCCGGGTGACGATGGACTGCAGGGGAGTCTTCTGGCTGGCGCGGTCCTTCCTTCTCAGATTGCACGGGCCACAATCTCTGCACCACTTCTCGATGGTTCCCCTCATGCCTACCCAGTGGAACCGCTCGCGCAGCAGGAACTCCAGCTTCTTCCACCCGAAGTGTCCAGCTCCGTCGTGGTATGCCTCCATCACCATGGCTGCGTCTCTTCGTGGCACTACTACTTGCCAGAGTAGTTCATGCGTCCGGGAGTTAACCATTCTGCGGCACAACTTCCCCTTGTAAAGGAACAGTCGACTCTTCTCTGCCCATAGTTGTTTGGCTTCCTCCGGAGCGTCTGGTTCAAGGCGAGCCTCCGGCCGAGTCAGCATCTCCTTCACCAGTCGGACGGCAGGGTCGCTGTCTTGCGTTTCCGCCCAGTTGTAGTGGGGTAAGGGGTTCAACGTAGCAGCCTGCTTACTCCTTACCCGGTGGGAATACTGGATAGTCCCATGACGGTGGAACGCAGGGAGTTCAACTTCTTCCAGTCCCTCCGGATCTTCTCCTTCGTCCGGCAGGTTGGGAATCCTGGACAGGGCGTCCGCGTTAGTATTGGAGCGTCCTGCCCGGTATTTGATTGTGAACTCGTAGTTGGACAGACGGGCCATCCACCTCTGCTCCAGGGCACCGAGTCTTGCCGTGTCCAGGTGTGTCAACGGGTTGTTATCCGTGTATACGGTGAACCGGGAAGAAGCGAGGTAATGCTTAAAGCGTTCGGTGACTGCCCATACCACGGCCAGGAACTCTAGCTTAAATGAGCTGTAATTCTCGGGGTTCCTTTCGGTGGGTCGCAGTTTTCGGCTGGCATAGGCGATTACTCGTTCTTTCCCCTGCTGAATCTGAGACAGTACGGCTCCTAGCCCGATGTTACTGGCGTCGGTGTAGAGGATGAAGGGCTGACTATAGTCCGGGTACGCCAAGATTTCATCCCCCGTGAGGGCCATCTTCAGCTGGCGGAAGGACTCTTCTTCTAGCTCTTCCCATTTGAAGGGCGGCTTCTGGTTCTTGGCCTTCCGGGACTGGCCTATCAGGAGGTCCTGCATAGGCGCTGCCTTTTTGGTGAAACCGGGAATAAACCTTCGGTAGTAGCCTACCAACCCGAGGAACTGCCGCACTTCTTTTACGCTGGAGGGGCTTGGCCATCCCTTAATTGCGGTGATCTTATCGGGGTCGGGAGCCACTCCGTCAGCGCTCACCACGTGTCCCAGGTACTGCACCTTTGGTTTCAGGAGGTGACACTTGGAGGGTTTCACCTTTAGGCCGTAACTCGCCAGAGCTTCGAACACCTCCGCCAGGTGTTTCAGGTGGTCCTCATAAGTTTTGGAGTATACGATGACATCGTCCAGGTACAACAGGACCGTCTCGAAGTTTCTGTGGCCCAGACAGCACTCCATTAATCGTTGGAAGGTTCCTGGGGCGTTGCAGAGTCCGAACGGCATGCAGGTGAACTCGCTAAGTCCCATCGGGGTGGTGAATGCGGTCTTCTCCCGGTCCGCCTCTGCTACAGGAACCTGCCAGTACCCGCTAGTGAGATCCAAGGTAGAGAAGAAGTTAGCAGATCTTAAAGCAGCCAATGACTCCTCTATCCTTGGTAAGGGGTACGCATCCTTGTGTGTGATACGGTTGATTTTCCGGTAATCTACACACATCCTCATGGTGTTGTCTTTCTTTTTGACTAAAACTAGTGGGGCTGCCCAGGGGCTACAGCTATCCCGGATTACCCCAGCCTCCTTCATGTCTCTAAGCATCCCCTTGGCGTGTTGATAGTGTGCAGGGGGTACGGGTCGATACCTCTCTTTTATGGGAGGATGATCTCCCGTGGGGATGCGGTGTTCTACCCCCTTGACTCGCCCGAAGTCTAACGGGTGTTTACTAAACACTCTCTCATACTCTTGAACCACCCGATAGACTCCTTGTTTCTGGTGTGAGGGAGTGGAGTCAGTACCCAGATGTAGTTGCTGACACCAGTCCTCCATGTCTTTCTTAGAGCCGTTACCTTCCTCCGGGTGAGATGGAGGCAAGGGTTCCACAGATTGTATAGAATTTTGGTTAAGGGTATATAATTTGGCTAGCGTGGCATACCGGGGCAGGTACACTTCCCTCTCCCCGATATTTATTATGCGAACGGGCACCCTCCCATGGCGTACATTGATCACCCCCCGTGCTGTCAAAATGGTGGGCCTACTGTCTGAGTAAACTGGTTCTACCATTGCCTGGTAATCCCTACCTCTCAGACCAATAGCTGCCCGGCACCAAATCATCATTTCACTTTTTGGGGGCATGGCAATAGGAAAAGGGTCATACATTCTTACGCTACCAATCTCACCGCCGGAGAGTTCCACTTGTTGCCGTCGCATCAGTGCCCGGATCTCTTTCTGGAGCACCCGCTGCTCGCCGGAGCTGGCGTTCTTGGCAACCTGCTGTAAAAGGAAAATCACCTCTGCAAGACAATTTTCAATTACATTAGTTCCTAGAGTTATTTTTGGGTGACTCTCATGTTTGTCAATATCTACAATGATCAGTCCCTGTGCGGCCAGTTCGACTCTACCGATTTTGATGGTCACCTCTTTAAATCCGATCTGTGGCACGGGCTGGCCATTGCTGGCGATGATACTCAAGTCGTCGTCAGGGTAGGGGGTAATATCCGAGTCATTCCAGTACTGCTTAAAGAGCACGTACGGGATGGTGGTGACCTGTGACCCGGTGTCCAGTAGGGCACTCATGGGAATGCCATCCAGTACCACAGGCAAGACTGGACGTCCTCCCACATATCTGTCGCGCCAGTTCGATGGGCCTGGTGATCTTTTTCCTGGGGGTTGGCCCTCTACCCCAGGTTGTGCCCGTTTAAAGAACAGTACCTTTCCATATGTCCGGGTTGATTGCAGCGGCGGCAGATGGGTCGTCCGTCCTCGCTGTATCGGTCACTGGGTCTTCCTCTGGCCGGTGGGGTCCTCCTTGGTCGACGCCACGGGATGTCCTCCGGTTCGGATGCCAGCTGGATCTTCCCTGGGGTGGAAACCTGTAAAGACTGCACAGTTCGGGTTAGCGCAGCAACGCTCTTAGCTAGCTCTTGGACCTGATGGTGTAGGTCTGGAGCCGGGTCATTGTCCAAAGTCTGCGCATCAGCTCCCACAGGCCCTGCCGACAAGGGCGCCGCCTCCTGGTGGTAAGTGATAGCTGGGCGCCTGTGGGTCACAACGCCACCCGGTGCCTGTTCTCGGAGCACCCGGATGGCTCTGTCCTTGAACTGTGCAAAGTCCAGATGGGGATCCTGTAAGGCCATTGCCCGCAACTGGGTTCGGTGGGTATTACAATATAGTCCCTCTATAAATTGTTCGGTCAACAGCCTGTCCTCGTTTCCCACCCCATCAGGGTCGGTCTGCTTTATGGCCCTCAGGGCCTCTTGTAGGTTGAGTGCATAGTCCCTTATACTCTCATGCGCTCGCTGCTTGCACCCGTAGAATCTAAGCTTAATCTCGGCTGAGGTGCGGGTATCAAAGGTGTCCTTCAGCCGGGTTAATATCCCTGCGACAGTCTTCCTCCCAGGTGGCCAGGATTTTACTTCCCTTTTGGCTGCCCCGGTTAGTTGGGCCACCAGGATGCTCACTTTTTGCTCTTCTGTGAGGGGGTACACCTGGAAGAGGCTATCCAGCTTTTCTCTAAAGTCATGCAGGGTATGTGACTCCCCTGAGTACTGGGGTAGCCAAGCTGCTCCCGGGATATAGGGCATGGTGAAGGGCATAACTGCAGCAGCGGTGGCGCTGGCGGGGGTTGAGGCAGTGAAGCTTTCCTCCGTATCCGACATCTTCCTCCCCCCTAGTGGACCGTGGCCTACCTTGCGATGATCCTCTTCCGTAGGCCGCGGCTCCGCAGTGGATCGTCAGGGTTGAGGACCTTCCGTCGCGCTCCTGTGACGTCGGCGTCTGCTGGGCTCCTTCCAGGACCTTACGCAACGTCCGGACGTGAGGCGGGGCTTCAGTTCTCGCGCGCTTTCGGAGTCCACGCCCCTCTTCTTCCCGCGCGGCGTCCTCAAGATGGCGTCCAATGGCGGGAAAACTCCACGGATGGCGGGAAGAAGGCAGAAGATGGCGCCGGATGGCGGGAAACTTCACCGATGGCGGGAAGAAGGCTGAAGATGGCGCCGGATGGTGGGAATCTTCACCACAGGTAAGTTTGAAAAGTCTCTTTTTCAGGCACGCAGTACCCGGTGGTTGCGGGCACGAAATCCTGCCGACTACGCCAAAGTTGACGCGCCCCTGGGCCTGTATCGCACTGCGTTGCGCACGCGGGAGCTTACCCGGAGCCGGATCTGTTGAGGGTTGTAGTCTCGTGGCGGTGACCCGGTCCGTGCCCAGGGAGTCAAACTGGAAGGCAGTCTGTTAGCAGTAAATGGTTGATGACTACGCCACCCGTTGAGTGCAGCTATGGAGCTGCCGCTGCAGGGCAGACCGCTGAGGCCGGTGGAAGGATGGTGCAGCGTGGATGGTATAACCCTCAACGGGAGGGGTATGGCCTCAGGGCAGCCGACGTGGATGATGGGGGTAGCAGGAACCACTCAGAGACGGTGCGGTGTAGTTCAGGGTCTTTACTGGTGACAAAGATAGACCCTCCCGGAGTACTTGCTAGTGATCAGGGCCTGGTCAGTCCTTGAGCAGATGGGATCTCCCCTGGCCAGGCGGAGTTGTAGGCCTTCCCAACTAACTGTACTCTTCTGGCTACCTTGCTAGAGGTGGGTAAAAGTAGCCCACGTCCCTGAGTGTACCGTGTGGTGCTCACCCGTATGGCCGGTGACTCGGGGCCTTCTAATGGCTTCCGCTCCACGATGGCGGTGCTGGTCCCACGCGTGTGACCGTGCCTTCGGGCTTCTGGGCCAGAGGACCTGAAATCCCCTGCCTGACGGATTCTGCTGCTGGGTAGAGATTAGTCCACACAGCCTCGGACTCCGGGTCCGGTAAGAAATCTTCTCAGTCAGGGCGAGCTCTGCAGCTGCCAGCCCCTGACTCGTTGTAACTCTGCTGTTTCTTCCTATGCTGCTTCTTGTCTCTACTCTCCTTGACTGACTAACCCTGCCTCAGCCCCGGGTTTATACAGGGGAAGTTCTTCCCCTCCCAAGACTGGGCAGGAGGTGTGGCATGCACAGGATCCCTGACCAAAGGACCTCCCACCTGCTCTCAGACATAACATTACATTACTGTGGAAACCAGACCCCTGGGGTGCCACACATGCAGCATGTCATGGGGCCCCAAATACGTGCCGCATGTCATGAGGGATCCAAATGCATGCCACATATCATGGGGGCCCCACGTGCATGCCGCATATATTGGGGGCCCCAAATGCATGCCGCATGTCATGAGGGCCCCAAATGCATGCCGCATGTCATGGGGTCCCCACGTGCATGCCGCATGTCATGGGGGCCCCACGTGCATGCCGCATGTCATGGGGAACTGAAATGCATGCAGCATGTCATGGGGCCCCAAATACGTGCCGCATGTCATGAGGGCCCCAAATGCATGCCACATATCATGGGGGCCCCACGTGCATGCCGCATATATTGGGGGCCCCAAATGCATGCCGCATGTCATGAGGGCCCCAAATGCATGCCGCATGTCATGGGGTCCCCACGTGCATGCCGCATGTCATGGGGGCCCCACGTGCATGCCGCATGTCATGGGGAACTGAAATGCATGCAGCATGTCATGGGGCCCCAAATACGTGCCGCATGTCATGAGGGCCCCAAATGCATGCCACATATCATGGGGGCCCCACGTGCATGCCGCATATATTGGGGGCCCCAAATGCATGCCGCATGTCATGAGGGCCCCAAATGCATGCCGCATGTCATGGGGTCCCCACGTGCATGCCGCATGTCATGGGGGCCCCACGTGCATGCCGCATGTCATGGGGAACCGAAATGCATGCAGCATGTCATGGGCCCCAAATACGTGCCGCATGTCATGAGTGCCCCACGTGCATGCCGCATGCCATGAGGGCCTCAAATGCATGCCGCATGTCATAGGGCCCAACATGCATGGCGCATGTCATGGGGGCCCCACGTGCATACCGCATGTCATGGGGGTCCCACGTGCATGCCGCATGTCATGGGGAACCGAAATGCATGCAGCATGTCATGGGGCCCCAAATACGTGCCGCATGTCAGGAGGGCCCCAAATGCATGCCACATATCATGGGGGCCCCACGTGCATGCCGCATATATTGGGGGCCCCAAATGCATGCCGCATGTCATGAGGGCCCCAAATGCATGCCGCATGTCATGGGGCCCCACATGCATGCCGCGTGTCATAGGGGCCCCACATGCATGGCACATTTCATGGGGGCCCCACAGGCATTCCGCATGTCATGGGGGCCTCACGTGCATTCCCCATGTCATGGGGGCCCCACATGCATGCTGCATGTCATTGGGGGCCCCAAATGCATACCGCATGTCATGAGGGCCCAAATGCATGCCACATATCATGGGGGCCCCACGAGCATGCCGTATATATTGGGGGCCCCAAATGCATGCCGCATGTCATGGGGGGCCCCACATGCATGCCGCATGTCATGGGGGCCCAAATGCTTGCCGCATGTCATAGGGGTCATAAATGCATGCCGCATGTCATGGGGGCCCAACGTGCATGCCGCATGTATTGGGGCCCCAAATTCATGCCGCATGTCATGAGGGCCCCGCATGCATGCCGCATGTCATGGGGGCCCCACAGGCATTCCGCATGTAATGGGGGAACCAAATGCATGCCGCATGTCATGGGGTTCCCATACGCATGCCGCATGTCATAGGGGCCCCACATGCATGGCGCATTTCATGGGGGCCCTGCAGGCATTCCGCATGTCATGGGGGTCTCACATGCATTCCGCATGTCATGGGGGCCTCACGTGCATTCCGCATGTCATGGGGGCCCTACGTGCATGCTGCATGTCATGGGGCCCCACATGCATTCCTCAAGTCATGGGGGCCCCAAATGCATGCTGCATATCATGGGGGCCCCACGGGCATGCCGCATATATTGGGGGCCCCAAATTCATGAAGCATGTCATGAGGGCCCCGCATGCATGCCGCATGTCATGAGGGCCCCGCATGCATGCCGCATGTTATTGGGGCCCCGCATGCATGCCGCATGTCATTGGGGCCCCGCAGGCATTCCGCATGTCATGGGGGCCTCACGTGCATTCCGCATGTCATGGGGGCCCCACGTGCATGCTGCATGTCATTGGGGGCCCCAAATGCATGCCACATGTCATGGGGGTCCCAAATGCATGCCGCATGTCCTGGGGGCCCCACGTGCATGCCGCATGTCATGGGGGGCCCAAATGCATGGCTCAAGTCATGGGGGACCCACATGCATGCCACATATATTGGGGCCACCAAATGCATGCCTCATGTCATGAGGGCCCAAATGCATGCCGCATGTCATGGGGGCCTCGCGTGCATGCCGCATGTCAGGAGGGCCCCAAATGCATGCCACATATCATGGGGGCCCCACGTGCATGCCGCATATATTGGGGGCCCCAAATGCATGCCGCATGTCATGAGGGCCCCAAATGCATGCCGCATGTCATGGGGCCCCACATGCATGCCGCGTGTCATAGGGGCCCCACATGCATGGCACATTTCATGGGGGCCCCACAGGCATTCCGCATGTCATGGGGGCCTCACGTGCATTCCCCATGTCATGGGGGCCCCACATGCATGCTGCATGTCATTGGGGGCCCCAAATGCATACCGCATGTCATGAGGGCCCAAATGCATGCCACATATCATGGGGGCCCCACGAGCATGCCGTATATATTGGGGGCCCCAAATGCATGCCGCATGTCATGGGGGGCCCCACATGCATGCCGCATGTCATGGGGGCCCAAATGCTTGCCGCATGTCATAGGGGTCATAAATGCATGCCGCATGTCATGGGGGCCCAACGTGCATGCCGCATGTATTGGGGCCCCAAATTCATGCCGCATGTCATGAGGGCCCCGCATGCATGCCGCATGTCATGGGGGCCCCACAGGCATTCCGCATGTAATGGGGGAACCAAATGCATGCCGCATGTCATGGGGTTCCCATACGCATGCCGCATGTCATAGGGGCCCCACATGCATGGCGCATTTCATGGGGGCCCTGCAGGCATTCCGCATGTCATGGGGGTCTCACATGCATTCCGCATGTCATGGGGGCCTCACGTGCATTCCGCATGTCATGGGGGCCCTACGTGCATGCTGCATGTCATGGGGCCCCACATGCATTCCTCAAGTCATGGGGGCCCCAAATGCATGCTGCATATCATGGGGGCCCCACGGGCATGCCGCATATATTGGGGGCCCCAAATTCATGAAGCATGTCATGAGGGCCCCGCATGCATGCCGCATGTCATGAGGGCCCCGCATGCATGCCGCATGTTATTGGGGCCCCGCATGCATGCCGCATGTCATTGGGGCCCCGCAGGCATTCCGCATGTCATGGGGGCCTCACGTGCATTCCGCATGTCATGGGGGCCCCACGTGCATGCTGCATGTCATTGGGGGCCCCAAATGCATGCCACATGTCATGGGGGTCCCAAATGCATGCCGCATGTCCTGGGGGCCCCACGTGCATGCCGCATGTCATGGGGGGCCCAAATGCATGGCTCAAGTCATGGGGGACCCACATGCATGCCACATATATTGGGGCCACCAAATGCATGCCGCATGTCATGAGGGCCCAAATGCATGCCGCATGTCATGGGGGCCTCGCGTGCATGCCGCATGTCATGGGGACCCCAAATGCATGCCACATGTCATGGGGGCCCCCACGTGCATGACGCATGTCATGGTGCCCCACATGCATGCCACATGTCATGGGGGCCCCAAATGCATGCCGCATGACATGGGGGCCCCAAATGCATGCTGCATGTCATGAGGCCCCCAAATGCATGCTGCATGGCATGAGGGCCCCAAATGCATGCCGCATGTCATGGGGGCCCCACATGCATGCCGCATGTCATGGGGGCCCAAATGCTTGCCGCATGTCATGGGGGCCATAAATGCATGCCGCATATATTGGGGGACCCAAATGCATGACGCATGTCATGAGGGTCCCACATGCATGCCGCATGTCAAGGGGGCCCAATTGCTTGCCGCATGTCATGGGGGCCCCACGTGCATGCCGCATGTCATAGGGGCCCCACATGAATGGCACATTTCATGGGGGCCCCACAGGCATTCCGCATGTCATGGGGGCCTCACGTGCATTCCCCATGTCATGGGGGCCCCACATGCATGCTGCATGTCATTGGGGGCCCCAAATGCATGCCGCATGTCATGAGGGCCCAAATGCATGCCACATATCATGGGGGCCCCACGTGCATGCCGTATATATTGGGGGCCCCAAATGCATGCCGCATGTCATGGGGGCCCAAATGCTTGCCGCATGTCATAGGGGCCATAAATGCATGCCGCATGTCATGGGGGCCCAACGTGCATGCCGCATGTATTGGGGGCCCCAAATTCATGCCGCATGTCATGAGGGCCCCGCATGCATGCCGCATGTCATGGGGGCCCCGCAGGCATTCCGCATGTAATGGGGGAACCAAATGCATGCCGCATGTCATGGGGGTCCCATACGCATGCCGTATGTCATGGGGGCCCCAAATGCATGCCGCATGTCATAGGGGCCCCACATGCATGGCGCATTTCATGGGGGCCCCGCAGGCATTCCGCATGTCATGGGGGTCTCACATGCATTCCGCATGTCATGGCGGCTTCACGTGCATTCCGCATGTCATGGGGGCCCCACGTGCATGCTGCATGTCATGGGGCCCCACATGCATGCCTCAAGTCATGGGGGCCCCAAATGCATGCCGCATATATTGGGGGCCCCAAATTCATGACGCATGTCATGAGGGCCCCGCATGCATGCCGCATGTTATGAGGGCCACGCATGCATGCCGCATGTTATTGGGGCCCCGCATGCATGCCGCATGTCATTGGGGCCCCGCAGGCATTCCGCATGTCATGAGGGCCTCACGTGCATTCCGCATGTCATGGGGGCCCCACGTGCATGCTGCATGTTAATGGGGGCCCCAAATGCATGCCGCATGTCATGAGGGCCCCAAATGCATGCCGCATGTCATGGGGGCCCCACGTGCATGCCACATGTCATGAGGGCCCAAATGCATGCCACATATCATGGGGGCCCCACGTGCATGCCGCATGTATTGGGGGCCCCAAATTCATGCCGCATGTCATAAGGGCCCCGCATGCATGCCGCATGTCATGGGGGCCCCGCAGGCATTCCGCATGTCATGGGGGCCCCGCAGGCATTCCGCATGTAATGGGGGATCCAAATGCATGCTGCATGTCATGAGGGCCCCAAATGCATGCCGCATGTCATGGGGGCCCCACATGCATGCCGCATGTCATGGGGGCCCAAATGCTTGCCGCATGTCATGGGGGCCATAAATGCATGCCGCATATATTGGGGGCCCCAAATGCATGACGCATGTCATGAGGGCCCCGCATGCATGCCGCATGTCATGGGGGCTCCACGTGCATGCCGCATGTAATTGGGGATCCATATGCATGCCGCATGTCACCGGGGACCCACATCCATGCCGCACGTCATAGGGGCCCCACATGCATGGAGCATGTCATGGGGCCCAACACGCATGGCGCATGTCATGAGTGCCCCACGTGCATGCCGCATGCCATGGGGGCCCCAAATGCATGCCGCATGTCATGGGGGCCCCACGTGCATGCCACATGTCATGGGGACCCCAAACGTATGCCGCATGTCATGGGGGGCCCCAAATGCATGGTGCATGTCATGAGGGCCCAAAGGCATGACAAATGTCATGGGGGCCCCAAATGCAGACGCATGTCATGGAGGCTCCACATGCATGTCGCATGTCATGGGGGCTCCAAACACATGCAGCATGTCATGGGGGCCCCACGTGGATTCCGCATGTCATGGGGGCCCCAAATGCATGCCGCATGTCATAGTGGCCCAAATGCATGCTGCATGTCATGAGGGCCCCAAATGCATGCTGCATGTCATGAGGGCCCCAAATGCATGCCGCCTGTCATGGGGGCCCCACATGCATGCCGCATGTCATGGGGGCCCAAATGCTTGCCGCATGTCATGGGGGCCATAAATGCATGCCGCATATATTGGGGGCCCCAAATGCATGCCGCATGTCATGAGGGCCCCGCATGCATGCCGCATGTCATTGGGGCCCCGCAGGCATTCCGCATGTCATGGGGGCCTCACGTGCATTCCGCATGTCATGGGGGCCCCACGTGCATGCTGCATGTCATTGGGGGCCCCAAATGCATGCCGCATGTCATGAGGGCACAAATGCATGCCACATATCATGGGGGCCCCACCTGCATGCCACATGTCATGGGGGTCCCACGTGCATGCCTCATGTCATGGGTACCCCAAATGCATGACTCATGTCATGGGGTCCCCACGTGCATGCCGCATGTCATGGGGGCCCCACGTGCATGCCGCATGTCATGGGGAACCGAAATGCATGCAGCATGTCATGGGGCCCCAAATACGTGCCGCATGTCATGAGTACCCCACGTGCATGCCGCATGCCATGGGGGCCCCAAATGCATGCCGCATGTCATGGGGGCCCCACGTGCATGCCACATGTCATGGGGACCACAAACATATGCCGCATGTCATGGGGGGCCCCAAATGCATGGTGCATGTCATGAGGGCCCAAATGCATGCTAAATGTCATGGGGGCCCCAAATGCAGACCACATGTCATGGAGGCTCCACATGCATGCCGCATGTCATGGGGGCTCCAAACGCATGCAGCATGTCATGGGGGCCCCACGTGCATGCCGCATGTCTGGGGGCCCACAAATGCATGCCGCATTTCATGGAGGCCATACATGCATGCCGCATGTCATGGGGGCCCCAAATGCATGCCTCAAGTCATGGGGGCCCCAAATGCATGCCGCATGTCATAGTGGCCCCAAATGCATGCTGCAAGTCATGAGGGCCCCAAATGCATGCCGCATGTCATGGGGGCACAAATGCATGCCTCATATCATGGGGGCCCCACCTGCATGCCGCATATATTGGGGGCCCCAAATGCATGCCGCATGTCATGGGGTTCAGAATTGCATGCCGCATGTCATAGGGGCCCCACATGCATGGCGCATGTCATGGTGCCCCACATGCATGCCGCATGTCAATGGGGCCCCGCAGGCATTCCGCATGTCATGGGGGCCTCATGTGCATTCCGCATGTCATGGGGGCCCCACGTGCATGCTGCATGTCATTGGGGCCCCACATGCTTGCCGCATGTCATGGGGTTCCCAATTGCATGCCGCATGTCATAGGGGCCCCACATGCATGGCGCATGTCATGGTGCCCCACATGCATGCCGCATGTCATGGGGGCCCCAAATGCATGCCGCATGTCATGGGGGCCCCACGTGCATGCCGCATGTATTGGGGTCCCACGTGCATGCCGAATGTAATGGGCGCCCAAAATGCATGACTCAAGTCATGGGGGCCCCAAATGCATGCCGCATGTCATAGGGGCCCCACATGCATGGCGCATTTCATGGGGGCCCTACATGCATGCCGCATGTCATGGGGGCCCCAAATGCATGACTCAAGTCATTGGGTCCCCAAATGCATGCCGCATATCATGGGGCCCCACATGCATGCCACATGTCATGGGGGCCTCACGTGCATTCCGCATGTCATGAGGGTAACGCATGCATGCCGCATGTCATGGGGGCACAAAATGCATGCCTCAAGTCATGGGGGGCCCAAATGCATGTCGCATATCATGGGGGCCCCACGTGCATTCCGCATGTTATGGCGGTCTCATGTGAATGCTGCATGTCATTGGGGCCCCACGTGCTTGCCGCATGTCATGGGGGCCCCACGTGCTTGCCTCATGTCACGGGGCCCCCCAAATGCATGCCTCATGTCATAGGGGCCCCACATGCATGGAGCATGTCATGGGGGCCCCACTTGCATACATCATGTAATGGGGGATCCAAATGCATGACGCATGTCATGAGGTCCCCACGTGCATGCCGCATGTCATGGGGGCCGCACAGGCATTCCGCATGTCATGGGGGCCCCAAATGAATGCCGCATTTCATGGGGGCCCCACGTGCATGCCGCATGCCATGGGGCCCCCCAAATGCATGCAGCATGTCTTGGGGCCCACAAATGCATGCCGCATGTATTGGGGGCCCCAAATGCATGCCGCATGTCATGGGGGCTCCACGTGCATGCCGCATGTAATGGGGCCCCCAAATTCATGCCGCATGTCATGGGGCCCCCAAATGTATGCCGCTTGTCATGGGGGCCCCACATGCATGCCGCATGTCATGGGGCCCAAATGCTTGCCGCATGTCATGGGTTCCATAAATGCATGCCGCATGTCATGGGGGCCCAACGTGCATGCCGTATGTATTGGGGGCCCCAAATTCATGTCGCATGTCATGAGGGCCCCGCATGCATGCCGCATGTCATGGGGGCCCCGCAGGCATTCCGCATGTCATGGGGGCCCCAAATGCATGCCGCATGTCATGGGGGCCCCTCGTGCATGCCGCATGTAATGGGGGATTCAAAAGCATGCCACATGTCATGTGGGTCCCACATGCATGCCGCATGTCATGGGGGCCCCAAATGCATGCCGCATGTCATGGGGGCCTCACATGCATTCCGCATGTCAAGGCGGCCCCAAATGCATGCTGCATGTCATGATTGCCCCACGTGCATGCCGCTTGTCATGGGGTCTCCACATGCATGCCGCATGTAATTGGGCCCCCAAATGCATGCCACATGTCATAGGGGCCCCACGTGCATGGCACATGTCATGGGTGCGCCACATGCATGCCGCATGTCTTGGGACCCACAAATGCATGCCACATGTCATAGGGGCCCCACATGTATGGCGCATATCATGGGGGCCTCACGTGCATGCCGCATTTATTGGGGGCCCCAAATTCATGCCGCATGTCTTGAGGGCCCCGCATGCATGCCGCATGTCATGGGGGCCCCGCAGGCATTCCACATGTCATGGGGGCCCCAAATGCATGCCGCATGTCATGGGGGCCCCTCGTGCATGCCGCATGTAATGGGGGATTAAAAAGCATGCCGCATGTCATGTGGGTCCCACATGCATGCCGCATGTCATGGGGGCCCCAAATGCATGCCGCATGTCATGGGGGCCTCACATGCATTCCGCATGTCAAGGCGGCCCCAAATGCATGCTGCATGTCATGAGGGCCCCACGTGCGTGCCGCTTGTCATGGGGTCTCCACATGCATGCCGCATGTAATTGGGCCCCCAAATGCATGCCACATGTCATAGGGGCCCCACGTGCATGGCACATGTCATGGGTGCGCCACATGCATGCCGCATGTCTTGGGACCCACAAATGCATGCCGCATGTCATAGGGGCCCCACATGTATGGCGCATATCATGGGGGCCTCACGTGCATGCCGCATTTATTGGGGGCCCCAAATTCATGCCGCATGTCATGGGGGCCCCGCAGACATTCCACATGTCATGGGGGCCCCAAATGCATGCCGCATGTCATGGGGGCCCCACATGCATGCCGCATGTCATGGGGCCCCCAAATGCATGCCACATGTCATGGGGGCCCCACATGCATGCCACATGTCATGGGGGCCCCGCAGGCATTCCGCATGTCATGGGGGCCTCACGTGCATTCCGCAAGACATGGGGGCCCCAAATGCATGCTGCATGTCATGGGGGTCCCACATGCATGCCGCATGTCATGGGGGCCCCAAGTGCATGTGGCATGTCATAGGGGCCCCACGTGCATGCCGCATGTCTCGGGCATCCCAAATGCATGCAGAATTTTATGGGGGCCCTACGTGCATGCCGCATGTCTTGGGTTCTCCACGTGCATGCCGTATGTAATGGGGCCCCCAAATGCATGCCGCATATCATGGGGGCCCCACGTGCATGCCGCATGTATTGTGGGCACCAAATGCATGCCGCATGTCATGAGGGCCCCGCATGCATGCCACATGCCATGGGGGCGCCGCAGGCATTCCGCATGTAATGGGGGCCCCAAATGCATGCCGCATTTCATGGGGGCCACACGTTCATGCCGCATGTAATGGGGGATCCAAATGCATGCCGCATGTCATGGAGGCCCCGCAGTCATGCCGCATGTCATGGGGGCTCCACAGGAATGCCGCATGTGATGGGGGGACCCAAATGCATGGTGCATGTCATGAGGGCCCCAAATGCATGCCGCATGTAATGGGGTCCCCACGTGCATGACGCATGTCATGGTGTCCCCACGTGCATGAAGCATGTCATGGGGGCCCCACGTGCAAGCCTCATGTCATGGGGGCCCCAAACGCATGCCGCATTTCTTGGGGGCCACACGTTCATGCCGCATGTAATGGGGGATCCAAATGCATGCCGCATGTCATGGGGGCCCCGCAGGCATGCCGCATTTCATGGGGGCCACACGTTCATGCCGCATGTAATGGGGGATCCAAATGCATGCCGCATGTCATGGGGGCCCCGCAGGCATGCCGCATGTCATGGGGGCTCCACAGGAATGCCGCATGTCATGGAGGGACCCAAATGCATGGTGCATGTCATGAGGGCCCCAAATGCATGCCGAATGTCATGGGGGCCCCAAGTGCAGGAAGCATGTCATGGGGGCCCCACGTGCAAGCCTCACGTCATGGAGGCCCCAAATGCATGTTGCATGTCATGGGGCCCCAAATGCATGCCGAATGTCATGGAGGCCCCACGTGCATGCCGCATGTCATGGAGGCCCCAAATGCATGTCGCATGTCACAGGTTCCCCAAATGCATGCGGCATGTCAAGGGGGCCCCACGTTCATGCCGCATGTAATGGGGGATCCAAATGCATGCCGCATGTCATGGGGGGACCGAAGGCATGCCGCATGTCATGGGGGCCCCACGTGCATGCCGCCTGTCATGGAGACCCCAAGTGCATGACGCATGTCATGGGGTCCCCACGTGCATGAAGCATGTCATGGGGGCCCCACGTGCAAGCCTCATGTCATGGGGGCCCCAAATGCATGCCGCATTTCATGGGGGCCACACGTTCATGCCACATGTAATGGGGGATCCAAATGCATGCCGCATGTCATGGGGGCCCCGC
The DNA here is from genome assembly GCF_046119375.1 of Phyllobates terribilis. Classification (NCBI taxonomy): domain Eukaryota; kingdom Metazoa; phylum Chordata; class Amphibia; order Anura; family Dendrobatidae; genus Phyllobates; species Phyllobates terribilis. Next base: position 2,371,974 of record NW_027362856.1, read on the forward strand.
AGGCATGCCGCATGTCATGGGGGCTCCACAGGAATGCCGCATGTCATGGGGGGACCCAAATGCATGGTGCCTGTCATGAGGGCCCCAAATGCATGACACATGTCATAGGGGCCCCACGTGCATGGCGCATGTCATGGGTGCGCCACATGCATGCCGCATGTCTTGGGGCCCACAATTGCATGCCGCATGTCATAGGGGCCCCACACGCATGGTGCATTTCATGGGGCCCCACATGCATGCCACATGTCATGGGGGCCCCAAATGCATGCCTCAAGTCATGGGGGCCCCAAATGCATGCCGCATGTCATGGGGCCCCACGTGCATCCGGCATGTAATGGGGGATTCAAATGCATGCTTCATGTCATGGGGGCCCCACGTGCATGCCGCATGTCACGGTTGCACCAAATGTATGCTGCAAGTCATGGGGGCCCCACAAGCATGCCGCATGTTATAGAGGCCCCACATGCATGGCGCATGTCATGGGGGGCCCCACTTGCAAGCAGCATGTTATGAGGGATCCAAATGCATTCCGCATCTCATGGGGGTCCCACATGCATGGCGCATGTCATGGGGGGCCCAAATGCATGCGGCATGTCATAGGGTCCCCACGTGCATGCCGCATGTCTCGGGCATCCCAAATGCATGCAGCATTTTATGGGGGCCCCACGTTCATGCCGCATGTAATGGGGGATCCAAATGCATGCCGCATGTCATGGGGGCCCCGCAGGCATGCCGCATGTCATGGGGGCTCCACAGGAATGCCGCATTTCATGGGGGGACCCAAATGCATGGTGCATGTCATGAGGGCCCCAAATGCATGCCAAATGTCATGGGGGCCCCACGTGCATGCCACCTGTCATGGAGGCCCCAAATGCATGCTGCATGTCATGGGGTCCCAAAATGCATGACGCATGTCATGGGGGCCCCACGTGCATGCCGCATGTCATGGGGGACCCAAATGCATGCCGCATGTCATGGAGTCCCCACATGCATGCCGCATGTCATGGGGGCCCCAAATGCATGCTGCATGTCCTGGGGGCCCCACGTGCATGCCGCATGTCATGGGGGCCCAAATGCATGCCGCATGTCATGGGGGCCATAAATGCATGCAGCATGTCATGGGTGCCCAACGTGCATGCCGCATGTATTGGGGGCCCCAACTGCATGCCGCATATCATGGGGCCCCACATGCATGCCACATGTCATGGGGGCCCCACATGCATGCCGCATTTCATGGGAGACCCAAATGCATGCCGCATGTCTTGGGGGCCCCAAATGCATGCCGCATGTCATGGCGGCCCCAAATGCATGACTCATGTCATGGGGGCCCCACGTGCATACCGCATGTCATGGGGGATCCAAACTCATGCCGCATGTCAATGGGGCCCCAAGTCTATGCTGCATGTCATGGGGGCCCCAAATGCATGCCTCAAGTCATGGGGGCCCCAAATGCATGCCGCATATCATGGGGCCCCACATGCATGCCTCATGTCACGGGGGCCACAAATGTATGCCGCATATCATGGGGGCCCCACGTGAATGCCGCATGTCATGAAGGCGCCGCATGCATGCCGCATGTCATGGGGGCCCAAAATGCATGCCTCACGTCATGGGGGCCCCAAATGAATGCAGCATTTCATGGGGGCCCCACATGCATGCCGCATGTCATGGGGCCCCCCAAATGCATGCAGCATGTCTTGGGGCCCACAAATGCATGCCGCATGTATTGGGGGCCCCAAATGCATGCCGCATGTCATGAGGGCGCCGCATGCATGCCGCATGTCATGGTGGCCCCACGTGCATGCCTCATGTCACGGGGGCCACAAATGTATACCGCATATCATGGGGGCCCCACATGCATGCCGCATGTCATGGGGCCCCCCAAATGCATGCCGCATGTCATGGGGGACCAAAATGCATGCCTCACGTCATGGGGGCCCCAAATGCATGCCGCATATCATGGGGGCCCCACGTGCATGCCGCATGTATTGGGGGCCCCAAATGCATGCCGCATGTCATGAGGGCGCCGCATGCATGCGGCATGTCATGGGGGCCCGCAGGCATTCCGCATGTCATGGGGGCCCCAAATGAATGCAGCATTTCATGGGGGCCCCACGTGCATACCACATGTCATGGGGGCCCCAAATGCATGCAGCATGTAATGGGTGATCCAAATGCATGACGCACGTCATGGGGGTCCCACATGCATGCCGCATGTCATTGGGGCCACAAATGCATGCGGCATGTCATAGGGGCCCCACGTGCATACCACATGTCATGGGGGCCCCAAATGCATGCTGCATGTCCTGTGGGCCCCACGTGCATGCCGCATGTCATGGGGGCCCCAAATGCATGCCGCATGTCATGGGGGCCCCACATGCATGCCGCATGTCATGGGGGCCCAAATGCATGCCGCATGTCACGGGGGCCATAAAAGCATGCCGCTTGTTATGGGTGCCCAACGTGCATGCCGCATGTATTGGGGGCCCCTACTGCATGTCGCATATCATGGGGCCCACATGCATGCCACATGTCATGGGGGCCCCACATGCATGCCGCATTTCATGGGGGACCCAAATGCATGCCGCATGTCTTAGGGGCCCCAAATGCATGCCGCATGTCATGGCGGCCCCAAATGCATGACTCAGGTCATGGGGGCCCCACGTGCATGCCGCATGTCTCGGAGGATCCAAACTCATGCCGCATGTCATTGGGGGCCACAAGCGTATGCTGCATGTTATGGGGGCCCCATGTGCAAGCCACATGTAATGGGGGCCCCACATGCATGCGGCATGTCATAGGGGCCCCACGTGAATGCCACATGTCTCAGGTACCCCAAATGCATGCAGCATGTTATGCAGGCCCCAAATGAATGCCGCTTGTCATGGGGGCCCAAATGCATGCCGCATGTCATGGTGGCCCCTCATGCATGCAGCATGTCATGGGGGCCCCAAATGCATGCCGCATATCATGGGGGTCCCACATGCATGACGCATGTCATTGGGGCCCCGCAGGCATTCCGCATGTCATGGGGGCCCCACGTGCATGCCGCATGTCATGGGGGCCCAACGTGCATGCCGCATGTCATGGGGGTCCAAATGAATGCCGCATGTATTGGGGGCCCCAACTGCATGCCGCATATCATGGGGCCCCAACTGCATGCCGCATGTCATGGCGGCCCCAAATGCATGCCTCAAGTCATGGGGGCCCCTCGTGCATTCCGCATATATTGGGGGCCCCAAATGCATGCCGCATGTCAAGAGGGCCCCGCTTGCATGCCGCATGCCATTGGGGCCCCTCAGGCATTCCGCATGTCATGGGGGCCTCACGTGCATTCCGCATGTCATTGGGGCCCCACTTGTTTGCCGCATGTCATGGGGGTCCAAATGAATGCCGCATGTATTGGGGGCCCCAACTGCATGCCGCATATCATGGGGCCCCAACTGCATGCCGCATGTCATGGCGGCCCCAAATGCATGACTCATGTCATGGGGGCCCCATGTGCATGCCACATGTAATGGGGGCCCCAAATGCACGCGGCATGTCATAGGGGCCCCATGTGCATGCCGCATGTCTCGGGCACCCCAAAAGCATGCATCATGTTATGGGGGCCCCACGTGCATGCCGCATGTCTCACGTACCCCAAATGCATGCAGCATGTTATGCAGGCCCCAAATGCATGCCGCATGTCATGGGGGCCCCACGTGCATGCCGCATATCATGGGGGTCCCACATGCATGCCGCATGTCATGGGGGCCCTAAATGCATGCCGCATGTCATAGTGGCCCCAAATGCATGCTGAATGTCATGAGGGCCCCAAATGCATGCCGCATGTCATAGTGGCCCCAAATGCATGCTGCATGTCATGAGGGCCCCACGTGCAGGCGCATGTCAATGGGGCCCCACAGGCATTCCGCATGTCAATGGGGCCCCGCAGGCATTCCGCATGTTATGGGGGCCTCATGTGCATTCCGCATGTCATGGGGGCCCCACGTGCATGCTGCATGTCATTGGGGCCCCACGTGCTTGCCGCATGTCATGGGGTTCCCAATTGCATGCCGCATGTCATAGGGGCCCCACATGCATGGCGCATGTCATGGTGCCCCACATGCATGCCGCATGTCAATGGGGCCCCGCAGGCATTCCGCATGTCATGGGGGCCTCATGTGCATTCCGCATGTCATGGGGGCCCCACGTGCATGCTGCATGTCATTGGGGCCCCACGTGCTTGCCGCATGTCATGGGGTTCCCAATTGCATGCCGCATGTCATAGGGGCCCCACATGCATGGCGCATGTCATGGTGCCCCACATGCATGCCGCATGTCATGGGGGTCCCAAATGCATGCCGCATGTCATGGGGGCCCCACGTGCATGCCGCATGTATTGGGGTCCCACGTGCATGCCGAATGTAATGGGCGCCCAAAATGCATGACTCAAGTCATGGGGGCCCCAAATGCATGCCGCATGTCATAGGGGCCCCACATGCATGGCGCATTTCATGGGGGCCCTACATGCATGCCGCATGTCATGGGGGCCCCAAATGCATGACTCAAGTCATTGGGTCCCCAAATGCATGCCGCATATCATGGGGCCCCACATGCATGCCACATGTCATGGGGGCCTCACGTGCATTCCGCATGTCATGAGGGTAACGCATGCATGCCGCATGTCATGGGGGCACAAAATGCATGCCTCAAGTCATGGGGGCCCCAAATGCATGTCGCATATCATGGGGGCCCCACGTGCATTCCGCATGTTATGGCGGTCTCATGTGAATGCTGCATGTCATTGGGGCCCCACGTGCTTGCCGCATGTCATGGGGGCCCCACGTGCTTGCCTCATGTCACGGGGCCCCCCAAATGCATGCCTCATGTCATAGGGGCCCCACATGCATGGAGCATGTCATGGGGGCCCCACTTGCATACATCATGTAATGGGGGATCCAAATGCATGACGCATGTCATGAGGTCCCCACGTGCATGCCGCATGTCATGGGGGCCGCACAGGCATTACGCATGTCATGGGGGCCCCAAATGAATGCCGCATTTCATGGGGGCCCCACATGCATGCCGCATGTCATGGGGCCCCCCAAATGCATGCAGCATGTCTTGGGGCCCACAAATGCATGCCGCATGTATTGGGGGCCCCAAATGCATGCCGCATGTCATGGGGGCTCCACGTGCATGCCGCATGTAATGGGGCCCCCAAATTCATGCCGCATGTCATGGGGCCCCCAAATGTATGCCGCTTGTCATGGGGGCCCCACATGCATGCCGCATGTCATGGGGCCCAAATGCTTGCCGCATGTCATGGGTTCCATAAATGCATGCCGCATGTCATGGGGGCCCAATGTGCATGCCGCATGTATTGGGGGCCCCAAATTCATGTCGCATGTCATGAGGGCCCCGCATGCATGCCGCATGTCATGGGGGCCCCGCAGGCATTCCGCATGTCATGGGGGCCCCAAATGCATGCCGCATGTCATGGGGGCCCCTCGTGCATGCCGCATGTAATGGGGGATTCAAAAGCATGCCACATGTCATGTGGGTCCCACATGCATGCCGCATGTCATGGGGGCCCCAAATGCATGCCGCATGTCATGGGGGCCTCACATGCATTCCGCATGTCAAGGCGGCCCCAAATGCAAGCTGCATGTCATGAGGGCCCCACGTGCATGCCGCTTGTCATGGGGTCTCCACATGCATGCCGCATGTAATTGGGCCCCCAAATGCATGCCACATGTCATAGGGGCCCCACGTGCATGGCACATGTCATGGGTGCGCCACATGCATGCCGCATGTCTTGGGACCCACAAATGCATGCCACATGTCATAGGGGCCCCACATGTATGGCGCATATCATGGGGGCCTCACGTGCATGCCGCATTTATTGGGGGCCCCAAATTCATGCCGCATGTCTTGAGGGCCCCGCATGCATGCCGCATGTCATGGGGGCCCCGCAGGCATTCCACATGTCATGGGGGCCCCAAATGCATGCCGCATGTCATGGGGGCCCCTCGTGCATGCCGCATGTAATGGGGGATTAAAAAGCATGCCGCATGTCATGTGGGTCCCACATGCATGCCGCATGTCATGGGGGCCCCAAATGCATGCCGCATGTCATGGGGGCCTCACATGCATTCCGCATGTCAAGGCGGCCCCAAATGCATGCTACATGTCATGAGGGCCCCACGTGCATGCCGCTTGTCATGGGGTCTCCACGTGCATGCCGCATGTAATTGGGCCCCCAAATGCATGCCACATGTCATAGGGGCCCCACGTGCATGGCACATGTCATGGGTGCGCCACATGCATGCCGCATGTCTTGGGACCCACAAATGCATGCCGCATGTCATAGGGGCCCCACATGTATGGCGCATATCATGGGGGCCTCACGTGCATGCCGCATTTATTGGGGGCCCCAAATTCATGCCGCATGTCTTGAGGGCCCCGCATGCATGCCGCATGTCATGGGGGCCCCGCAGGCATTCCACATGTCATGGGGGCCCCAAATGCATGCCGCATGTCATGGGGGCCCCACATGCATGCCGCATGTCATGGGGCCCCCAAATGCATGCCACATGTCATGGGGGCCCCACATGCATGCCACATGTCATGGGGGCCCCGCAGGCATTCCGCATGTCATGGGGGCCTCACGTGCATTCCGCAAGACATGGGGGCCCCAAATGCATGCTGCATGTCATGGGGGTCCCACATGCATGCCGCATGTCATGGGGGCCCCAAGTGCATGTGGCATGTCATAGGGGCCCCACGTGCATGCCGCATGTCTCGGGCATCCCAAATGCATGCAGAATTTTATGGGGGCCCTACGTGCATGCCGCATGTCTTGGGTTCTCCACGTGCATGCCGTATGTAATGGGGCCCCCAAATGCATGCCGCATATCATGGGGGCCCCACGTGCATGCCGCATGTATTGTGGGCACCAAATGCATGCCGCATGTCATGAGGGCCCCGCATGCATGCCACATGCCATGGGGGCGCCGCAGGCATTCCGCATGTAATGGGGGCCCCAAATGCATGCCGCATTTCATGGGGGCCACACGTTCATGCCGCATGTAATGGGGGATCCAAATGCATGCCGCATGTCATGGAGGCCCCGCAGTCATGCCGCATGTCATGGGGGCTCCACAGGAATGCCGCATGTGATGGGGGGACCCAAATGCATGGTGCATGTCATGAGGGCCCCAAATGCATGCCGAATGTCATGGGGGCCCCACGTGCATGCCGCCTGTCATGGAGGCCCCAAATGCATGCCGCATGTAATGGGGTCCCCACGTGCATGACGCATGTCATGGTGTCCCCACGTGCATGAAGCATGTCATGGGGGCCCCACGTGCAAGCCTCATGTCATGGGGGCCCCAAACGCATGCCGCATTTCTTGGGGGCCACACGTTCATGCCGCATGTAATGGGGGATCCAAATGCATGCCGCATGTCATGGGGGCCCCGCAGGCATGCCGCATGTCATGGGGGCTCCACAGGAATGCCGCATGTCATGGAGGGACCCAAATGCATGGTGCATGTCATGAGGGCCCCAAATGCATGCCGAATGTCATGGGGGCCCCAAGTGCAGGAAGCATGTCATGGGGGCCCCACGTGCAAGCCTCACGTCATGGAGGCCCCAAATGCATGTTGCATGTCATGGGGCCCCAAATGCATGCCGAATGTCATGGAGGCCCCACGTGCATGCCGCATGTCATGGAGGCCCCAAATGCATGTCGCATGTCACGGGTTCCCCAAATGCATGCGGCATGTCAAGGGGGCCCCACGTTCATGCCGCATGTAATGGGGGATCCAAATGCATGCCGCATGTCATGGGGGCCCCGAAGGCATGCCGCATGTCATGGGGGCCCCATGTGCATGCCGCCTGTCATGGAGACCCCAAGTGCATGACGCATGTCATGGGGTCCCCACGTGCATGAAGCATGTCATGGGGGCCCCACGTGCAAGCCTCATGTCATGGGGGCCCCAAATGCATGCCGCATTTCATGGGGGCCACACGTTCATGCCGCATGTAATGGGGGATCCAAATGCATGCCGCATGTCATGGGGGCCCCGCAGGCATGCCGCATGTCATGGGGGCTCCACAGGAATGCCGCATGTCATGGGGGGACCCAAATGCATGGTGCCTGTCATGAGGGCCCCAAATGCATGCCGCATGTCATGGGGGCCCCACGTGCATCCGTCATGTAATGGGGGATTCAAATGCATGCTTCATGTCATGGGGGCCCCACGTGCATGCCGCATGTCACGGTTGCACCAAATGTATGCTGCAAGTCATGGGGGCCCCACAAGCATGCCGCATGTTATAGAGGCCCCACATGCATGGCGCATGTCATGGGGGGCCCCACTTGCAAGCAGCATGTTATGAGGGATCCAAATGCATTCCGCATCTCATGGGGGTCCCACATGCATGGCGCATGTCATGGGGGGCCCAAATGCATGCGGCATGTCATAGGGTCCCCACGTGCATGCCGCATGTCTCGGGCATCCCAAATGCATGCAGCATTTTATGGGGGCCCCACGTTCATGCCGCATGTAATGGGGGATCCAAATGCATGCCGCATGTCATGGGGGCCCCGCAGGCATGCCGCATGTCATGGGGGCTCCACAGGAATGCCGCATTTCATGGGGGGACCCAAATGCATGGTGCATGTCATGAGGGCCCCAAATGCATGCCAAATGTCATGGGGGCCCCACGTGCATGCCACCTGTCATGGAGGCCCCAAATGCATGCTGCATGTCATGGGGTCCCAAAATGCATGACGCATGTCATGGGGGCCCCACGTGCATGCCGCATGTCATGGGGGACCCAAATGCATGCCGCATGTCATGGAGTCCCCACATGCATGCCGCATGTCATGGGGGCCCCAAATGCATGCTGCATGTCCTGGGGGCCCCACGTGCATGCCGCATGTCATGGGGGCCCAAATGCATGCCGCATGTCATGGGGGCCATAAATGCATGCAGCATGTCATGGGTGCCCAACGTGCATGCCGCATGTATTGGGGGCCCCAACTGCATGCCGCATATCATGGGGCCCCACATGCATGCCACATGTCATGGGGGCCCCACATGCATGCCGCATTTCATGGGAGACCCAAATGCATGCCGCATGTCTTGGGGGCCCCAAATGCATGCCGCATGTCATGGCGGCCCCAAATGCATGACTCATGTCATGGGGGCCCCACGTGCATACCGCATGTCATGGGGGATCCAAACTCATGCCGCATGTCAATGGGGCCCCAAGTCTATGCTGCATGTCATGGGGGCCCCAAATGCATGCCTCAAGTCATGGGGGCCCCAAATGCATGCCGCATATCATGGGGCCCCACATGCATGCCTCATGTCACGGGGGCCACAAATGTATGCCGCATATCATGGGGGCCCCACGTGAATGCCGCATGTCATGAAGGCGCCGCATGCATGCCGCATGTCATGGGGGCCCAAAATGCATGCCTCACGTCATGGGGGCCCCAAATGAATGCAGCATTTCATGGGGGTCCCACATGCATGCCGCATGTCATGGGGCCCCCCAAATGCATGCAGCATGTCTTGGGGCCCACAAATGCATGCCGCATGTATTGGGGGCCCCAAATGCATGCCGCATGTCATGAGGGCGCCGCATGCATGCCGCATGTCATGGTGGCCCCACGTGCATGCCTCATGTCACGGGGGCCACAAATGTATACCGCATATCATGGGGGCCCCACATGCATGCCGCATGTCATGGGGCCCCCCAAATGCATGCCGCATGTCATGGGGGACCAAAATGCATGCCTCACGTCATGGGGGCCCCAAATGCATGCCGCATATCATGGGGGCCCCACGTGCATGCCGCATGTATTGGGGGCCCCAAATGCATGCCGCATGTCATGAGGGCGCCGCATGCATGCGGCATGTCATGGGGGCCCGCAGGCATTCCGCATGTCATGGGGGCCCCAAATGAATGCAGCATTTCATGGGGGCCCCACGTGCATACCACATGTCATGGGGGCCCCAAATGCATGCAGCATGTAATGGGTGATCCAAATGCATGACGCACGTCATGGGGGTCCCACATGCATGCCGCATGTCATTGGGGCCACAAATGCATGCGGCATGTCATAGGGGCCCCACGTGCATACCACATGTCATGGGGGCCCCAAATGCATGCTGCATGTCCTGTGGGCCCCACGTGCATGCCGCATGTCATGGGGCCCCAAATGCATGCCGCATGTCATGGGGGCCCCACATGCATGCCGCATGTCATGGGGGCCCAAATGCATGCCGCATGTCACGGGGGCCATAAAAGCATGCCGCTTGTTATGGGTGCCCAACGTGCATGCCGCATGTATTGGGGGCCCCTACTGCATGTCGCATATCATGGGGCCCACATGCATGCCACATGTCATGGGGGCCCCACATGCATGCCGCATTTCATGGGGGACCCAAATGCATGCCGCATGTCTTAGGGGCCCCAAATGCATGCCGCATGTCATGGCGGCCCCAAATGCATGACTCAGGTCATGGGGGCCCCACGTGCATGCCGCATGTCTCGGAGGATCCAAACTCATGCCGCATGTCATGGGGGCCACAAGCGTATGCTGCATGTTATGGGGGCCCCATGTGCAAGCCACATGTAATGGGGGCCCCACATGCATGCGGCATGTCATAGGGGCCCCACGTGCATGCCACATGTCTCAGGTACCCCAAATGCATGCAGCATGTTATGCAGGCCCCAAATGCATGCCGCTTGTCATGGGGGCCCAAATGCATGCCGCATGTCATGGTGGCCCCTCATGCATGCAGCATGTCATGGGGGCCCCAAATGCATGCCGCATATCATGGGGGTCCCACATGCATGACGCATGTCATTGGGGCCCCGCAGGCATTCCGCATGTCATGGGGGCCCCACGTGCATGCCGCATGTCATGGGGGCCCAACGTGCATGCCGCATGTCATGGGGGTCCAAATGAATGCCGCATGTATTGGGGGCCAGAACTGCATGCCGCATATCATGGGGCCCCAACTGCATGCCGCATGTCATGGCGGCCCCAAATGCATGCCTCAAGTCATGGGGGCCCCTCGTGCATTCCGCATATATTGGGGGCCCCAAATGCATGCCGCATGTCAAGAGGGCCCCGCTTGCATGCCGCATGCCATTGGGGCCCCTCAGGCATTCCGCATGTCATGGGGGCCTCACGTGCATTCCGCATGTCATTGGGGCCCCACTTGTTTGCCGCATGTCATGGGGGTCCAAATGAATGCCGCATGTATTGGGGGCCCCAACTGCATGCCGCATATCATGGGGCCCCAACTGCATGCCGCATGTCATGGCGGCCCCAAATGCATGACTCATGTCATGGGGGCCCCATGTGCATGCCACAAGTAATGGGGGCCCCAAATGCACGCGGCATGTCATAGGGGCCCCATGTGCATGCCGCATGTCTCGGGCACCCCAAAAGCATGCATCATGTTATGGGGGCCCCACGTGCATGCCGCATGTCTCACGTACCCCAAATGCATGCAGCATGTTATGCAGGCCCCAAATGCATGCCGCATGTCATGGGGGCCCCACGTGCATGCCGCATATCATGGGGGTCCCACATGCATGCCGCATGTCATGGGGGCCCTAAATGCATGCCGCATGTCATAGTGGCCCCAAATGCATGCTGAATGTCATGAGGGCCCCAAATGCATGCCGCATGTCATAGTGGCCCCAAATGCATGCTGCATGTCATGAGGGCCCCACGTGCAGGCGCATGTCAATGGGGCCCCACAGGCATTCCGCATGTCAATGGGGCCCCGCAGGCATTCCGCATGTTATGGGGGCCTCATGTGCATTCCGCATGTCATGGGGGCCCCACGTGCATGCTGCATGTCATTGGGGCCCCACGTGCTTGCCGCATGTCATGGGGTTCCCAATTGCATGCCGCATGTCATAGGGGCCCCACATGCATGGCGCATGTCATGGTGCCCCACATGCATGCCGCATGTCAATGGGGCCCCGCAGGCATTCCGCATGTCATGGGGGCCTCATGTGCATTCCGCATGTCATGGGGGCCCCGCAGGCATGCCGCATGTCATGGGGGCTTCACAGGAATGCCGCATGTCATGGAGGGACCCAAATGCATGGTGCATGTCATGAGGGCCCCAAATGCATGCCGAATGTCATGGGGGCCCCAAGTGCAGGAAGCATGTCATGGGGGCCCCACGTGCAAGCCTCACGTCATGGAGGCCCCAAATGCATGTTGCATGTCATGGGGCCCCAAATGCATGCCGAATGTCATGGAGGCCCCACGTGCATGCCGCATGTCATGGAGGCCCCAAATGCATGTTGCATGTCACGGGTTCCCCAAATGCATGCGGCATGTCAAGGGGGCCCCACGTTCATGCCGCATGTAATGGGGGATCCAAATGCATGCCGCATGTCATGGGGGCCCCGAAGGCATGCCGCATGTCATGGGGGCCCCACGTGCATGCCGCCTGTCATGGAGACCCCAAGTGCATGACGCATGTCATGGGGTCCCCACGTGCATGAAGCATGTCATGGGGGCCCCACGTGCAAGCCTCATGTCATGGGGGCCCCAAATGCATGCCGCATTTCATGGGGGCCACACGTTCATGCCGCATGTAATGGGGGATCCAAATGCATGCCGCATGTCATGGGGGCCCCGCAGGCATGCCGCATGTCATGGGGGCTCCACAGGAATGCCGCATGTCATGGGGGGACCCAAATGCATGGTGCCTGTCAGGAGGGCCCCAAATGCATGACACATGTCATAGGGGCCCCACGTGCATGGCGCATGTCATGGGTGCGCCACATGCATGCCGCATGTCTTGGGGCCCACAATTGCATGCCGCATGTCATAGGGGCCCCACACGCATGGTGCATTTCATGGGGCCCCACATGCATGCCACATGTCATGGGGGATTCAAATGCATGCTGCATGTCATGGGGGCCCCACGTGCATGCCGCATGTCACGGTTGCACCAAATGTATGCTGCAAGTCATGGGGGCCCCACAAGCATGCCGCATGTTATAGAGGCCCCACATGCATGGCGCATGTCATGGGGGGCCCCACTTGCAAGCAGCATGTTATGAGGGATCCAAATGCATTCCGCATCTCATGGGGGTCCCACATGCATGGCGCATGTCATGGGGGGCCCAAATGCATGCGGCATGTCATAGGGTCCCCACGTGCATGCCGCATGTCTCGGGCATCCCAAATGCATGCAGCATTTTATGGGGGCCCCACGTGCATGCCGCATGTCTCAGGTACCCCAAATGCATGCAGCATGTTATGCATGCCCCAAATGCATGCCGCATGTCATGGGGCCCAAATGCATGCCGCATGTCATGGGGGACCCACATGCATGCCGCATGTCATGGGTGCCCCAAATGCATGCCGCATGTCATAGGGTCCCCACGTGCATGTCGCATGTCTCGGGCATCCCAAATGCATGCAGCATTTTATGGGGGCCCCACGTTCATGCCGCATGTAATGGGGGATCCAAATGCATGCCGCATGTCATGGGGGCCCCGCAGGCATGCCGCATGTCATGGGGGCTCCACAGGAATGCCGCATTTCATGGGGGGACCCAAATGCATGGTGCATGTCATGAGGGCCCCAAATGCATGCCAAATGTCATGGGGGCCCCACGTGCATGCCACCTGTCATGGAGGCCCCAAATGCATGCTGCTTGTCATGGGGTCCCAAAATGCATGCCGCATGTCAAGAGGGCCCCGCTTGCATGCCGCATGCCATTGGGGCCCCTCAGGCATTCCGCATGTCATGGGGGCCTCACGTGCATTCCGCATGTCATTGGGGCCCCACTTGTTTGCCGCATGTCATGGGGGTCCAAATGAATGCCGCATGTATTGGGGGCCCCAACTGCATGCCGCATATCATGGGGCCCCAACTGCATGCCGCATGTCATGGCGGCCCCAAATGCATGACTCATGTCATGGGGGCCCCATGTGCATGCCACATGTAATGGGGGCCCCAAATGCACGCGGCATGTCATAGGGGCCCCATGTGCATGCCGCATGTCTCGGGCACCCCAAAAGCATGCATCATGTTATGGGGGCCCCACGTGCATGCCGCATGTCTCACGTACCCCAAATGCATGCAGCATGTTATGCAGGCCCCAAATGCATGCCGCATGTCATGGGGGCCCCACGTGCATGCCGCATATCATGGGGGTCCCACATGCATGCCGCATGTCATGGGGGCCCTAAATGCATGCCGCATGTCATAGTGGCCCCAAATGCATGCTGAATGTCATGAGGGCCCCAAATGCATGCCGCATGTCATAGTGGCCCCAAATGCATGCTGCATGTCATGAGGGCCCCACGTGCAGGCGCATGTCATAGGGGCCCCACATGCATGGCGCATGTCATGGTGCCCCACATGCATGCCGCATGTCAATGGGGCCCCGCAGGCATTCCGCATGTCATGGGGGCCTCATGTGCATTCCGCATGTCATGGGGGCCCCACGTGCATGCTGCATGTCATTGGGGCCCCACGTGCTTGCCGCATGTCATGGGGTTCCCAATTGCATGCCGCATGTCATAGGGGCCCCACATGCATGGCGCATGTCATGGTGCCCCACATGCATGCCGCATGTCATGGGGGCCCCAAATGCATGCCGCATGTCACGGGGGCCCCACGTGCATGCCGCATGTATTGGGGTCCCACGTGCATGCCGAATGTAATGGGCGCCCAAAATGCATGACTCAAGTCATGGGGGCCCCAAATGCATGCCGCATGTCATGGGGGCCATAAATGCATGCAGCATGTCATGGGTGCCCAACGTGCATGCCGCATGTATTGGGGGCCCCAACTGCATGCCGCATATCATGGGGCCCCACATGCATGCCACATGTCATGGGGGCCCCACATGCATGCCGCATTTCATGGGAGACCCAAATGCATGTCGCATGTCTTGGGGGCCCCAAATGCATGCCGCATGTCATGGCGGCCCCAAATGCATGACTCATGTCATGGGGGCCCCACGTGCATACCGCATGTCATGGGGGATCCAAACTCATGCCGCATGTCAATGGGGCCCCAAGTCTATGCTGCATGTCATGGGGGCCCCAAATGCATGCCTCAAGTCATGGGGGCCCCAAATGCATGCCGCATATCATGGGGCCCCACATGCATGCCTCATGTCACGGGGGCCACAAATGTATGCCGCATATCATGGGGGCCCCACGTGAATGCCGCATGTCATGAAGGCGCCGCATGCATGCCGCATGTCATGGGGGCCCAAAATGCATGCCTCACGTCATGGGGGCCCCAAATGAATGCAGCATTTCATGGGGGCCCCACATGCATGCCGCATGTCATGGGGCCCCCCAAATGCATGCAGCATGTCTTGGGGCCCACAAATGCATGCCGCATGTATTGGGGGCCCCAAATGCATGCCGCATGTCATGAGGGCGCCGCATGCATGCCGCATGTCATGGTGGCCCCACGTGCATGCCTCATGTCACGGGGGCCACAAATGTATACCGCATATCATGGGGGCCCCACATGCATGCCGCATGTCATGGGGCCCCCCAAATGCATGCCGCATGTCATGGGGGACCAAAATGCATGCCTCACGTCATGGGGGCCCCAAATGCATGCCGCATATCATGGGGGCCCCACATGCATGCCGCATATCATGGGGGCCCCACGTGCATGCCGCATGTATTGGGGGCCCCAAATGCATGCGGCATGTCATGGGGGCCCGCAGGCATTCCGCATGTCATGGGGGCCCCAAATGAATGCAGCATTTCATGGGGGCCCCACGTGCATACCACTTGTCATGGGGGCCCCAAATGCATGCAGCATGTAATGGGTGATCCAAATGCATGACGCACGTCATGGGGGTCCCACATGCATGCCGCATGTCATTGGGGCCACAAATGCATGCGGCATGTCATAGGGGCCCCACGTGCATACCACATGTCATGGGGGCCCCAAATGCATGCTGCATGTCCTGTGGGCCCCACGTGCATGCCGCATGTCATGGGGCCCCAAATGCATGCCGCATGTCATGGGGGCCCCACATGCATGCCGCATGTCATGGGGGCCCAAATGCATGCCGCATGTCACGGGGGCCATAAAAGCATGCCGCTTGTTATGGGTGCCCAACGTGCATGCCGCATGTATTGGGGGCCCCTACTGCATGTCGCATATCATGGGGCCCACATGCATGCCACATGTCATGGGGGCCCCACATGCATGCCGCATTTCATGGGGGACCCAAATGCATGCCGCATGTCTTAGGGGCCCCAAATGCATGCCGCATGTCATGGCGGCCCCAAATGCATGACTCAGGTCATGGGGGCCCCACGTGCATGCCGCATGTCTCGGAGGATCCAAACTCATGCCGCATGTCATGGGGGCCACAAGCGTATGCTGCATGTTATGGGGGCCCCATGTGCAAGCCACATGTAATGGGGGCCCCACATGCATGCGGCATGTCATAGGGGCCCCACGTGCATGCCACATGTCTCAGGTACCCCAAATGCATGCAGCATGTTATGCAGGCCCCAAATGCATGCCGCTTGTCATGGGGGCCCAAATGCATGCCGCATGTCATGGTGGCCCCTCATGCATGCAGCATGTCATGGGGGCCCCAAATGCATGCCGCATATCATGGGGGTCCCACATGCATGACGCATGTCATTGGGGCCCCGCAGGCATTCCGCATGTCATGGGGGCCCCACGTGCATGCCGCATGTCATGGGGGCCCAACGTGCATGCCGCATGTCATGGGGGTCCAAATGAATGCCGCATGTATTGGGGGCCAGAACTGCATGCCGCATATCATGGGGCCCCAACTGCATGCCGCATGTCATGGCGGCCCCAAATGCATGCCTCAAGTCATGGGGGCCCCTCGTGCATTCCGCATATATTGGGGGCCCCAAATGCATGCCGCATGTCAAGAGGGCCCCGCTTGCATGCCGCATGCCATTGGGGCCCCTCAAGCATTCCGCATGTCATGGGGGCCTCACGTGCATTCCGCATGTCATTGGGGCCCCACTTGTTTGCCGCATGTCATGGGGGTCCAAATGAATGCCGCATGTATTGGGGGCCCCAACTGCATGCCGCATATCATGGGGCCCCAACTGCATGCCGCATGTCATGGCGGCCCCAAATGCATGACTCATGTCATGGGGGCCCCATGTGCATGCCACATGTAATGGGGGCCCCAAATGCACGCGGCATGTCATAGGGGCCCCATGTGCATGCCGCATGTCTCGGGCACCCCAAAAGCATGCATCATGTTATGGGGGCCCCACGTGCATGCCGCATGTCTCACGTACCCCAAATGCATGCAGCATGTTATGCAGGCCCCAAATGCATGCCGCATGTCATGGGGGCCCCACGTGCATGCCGCATATCATGGGGGTCCCACATGCATGCCGCATGTCATGGGGGCCCTAAATGCATGCCGCATGTCATAGTGGCCCCAAATGCATGCTGAATGTCATGAGGGCCCCAAATGCATGCCGCATGTCATAGTGGCCCCAAATGCATGCTGCATGTCATGAGGGCCCCACGTGCAGGCGCATGTCAATGGGGCCCCACAGGCATTCCGCATGTCAATGGGGCCCCGCAGGCATTCCGCATGTTATGGGGGCCTCATGTGCATTCCGCATGTCATGGGGGCCCCACGTGCATGCTGCATGTCATTGGGGCCCCACGTGCTTGCCGCATGTCATGGGGTTCCCAATTGCATGCCGCATGTCATAGGGGCCCCACATGCATGGCGCATGTCATGGTGCCCCACATGCATGCCGCATGTCAATGGGGCCCCGCAGGCATTCCGCATGTCATGGGGGCCTCATGTGCATTCCGCATGTCATGGGGGCCCCACGTGCATGCTGCATGTCATTGGGGCCCCACGTGCTTGCCGCATGTCATGGGGTTCCCAATTGCATGCCGCATGTCATAGGGGCCCCACATGCATGGCGCATGTCATGGTGCCCCACATGCATGCCGCATGTCATGGGGGCCCCAAATGCATGCCGCATGTCACGGGGGCCCCACGTGCATGCCGCATGTATTGGGGTCCCACGTGCATGCCGAATGTAATGGGCGCCCAAAATGCATGACTCAAGTCATGGGGGCCCCAAATGCATGCCGCATGTCATAGGGGCCCCACATGCATGGCGCATTTCATGGGGGCCCTACATGCATGCCGCATGTCATGGGGGCCCCAAATGCATGACTCAAGTCATTGGGTCCCCAAATGCATGCCGCATATCATGGGGCCCCACATGCATGCCACATGTCATGGGGGCCTCACGTGCATTCCGCATGTCATGAGGGTAACGCATGCATGCCGCATGTCATGGGGGCACAAAATGCATGCCTCAAGTCATGGGGGCCCCAAATGCATGTCGCATATCATGGGGGCCCCACGTGCATTCCGCATGTTATGGCGGTCTCATGTGAATGCTGCATGTCATTGGGGCCCCACGTGCTTGCCGCATGTCATGGGGGCCCCACGTGCTTGCCTCATGTCACGGGGCCCCCCAAATGCATGCCTCATGTCATAGGGGCCCCACATGCATGGAGCATGTCATGGGGGCCCCACTTGCATACATCATGTAATGGGGGATCCAAATGCATGACGCATGTCATGAGGTCCCCACGTGCATGCCGCATGTCATGGGGGCCGCACAGGCATTCCGCATGTCATGGGGGCCCCAAATGAATGCCGCATTTCATGGGGGCCCCACGTGCATGCCGCATGTCATGGGGCCCCCCAAATGCATGCAGCATGTCTTGGGGCCCACAAATGCATGCCGCATGTATTGGGGGCCCCAAATGCATGCCGCATGTCATGGGGGCTCCACGTGCATGCCGCATGTAATGGGGCCCCCAAATTCATGCCGCATGTCATGGGGCCCCCAAATGTATGCCGCTTGTCATGGGGGCCCCACATGCATGCCGCATGTCATGGGGCCCAAATGCTTGCCGCATGTCATGGGTTCCATAAATGCATGCCGCATGTCATGGGGGCCCAACGTGCATGCCGCATGTATTGGGGGCCCCAAATTCATGTCGCATGTCATGAGGGCCCCACATGCATGCCGCATGTCATGGGGGCCCCGCAGGCATTCCGCATGTCATGGGGGCCCCAAATGCATGCCGCATGTCATGGGGGCCCCTCGTGCATGCCGCATGTAATGGGGGATTAAAAAGCATGCCGCATGTCATGTGGGTCCCACATGCATGCCGCATGTCATGGGGGCCCCAAATGCATGCCGCATGTCATGGGGGCCTCACATGCATTCCGCATGTCAAGGCGGCCCCAAATGCATGCTGCATGTCATGAGGGCCCCACGTGCATGCCGCTTGTCATGGGGTCTCCACATGCATGCCGCATGTAATTGGGCCCCCAAATGCATGCCACATGTCATAGGGGCCCCACGTGCATGGCACATGTCATGGGTGCGCCACATGCATGCCGCATGTCTTGGGACCCACAAATGCATGCCGCATGTCATAGGGGCCCCACATGTATGGCGCATATCATGGGGGCCTCACGTGCATGCCGCATTTATTGGGGGCCCCAAATTCATGCCGCATGTCTTGAGGGCCCCGCATGCATGCCGCATGTCATGGGGGCCCCGCAGGCATTCCACATGTCATGGGGGCCCCAAATGCATGCCGCATGTCATGGGGGCCCCACATGCATGCCGCATGTCATGGGGCCCCCAAATGCATGCCACATGTCATGGGGGCCCCACATGCATGCCACATGTCATGGGGGCCCCGCAGGCATTCCGCATGTCATGGGGGCCTCACGTGCATTCCGCAAGACATGGGGGCCCCAAATGCATGCTGCATGTCATGGGGGTCCCACATGCATGCCGCATGTCATGGGGGCCCCAAGTGCATGTGGCATGTCATAGGGGCCCCACGTGCATGCCGCATGTCTCGGGCATCCCAAATGCATGCAGAATTTTATGGGGGCCCTACGTGCATGCCGCATGTCTTGGGTTCTCCACGTGCATGCCGTATGTAATGGGGCCCCCAAATGCATGCCGCATATCATGGGGGCCCCACGTGCATGCCGCATGTATTGTGGGCACCAAATGCATGCCGCATGTCATGAGGGCCCCGCATGCATGCCACATGCCATGGGGGCGCCGCAGGCATTCCGCATGTAATGGGGGCCCCAAATGCATGCCGCATTTCATGGGGGCCACACGTTCATGCCGCATGTAATGGGGGATCCAAATGCATGCCGCATGTCATGGAGGCCCCGCAGTCATGCCGCATGTCATGGGGGCCCCACGTGCATGCCGCCTGTCATGGAGGCCCCAAATGCATGCCGCATGTAATGGGGTCCCCACGTGCATGACGCATGTCATGGTGTCCCCACGTGCATGAAGCATGTCATGGGGGCCCCACGTGCAAGCCTCATGTCATGGGGGCCCCAAACGCATGCCGCATTTCTTGGGGGCCACACGTTCATGCCGCATGTAATGGGGGATCCAAATGCATGCCGCATGTCATGGGGGCCCCGCAGGCATGCCGCATTTCATGGGGGCCACACGTTCATGCCGCATGTAATGGGGGATCCAAATGCATGCCGCATGTCATGGGGGCCCCGCAGGCATGCCGCATGTCATGGGGGCTTCACAGGAATGCCGCATGTCATGGAGGGACCCAAATGCATGGTGCATGTCATGAGGGCCCCAAATGCATGCCGAATGTCATGGGGGCCCCAAGTGCAGGAAGCATGTCATGGGGGCCCCACGTGCAAGCCTCACGTCATGGAGGCCCCAAATGCATGTTGCATGTCATGGGGCCCCAAATGCATGCCGAATGTCATGGAGGCCCCACGTGCATGCCGCATGTCATGGAGGCCCCAAATGCATGTTGCATGTCACGGGTTCCCCAAATGCATGCGGCATGTCAAGGGGGCCCCACGTTCATGCCGCATGTAATGGGGGATCCAAATGCATGCCGCATGTCATGGGGGCCCCGAAGGCATGCCGCATGTCATGGGGGCCCCACGTGCATGCCGCCTGTCATGGAGACCCCAAGTGCATGACGCATGTCATGGGGTCCCCACGTGCATGAAGCATGTCATGGGGGCCCCACGTGCAAGCCTCATGTCATGGGGGCCCCAAATGCATGCCGCATTTCATGGGGGCCACACGTTCATGCCGCATGTAATGGGGGATCCAAATGCATGCCGCATGTCATGGGGGCCCCGCAGGCATGCCGCATGTCATGGGGGCTCCACAGGAATGCCGCATGTCATGGGGGGACCCAAATGCATGGTGCCTGTCATGAGGGCCCCAAATGCATGACACATGTCATAGGGGCCCCACGTGCATGGCGCATGTCATGGGTGCGCCACATGCATGCCGCATGTCTTGGGGCCCACAATTGCATGCCGCATGTCATAGGGGCCCCACACGCATGGTGCATTTCATGGGGCCCCACATGCATGCCACATGTCATGGGGGATTCAAATGCATGCTGCATGTCATGGGGGCCCCACGTGCATGCCGCATGTCACGGTTGCACCAAATGTATGCTGCAAGTCATGGGGGCCCCACAAGCATGCCGCATGTTATAGAGGCCCCACATGCATGGCGCATGTCATGGGGGGCCCCACTTGCAAGCAGCATGTTATGAGGGATCCAAATGCATTCCGCATCTCATGGGGGTCCCACATGCATGGCGCATGTCATGGGGGGCCCAAATGCATGCGGCATGTCATAGGGTCCCCACGTGCATGCCGCATGTCTCGGGCATCCCAAATGCATGCAGCATTTTATGGGGGCCCCACGTGCATGCCGCATGTCTCAGGTACCCCAAATGCATGCAGCATGTTATGCATGCCCCAAATGCATGCCGCATGTCATGGGGCCCAAATGCATGCCGCATGTCATGGGGGACCCACATGCATGCCGCATGTCATGGGTGCCCCAAATGCATGCCGCATGTCATAGGGTCCCCACGTGCATGTCGCATGTCTCGGGCATCCCAAATGCATGCAGCATTTTATGGGGGCCCCACGTTCATGCCGCATGTAATGGGGGATCCAAATGCATGCCGCATGTCATGGGGGCCCCGCAGGCATGCCGCATGTCATGGGGGCTCCACAGGAATGCCGCATTTCATGGGGGGACCCAAATGCATGGTGCATGTCATGAGGGCCCCAAATGCATGCCAAATGTCATGGGGGCCCCACGTGCATGCCACCTGTCATGGAGGCCCCAAATGCATGCTGCTTGTCATGGGGTCCCAAAATGCATGACGCATGTCATGGGGGCCCCAAGTGCATGCCGCATGTCATGGGGGACCCAAATGCATGCCGCATGTCATGGAGTCCCCACATGCATGCCGCATGTCATGGGGGCCCCAAATGCATGCTGCATGTCCTGGGGGCCCCACGTGCATGCCGCATGTCATGGGGGCCCAAATGCATGCCGCATGTCATGGGGGCCATAAATGCATGCAGCATGTCATGGGTGCCCAACGTGCATGCCGCATGTATTGGGGGCCCCAACTGCATGCCGCATATCATGGGCCCCACATGCATGCCACATGTCATGGCGGCCCCACATGCATGCCGCATTTCATGGGAGACCCAAATGCATGCCGCATGTCTTGGGGGCCCCAAATGCATGCCGCATGTCATGGCGGCCCCAAATGCATGACTCATGTCATGGGAGCCCCACGTGCATACCGCATGTCATGGGGGATCCAAACTCATGCCGCATGTCAATGGGGCCCCAAGTCTATGCTGCATGTTATGGGGGCCCCATGTGCATGCCACATGTAATGGGGGCCCCACATGCATGCGGCATGTCATAGGGGCCCCACGTGCATGCCGCATGTCTCAGGTACCCCAAATGCATGCAGCATGTTATGCAGACCCCAAATGCATGCCGCTTGTCATGGGGCACCCAAATGCATGCCGCATGTCATGGGGGCCCCACATGCATGCCGCATGTCATGGTGGCCCAAATGCTTGCAGCATGTCATGGGGGCCCCAAATGCATGCCGCATGTCATGGGGGCCCCAAATGCATGCCTCAAGTCATGGGGACCCAAATGCATGCCGCATATCATGGGGGCCCCAAATGCATGTCTCAAGTCATGGGGGCCCCAAATGCATGCCACATATCATGGGGGCCCCACGTGCATGCCGCATATATTGGGTGCCCCAAATTCATGCCGCATGTCATGAGGACCCCAACTGCATGCCGCATGTCATGGGGGCCTCACATGCATGCCACATATCATGGGGGCCCCACGTGCATGCCGCATATATTGGGGGCCCCAAATTCATGCTGCATGTCATGAGGGCCCCAAATGCATGCCGCATGTCATGGGGGATTCAAATGCATGCTGCATGTCATGGGGGCCCCACGTGCATGCCGCATGTCACGGTTGCACCAAATGTATGCTGCAAGTCATGGGGGCCCCACAAGCATGCCACATGTTATAGAGGCCCCACATGCATGGCGCATGTCATGGGGGGCCCCACTTGCAAGCAGCATGTTATGAGGGATCCAAATGCATTCCGCATCTCATGGGGGTCCCACATGCATGGCGCATGTCATGGGGGGCCCAAATGCATGCGGCATGTCATAGGGTCCCCACGTGCATGCCGCATGTCTCGGGCATCCCAAATGCATGCAGCATTTTATGGGGGCCCCACGTGCATGCCGCATGTCTCAGGTACCCCAAATGCATGCAGCATGTTATGCATGCCCCAAATGCATGCCGCATGTCATGGGGCCCAAATGCATGCCGCATGTCATGGGGGACCCACATGCATGCCGCATGTCATGGGTGCCCCAAATGCATGCCGCATGTCATAGGGTCCCCACGTGCATGTCGCATGTCTCGGGCATCCCAAATGCATGCAGCATTTTATGGGGGCCCCACGTTCATGCCGCATGTAATGGGGGATCCAAATGCATGCCGCATGTCATGGGGGCCCCGCAGGCATGCCGCATGTCATGGGGGCTCCACAGGAATGCCGCATTTCATGGGGGGACCCAAATGCATGGTGCATGTCATGAGGGCCCCAAATGCATGCCAAATGTCATGGGGGCCCCACGTGCATGCCACCTGTCATGGAGGCCCCAAATGCATGCTGCTTGTCATGGGGTCCCAAAATGCATGACGCATGTCATGGGGGCCCCAAGTGCATGCCGCATGTCATGGGGGACCCAAATGCATGCCGCATGTCATGGAGTCCCCACATGCATGCCGCATGTCATGGGGGCCCCAAATGCATGCTGCATGTCCTGGGGGCCCCACGTGCATGCCGCATGTCATGGGGGCCCAAATGCATGCCGCATGTCATGGGGGCCATAAATGCATGCAGCATGTCATGGGGGACCCAAATGCATGCCGCATGTCATGGAGTCCCCACATGCATGCCGCATGTCATGGGGGCCCCAAATGCATGCTGCATGTCCTGGGGGCCCCACGTGCATGCCGCATGTCATGGGGGCCCAAATGCATGCCGCATGTCATGGGGGCCATAAATGCATGCAGCATGTCATGGGTGCCCAACGTGCATGCCGCATGTATTGGGGGCCCCAACTGCATGCCGCATATCATGGGGCCCCACATGCATGCCACATGTCATGGGGGCCCCACATGCATGCCGCATTTCATGGGAGACCCAAATGCATGCCGCATGTCTTGGGGGCCCCAAATGCATGCCGCATGTCATGGCGGCCCCAAATGCATGACTCATGTCATGGGAGCCCCACGTGCATACCGCATGTCATGGGGGATCCAAACTCATGCCGCATGTCAATGGGGCCCCAAGTCTATGCTGCATGTTATGGGGGCCCCATGTGCATGCCACATGTAATGGGGGCCCCACATGCATGCGGCATGTCATAGGGGCCCCACGTGCATGCCGCATGTCTCAGGTACCCCAAATGCATGCAGCATGTTATGCAGACCCCAAATGCATGCCGCTTGTCATGGGGCACCCAAATGCATGCCGCATGTCATGGGGGCCCCACATGCATGCCGCATGTCATGGTGGCCCAAATGCTTGCAGCATGTCATGGGGGCCCCAAATGCATGCCGCATGTCATGGGGGCCCCAAATGCATGCCTCAAGTCATGGGGACCCAAATGCATGCCGCATATCATGGGGGCCCCAAATGCATGTCTCAAGTCATGGGGGCCCCAAATGCATGCCACATATCATGGGGGCCCCACGTGCATGCCGCATATATTGGGGGCCCCAAATTCATGCCGCATGTCATGAGGACCCCAACTGCATGCCGCATGTCATGGGGGCCTCACATGCATGCCACATATCATGGGGGCCCCACGTGCATGCCGCATATATTGGGGGCCCCAAATTCATGCTGCATGTCATGAGGGCCCCAAATGCATGCCGCATGTCATGGGGGCCCCAAATTCATGCCGCATGTCATGATTGCCCCAAACGCATGCAGCATGTCTTGGGGCCCACAAATGCATGCCTCAAGTCATGGGGCCCCAAATGCATGCCGCATATCATGGGGGCCCCAAACGCATGCAGCATGTCATGGGGGCCCCACATGCATGCCGCATGTCATGGGGGCCCCAAATGCATGGCTCAAGTCATGAGGGCCCCACATGCATGCCGCATGTCATGGGGGCCCCTCAGGCATTCCGCATGTCATGGGGGCCCCACAGGCATTCCGCATGTAATGGGGGATCCAAATGCATGCCGCATGTCATGGGGGTCCCATATGCATGCCGCATGTCATGGGGGCCCCAAATGCATGCCGCATGCCATGGGGGCCCCACGTGCATGCCGCATATATTGGGGGCCCCAAATTCATGACGCATGTCATGAGGGCCCTGCATGCATGCCGCATGTCATTGGGGCCCCGCAGGCATTCCGCATGTCATGGGGGCCTCACGTGCATTCTGCATGTCATGGGGGCCCCACGTGCATGCCTCATGTCACGGGGGCCACAAATGTATGCCGCATATCATGGGGGCCCCACGTGCATGCCACGTGTCATGGGGCCCCCCAAATGCATGCTGCATGTCATGGGGGTCCCATATGCATGCCGCATGTCATGGGGGCCCCAAATGCATGCCGCATTTCATGGGGGACCCAAATGCATGCCGCATGTCATGGGGGCCCCAAATGCATGCCGCATGTCATGGCGGCCCCAAATGCATGACTCATGTCATGGGGCCCCCCAAATGCATGCCGCATGTCATGGGGGCCCACGTGCATTCCGCATGTCATGGGGGCCCCACGTGCATGCTGCATGTCATTGGGGGCCCCAAATGCATGCCGCATGTCATGAGGGCCCTGCATGCATGGCGCATGTCATGGGTTCCCCGTAGGCATTGCGCATATATTGGGGGACCCAAATGCATGCCGCATGTCATGAGGGCCCCAAATGCATGCCGCATGTCATGGGGGCCCAAATGCTTACCGCATGTCATGGGAGCCATAAATGCATGCCGCATGTCATGAGGGCCCAACGTGCATGCCGCATGTATTGGGGGCTCCAAATTCATGCCGCATGTCATGAGGGCCCCAAACGCATGCAGCATGTCATGGGGGCCCCGCAGGCATTCCGCATGTCATGGGGGCCCCACAGGCATTCCGCATGTCATGGGGGCCCCACAGGCATTCCGCATGTAATGGGGGATCCAAATGCATGCCGCATGTCATCGGGGCCCCAATTGCATGCCTCATGTCATAGGGGCCCCACATGCATGCCGCATGTCATGGGGGCCCCAAATGCATGCCGCATGTCATGGGGGCCCCACGTGCATGCCGCATGTATTGGGGTCCCACGTGCATGCTGAATGTCATGGGGGCCCAAAATGCATGACTCAAGTCATGGGGACCCCAAATGCATGCCGCATATCAAGGGGGCCCCACGTGCATGCCGCATGTATTGGGGGCCCCAAATGCATGCCGCATGTCATGAGGGTGCTGCATGCATGCCGCATGTCATGGGGCCCTGCAGGCATTCCGCATGTCATGGGGCCCCAAATGTATGCCGCATTTCATGGGGGCCCCACGTGCATGCCGCATGTCATGGGGCCCCCCAAATGCATGTATCATGTCTTGGGGCCCACAAATGCATGTCGCATGTCATAGGGGCCCCACATGCATGGCGCATTTCATGGGGGCCCCAAATGCATGCAGCATGTCATGAGGGGCCCACGTGCATACCACATGTCTTGGGGCCCACAAATGCATGCCACATGTCATAGGGGCCCCACATGCATGGCGCATTTTATGGGGGCCCTACATGCATGCCGCATATCATGGGGGCCCCACGTGCATGCCGCATGTATTGGGGGCCCCAAATGCATGCCGAATGTCATGAGGGCGCCGCATGCATGCCGCATGTCATGGGCCCCCACAGGCATTCCGCATGTCATGGGGGCCACAAATGAATGCGCATTTCATGGGGGCCCCACGTGCATGCCGCATGTCATGGGGGCCCCACATGCATGCCGCATGTCATGGGGGCCCAAATGCATGCCGCATGTCATGGGGGCCATAAAAGCATGCCGCATGTCATTGGTGCCCAAAGTGCATGCCGCATGTATTGGGGGCCCCAACTGCATGCCACACATCATGGGGCCCCACATGCATGCCACATGTCATGGGGGCCCCACATGCATGCCGCATTTCATGGGAGACCCAAATGCATGCCGCATGTCTTAGGGGCCCCAAATGCATGACTCATGTCATGGGGGCCCCACGTGCATGCCGCATGTCATGGGGGATCCAAACTCATGCCGCATGTCATGGGGGCCCCAAGCGTATGCTGCATGTTATGGGGGCCCCATGTGCATGCCACATGTAATGGGGCCCCCAAATTCATGCCGCATCTCATATGGGCCCCACATGCATGGCGCATGTCATGGGGGCCCAACATGCATGCCGCATGTCATGGAGGCCCCAAATGCATGGCGCATGTCATGGGGGCCCCACATGCATGCCGCATGTCATGGGGCCCCCAAATGCATGCCACATGTCATGGGGGCCCCACATGCATGCCGCATGTCATGGGGGCCCAAATGCTTGCAGCATGTCATGGGGGCCCCAAATGCATGCCGCATGTCATGGGGGCCCCACGTGCATGCCGCATGTCATGGGGGCCCCAAGTGCATGCCGCATGTAATGGGGGATTCAAATGCATGCCGCATGTCATGGGGCTCCCACATGCATATCGCATGTCATGGGGGCCCCAAATGCATGCCTCAAGTCATGGGGCCCAAAATGCATGATGCATGTCATGACGGCCCCATGTGCATGCCGCATGTATTGGGGCCCACAAATGCATGCCGCATGTCATAGGGGCCCCAAATTCATGCCGCATGTCATGAGGGACCCGCATGCATGCCGCATGTCATGGGGGCCCTCAGGCATTCCGCATATATTGGGGGCCACAAATGCATGCCGCATATCATGTTGGCCCCAAATGCATGCAGCATGTCATGGGGGCCCCTCGTGCATGCCGCATATATTGGGGGCCCCAAATGCATGCCGCATTTCAAGAGGGCCCCGCTTGCATGCCCCATGTCATTGGGGCCGCTCAGGCATTCCGCATGTCATGGGGGCCTCACGTGCATTCCGCATGTCATTTTGGCCCCACGTGCTTGCCGCATGTCTTGGGGGTCCAAATGCATGCCGCATGTATTGGGGGCCCCAACTGCATGCCGCATATCATGGGGCCCCAACTGCATGCCGCATGTCATGGCGGCCCCAAATGCATGACTCATGTCATGGGGGCCCCACGTGCATGCCGCATGTCATGGGGGATCCAAACTCATGCCGCGTGTCATTGGGGCCCCAAGCGTATGCCGCATGTCATGGGGGCCCAATGTGCATGCCGCATGTCATCGGGGCCCCAAATGCATGCCGCATGTCATAGGGGCCCCAAATGCATGCCACATGTCATGGGTCCCCACATGCATGTCGCATTTCATGGGGGACCCAAATGCATGCATGCCGCATGTCATTGTGGCCCCGCAGGCATTCTGCATGGCATGGGGGCCCCACGTGCATGCCGCATGTAATGGGGCCCCCAAATTCATGCCGCATGTCATAGGGGCCCCACGTGCATGGCGCAAGTTATGGGTGCCCCACATGCATGCCACATGTCATTGGGGCACCAAATGCATGCCGCATGTCATAGCGGCCCCACATGCATGCCTCAAGTCATGGGGGCCCCAAATGCATGCCTCATATCATGGGGGCCCCATGTGCATGCCGCATATATTGGGGCCACAAATTCATGACGCATGTCATGAGGGCCCCGCATGCATGCCGCATGTCATGGGGGGCCCCAAATGCATGACTCATGTCATGGGGGCCCCACGTGCATGCCGCATGTCATGGGGGATCCAAACTCATGCCGCATGTCATGGGGGCCCCAAGCGTATGCTGCATGTTATGGGGGCCCCATGTGCATGCCACATGTAATGGGGCCCCCAAATTCATGCCGCATCTCATAGGGGCCCCACATGCATGCCGCATGTCATGGAGGCCCCAAATGCATGGCGCATGTCATGGGGGCCCCACATGCATGCCGCATGTCATGGGGCCCCCAAATGCATGCCACATGTCATGGGGGCCCCACATGCATGCCGCATGTCATGGGGGCCCAAATGCTTGCAGCATGTCATGGGGGCCCCAAATGCATGCCGCATGTCATGGGGGCCCCACGTGCATGCCGCATGTCATGGGGGCCCCAAGTGCATGCCGCATGTAATGGGGGATTCAAATGCATGCCGCATGTCATGGGGGTCCCACATGCATATCGCATGTCATGGGGGCCCCAAATGCATGCCTCAAGTCATGGGGCCCAAAATGCATGCCGCATGTCATGACGGCCCCATGTGCATGCCGCATGTATTGGGGCCCACAAATGCATGCCGCATGTCATAGGGGCCCCAAATTCATGCCGCATGTCATGAGGGACCCGCATGCATGCCGCATGTCATGGGGGCCCTCAGGCATTCCGCATATATTGGGGGCCACAAATGCATGCCGCATATCATGTTGGCCCCAAATGCATGCAGCATGTCATGGGGGCCCCTCGTGCATGCCGCATATATTGGGGGCCCCAAATGCATGCCGCATTTCAAGAGGGCCCCGCTTGCATGCCCCATGTCATTGGGGCCGCTCAGGCATTCCGCATGTCATGGGGGCCTCACGTGCATTCCGCATGTCATTTTGGCCCCACGTGCTTGCCGCATGTCTTGGGGGTCCAAATGCATGCCGCATGTATTGGGGGCCCCAACTGCATGCCGCATATCATGGGGCCCCAACTGCATGCCGCATGTCATGGCGGCCCCAAATGCATGACTCATGTCATGGGGGCCCCACGTGCATGCCGCATGTCATGGGGGATCCAAACTCATGCCGCGTGTCATTGGGGCCCCAAGCGTATGCCGCATGTCATGGGGGCCCAATGTGCATGCCGCATGTCATCGGGGCCCCAAATGCATGCCGCATGTCATAGGGGCCCCAAATGCATGCCACATGTCATGGGTCCCCACATGCATGTCACATTTCATGGGGGACCCAAATGCATGCATGCCGCATGTCATTGTGGCCCCGCAGGCATTCTGCATGGCATGGGGGCCCCACGTGCATGCCGCATGTAATGGGGCCCCCAAATTCATGCCGCATGTCATAGGGGCCCCACGTGCATGGCGCAAGTTATGGGTGCCCCACATGCATGCCACATGTCATTGGGGCACCAAATGCATGCCGCATGTCATAGCGGCCCCACATGCATGCCTCAAGTCATGGGGGCCCCAAATGCATGCCTCATATCATGGGGGCCCCATGTGCATGCCGCATATATTGGGGCCACAAATTCATGACGCATGTCATGAGGGCCCCGCATGCATGCCGCATGTCATGGGGGGCCCCAAATGCATGACTCATGTCATGGGGGCCCCACGTGCATGCCGCATGTCATGGGGGATCCAAACTCATGCCGCATGTCATGGGGGCCCCAAGCGTATGCTGCATGTTATGGGGGCCCCATGTGCATGCCACATGTAATGGGGCCCCCAAATTCATGCCGCATCTCATAGGGGCCCCACATGCATGCCGCATGTCATGGAGGCCCCAAATGCATGGCGCATGTCATGGGGGCCCCACATGCATGCCGCATGTCATGGGGCCCCCAAATGCATGCCACATGTCATGGGGGCCCCACATGCATGCCGCATGTCATGGGGGCCCAAATGCTTGCAGCATGTCATGGGGGCCCCAAATGCATGCCGCATGTCATGGGGGCCCCACGTGCATGCCGCATGTCATGGGGGCCCCAAGTGCATGCCGCATGTAATGGGGGATTCAAATGCATGCCGCATGTCATGGGGGTCCCACATGCATATCGCATGTCATGGGGGCCCCAAATGCATGCCTCAAGTCATGGGGCCCAAAATGCATGCCGCATGTCATGACGGCCCCATGTGCATGCCGCATGTCTTGGGGCCCACAAATGCATGCCGCATGTCATAGGGGCCCCAAATTCATGCCGCATGTCATGAGGGACCCGCATGCATGCCGCATGTCATGGGGGCCCTCAGGCATTCCGCATATATTGGGGGCCCCAAATGCATGCCGCATATCATGTTGGCCCCAAATGCATGCAGCATGTCATGGGGGCCCCTCGTGCATGCCGCATATATTGGGGGCCCCAAATGCATGCCGCATTTCAAGAGGACCCCGCTTGCATGCCCCATGTCATTGGGGCCGCTCAGGCATTCCGCATGTCATGGGGGCCTCACGTGCATTCCGCATGTCATTTTGGCCCCACGTGCTTGCCGCATGTCTTGGGGGTCCAAATGCATGCCGCATGTATTGGGGGCCCCAACTGCATGCCGCATATCATGGGGCCCCAACTGCATGCCGCATGTCATGGCGGCCCCAAATGCATGACTCATGTCATGGGGGCCCCACGTGCATGCCGCATGTCATGGGGGATCCAAACTCATGCCGCGTGTCATTGGGGCCCCAAGCGTATGCCGCATGTCATGGGGGCCCAATGTGCATGCCACATGTAATGGGGGCCCCAAATGCATGCGGCATGTCATAGGGGCCCCATGTGCATGCCGCAAGTCATGGGGGCCCCATATGCATGCCGCAAGTCATGGGGGCTCGACGTGCATGCCGCATGTAATGGGGCCCCGAAATTCATGCCGCATGTCATAGGGGCCCCACATGCATGGCGCAAGTCATGGGTGCCCCACATGCATGCCGCATGTCATCGGGGCCCCAAATGCATGCCACATGTCATAGGGGCCCCAAATGCATGGCGCATATCATGGGGGCCCCAAATGCATGCCGCATATCATGGGGCCCCACATGCATGCCACATGTCATGGGTCCCCACTTGCATGCCGCATTTCATGGGGGACCCAAATGCATGCATGCCGCATGTCATTGTGGCCCCGCAGGCATTCTGCATGGCATGGGGGCCCCACGTGCATGCCGCATGTAATGGGGCCCCCAAATTCATGCCGCATGTCATAGGGGCCCCACGTGCATGGCGCAAGTTATGGGTGCCCCACATGCATGCCACATGTCATCGGGGCACCAAATGCATGCCGCATGTCATAGGGGCCCCACATGCATGCCTCAAGTAATGGGGGCCCCAAATGCATGCCGCATATCATGGGGGCCCCATGTGCATGCCGCATATATTGGGGGCCCCAAATTCATGACGCATGTCATGAGGGCCCCGCATGCATGCCGCATGTCATGGGGGGCCCGCAGGCATTCCGCATGTCATGGGGGCCCCAAATGCATGAAGCATGTCATGGGGACCACACGTGCATGCCGCATTTCATGGAGGCCCAAAATGGATGCCGCATGTCATGGGGGCCCCACGTGCATGCCGCATGTCATGGGGGCCCAACAGGAATGCCGCATGTCATGGGGACCCCACGTGCATGCCGCCTGTCATGGAGGCCCCAAATGCATGCCGCATGTCATGGGGGCCTCACGTGAATGCTGCATGTCATGGGGCACCAAATGCATGCCGCATTTCAGGTGGCTCCACATGCATGGCACATGTCATGGTGGCCCCACATGCATGCCGCAGGCCATGTTGGCCCCACATGCTAGCCGAATGTCATGGGGGCCCCACATGCATACCACATGTCACGGTGGACCCAAAGGCATGCTGCATGTCATGGGGCCCCACATGCATGAGGCTTCCCAGGGCATCCCCAAATGCATGCTGCATGTTATGGGGGCCCACATGCATGCTGCATCTCATGGGGGCCCCAAATGCATGCAGCATGTTATGAGGGCCCCACGTGCATGCCGCATGTCTCGGGTACCCCAAATGCATGCCGCATGTTATGGGAGCCCCATGTGCATGTAGCATGTCTCGGGTACCCCAAATGCATGCCGCATGTTATGCGGGCCCCAAATGCATGCCGCTTGTCATGGAGGCCCATGTGCATGGCGCATTTCATGGGGTCCCCACGTGCATGCTGCATGTCATGGGGGCCTCAAATGCATGCCGAGAGTCATGAGGACCCCACATGCATGCCGCATGTCATGGGGTCCCCAAATTCATGACACATGTCACGTGGGCCCCAAGTGCATTCCGCATGTCATGGGGGCCCCACGTGCATGATGCATGTCTCAGGTACCCAACATGCATGCCGCATGTTATGGGGGCCCCATGCACATGTCGCATGTCTCGGGTACACCAAATGCATGCCGCAAGATATGCGGGCCCCAAATGCATGCCGCATGTCATGGGGGCCCCACGTGCATGCCACATGTCATGGGGACCCCAAACGTATGCCGCATGTCATGGGGGGCCCCAAATGCATGGTGCATGTCATGAGGGCACAAATGCATGCCAAATGTCATGGGGGCCCCAAATGCATGCCGAATGTCATGGGGGCCCCACATGCATGCCGCATATATTGGGGGCCCATTTTCATGACGCATGTCATGAGGGCCCCACGTGCATGCCGCATGTCATGGGGGCCTCAAATGCATGCTGCATGTCCTGGGGGCCCCACGTGCATGCCGCATGTCATGGGGCCCCACGTCCATGCCACATGTCATGGGGGACCCAAGCGTATGCCGCATGTCATGGGAGCCACAAATGCATGCCGCATGTCCTGGGGTCCCCACGTGCATGCCGCATGTCATGGGAGCCCCAAATGCATGCCGCATGTCCTGGGGGCCCCAAATGCATGCCACATGTCATGGGGGCCCCACGTCCTTGCCGCATGTCATGGGGGCCCCAAATGCATGCTGCATGTTATGGCGGCCCCAAATGCATGACTCAGGTCATGGGGGCCCCACGTGCATGCCGCATGTCATGGAGGCCCAAAATGGATGCCGCATGTCATGGGGGCCCCACTTGCATGTCGCTTGTCATGGGGGCCCCACAGGAATGCCGCATGTCATGGGGGCCCCACGTGCTTGCCGCCTGTCATGGAGGCCCCAAATGCATGCCGCATGTCATGGGGGCCCCAAATGCATGACGCATGTCATGGGGTCCCCAATTGCATGAAGCATGTCATAGGGGCTCCAAATGCATGCCACATATCATGGGGGCCCCACGTGCATGCCACATGTCAAGGGGGCCCCACGTGCAAGCCTCATGTCATGGGGGCCCCAAATGCATGCCGCAAGTCATGGGGGCCCCAAATGCATGCTGCATGTCATGGGGTCCCCATGTGCATGAAGCATGTCATGGGGGCTCAAAATGCATGCCGCATGTCATGGGGTCCCCGCAGGCATTCCGCATGTCATGGGGGCCCCACGTGCAAGCCTCTTGTCATGGGGGCCCCAAATGCATGTTGCATTTCATGGGGCCCCAAATGCATGCCGAATGTCATGGAGGCCCCACGTGCATGCCGCATGTCATGGAGGCCCCAAATGCATGTTGCATGACACGGGTTCCCCAAATGCATGCGACATGTCATGGGGGCCCCAATTGCATGCCGCATGTCATGGGGTCCCCACGTGCATGAAGCATGTCATGGGGGCTCCAAATGCATGCCGCATGTCATGGGGTCCCCGCAGGCATTCCGCATGTCATGGGGGCCCCACCTGCAAGCCTCATGTAATGGGGGCCCCAAATTCATGCCGCAAGTCAAGGGGGCCCCAAATGCATGACACATGTCATGGTGTCCCCACGTGCATGAAGCATGTCATGGGGGCCCCACGTGCAAGCCTCATGTCATGGGGGCCCCAAATGTATGTTGCATTTCATGTGGCCCCAAATGCATGCCGAATGTCATGGAGGCCCCACGTGCATGCCGCATGTCATGGAGGCCCCAAATGCATGTCGCATGTCACGGGTTCCCCAAATGCATGCGGCATGTCATGGGGGCCCCAATTGCATGCCGCATGTCAAGGGGGCCACACGTGCAAGCCTCATGTCATGGGGCCCCAAATGTATGATGCAAGTCATGGGGGCCCCGCAGGCATTCCGCATGTCATGGGGGCCCCAAATGCATGTTGCATGTTATGAGGGCCCCAAATGCATGCCGAATGTCATGGGGCCCCAAATGCATGCCGAATGTCATGGAGGCCCCACGTGCATGCCGCATGTCATGGAGGCCCAAAATGGATGCCGCATGTCATGGTAGCCCCACAGGAATGCCGCATGTCATGGGGTGCCCCACGTGCATGCTGCATGTCATGGGGAACCAAATGCATGCCGCATTTCAGGTGGCTCCACATGCATGGCGCATGTTATGGTGGCCCCACATGCATGACGAGAGTCAGGAGGACTCCACATGCATGCCGCATGTCATGGGGGCCCCGCATGCATGCCGCAAGTCATGGGGGCCCCGCAGGCATTCCGCATGTCATGGGGGCCCCAAATGCATGTTGCATGTTATGAGGGCCCCAAATGCATGCCGAATGTCATGGGGCCCCAAATGCATGCCGAATGTCATGGAGGCCCCACGTGCATGCCGCATGTCATGGAGGCCCAAAATGGATGCCGCATGTCATGGTAGCCCCACAGGAATGCCGCATGTCATGGGGTGCCCCACGTGCATGCTGCATGTCATGGGGAACCAAATGCATGCCGCATTTCAGGTGGCTCCACATGCATGGTGCATGTCATGGTGGCCCCACATGCATGACGAGAGTCAGGAGGACCCCACATGCATGCCGCATGTCATGGGGGCCCCGCATGCATGCCGCATGTCATGGGGGCCCCGCAGGCATTTCGTATGTCATGGGGGCCCCGCAGGAATTCCGCATGTAATGGGGGATCCAAATGCATGCCGAATGTCATGGGGGTCCCATATGCATGCCGCATGTCATGGGGGCCCCAAATGCATGCCGCATGCCATGGGGGCCCGAAATGCTTGCCGCATGTCACGGGGGCCCCACCTGCATGCTGCATGTCATGGGGGCCCCACATGCATGCCTCAAGTCATGGGGGCCCCAAATGCATGCCGCATGCCATGGGGGCCCGAAATGCTTGCCGCATGTCATGGGGCCCCACCTGCATGCTGCATGTCATGGGGGCCCCACATGCATGCCTCAAGTCATGGGGGCCCCAAATGCATGCCGCATATCATGGGGGCCCCACGTGCATGCCGCATATATTGGGGGCCCCAAATTCATGACGCATGTCATGAGGGCCCCGCATGCATGCCGCATGTCATGGGGGCCCCGCAGGCATTCCGCATGTCATGGGGGCCCCAAATGCATGAAGCATGTCATGGGGACCCCACGTGCATGCCGCATGTCATGGAGGCCCAAAATGGATGCCGCATGTCATGTGGGCCCCACGTGCATGCCGCATGTCATGCTGGCCCCACAGGAATGCCGCATGTCATCGGGACCCCACGTGCATGCCGCCTGTCATGGAGGCCCCAAATGCATGCCGCATGTCATGGGGGCCCCAAATGCATGACGCATGTCATGGGGTCCCCAATTGCATGAAGCATGTCATGGGGGCTCCAAATGCATGCCACATATCATGGGGGCCCCACGTGCATGCCACATGTCAAGGGGGCCCCACGTGCAAGCCTCATGTCATGGGGGCCCCAAATGCATGCCGCAAGTCAAGGGGGCCCCAAATGCATGACGCATGTCATGGGTTCCCCACGTGCATGAAGCATGTCATGGGGGCCCCACGTGCAAGCCTCATGTCATGGGGGCCCCAAATGCATGTTGCATTTCATGGGGCCCCAAATGCATGCCGAATGTCATGGAGGCCCCAAATGCATGTCGCATGTCACGGGTTCCCCAAATGCATGCGGCATGTCATGGGGGCCCCAATTGCATGCCGCATGTCAAGGGGGCCCCACGTGCAAGCCTCATGTCATGGGGTCCCCAAATGCATGACGCATGTCATGGGGTCCCCACGTGCATGAAGCATGTCATGGGGGCTCCAAATGCATGCCACATGTCATGGGGTCCCCAAATGCATGACGCATGTCATGGGGACCCCACGTGCATGCCGCCTGTCATGGAGGCCCCAAATGCATGCCGCATGTCATGGGGTCCCCGCAGGCATTCCGCATGTCATGGGGGCCCCACCTGCAAGCCTCATGTAATGGGGGCCCCAAATTCATGCCGCAAGTCAAGGGGGCCCCAAATGCATGACGCATGTCATGGGGTCCCCACGTGCATGAAGCATGTCATGGGGGCCCCACGTGCAAGCCTCATGTCATGGGGGCCCCAAATGCATGTTGCATTTCATGGGGCCCCAAATGCATGCCGAATGTCATGGAGGCCCCACGTGCATGCCACATGTCATGGGGGCCCCAATTGCATGCCGCATGTCAAGGGGGCCACACGTGCAAGCCTCATGTCATGGGGGCCCCAAATGTATGCCGCAAGTCATGGGGGCCCCGCAGGCATTCCGCATGTCATGGGGGCCCCAAATGCATGTTGCATGTTATGAGGGCCCCAAATGCATGCCGAATGTCATGGAGGCCCCACGTGCATGCCGCATGTCATGGAGGCCCAAAATGGATGCCGCATGTCATGGTAGCCCCACAGGAATGCCGCATGTCATGGGGTGCCCCACGTGCATGCTGCATGTCATGGGGAACCAAATGCATGCCGCATTTCAGGTGGCTCCACATGCATGGCGCATGTCATGGTGGCCCCACATGCATGACGAGAGTCATGAGGACCCCACATGCATGCCGCATGTCATGGGGGCCCCGCATGCATGCCGCATGTCATGGGGGCCACGCAGGCATTCCGTATGTCATGGGGGCCCCGCAGGAATTCCGCATGTAATGGGGGATCCAAATGCATGCCGAATGTCATGGGGGTCCCATATGCATGCCGCATGTCATGGGGGCCCCAAATGCATGCCGCATGCCATGGGGGCCCAAAATGCTTGCCGCATGTCACGGGGGCCCCACCTGCATGCTGCATGTCATGGGGGCCCCACATGCATGCCTCAAGTCATGGGGGCCCCAAATGCATGCCGCATGCCATGGGGGCCCGAAATGCTTGCCGCATGTCATGGGGGCCCCACCTGCATGCTGCATGTCATGGGGGCCCCACATGCATGCCTCAAGTCATGGGGGCCCCAAATGCATGCCGCATATCATGGGGGCCCCACGTGCATGCCGCATATATTGGGGGCCCCAAATTCATGACGCATGTCATGAGGGCCCCGCATGCATGCCGCATGTCATGGGGGCCCCGCAGGCATTCCGCATGTCATGGGGGCCCCAAATGCATGAAGCATGTCATGGGGACCCCACGTGCATGCCGCATGTCATGGAGGCCCAAAATGGATGCCGCATGTCATGTGGGCCCCACGTGCATGCCGCATGTCATGCTGGCCCCACAGGAATGCCGCATGTCTTAGGGACCCCACGTGCATGCCGCCTGTCATGGAGGCCCCAAATGCATGCCGCATGTCATGGGGGCCCCAAATGCATGCTGCATGTCATGGGGGCCCCACATGCATGCCGCATGTCATGGGGGCCCAAATGCATGCCGCATGTCATGGGGGCCATAAAAGCATGCCGCATGTCATTGGTGCCCAAAGTGCATGCCGCATGTATTGGGGGCCCCAACTGCATGCCACATATCATGGGACCCCACATGCATGCCACATGTCATGGGGGCCCCACATGCATGCCGCATTTCATGGGAGACCCAAATGCATGCCGCATGTCTTAGGGGCCCCAAATGCATGACTCATGTCA
This sequence comes from Phyllobates terribilis, assembly GCF_046119375.1. Lineage (NCBI taxonomy): Eukaryota > Metazoa > Chordata > Amphibia > Anura > Dendrobatidae > Phyllobates > Phyllobates terribilis. Next base: position 2,411,171 of record NW_027362856.1, read on the forward strand.
TGGGGGCCCCACGTGCATGCCGCATGTCATGGGGGATCCAAACGCATGCCACATGTAATGGGGCCCCCAAATTCATGCCGCATCTCATAGGGGCCCCACATGCATGGCGCATGTCATGGGGGCCCAACATGCATGCCGCATGTCATGGAGGCCCCAAATGCATGGCGCATGTCATGGGGGCCCCACATGCATGCCGCATGTCATGGGGCCCCCAAATGCATGCCACATGTCATGGGGGCCCCACATGCATGCCGCATGTCATGGGGGCCCAAATGCTTGCAGCATGTCATGGGGGCCCCAAATGCATGCCGCATGTCATGGGGGCCCCACGTACATGCCGCATGTCATGGGGGCCCCAAGTGCATGCCGCATGTAATGGGGGATTCAAATGCATGCCGCATGTCATGGGGCTCCCACATGCATATCGCATGTCATGGGGGCCCCAAATGCATGCCTCAAGTCATGGGGCCCAAAATGCATGCCGCATGTCATGACGGCCCCATGTGCATGCCGCATGTATTGGGGCCCACAAATGCATGCCGCATGTCATAGGGGCCCCAAATTCATGCCGCATGTCATGAGGGACCCGCATGCATGCCGCATGTCATGGGGGCCCTCAGGCATTCCGCATATATTGGGGGCCACAAATGCATGCCGCATATCATGTTGGCCCCAAATGCATGCAGCATGTCATGGGGGCCCCTCGTGCATGCCGCATATATTGGGGGCCCCAAATGCATGCCGCATTTCAAGAGGGCCCCGCTTACATGCCCCATGTCATTGGGGCCGCTCAGGCATTCCGCATGTCATGGGGGCCTCACGTGCATTCCGCATGTCATTTTGGCCCCACGTGCTTGCCGCATGTCTTGGGGGTCCAAATGCATGCCGCATGTATTGGGGGCCCCAACTGCATGCCGCATATCATGGGGCCCCAACTGCATGCCGCATGTCATGGCGGCCCCAAATGCATGACTCATGTCATGGGGGCCCCACGTGCATGCCGCATGTCATGGGGGATCCAAACTCATGCCGCGTGTCATTGGGGCCCCAAGCGTATGCCGCATGTCATGGGGGCCCAATGTGCATGCCGCATGTCATCGGGGCCCCAAATGCATGCCGCATGTCATAGGGGCCCCAAATGCATGCCACATGTCATGGGTCCCCACATGCATGCCGCATTTCATGGGGGACCCAAATGCATGCATGCCGCATGTCATTGTGGCCCCGCAGGCATTCTGCATGGCATGGGGGCCCCACGTGCATGCCGCATGTAATGGGGCCCCCAAATTCATGCCGCATGTCATAGGGGCCCCACGTGCATGGCGCAAGTTATGGGTGCCCCACATGCATGCCACATGTCATCGGGGCACCAAATGCATGCCGCATGTCATAGCGGCCCCACATGCATGCCTCAAGTCATGGGGGCCCCAAATGCATGCCTCATATCATGGGGGCCCCATGTGCATGCCGCATATATTGGGGCCACAAATTCATGACGCATGTCATGAGGGCCCCGCATGCATGCCGCATGTCATGGGGGGCCCCAAATGCATGACTCATGTCATGGGGGCCCCACGTGCATGCCGCATGTCATGGGGGATCCAAACTCATGCCGCATGTCATGGGGGCCCCAAGCGTATGCTGCATGTTATGGGGGCCCCATGTGCATGCCACATGTAATGGGGCCCCCAAATTCATGCCGCATCTCATAGGGGCCCCACATGCATGCCGCATGTCATGGAGGCCCCAAATGCATGGCGCATGTCATGGGGGCCCCACATGCATGCCGCATGTCATGGGGCCCCCAAATGCATGCCACATGTCATGGGGGCCCCACATGCATGCCGCATGTCATGGGGGCCCAAATGCTTGCAGCATGTCATGGGGGCCCCAAATGCATGCCGCATGTCATGGGGGCCCCACGTGCATGCCGCATGTCATGGGGGCCCCAAGTGCATGCCGCATGTAATGGGGGATTCAAATGCATGCCGCATGTCATGGGGGTCCCACATGCATATCGCATGTCATGGGGGCCCCAAATGCATGCCTCAAGTCATGGGGCCCAAAATGCATGCCGCATGTCATGACGGCCCCATGTGCATGCCACATGTCTTGGGGCCCACAAATGCATGCCGCATGTCATAGGGGCCCCAAATTCATGCCGCATGTCATGAGGGACCCGCATGCATGCCGCATGTCATGGGGGCCCTCAGGCATTCCGCATATATTGGGGGCCCCAAATGCATGCCGCATATCATGTTGGCCCCAAATGCATGCATCATGTCATGGGGGCCCCTCGTGCATGCCGCATATATTGGGGGCCCCAAATGCATGCCGCATTTCAAGAGGGCCCCGCTTGCATGCCCCATGTCATTGGGGCCGCTCAGGCATTCCGCATGTCATGGGGGCCTCACGTGCATTCCGCATGTCATTTTGGCCCCACGTGCTTGCCGCATGTCTTGGGGGTCCAAATGCATGCCGCATGTATTGGGGGCCCCAACTGCATGCCGCATATCATGGGGCCCCAACTGCATGCCGCATGTCATGGCGGCCCCAAATGCATGACTCATGTCATGGGGGCCCCACGTGCATGCCGCATGTCATGGGGGATCCAAACTCATGCCGCGTGTCATTGGGGCCCCAAGCGTATGCCGCATGTCATGGGGGCCCAATGTGCATGCCACATGTAATGGGGGCCCCAAATGCATGCGGCATGTCATAGGGGCCCCATGTGCATGCCGCAAGTCATGGGGGCCCCATATGCATGCCGCAAGTCATGGGGGCTCGACGTGCATGCCGCATGTAATGGGGCCCCGAAATTCATGCCGCATGTCATAGGGGCCCCACATGCATGGCGCAAGTCATGGGTGCCCCACATGCATGCCGCATGTCATCGGGGCCCCAAATGCATGCCACATGTCATAGGGGCCCCAAATGCATGGCGCATATCATGGGGGCCCCAAATGCATGCCGCATATCATGGGGCCCCACATGCATGCCACATGTCATGGGTCCCCACATGCATGCCGCATTTCATGGGGGACCCAAATGCATGCATGCCGCATGTCATTGTGGCCCCGCAGGCATTCTGCATGGCATGGGGGCCCCACGTGCATGCCGCATGTAATGGGGCCCCCAAATTCATGCCGCATGTCATAGGGGCCCCACGTGCATGGCGCAAGTTATGGGTGCCCCACATGCATGCCACATGTCATCGGGGCACCAAATGCATGCCGCATGTCATAGGGGCCCCACATGCATGCCTCAAGTAATGGGGGCCCCAAATGCATGCCGCATATCATGGGGGCCCCATGTGCATGCCGCATATATTGGGGGCCCCAAATTCATGACGCATGTCATGAGGGCCCCGCATGCATGCCGCATGTCATGGGGGGCCCGCAGGCATTCCGCATGTCATGGGGGCCCCAAATGCATGAAGCATGTCATGGGGACCACACGTGCATGCCGCATTTCATGGAGGCCCAAAATGGATGCCGCATGTCATGGGGGCCCCACGTGCATGCCGCATGTCATGGGGGCCCAACAGGAATGCCGCATGTCATGGGGACCCCACGTGCATGCCGCCTGTCATGGAGGCCCCAAATGCATGCCGCATGTCATGGGGGCCTCACGTGAATGCTGCATGTCATGGGGCACCAAATGCATGCCGCATTTCAGGTGGCTCCACATGCATGGCACATGTCATGGTGGCCCCACATGCATGCCGCAGGCCATGTTGGCCCCACATGCTAGCCGAATGTCATGGGGGCCCCACATGCATACCACATGTCACGGTGGACCCAAAGGCATGCTGCATGTCATGGGGCCCCACATGCATGAGGCTTCCCAGGGCATCCCCAAATGCATGCTGCATGTTATGGGGGCCCACATGCATGCTGCATCTCATGGGGGCCCCAAATGCATGCAGCATGTTATGAGGGCCCCACGTGCATGCCGCATGTCTCGGGTACCCCAAATGCATGCCGCATGTTATGGGAGCCCCATGTGCATGTAGCATGTCTCGGGTACCCCAAATGCATGCCGCATGTTATGCGGGCCCCAAATGCATGCCGCTTGTCATGGAGGCCCATGTGCATGGCGCATTTCATGGGGTCCCCACGTGCATGCTGCATGTCATGGGGGCCTCAAATGCATGCCGAGAGTCATGAGGACCCCACATGCATGCCGCATGTCATGGGGTCCCCAAATTCATGACACATGTCACGTGGGCCCCAAGTGCATTCCGCATGTCATGGGGGCCCCACGTGCATGATGCATGTCTCAGGTACCCAACATGCATGCCGCATGTTATGGGGGCCCCATGCACATGTCGCATGTCTCGGGTACACCAAATGCATGCCGCAAGATATGCGGGCCCCAAATGCATGCCGCATGTCATGGGGGCCCCACGTGCATGCCACATGTCATGGGGACCCCAAACGTATGCCGCATGTCATGGGGGGCCCCAAATGCATGGTGCATGTCATGAGGGCACAAATGCATGCCAAATGTCATGGGGGCCCCAAATGCATGCCGAATGTCATGGGGGCCCCACATGCATGCCGCATATATTGGGGGCCCATTTTCACGACGCATGTCATGAGGGCCCCACGTGCATGCCGCATGTCATGGGGGCCTCAAATGCATGCTGCATGTCCTGGGGGCCCCACGTGCATGCCGCATGTCATGGGGCCCCACGTCCATGCCACATGTCATGGGGGACCCAAGCGTATGCCGCATGTCATGGGATCCACAAATGCATGCCACATGTCATGGGGGCCCCACGTCCTTGCCGCATGTCATGGGGGCCCCAAATGCATGCTGCATGTTATGGCGGCCCCAAATGCATGACTCAGGTCATGGGGGCCCCACGTGCATGCCGCATGTCATGGAGGCCCAAAATGGATGCCGCATGTCATGGGGGCCCCACTTGCATGTCGCTTGTCATGGGGGCCCCACAGGAATGCCGCATGTCATGGGGGCCCCACGTGCTTGCCGCCTGTCATGGAGGCCCCAAATGCATGCCGCATGTCATGGGGGCCCCAAATGCATGACGCATGTCATGGGGTCCCCAATTGCATGAAGCATGTCATAGGGGCTCCAAATGCATGCCACATATCATGGGGGCCCCACGTGCATGCCACATGTCAAGGGGGCCCCACGTGCAAGCCTCATGTCATGGGGGCCCCAAATGCATGCCGCAAGTCATGGGGGCCCCAAATGCATGCTGCATGTCATGGGGTCCCCATGTGCATGAAGCATGTCATGGGGGCTCAAAATGCATGCCGCATGTCATGGGGTCCCCGCAGGCATTCCGCATGTCATGGGGGCCCCACGTGCAAGCCTCTTGTCATGGGGGCCCCAAATGCATGTTGCATTTCATGGGGCCCCAAATGCATGCCGAATGTCATGGAGGCCCCACGTGCATGCCGCATGTCATGGAGGCCCCAAATGCATGTTGCATGACACGGGTTCCCCAAATGCATGCGACATGTCATGGGGGCCCCAATTGCATGCCGCATGTCATGGGGTCCCCACGTGCATGAAGCATGTCATGGGGGCTCCAAATGCATGCCGCATGTCATGGGGTCCCCGCAGGCATTCCGCATGTCATGGGGGCCCCACCTGCAAGCCTCATGTAATGGGGGCCCCAAATTCATGCCGCAAGTCAAGGGGGCCCCAAATGCATGACACATGTCATGGTGTCCCCACGTGCATGAAGCATGTCATGGGGGCCCCACGTGCAAGCCTCATGTCATGGGGGCCCCAAATGTATGTTGCATTTCATGTGGCCCCAAATGCATGCCGAATGTCATGGAGGCCCCACGTGCATGCCGCATGTCATGGAGGCCCCAAATGCATGTCGCATGTCACGGGTTCCCCAAATGCATGCGGCATGTCATGGGGGCCCCAATTGCATGCCGCATGTCAAGGGGGCCACACGTGCAAGCCTCATGTCATGGGGGCCCCAAATGTATGATGCAAGTCATGGGGGCCCCGCAGGCATTCCGCATGTCATGGGGGCCCCAAATGCATGTTGCATGTTATGAGGGCCCCAAATGCATGCCGAATGTCATGGGGCCCCAAATGCATGCCGAATGTCATGGAGGCCCCACGTGCATGCCGCATGTCATGGAGGCCCAAAATGGATGCCGCATGTCATGGTAGCCCCACAGGAATGCCGCATGTCATGGGGTGCCCCACGTGCATGCTGCATGTCATGGGGAACCAAATGCATGCCGCATTTCAGGTGGCTCCACATGCATGGCGCATGTTATGGTGGCCCCACATGCATGACGAGAGTCAGGAGGACTCCACATGCATGCCGGATGTCATGGGGCCCCGCATGCATGCCGCAAGTCATGGGGGCCCCGCAGGCATTCCGCATGTCATGGGGGCCCCAAATGCATGTTGCATGTTATGAGGGCCCCAAATGCATGCCGAATGTCATGGGGCCCCAAATGCATGCCGAATGTCATGGAGGCCCCACGTGCATGCCGCATGTCATGGAGGCCCAAAATGGATGCCGCATGTCATGGTAGCCCCACAGGAATGCCGCATGTCATGGGGTGCCCCACGTGCATGCTGCATGTCATGGGGAACCAAATGCATGCCGCATTTCAGGTGGCTCCACATGCATGGTGCATGTCATGGTGGCCCCACATGCATGACGAGAGTCAGGAGGACCCCACATGCATGCCGCATGTCATGGGGGCCCCGCATGCATGCCGCATGTCATGGGGGCCCCGCAGGCATTTCGTATGTCATGGGGGCCCCGCAGGAATTCCGCATGTAATGGGGGATCCAAATGCATGCCGAATGTCATGGGGGTCCCATATGCATGCCGCATGTCATGGGGGCCCCAAATGCATGCCGCATGCCATGGGGGCCCGAAATGCTTGCCGCATGTCACGGGGGCCCCACCTGCATGCTGCATGTCATGGGGGCCCCACATGCATGCCTCAAGTCATGGGGGCCCCAAATGCATGCCGCATGCCATGGGGGCCCGAAATGCTTGCCGCATGTCATGGGGCCCCACCTGCATGCTGCATGTCATGGGGGCCCCACATGCATGCCTCAAGTCATGGGGGCCCCAAATACATGCCGCATATCATGGGGGCCCCACGTGAATGCCGCATATATTGGGGGCCCCAAATTCATGACGCATGTCATGAGGGCCCCGCATGCATGCCGCATGTCATGGGGGCCCCGCAGGCATTCCGCATGTCATGGGGGCCCCAAATGCATGAAGCATGTCATGGGGACCCCACGTGCATGCCGCATGTCATGGAGGCCCAAAATGGATGCCGCATGTCATGTGGGCCCCACGTGCATGCCGCATGTCATGCTGGCCCCACAGGAATGCCGCATGTCATCGGGACCCCACGTGCATGCCGCCTGTCATGGAGGCCCCAAATGCATGCCGCATGTCATGGGGGCCCCAAATGCATGACGCATGTCATGGGGTCCCCAATTGCATGAAGCATGTCATGGGGGCTCCAAATGCATGCCACATATCATGGGGGCCCCACGTGCATGCCACATGTCAAGGGGGCCCCACGTGCAAGCCTCATGTCATGGGGGCCCCAAATGCATGCCGCAAGTCAAGGGGGCCCCAAATGCATGACGCATGTCATGGGTTCCCCACGTGCATGAAGCATGTCATGGGGGCCCCACGTGCAAGCCTCATGTCATGGGGGCCCCAAATGCATGTTGCATTTCATGGGGCCCCAAATGCATGCCGAATGTCATGGAGGCCCCAAATGCATGTCGCATGTCACGGGTTCCCCAAATGCATGCGGCATGTCATGGGGGCCCCAATTGCATGCCGCATGTCAAGGGGGCCCCACGTGCAAGCCTCATGTCATGGGGTCCCCAAATGCATGACGCATGTCATGGGGTCCCCACGTGCATGAAGCATGTCATGGGGGCTCCAAATGCATGCCACATGTCATGGGGTCCCCAAATGCATGACGCATGTCATGGGGACCCCACGTGCATGCCGCCTGTCATGGAGGCCCCAAATGCATGCCGCATGTCATGGGGTCCCCGCAGGCATTCCGCATGTCATGGGGGCCCCACCTGCAAGCCTCATGTAATGGGGGCCCCAAATTCATGCCGCAAGTCAAGGGGGCCCCAAATGCATGACGCATGTCATGGGGTCCCCACGTGCATGAAGCATGTCATGGGGGCCCCACGTGCACGCCTCATGTCATGGGGGCCCCAAATGCATGTTGCATTTCATGGGGCCCCAAATGCATGCCGAATGTCATGGAGGCCCCACGTGCATGCCACATGTCATGGGGGCCCCAATTGCATGCCGCATGTCAAGGGGGCCACACGTGCAAGCCTCATGTCATGGGGGCCCCAAATGTATGCCGCAAGTCATGGGGGCCCCGCAGGCATTCCGCATGTCATGGGGGTCCCAAATGCATGTTGCATGTTATGAGGGCCCCAAATGCATGCCGAATGTCATGGAGGCCC